>NC_133758.1:40798125-41425000 GCF_036562045.2 Rhinolophus sinicus
ATATGCAAAGATGCTCAACCTCATTAGTAATCAAAGGAATGAAAATTGAAACCATAGTGATAAAATGCTTCAAATTTGTTAGAATGGAGAAAAATAAAGTAGGCTGACACAAATTTTGGGGACTACATGAAACTATGGAAAGAAACTACTGGTGAGAGTGTGAATTGGAACAGCTACTTCCTTGGTTATTGTTAGTACAATTAAAGATGTATACGCTCTCAAACCAAGTAATTCATTTCCTGGGATTTTTTTTCTACACATGCACAAGGAAATAGAAGCAAGACTATTTTTATAGTATTGCCTGTAATAGCAAAATATTAAAAACCACTTAAATGGCCATCAACAGAGGACAAAAATTGTAATGCATTCGTACAAAGCAGTGCTATACAGTAGTTAAAATGAATGAACCAAAGCTACATTTATCAACATGGATAAATCCCTAACCATAATGGTAGGTGAAAAATTAAGTTGCAGAACAAGGCATGTGTATGCTGTCATTCACATCAAATCTTAAAACATACATGGAAATGATTTTAAAAAAAAATACCATTTTTAGGATGGCGGTAACTTCATGGGAGGGAAGGATTGGGGGGGCTACACAGGGCACAGTTGAGACTGTGATGCTTTATTTCTTAGGCTGAAAGGCCGAAGATACAGTCTTTGCTGTACTTTTCTCTAAATTTTTGTATGTTTTAAGTAGGTGATCATTTTTAAAGTCCAGTCTCCTGGAATATACTTGGTATAAGTAGATTTCAGCCCTAAAGTCAAATCAAAACTCCCTTCCTCCTTTTCTGTTCACTTCTCTCAGAAATAGACTTACCCGTCCCTGTAGGCCAAACTTGGCTTCTTAGAGAACTCAAGAAGTGGACAGTAGATAGATTCCTTCCTTTTAAGGGACTTTGGTCCTTGCAAGAGCTGGTATCTTCTTTGTCTGGAGCACCTGTCCTCTAGGAGATAGATTGGACTTGCCTGTTAGCAGCCAGGTGTGGGAAGTCTAGACAAAGAGAAAAAGAGCGCTTCCCTGAAGGAAAGCCCTTTTCCCTACCCTCCCGGCTTGAAGCAAAGGGATCCAGTGGGGATCCAGGCCAAGGAAAATCTTCAGAATAGGCACGTCTGTCCACTGCTGTGAAGGCCAGTTTTAACCCTTCCCTTGGCTAATGTTAGCCCTGCAGGGCTCATGGAAAACATAGCTCAGGATGGTATTATCTCACAGCAAAACTATCAAAGTACAGGACCAAACATATCAAGAAGGTATAATAACCATGACTTTGTATGTATCTGGAGTAGACATTCATCCTGCCCAGCATCCTAACGCACTTCTCATTTTAAAGGATTCCCTACCTTCACTATAGAAGCTCAAAGTACCCCACTGGTATTTTCCCATCTTCCTTAGCCTTCAACGCAAGTCACACGACCTGGGCTCTCCCAACCGACACACGGTGCCTCACGTGGTTTGAGAATTAGTGACACGGAAAAGCAGAGACCACAAAATTCCACCAGCAGGCTGGGGGCTCCAACAAGGCTGAGTTCCTGTGGCAGCATTTTGACTCTGCTGGTAATGGCAGCCATCGCTGCTAGATACTCAAGACACTGGGGAGCCACACCTATAGCCTTGCGATGAAAGCTGAAGCTCCCTCACGTGACTTCTGTGGCTCCATGCGCAGCTCTTGGCTGGTAGCCCTGAGCTGAGGGTTTCAAGTCTCTCAGTAATTCTGGGAGGTACTTTTTCTGCTTAACCAGGCCAAAGTCGATTTCTATTGCTTGCCATTTAGAATCCTGACTGATACGCGTAGCAACATAGTGAACTTGATAAAGTAAAAAGAAACAGAACCACATGGAGAAACTGACAAATGCCATGACCAGAATGGGAGATTTAAAAATCACTCTTTCAGAAACGAATATATCAGGGAGATAAAAAAAATCAACAAAGATATGGAAGGTTTGAACAAGGAGATTTTAAAACTTGATCTAATAGGGATATAAATAGAACCTGGCATCTAACAAATACAGACTTAAATCAGTCAACATGTTTAATGAGCACGTGCTATGTACCAGGCACTGTTCCAGACATTTGGGACACATCAGTGAACAAAACAAAATCTCCTCATCAGCATGGTCCCTTTTCCCTGCCCCTCTGCCTACACCTCCTGCTCTCAGCCTCCTGCTCCCACATCTTCCTCCCGCTGGCAGCAGAGAAAGCCTCCTCTGTATGTGGAGGGAGTGGCTTTCCCCTACTTAAGCAGCTGCTGGGGCTTATCAAAGCATCTCCTCAGCAAAAGCAAGCTTCTTCCTGCAAACAATTCTTATACCACTGCTAAGAGGTCAAAATCGTCTTCCTATCGATGCATAGGAAATTGATTTTAAATACGTTTACCTAGTGAGTGCTAGTGGTTACAGGGTTTCTTTTTAGGGTCGTGAAAATGTTCTGAAATTAGATAGTGAAGATGGTTGCAAGACGTGGTGAATGTACTAAAACCCACAGAATTATACACTTTTAAAAGATCAATTTTATAGTGTGTGAATTACATCTCAATAAAAAAAATAATATGATAGGTTCAGCAATTGGCCCAGCACCTAGCATGTTATAAGTACTCGAGAAATGGTCATTGTTTTAAGAAGATGTTATGCATCATCTATCTATCATCTTTCTATCATTTATCCTTAAAAAAAGGAAGATGCTTGGAAGATTGTATAATTTTCTAGAATCTTCTCTCATCTGTCAAAGTCTGGAGGGTCCCTAGAGCTGATAACATTCTGTGGCCTCCATATGCACCATTCTATTCTGGTTTGGATTTGTGCATTGGGAAGCAGAGGAGGCCTGCTCCTTTCCCATTTAACCGCTCAGGGATTGATGGCCACCTCTCAGATTATTTGTGCTGTTTAACAAGAGACAGGACAGCCTCTCCTTATGTACAAGGCCAAAGCTATGGTTAAACTTTAGAGCTTCTGTAGTTAAAAATGTGATTTGTGATCCTGATTCGGAGGTATATTAAAGAGATCTGAATTTAGACATTTCATGAGGTGCCTTTATTGCTTTCCCCTGCCCCCAATATGCTTATATAGGGTGTTTATCTTCTAAAGATTAATAAAAAGAAAGCTTTTAAAAAGTTACCAAAGCACTTTTCAGTTCTTTTTTCAAAGAACCAGACTGAAATATGAGAGACACATTACACTAAAAGGTGCATTAAATTATTACCTGGAATGATAATCGGAAATACAAACAAGTGAATGGCTTACGTCTACTCTTAAAATTTTAAGAATTATAGTTATTTCCCTCTCTTTGCAGATAAGCAAGAGGGGACAAAAACTGAATTATAAGCCCATATAATTTACTTTTCTCCAGTTTGGCCACTTGGTGATTAGCAATAAAATAACTTGACAATAGTGAGAGAACCCAAGAACACAAGAGGACATTCAATACGACACTATAGAAAACAAGCCACCATTATAAATTTAAAAGTATTATTTTAAAAAGTCAACTGGCCAACCCATTCCACAAATCAGCATAGACTATGGACTTTGAGGTCATAAAAAAAAATTGAGGCTTCTTGTTTACCCTAAAGTTTGACAAACAGGATGTTATAAAGAAAACAAAAAATTTTTTGGATGATAATATTGCCCTGTCTACCTTCTTAAAGAAGAGCAGAGGGAAATTATTTATTTCATTTGGCAACAATATAGTTTCTCTCTTCCAAAGAACTCAAAGTATTTGTACACATATTAAATGATAGCCTTGTAGAGATGGAGGAGGAGGGAAGAGGAGGAAGAGAAAGATGCCACTGCAGGGCCAGGTGGGAAAGATGATAAAATGATTTTCCTGTTTTTCTTAATAATCCCCAAGATATGCACACCTGTAACAATTCACCAATAAGTCAGCTGCAAAATACTCTGTTCTCAACCTAATATTTGATTTATAAATGAGAGCACTGTGCTCTATAAAGTTGTTCCTGCATACTTGCGTCTGTCTCAGCTGGGAAATGTGTAAATATTTGCACTAGCCTGTTATCTGTTATCTCAGAGAGTCCAGGATTTTCTCAAAGTGATTTCAATTTAGTTTAATGACTATTTATTAAGCATCTTCTAGGTTCTGGGCATTTTAGGGATTTAATGGTGGATATAGTCATGCAGTGCTTTTCAGAGTGTGCTCTTAGGAATAGTAACAGCTGTAAGACCTGGAATGTTTTTTTAACTTTTAAAAATTATGTTTATTGGGATGACATTGGTTGGTAAAATTATATAGGTTTCAAGTGTACAATTCTATAATTACATCATCTATATATTGCACTGTCTTCACCACCCAGAGTCAGTTCACCTTTCATCACCATGTATTTGATCCCCTTTACCCTCTTCTACCACCCCCTGCCCCCCTTACCCTGTGGTAACCACTAAACTATTGTCTGTGTCTATGAGTTTTTGTTTGTTTGTCTTGTTCATTTGTTGCTTTCAGTGTTATATGAGTGAAGTCATATGGTTCTCAACTTTTTCTGCATGACTTATTTCACTTAGCATGATAATCTCCTGATCCATCCATGTTGTCACAAATGGCACTATTTCATCTTTTCTTATGGCCAAGTAATATTCCACTGTGTATATGTACCATATCATCTTTATCCAATCATCTATCAAAGGACACTTTGGTTGTTTCTATGTCTTGGCCACCATAAATAATGCTGCAATGAACACAGGGGTAAATATATCTTATGGATAAATGTCAGAGTTTTTTGGGTAGATACCATGTTTCCCCAAAAATAAGACCTAGCCAGACAATCAGATCAAATGCATCTTTTGGAGCAAAAATTAATATAAGACCCATTCTTATTTTACTATAATATAAGACCAGGTATAATATAATATAATATAATGTAATGTAATGTAATGTAATATAATATAATATAATACCAGGTCTTATATTAATTTTTGCTCCAAAAGATGCATTAGAGCTGATGGTCTGGCTAGGTCTTATTTTCAGGGAAACACCGGTACCCAGAAGAAGGATTGCTAGGTCATATGGTAATTTTATTCTTAATTTCTTTGAGGAACCTCCATACTGTTTTCCATAGCGGCTGTACCAATTTACATTCCCACCAACAGTGTATGAGGGTTCCTTTTTCTCCACTATCTCTCCATCACTTGCTATTATTGTCTTGCTGATAATAGCCATTCTAACAGATGTGAGGTGGTATCTCATTGTGGTTTTGATTTGCATTTCCACCTGAGAATTTTTAAGAAATACAAATTCCAGGGCCCCTAAAATCCAGCAATCTGTATTTTAGCAAGTCATCCAGTGACTGTGTTGAACCAAAGTTTAAGAACCACTAAAGTTGTGTTAATGGATGACTTTCAATAATGAATGACTTTCAATATAATGACAGCTTGGTAACTGTTAGAATGAATGGATGAATGACACAACAAAAACAACAACAAAATGAATGAGCTGTCCTAGTGTTGGGACAGGACAAACTATTCGCATATTTATAAGAACAGGAGAAAACAACTGTAGTTCTCACAGCCTTTCTCTTTTGGCTTTGGCACACTTGTTTTCCCAGGATAGTTTGTTGATTTATTTTTCTGTGTTAATTCATTTATGGATCATTGTCCACTGCCAATTGTGGGAAGAACAAAACAACAACAAAATAAATGAACAAGATCAGACAAAACCAGAAGAGGCAGCAGCATTTTGGAGCTGGTGATATTGTGACTGAAATTTTGGTCTTCACTGATAAGTTGGGGTAAAAGTTCATAGATTTTGGTTTATAATTTAGAAGACAAATAGAATTGTTAACTTGCTCTTCCTTGGTGTGGAGAGAAGACAGGCACCTCTCTACTCCCTCTTTCTGGAAGAGGCTGGCAGAGCTAAGCTCAGCTGTTTTAGTGACGTTAGAACTTGCTTGTGGACACAGGACTTCCTCCACAAAAGATTTTTTTTTCTTGAATGAAGGAAACACTTTTGTGTTTTCTAAGCTGTAGCTGGCCCCCAGCCTGGTTCTCTGCAGCCCCTGTCTTCCCACGATCTGACCTAGAGTCTACAGGGGCTTTCTTTGGCATTCAAAACCCTAGGGCAGTTGGGGAGTGAAATAAACGCCAGCAAGAACCTCTTGAAGTGAGTTTCAGGGGAATCTCATCTGGGAGCCCTGGGACATCATTCTGCCCCTGAGGAGACTGAGGCCATCTAAGAGATGAGGACACTTTGGTTTCATAATATGACTTTTGTCACAGCGGAACACACTGTAGATTCCCGCTTCCTGTTTTAATTCTGTTTGGAAATAAAATCTGCTGAGATTTCTTTTCAAAGGACCAGTTTAACTGCGTGAAGAAACTTTCTCTGCAAAGTAGAAAAGCAAATGAGAACAAAATTGTAGTCAGCAGGTCATGGCACCCGTTACATAGTAACTTAAGTAGACAGGTAATGCTGGTAAGCCTTGTGGTATGTTCTGAGCACCCTGGAGGTGGGGAGGTAGGGAGATCTTTTTCTTTTTAGCTGTAAAACAAAACAAAAATGAACACTTGTTACTGTCTTAGTCTTCTCAGGTTGCCATAACAAAATACCACAGATTGGTTGGCTTAAACAACAGAAATTAGTTTCTCGCAGTTTTGGAGGCTGGAAGTCCAAGATCAAGGTTCCAGCAGGTTTCAGTTTCTGGTAAGAGCTCCCTTCCTGGCTTGCAGACGGCTACTTTGTCCTCAGATGACCTTCCCTCTGAGGGCAAGAGACAGAGAGACAAGGAGAGAGGGGGATCTCTTCTTTTTATAAAGCCACCAACCCTACTGGATTAGGGCCCCACCCTTATGTGCTCATTTAACCTTAACCTTACCTGCTAAAGGCCCAATTTCCAACTATTCTTACACTGGAGGTTAGGGCTTCAATATGTGCACTGGGAGACACAAACAAGTCCATAGCAGTCTCTAACATTTGCCTCGACACTGAGCAACATTTCCTCTGGGGCGGCAACCCAGGGATTGTGTCTGGCCCCTTCTGCACATACAGGCTGTACCTCTCACCTGCCTCACCCTCTTCAATGTGCCCCAGTCTAACTGTACCTTGCTGCGTTTTTATTTTGTTATGTTTGCAAAACTGTCTTCCTTCCCCCAGATTTAAAATGCAGTAGAAGTCTTATAATGAATTGCATCATTCTTTCTGGTGCATTTGAGTGGAAATCACTATTATATATGTTATTCCAGTGAAACTCTGCTTCCTTTATATATACATTACAGAATACCAATAATATAAGTCATTGTGTTTCTAGAGCACTTTACAATTTTCAGATTGCTTTCATTTACCTAAATTTTTCATTTGTTTCCTAGGTGATCAGCAAGACAAGTATTATTATCCCCATTTTACAGATGAGGAAATAAAACCTCAGAAGAGCGCATTGACTCATACAGGAGATCTGGGAAATTCTTCTTTCCGCTAATAGTATTCTTCCTACAATATCTCACTTGTGGTCTACACCACCTTCTGTAAACTTATGTCCCACTTTCTTAATGGGATTTATTGACTCTGTTATTCTGGGTTGAGCATCTCCTTGACACAAGAAAGCATTGTTCCTAGAATTAGGTTCTGGAGTGTGGTGACCTCAGTCAATCAGTTTGAGGGCAAAGTTCTGGAAGATTCAGTGGCGGGCTTCTTTTTGGTGTGATGGTTCTGTGTGATGGTGCGTCCTGGTGTCTTGAGCTTCAGGGTCACTCTGCAGCTGGGACACAGCACTGCTGAGCTCACCGAACACCCAGGGCTTGTTTTGACAGTACACGGAGGTCATCTCTGAGTTGTGGCTATGGTGGTTTGGGGATACAAAGTTTCACAGATGACAGGTCAGACTGTCAATGCTCCACCCCCATGCCATCACAAAAACCAGTCCAAGGAAAACACCAGAAGCTAATTGAAACTGAGACAACAGTGCAAATATTCATGGGGGAAGAAATTCAAACAATAGTAGCAAATATGAAGAATGCATTTCAGATTGGTATTAATTAAAATGAAAGAAAAATAAGGTATCTAAGGGAATTTTTTTCCCCCCATCAGATCTGATACCTTGGAATGATTGTTACAACTAGGAAGATAAAGTCATACAGATTATTTACTCAAAAAGGTAATTATTTTCAGCCATTTGCCTTTATACTGTTTGTTTAGTGTTGCATGATTTCACAGAAGGGCATAGGAATGGAAGTCAGGACAAATGTCATGGGAGTTTTGTAACTTGGAGCATGTCACCTAACCCTGTCCAAAGTGACCTCCAATTTCTTCAACTGAGAGGAAAAGAAGAGAGAAGAAGGGAGGAGGGAAGGGAGACAGCTATGCAGACATGGTCTCATCCAGAGGGGCTAAGCTATGATCTCTAATGTACTGGCTCAGCTCATAGACTTGAATGGGGTGCTCAGGTTCAAATGCCAACTCCATCACTTACTAGCTGTGTGACCTTGACAAATTCCTTAGCTCTCTGTGCCTCCTTTTCCTGATTTGTAAAACCCAATCTCATTATGTTGTAAGAATTATATTAGTAAATATATAAGTACTTTAAATAGTGCCTGGCACATAGTAAGTACCTGAAGTATTAGGTGCTACTATTATTATGAGATGATCTTTACTTGGAGGGCAAAATAATGTGCACTGGAGGAGAGAAAGATTGGAAGGTATTTCTCTAAGGATTCTGTGCTTTGAGTAGGGAATAAACAACAGAAAAGAAAGAAACTAATATTTAAGGACTTACATTTGAAGCTACTATACTTCCATTGATTAGATCAGAGATACACGTGAGGACTCAAAAAGATATTTTGTCTAGGAATAAATAATCCTATGAAACAAGTGGGTTTTTTTTAAATTTCTATTTTTAGAAGAAGAGTCTGAAGATCAGAGAGATTGCTTAACTTGCTTGAGATCACACAGTCAACAACAGCTGAGCTGGGATTGGAACCCAGGTCTCCATGGCTCTGAAGCCCGTGTCTCGAGCAGTATACCATAGTGTTTCCCAAGTGTTGGCCAGGAAGGTGACACCAATGTGTCCTGCCGGAGTGAGACAGGGCTCCCGCTTGGTGATAGCTGCAGAGCAGAGCAGGGCCAGGAGTGCAGTAATTCCAAGTGCTGCCTGGTCCGGAGAAAGAACAATGTGAACTAGGAATCGGCTAATGTTCCCTGCATGTATGATGAATAAATCACAGAGTTATGGAGGACACCATTAATTTAAGCCAGAAGAAAGCTGAGCAAGTTATAGTCTGCATAAGAAACTATAGACCAAAAATTAATTACCCATTTTGGAAATATAGTTTTTCAAATTATTATAAAGTTCCAAAAGAAAACTTGGAAATCAATTAATCTTACCCTATATTTTTATAGACAAGAAAATTTAACACTGAAAATAAGCTAATTCACCCAAAGTCACAATTATATTATTTGGTTTTATTTTGTGGAGCTGTGGAAAAAAGTGACAAAGAAAAAAGAAGGACTAATCTTCTAATATAGAATTCAGCAAACTTTTTCTTAAAGTGCCAGATAGTAAATATTTTAGGTTTATGGACCATACAGTCTCTGCCAGTGTAGCAAAAATAGCCATATGTACAAAGGAAAGGACATAGGTATGTTCCAATAAAACTTTATTCACAAAAATAGGCAATGACAATAGGATGGCTATAAATAAAAAAATGAATAAAAGGAAAACAAGTGTTGGCATGGATGTAGAGAAATTGGAACCCTTGTACAACCCATGTAGGAATTTAAAATCACACAGCTGCTTTGGAAGACAGTTTGGCACATATTCAAAAAAGTTAAACATAAAATTACTATATAACCCAGCAATTCTACTCCTGGGTATATTTCCAAGAGAATGAAAACAAGGACTCAAATAAGTACATGTTCACACATATTCATAGCAGCACTATTCACAACAGTTAAAAGGTAGATATAGACAAAATGTCCATCAATAGATAAATTGTTGTGTACATAGTATACAATAGAATATTATTCAGCCATAAGAAAGAATGAAGTATTGACACATGCCACAAAGTGGATGAACCTCCAAACTTTAAGGGTGAAATTCGGTAAATCAATAACATAATTAGACTTCGCTAGTTTGCAGTTAGACTCACAGCATAGCCCGCTATCTAGCCTCCTGTAATTAAACCTAGCTAGTCTGCAGTAGATCTGCCCTGATATTCAGCTATTTTCTCTTTGTTTCTTCCTTCACTGATTAACTAAAGAACTCTGTTTTGTTCCCTTTCTCAAGGCTACACATACCTTGTTAATCCATTTAATTAACAAAATCCTAACCTGGAAAGGGCAATTTCTTAATCCTCAAGTGCCCAGATGTAGGAATATACATAAAGCCATGATAGCCGAGGCCCAGTTCGGAGTAGGGAGATAACATTATTCTAAAACAGACCGGACCCCAGGAAAGATGTCAGTTCTTGGGCCTGCCTGACCAACTCCCCCTTTCCTTTGTTCTTCTTCTTGTGTACCTATACAACCTGACCAGTCTAGGAATAGAGAGATGGTCTTTGGACAGAAGTTGGGCATTCTGAATAAACCTGCTTTTCTTTCCACCAACCTTGTCTCTCGATTTTTAACTTTTTCAAGCGGCAGGCAGCCAGACTTGAGCACGGTATCAAAGCCTATGCTAAGTGAAAGAAATCGGATACAAAAGGCTACATATTGTATGATTTAATTTATGAAAGATCCAGGATAGATAAATCCATAGAGCCAGGGGCTGGGGGGAAGGAGGGAATGGGGAGAAATTACTTAATAGATACAGTGTTTTGCTTTGGAATGATGAAAATGTTTGGAACAAGATAGAGGTGTTGGTTGCACAACACGGGGAATGTACTAAATGCCTCTGAATTGTCCGCTTTAAAATAGTTATTGAATTACACCTTAATAAATTATTTTTTAAAGGCAACAAGGTAGATGGATATGGCCTAGAGACTGTAGTATCCCAATTCCTGTTATAAAAGAGAGAATGTAATGGTGCAATGAACAGTGAGTTTTTATTGTCAGGATGTTTGTTATTATAATCATTTATCCTGTCAAGGAACAGATATAAAGCAATTTTCCAGGTGTAATATTTTCAGAGCCAAGTATATTAATTGTTGCGTCCCGCGCGGTGAGAGTTGTGGGGAGCGAGGAGGGTGGCTCAGGGTTACGAAAAGACAGTAGCCATGAATAGAGTTTAAACAGACCAAGAAACCCCAATCTCAAGGACTGGAAGCCCTGAATCGGACTCGCATCAGCTTTTATTAGTTTGGTGGGGAAGTAAAGGAGATAAAGCTTGTCAATCTCAAGATCTGTGAATCCTATACATCATAATAGGAAACCAATTTAAGTCAATCACCCTTGCCTGCAGGCAGCTGGACTGTAAGTCTCAACTTCCCCAAGGGACAAAACCTATATGCATATGAATAGATGGAGAGCACATCATTGAATCACTTCCGCTGCAGGTTTAGGGAAGGAATGCAGCCACAGAGGCAGAGGATCTCCTTAGCCTAGGAAGATGGGGACTGTGCCCACCTCTGTGAACCCCGTGGGTTCTCCTGTTGGTCCCCACAACTGCCCCTGGCTTGAGTTGTTCCTTCCGTGAGAAATCTTACTCGTCATTGACTGTCCAGTCATCCTTCTGAGACCAAACAGGGAGGCATAAGGTGCAAACACAGAGGTTTAGCAAAGTCCCTGAAAGGATCCATCTTACAGACTCTCATTTCTTTGGGGGCAGGTTCAAGGAAACAAACGGTTAAGCTGCTGCGTGGCAACACTTAATAAATATAAAGATGCCTCCAAACGTAACCAGAAGAGTTTTGGACACATTTCAGTCTAAATTTAAATCCATTGAATCTTTTAGTAAAGATCTAATTCAATATTAAAGGGCTTTTTCTATTTTTAGAACCCATTGGACATTCCCCATCCCAATTTTGTGAACTAAAGTAAATGTTTGGGGCTTTTTGTCAACTTCCTGTTTCTAAAGAAGAAGAACCTAGAAAAATCTTGCATAAAATGTGCCAGAAGCTTTTGGAACATCAGAGAATTCCAAAGAAACAAGGGAATTAGTTTATTGAAAAAGAATCTGAAAGACACTAGATAACGTTATTTAATAAACATACAGGATGACTCTTTCCTAAAGACAGTTTGAGGGATTTAATCAATTTGGGGTTCAGTGACCCCAAAACCATATCTAATCAGACATGAAAACAAACTGTGAGAAGATTTGCCTGCTATGGAAAGATGAAAAATTCTCACGTGAAACTGGAAAACTTGGTTTGATTGGGCTCACTACTCTTTTAAATTAATTTTAACAGGAAGCATGAGAGAAAGGGGCTATTTGCAAAGAAGGTAGAAAAGAAATGATGTCTGTGATTTGACCTTTGTGTGCCAGGCCAGCTTTTCCCGGTGATAGAGGTGCCATAGTGCCATTTGATGGGAGGACAAACACCTCTCAGGTGGCTTATGTTCAAAGAATAGCCATGTTTAAAGTTACCATAGGGCCCATTAGGCAGCCTGCCATTAGAATGGCTCATTCTGAATGACAGTCTGTCATGGCACTCTGCCTCCTGACCCAGATGCCTGGAGTTCTTCGGAGTCTCCTTTCCTTGTAGAAACACAAAAAATCCTGATTTACATTTTAGTGTTAATGAATTTAAGGCAATTGGTATTTAGCCAATTTTAACTGAAATGACAAGTGCTGTTTCCTGATTCTGGGGAGCAGTTTAAAAAAGTGTGTTTCTGGGCAGAAGCCTCCTTGGGCATCCTGAGCATTTACTTTATAGAGGCTTCCAATTCTGCCCAAGACTAAGGATGGCCTAGGAAGTGTCAACATTGGCTTTGGTTGGACTGTGAGTGAGAAACACTGAGAATGAAGGGCAGACACCAGAGCACTTTAGGAGATTTATTGACTGTGAAAGATTCATTTAGCTCTACCTCTTAGTTTGAAAAAGTTATTCACTGCTGGGTGGGTGGAGGGTTGCTGGCAATTCTTTTTTTCTTTATGCTTTGCAGTATTTTCTGCAAAGAGCTATATTATTTTAATAATCAGTTTTAAAAAACATAAAATTGAAAAAAGTATATTCTGCCTATAATTATTTTCACTGGCTCACAGACTCATCCAAACTTTTATTCAATTTGTCATTGCCACCCTTGTAAAATGGCTTCTTAAAATAATTGCAATAGGATAATTCTGAGAATAACTCTGGCCATAGCTTTTGGTCAGACTGATCAATGTTTTTTGTTTACACAGCCATGAAAAGCTGTGAGGATTAGATGTTCCGATCACACTGGGTTGTGCACAGATCACCGTACTTGGTTTGATTGAGAGAGACAGTTGGAATCGTTATTGGAACTATTCTGTCCCTGTGTATGGAGACACAGTCTTAGAAATAGTTGCCCTTTTGTACCACTCCCACACCCTGAAACTATAATACTGCAAATATTCTGCCCATTGTTTGATTGTGGAAGGGGCTAAATGAATGAGGAACCCAGGGTACAGCATCAACCAAGACTGCAAGGAGACATGGATGGGAAGGATATCAAACATCAAGGAGACATGGACATCCAGCCTGTCCATGTCTCCTTAAGTCCATGTTGCTGCAGTATCCTGGGGTCCCCATTCATTCATCCATATGTACATATTTGGAGGCTGTCTCATTGTCTTTTAGCTCATAGGTACAGGGTCAGACAATTAAGTTTGCAAACTTGTTGCAACAATGTTGCTAACCTTTTTTGATATCAGAGGGATTATTCATTATGGATTTGTGCCAACTGGACAAACCAAGTTTACTATTTGGAAGTGCTGAAAAGGCTGCATGAAAAAGTTAGATGAGAGGCGGCTGGTTAGCTCAGTTGGTTAGAGAGCGAGCTGTTAACAACAAGGTTGCTGGTTAGATTCCTGCATGGGATGGTGGACTACACCCCCTCGCAACTAGATTGAAAACGGTGACTGGACTTGGAGCTGAGCTGCGCCCTCCACAACTAGATTGAAGGACAATGACTTGACTTGGAGCTGATGGGCCCTGGAAAAAACACACTGTTACCCAATAAAATAAAATAAAAAAAAGTTAGACAACCTGAACTTTTTGCCAATTCATGGCTCTTGCGTCATAACAATGCATCAGCTCCCACAGCACTGTCTATGAGGGAGTTTTTAGCCAGTAAACAAATAACTGTATTGGAACACCCTCCCTACTCACCTGATCTGGCCCCTAATGACTTCTTTCTTTACCCGAAGATAAAGGAACTATTTTGAAAGGAAGACATTTTGATGACATTCAGGACATCAACAGTAATATGATGACAGCTCTGATGTCCATTCCAGAAACAGAGTTCCAAAATTGCTTTGAAGGATGGACTAGGCGCTGGCATTGGTGCATAGCTTCCCACGGGGAGTACTTTGAAGGTGACCATAATGATATTCAGCAATGAGGTATGTACCATTTCCCTGAAAATAAGACCTAGCCAGATAATCAGCTCTAATGCATCTTTTGGAGCAAAAATTAATATTGTTTTGTATTATATTATATTATATTACATTACATTTCATTACATTACATTACATTACATTACATTACATTACATTATATTATATTATATTATATTATATTATATTATATTATATTAAAGACACAGTCTTATATTGCAGTAAAATAAGACCGGGTCTTGTATTAATTTTTGCTCCAAAGACACATTAGAGTTGATTGTCCGGCTAGGTCTTATTTTCGAGGAAACATGGTAGCACTTTTTCTAGGATGAGTTTGCAAACTTAATTGTCAGTCCTTGTATGTACTGTTTCACAATTTTTCTCTGATCTTCAATTCCCATTTTTTATACTTTTGTTATGATAAACATATACCTCTTAGATCAATATCCATGTCTGGAAAAAGGTAGGAATATTTCATTATCAAAAAAGTTGCTGGGCCTGGGCTTTACTTTTGAGAGCTCTAATAAAGGGTCTAATTACCAAACCAGACCCACTTAGCAAGCCACTTTCATCTTGGAGCCATAATAGCATGCCACCCCTCCCACCTCCGCTGGTTTAGATTGTGTGAAGGCAGCAGATGGGTGTTCCATACGCCACAGGGCATTCAGTTGTCTTGGAGTCAACTGCTCAGACTGAAATTAGGCTGAAAGCTGTATCATGTCAGAATAATAATTCTCTCCTTTTAGATACTTACATGTTGTGGTAAGATTATAATGTCAATAATTCATGTTTTGAATCGTCCTTCAAGATGCCTTTTTGGGGAATGGGGTTCCTCTTCTTTCCTAGGCAGTTAGAGTCCTTGCCAATGCATTCCCCACACCGTGCCATCTTTTGTCCCTTACAAGCCCTTTGAGATATGTCACCTGTCTTTAGTGGAATGCATTGTTGTTTCTATTTACAAACCCTTGAAACGAAAGCATGTATGATGGCAACAGTTCAAGTTTCCACAGAGACTGGCCCATCTGAACTCCATGGCACGTCACTGTTCCAATCTGGGTTTGTATGGTTGGAGTCTTGCATCTTGCAACAAATGACTTTGATAAGCGGCCTGAGTCAACCAAGGGTTGGAACAGACAATCTCCTTTGTAACCAAGATGATTTAAGAGCGCCGAGCCATCTGTTTCAGCCTGGCACTCTGGGGTATCTGTATGTTGGCAGAGTCACCATGTTCCCAGCGTTTAGCTTTGCAAGTTCAGATACTCAGTATCATCAGGTCTCCAGAGTAAAACAGGCTTTTGGGGACTGATTCCCAGTAATCAAACTCACAACAGGCTGATGGATAAACCTACCTCATAATGTGATTGTAAGGATTAAATGAGAGAGTGGGCATAAAGCTTAGCTATCTCTGGCCTGGCACATATAGTAAGCGTCCTGTAAATGTTGGCTTTTATTTTATCCTGTGACCTGTCAAACATAATATTGGCAGCACAGGATAAACACTGACAAATATTTACTCCTTGGTTTCCTCTCCTAGGTTCTAGAATCCATACAGAGCACCATCCTTCTATCAGTCAGTCATGACATGATAAAATAAGTCACTTAAAAAAAAGTTCCTGTTCTCAAGATGCAAAGGGCCCACACTCCAGAGGCACTCTGGTCTCTTGCTTGGCTCGAGAGTTACTCTTGTCTCCTGATTTTATTTGGCAGAGCTGCTGGCCCATGTTTACAACTCTTTTCTTCTGCAGATGACTGATTGTACCCATTCTTTTTTGATTCTTGTAGCTTCAATTGCGATTGATAGAGCCTGTACGTACAAGTTTCCTGCATGCTACATCTGCCAGCTGCGGTGGCAGAAGCACAATGCCCACCAGCGAACCACGCACCATCGGTACTCAGGGAGTAGCCATGGTGTGGGTTGTCATGGGGTCCACAGAATTCTCTGGAAATCGCTGTAGTGCAAACACAACACAAAATTATGCCTGTGGTCTGATGAAATGCTCTACCTCCAATTACTATGTGCATTGAATTGCAGCGCACTCTCCCATCCCCGGACTTTTGAGGTAACTAACCAAGCCCTTAGGGAACAGAAACCTAATAGATTGAGGCATGAAACCAGTTACAGTTCAGTGGGAGTGAGGGAATGAGGGAACACAAAGCTTTGCCTGGGAAGAAGAGAAGACCGGACTGCAAGGCAGGGCTGGGCCTGGGGGTCAGGGCGCCAGGTAGCTGGGGGCCAACAGGAGAGCACATCATACCCCAGGAAGGCTGGGGGGAAATGAGCCTAATGAAAAGAGGTAGAAGGTGGAATGGAAGCTGAAGTCAGCACTGTCTGTATTGCCTTTTGATACCCCTGGTCGTTCGCAAAATGTGAAGGAATTCACAAGGCACAAAAAAGTGAAAAAATGAGAAGTTTTTATTATAGTCAAGAGGTAGGAAACTGAAGGCAGTGTCTCAGGGAGACGCCTGCCCCATACCCTAGGCTAACTTTTTCTTATACAGAAATGGGTAGGTAAATTTTCCTGCAGCAGGAGATGTGATGTACCTCCTAAGTCATTTGATTGACATATGCCAGTCTCTTTCTGCGCATGCTCTTACCCATAATGCATACAAAAAAGTGGGGGTGTGGAATGGGGGGATTACGTTATGGGCAGGGTTTGGCATTTGTACATGTGTGAAAAATCAGTTAGAACCAGTCGGGTCTTCTCCCCTTTCTAGAGGGGTGTAGACATCTTAGAATGATTCGTAGGGGATGAGCCTGGGAGGTTCCTGGGGAGAGGATGCACCTGGGCAGTCCCCCCTCAGGGCCACTTTTATTAACTCTTTTTGCCTCATCATTGTCCTCCTTCAGTGTAGCCCCCAGGGTGGATTCTGCTTATGACGATTTTGAATGGTGCTACCTGTCCTGGAATGAGAGAGATGCAAAGCATTTGAAGGGCTGCCAGCTGGAATAAGCAGTTAGTATAACCGCTACTCCATCTATTTTTGCTTCCTCATGGGAGAAACAGAGCTGGGTGTCTGCAAATGGTCACCCTTCATGGAGAAGTAGACATTTATCCTCCTCTCCTGAGCCACGGGACAATCTGTCCTCGGGTGTCTGCAGCAGTGTGATGGATGGACCGTAACTCTTCAGCCTCAGCTAAGGCGACTTGCAAGAAACAACAGTTTCATTTAGACTTTGCCTTAAAAAGGAAAACACCAGCAAATCTTTTTCAGGTTTGAGCCTGGGAGTTAATCTGACTAACAGGAGAGTCTTCTCATAGCCACAGCATAATCAGTGTTTCTGTGGAGAAAGGGGTGGGGAGGGATGTAAGAAATCACCCAAAGCGCTCTATTTCTCCTCGTCATTAAATCCACCAAGGCCAGTTCGCCCCAGAAGCCAGGTCAAATCACCCACCAGAATGTTCCCATCGCTCCTGCCTTCTGAAGGTGTAGAGGAGGCCTCTTTGCCTCCCCTCCCCCGCATTCTGGGGATGTTGCCTGAGCCACAGCCCGCGCGCTCTCCTGATTCCTCCTGCACTGGCCAGTGGAGTGAGAGCAGCTTCCTGGGTGTGGGTGTGTAGTGTGAATCCCTGCTGGCTGCGGCAGGAGCGCCCCCTCCCGCCACACACACTGCCCCAGGACCAGGCAGAAGGGCCAGGCTGCCCTGGATGGGGGTGGCTTTGTCCTGGCAGGGCTCCCAGGGCCTCAAACCCTTGTGACTGGGATGTGACACACTCCCATTTCTTCTGATCACTCTCAGGTGATGTAAAAAGAAGGAGGAAGTCATCAAAGTGTAGCCCTTGGCATCTTTACCCATAGGCAATAGTCCCCCGCATTTATTAAGGAGAGATGTGCGGTTATTAAACGTTTCTGCTTTGCTACCTGGATCCTTGCTGGTTCTGCCAATAGGGGGCGCTAGAGAGCGACTGGAAGGCTGGAGGGGGGAAAGACACTTGCTCTTTTCCAGCCTTGCTTGCTCTTCCCCTTATTGTCACCACAGCAATGATTCTTCACTGTGGCTGTCACAGTTGATTCCAGAAGCCAGAAGTTCCAGTTTCCAGATTTTCCACCGTGGCACCCCCTCAGAGACCCCTGCCCGGTTTCTCCTGCTGCAGGCCTGTGGTGGTAGCTGCTTCCCGCAGTGACTATGGGCTCCGTGTTACTCCATGTTCTCACCTCCCTTTTCTGCGTTCCAAAAACACTGTTGAACCAAAGCCGATTTTAGATGATCTCTGTTAAAACAACTAGTATGATTTGTAACTGACGCAGGTGGTTCTTTCAATAATTCCATCCAATAACATTCATGAAGGGCAGGTCTGGGCTAGACTCTGTGCTGGAAGCTGCGGTTTCAAAGATTAAAAACATGTGTCTCTATTTTTCAGAAAATCAACGTTGAATAACAATAGCAAACGCCTGTACAGAACTCGTTTGCAAATCATTCTGTTACATAAAATTTCACTTATTCCTTACATTGACCTTGTACTGTACTATTTCCACTTACAGATGAGAGAACTGCAGCTAAGAGATGCTAAACGACTTTTGCAAAGTCACACAACTAGTAAATAGAGAAGTCCCTCCGCCTGACGCCACATTTCCCCAGGCTCCAAAAGCAATGGGGCCTGTTAGGTTAATTGGAATCTCATGTCTTTGTCATTTCTCACTTTTAATTATTCCTCGATGTTTAAAGTGAAAGACACTTTGAGGTACCTCAGTCTACTGTCTGTTGGAGTGAGAGGGAGGGGAAAGGAGACAATTTGCAAATGATCAAAAGATAGACTTGATATTTAAGATTCTCTTACCTTTCATTTTTCAGTTTAGGGTCTTGAGCATCTCAGGTCCAGGCATCAAAGGACCAGAGCACCTGCACCCCAGCTGTTTCACTGCCAGGGTCTCCCACCAGATTGGAAGCTGGGGTGTGGGGGATACTCTGCCCTCATATTCTTAGGAGAGGTGGGGAGGAGGGGAAGGAGCTTTGACAAGACACTGGCTCTTCCCTCTCCCATCCCTCCAGCGCCAGTAGCTGCATCCCCTGGTAGCAGGCCCAGGCTCCCCTTCTCCACGCCCTCTGACTTAGTCTTATGACAGCTTCAGATGAGGTTAGGCATGCAGTTCTATTTAGCAAATGCATGTGCTGAAACCATTGATTTGTAAAAAGAATATATCACATTTTTGGTAACTTTGCTTTAGGAATTTTCCTTCTCTTGCTGCCTTTCTACTTTCCCCTCCTTCCCTCTGCTCTCTCTCTCTCTCTCTCTCTCTCTCTCTCTCTCTCTCTCCCTCTCCCTCTTTCTCCCCTCAACCCATCTCTTCCAGCACTAAAGGCCTTAGAAGCTGACTTTTCCTTTAATACCAAGTTTGTACCAGTTTGATAGAGCTTTCTTAGCCTCTATTGGCAGTTCAGTTGCTATTTCAAACCACTCAAAAAGAAGTTATAAGTGGGTGGTAGATAATATTTTGGATATTGATTGAGGTTTCTTTTTCATTAGGCTTTTTTATACCTATTAACCTTCTCCTACAACTGGTGACCAGGGGAAGGATCCTAAATGCACCACCCTCAGGAGAGAGCTGACAGAGACACTCTCTTGGCTCTGAGTTCTAAGAGTCTCTGCACAGTAAGAGAGCCATCTTGAAAGCCAAGGCTTTCTGTTGTAAGAGGTGCGTTTTTGAGAGAGAAAAGTTTAAATTCTGAAAAGCTTGGCTTTGATCATGAATAACCGGTGGCTTCAACATCCAGGGGTGTACCAGAGCTGGCTTGCCCCAGTTCATGAGAGCTGCTTGTGGACATCTCTTCCCAACTCTACATTCAGGAGCTTGAAATCAACCACGGTGGGAGTGTTTATATCCATACTGGCTTTTTCCCCAAAGAGTCAGTTGTTAAACATTTACCAACACATCACTGCTTTATTTTATAAACAATTGATACCAAGATGGGGCAGACATCAGCTCAGAGACTCAAGAGGGTGTGGGCCAGAAGGGTCACTGATCTTCCCTCGGGTACACAGGAGTAAGGGCAGCTGTCAAGACCACTGGGGATGGCGTATTTCAGAAACCAACACAGTGGGTGCCAGTGAGCTTACTACGATTCCTTCCCTCCAAGACACAGGTCCCCTGCAACTTAGGTCACTTTTTAGGAGAAGCGTAAGGAAGAGAGTCAAGAATTGACTGTTTTCCACAGGAGGGACTGGGTTGGTAAGATGACATTCCCCATTGCTGGGCAGAAATGGGGAGTCAAGAGATAAAATCAGTTACAGGAAAAGGAAGGTAATTTCCTCTCCCCAGCTCCCTTTTAAGACTGTAAAATTAAATACCAAACACATTATGAGCTATCTGGTGAATATGCTTTCCTCGGTTTTAAAACTTTTGTTTGTTTATGAATAGTGACAACTGTAGGGGAATATAAGAGAGAAGAAATCCTTCCTTATATGATAGCTAGTGCTTTTCACTCCCTAATATTTATGTGGCAGTGAAGAGTTGGTGGGGACTGGGAAGAACAGCAATGCCTGCTGCCACCAATGAAAACGTCAAGATTTATTCACTTATTAATTTTTTTCAATGAGTCAAATATTAAAACCCAACAGTGGCAACTTACTTTCAAGAACATCATTCATCACATTAAATGAATGTTGTTCATTAAGATCTTATTGATTTTTGTGGTTTCACATGTATTTTTTGTACATATGTTTTTACAATGATATGAGGGTTATAAGCATATGGCTTTATGCCTAGTTTATATGTGTACTCTTTAAATAACATGATCAGATTATTTAAGGCAATATTGAGGAGAGAATTATTTTTTCTTTAAACCAGGTCTACAACAATTTTTTTCTCTTAAAAAGGGTCCATGGATTACATAATATTTGATAACCAGATGTCATTGAGATTTTTTTAAAAAGATATTTTCTTAATAAGTCCTCTAGGAATTTGCACTATTTTTATTGCCTCATTTTATTATAGGGTTTATTAACTTTCTCCACTAGTTCCTTCTGTGCTATGCTATTTTTCACTAATGAAACTGCATTTAATGGTCAGACACTCCAAGGATCCCACTAAGGATACGTCTGTAGAGTCCCCTCCCTCTCTTCTGACTGTTAAATTCATGGAAATGCTGCACTAAGCAACAGAAAACTAGGAAGAATATGTCCCAGAAAGCTAAGCCTGCTGCAGATTTCCTTATAATTCTCTGATAAACGTGGATTCCCATGCCCCCTTTTAAATGCAAGACTCTGCTATGCTAAAAAAAGGAGAGACTATTGATGAAAACCATGAAAAATGGCAACTGTAAAAATTATGTGCCGATCAGCGGGAAGGGGAAAGGGGAACAAGTGGAGGGAGCGCCAAGAGTGCAATGAGAATAAAAAGAGATAAACAGAAACAAATAAATGACAACAATACCTAAGAGAGTCACAGAGGAAACATTGAGAAGAAAATGGAATATGTGAGAAACACTGCGCAGAGAAACCTGCACCAGAAAAGAAAATCCATTGAAGCATAAAGAAAATAAAGAAAAATCTAGAGTGATATCATGAGGCCAGTGTGATAGGAACCCCCAAATTTCTCTGCTTCCTGGGATTTCATGGAGAGGTAGGGAGAAACAAGGTGTTTCGTGGTTGGCCAAATCTGGTGTATAGTGGCCTGTGAGAGCCAATTGTTTAATCTTTAGGAATTTTGTGAGCTAGTTGTTAAACGGTTATTTAAAAATTAAATACTATAAACTTATAATTAAATATGCATTAAAAACATAGTAAATGCTACAAGCTCATCGAGTGTAATAATAATATTTTAGTATATTTTCCTATCTATGTACCTATCAATTATGTACATGTACTGTGTGGAAATACTACACAGTGGTGTGTGGCTGCCCAACTCTGCCTTCAGGTGACTTCATATTGGTAGACTGAAATCAGCTACAGTGGGAATATTTACACCACACAAATTAGCAAATGCTACAAATCAAGGCTTACAACACTGTCTAATCCATTGTCTGGATATAACGAGGTGGAGAAAATAATAATGTAGATTAAACTTAAAAGTGTGTTGGGTTTGTAGCTGCTACATTGTGAAAAACAATGTGAAGAAACTGAGGAAAAATTCTTCCACTCTTCAAAAACTGTCATCTAATTCATCAAAAAAAATTCCTTACATCCTTGACAATTGAGTAACATTCCAATACATGGTTTTATTGTTTCACTTTTGTCTTACTCACTAAAGTGAAGAAAAAAATCACCCAACATTCATGTGAGAACTATACTTGTTCATCAGTTGTAACCATTGTTGGCTGTGGATATGAATTTGCACAAGTCAATGAAATCATTCTGTGAAAACCAATTGCCCATGTGGATTTAAAATAGTGTTGTATATTTTAGTATTATTTGAAAATTGTGTGACTCATTCTTTGTATCAGTAAAATTTACAATAAACTTATGTTAAATATTTGCATACCAGTAATTTTTTGTACTTGCTGGAGAGCCAGTTGTTGATCATATACGGGCACACCATTGGGTAGTTTGGTCACTAAGCATTGCCTCACGCAGCAACGATAACACTCAGAATCCTTCCTTTAGAAAACAACCTGGGGGCAGTGAAAAGCACAAACACGCCTTCCTTCCTTTTTAAAAAATTGTTTAAATATACATAAAATTGACCATTTAACCATTTTAAAATGTATAGTTCAGTGGCATTAAGTATGTTCATATCATTGCGCAGCCATCACCACCATCCATCGCCAGAACGTTTCATCATCCCAAACTGAAACTCTGTACCCATTAAATAACTCCCTAATACCCCTTTCCCCTGGTCCCTGGTAGCCTCTATTCTGTCTGTCTGTGAGTTTGAGTCTTTTAGGTACCTCGTAGAGGTGGAATCATACAATATTTGTCCTTTTGTGTCTGGCTTATTTCATGAGCATGATGTCTTCCAGGGTCACCCATTTTGTAGCATGTAGTCAGAATTTCCTTCCTTTTTAATATTCCACTGTGTGTATACACCACATTTTGTTTATTTATCCATCCACGCACATTTGGATTGTTTCCATCCTTTGGCTATTTTGAGTAATGCTGCTGTGAACGTGGGTGTGCAAATAACTATTCTTTCCTTCTTTTTTATAAATGCCTTTAATTCTGGCGTTCCCCAAGGGCAGATGAGAGCTGGACGAATCCAAATGGGGCCCAGGACCATCTCCTCCTTTGGTCTCTTCAAATGCTTGATGGCTATGTCTGCTCCCTCTTCTCAAAGGAGGTTGTGTGCTATGGGAACAGCACCCAGAGAAGCCAAGTTCAGCTGCTCATGTGTGACACCATCTGATGCCTTTGCCAATGGCTGGGGTTAAATTCAGTGTGAACTGCTACCACAGTGAGTCTCCTCCCTGAAAGGGGATGACAGAAACCGCGGAGTGTTGTGGTGTGGTGAGCTAAAGGTCTGTGATAGTGTGAGGCAATTGGTCCGCAGAGATACAGAAGCAGCGAAGGGCTTAGTCCCTCTCTTCAGGGTCAGGAAATGGCACCGACACTGAGCCACCAATGTGATGTGGACGTAAATAAACTTTAAAAAAAAAAAATACTGGAAATAATCCATCCTGATTTGTTTCTGGTTGCTGAAAATGCTATCAGCTTTTTCCCAGATGGAACAAATTATTTGCTATTAAAAATTCATTTAAAAATAACATGACCGATCAGTGTGTTTCAATGTCAGCTTATCTTCTAAAAGGAGCTGAAAATAAAATGGAATGGGAAAAGTTTTCTTTTTTTCTGAAGGAGAAAACAGACATCTTTAGTTCCTCTGAGCAAATGGTAGAGGCATATTCAGCAGGGCAAGGTCAGCATGACAAATGTTTTTATGTGACATCAAAGGATGTGCAGACAGTCGAATCAAAGCTTGAAATGAAGAGCACTTTCAGATATATTTTTAAAATCTTTTGTCAGGCTTAAAAAAAGCTTCCCAAATTGTGGAGTGCTGGTATGTTAAGAGCCTTGATAAGGCAGGTAGGGGCAGAGGGTGGAAATGTTGGGCTTGCTGACTAAGGTCAAATAGTACTTACACAGCAGCCACCCCCACACCGTCTGTCCTCCAGTCCCTACCCTCCAAAACTCCCATTGAGACGCTTTTGCAGTCCGCTCCTTAACTCTTGCTCACACCCCCTGGTCATGTGACTCTCTGGGAGCTAAGTATGTTCTGGGCCCAGTTTCTAAGAGTGAGCCAGTCATCCACTCCGAGTAACCCTCTCAGTTGTGCCCAGGCGGTGCTCAAGACCATCACCGTGCAACAGGGGCAGATGCTCTGGGTTGAAACAAGCCACTTCAGTCCACGTCTTCACCTGAGGCAAGCTCCTGTTGGGCTTGACACCCTTTTGCCGAATGAAATGGGTATGAATCAGCAGAGCTAGTCCCATGAAGCACTAGTCCCAGAAGGGGGTGAAATCCCGAGGATTTAGGGAGTCAGCTTGCTTTTTTTTTTCTGAGCTTATCTTAAAAATTGGTACTTACCAGGTGGTCTTAGCACCTCTGAATTGCTATGGGGTAAAGCTGACTTCCATTTAAAATATTTTTGCAAGAATGCAGGTGGACTTCCTATTGATTGACAAAAGTGTGCAAGTTTCCATTTGAATATGAACTGTTAAGTCCTGGAATCGTCCGCCCCTCAGACAGACAGAGGACATACACGATAATGCAAGTCACACAGCGAGGTTTATTTCCAGCTAGCTGGGGTCCCAGTCTCTGCCTGACGCAGCGGGTTTTAACAAGGACCCCAACTAGCTGGAAATAAACCTCGCTGTGTGACTTGCATTATCGTGTATGTCCTCTGTCTGTCTGAGGGGGGGACGATTCCAGGACTTAACAGAACCACTTTCCACAGTTAAGAAAACCCAACAATCGAATTGGAAAATGGGCAAAGATGTGAAGAGACATTTCACTGAGGAGGATGCACAGACATCAAATACACACATGAAAAGAGGTTCAGCATCATCAGCCATCAGGGAAATGCAAATTAAAACCAGAGTGAGCTATCACTACATACCTATCACAGGGGTTAAAATAAAAAATAATGAATGACACCACCAAATGCTGGCAAGGATGTGAAGAAACTGACCATTCGTATATTGCTGTTGAGACTGCAAAATGGTACAGCCACTCTGGAAAACAGCTTGGGAGTTTCTTATAAAATGAAACATGCAGTTACCTTATGATCCAGGAATGACATCTTGGGCATTTTCAAAGAGAAATGAAAATTTGTGTTCACACTACAACCAGTATGTGAATGTTCATAGCAGCTTTATTTAATAGCCCCAAACTGGAAACAGTCCAGATGTTCTTCAACAGGGTAATCAAACTGTGGTGTGAAAAGGAATGAAGTATTGAAACATGCAACAATTTGGATGAATTATGCTGAGACAAAAAATCCAATCCCAAAAGGTTACATACTATCTGATTCCATTTATCTACCACTTCTGAATTAAATTTTTAGAAATGGAAAACATATTATTTGTTGCAAGGTGACTATGGTAGATACCTAAACATGTGATAAAATTGTATAGAACACACACACGCACAAATGTGTACAAATTAAGCTGGGGAAATCTGAATAACGTGGGTGGATGTTATCAAGGGTAATATCCTGTTGGTGATAATTGTGTTATAGTTTGGCAAGACGTTACCATTTGTGGAAACTTGGGTCGAGAGTCCATGAGCTCTCTCTATATTATTTCTCACGACTGCATGTGAATCTACAATTATCTCATTAAAATTTTCATTAAAAACGTTAATCAGAAGTACATATTCTTTCTAAGGCCTAAGTCCAGGAAAACTCCAGGCCAAACTTCCAGTTCTATTACGGGCGGCCACACGTCTTTCTCAGAACTTCACATTATGTCAGATCACCCTCTTCACTACACATCTGCTCAGATGTACTCCCTTGCGTATCTTTTTATCTATAACAGATTTTTTTCTTTACAGTCCTCCCTCCCTCCTTCCCATACTAACCTCTAGAGTAGACATTAAGTGACGAGGCAGAAAAAGTTAACAAAAAGTGAGCCCTAAGGAGGTTAGCAGAAGGTGATTTGACCAGTACGTTGCACTACCCCGTCCACTCCCACAGACCACCCCTAAAAAGGGGAGATTAGACCCCAACTGGATTTAGCTGGTTCCTGATGCCTGCGCAGACTGCTGGAGCCTGACTGTCATCTGAACTCCCACCTCGTTATAATACTATTAGAATAAAATGAACATTACAGCCTATCCCCCACCCACCATGGATTTTTCTGTATGCATTATGGGTAAGAACATGCACAGAAACCAGTTATATAACCTGCACATGTCAATCAAATGACCTGTCTATACATCAAATGTATGTCACATCTCCTGCTGTAAGAAAATTACCCACTCTTTCCTATATAAGGAAGCTAACCTAAGGTGCAGGGCAGCCGTGTTCCCTAGACACTGCTACTAGCTTCCTTTTTCCTGACTTTAATAAAACTTTTCTTTGCTTTCTCACTTTTCTGAGTCTTGTGAATAAAGAATTCACTCTGTGAACGACCAGGGGTATCCAAAGATGATAATTAGGTACTTTCCATGTTGATGAATTAATCTGTAACTAATGTGAATGTGACCCTGAGCCTTACAGCCCTTAACTGCCCTCTAGTTCCTAAAATCTCATGAAGAGATTTCCTTTCTAAGAGGACTTGACATTGTCTAACAGATGATCTTCATAGCACTGAAAAGATGACGTTAAGTCTACTAATGGAGAAGTCTTACATCCTGGACACAAAATCATTTTATACGAAAGAGACTGAATTTTCTTTTTTTTCTTTTTTTTTGTAGTTCCTACTATGTGCCAGACACTAGGCATATTACTTTGCTTTGTTTCATGTTCTTAACAAGCCTATGAGGGAGACTTAGTTTTGCTATCTTATCTATATAAAAAAAATGGAGGACCAGCCACTTGCCCATGGTCACATGTACTTTGTGCCATGGTCACATAAGCTAATAAGTAGCAGGAACAGGACTGAGGCCAGGTTGATTGACCCAAAGTGCATTCTCTCTCCGCCATACCTGCAGTTCTCAAACTTTTTGGGGTCAGGACATCTTTTGATTTAAAACTTATTGAGGATCCTAAAGAGTTTTGATTAATGTGGGTTATACCAATTGATATTTATATTAGAAGATAAGAGATATTTTAAGTATTTATTAATTCCTCTAAAAATAACAAAATAAACCCATTATATTTTAATATAAAAATTTTTATGAAGAACAACTATATAACTCCAAACAATAAACTTAGGGAGGTGTTTCAAATCTCTTTAATGCCTGGCTTAACAGAGGATAGCTGGATTCTAATATCTGCTTTTTGCTTTCAATGTGTTTGTGATATCTTATGTGGACTGAGGTATAGGAAGACAACCAGGCCTTACCCAGTCTTTTAATAGATTGTTCAGGTAATTTTGGATATTACTGTATCAGTACTCGACAAGCTGTAGTTTCGTAAAGGTCAGTTGCAATGTAGAATCTGAAACCGTATCAATGATTTTTTTCTTTGTTTTTATATCCTGTTACATTAAAATCCATAGGTCTTTATTGCAATTTGGATCTTTTACCCATGCATGATTTGTAACAAATCATTGCTCATTTGGAAAATATTGATTTAACTGAGGAATGCAGATCTCCTAGATGTTGACACATTTCAGTATGATAGAAAATCACATTCATTAATATCACTACCATTTTCATCAGAAGAGTCATTAAGTGAAAGATACAAGTTTCCCCAAATTCTGATTTTTACTGGAAAGCTCAAATTCTATCACTGGCAGCAATGATGGACAGCTGTTTTCCTTGGAAGTAACAGGATTACTTCATTCATTTTCCAGAAAATGTCTGCCAAATTATCAAGTCTGAATAATCATAATATTTCTGTTAGTCTTTTCAAAATGGCATTCCATGCAGAGTGGCTAGTTCAGCTTGCAATTCAATTGTGCAAGTGGTTTCCCTGAAGACAACTGTCCCTATGCAGAATGTTAAAAAGATGTTGAAATGTAATAAATTTTTTTTTTTTTTTTTTTTTTTACTGCTTCAGCAAGGACATTCTTAAGTGGAAATGGCTGTTTTTCCTTGATAGTGCAAAGCAGGGAAAAATACAGTGACTATTGCCTTAAGGCACCAGTTTTATCTACTGTTTTTATGTTATCAGTGAAAATGTCAACACAGAGGAAAAGGCAATTGTTGTGTTAGCCTTGTTATGAAAATGATGTTAACGGGCCTCCTTGGGGCAATGGAATATACCATGCAAATTCCCAGTGGAGAGGTAGAGCACTCAGACGGTGTTTTTCAGCACCAAACCTGCTACAGTTGGTGCAGCAGCACTGACAGCTGGGGCATATTTATTCAAAGCTCTCCATAGATGAGCACAATTTCCATCTAGAAGAAATACCCAAACCAGGAGCTGACAGGAACCACCATGGCACCCTCTTGCATCTTCCTAGAAACCTCATCTTCAATGTCTTCATCCCAGCATCCCAGGTACCCTGGGCTTCCTGCGTAGCCTTAAGGAACAGGTACAGAAGAGCAAACCTGCCATCATCACTGCTGTGCTCAATACAGCTCTAGGAACCCAAAGGCAGTAACTCTGGGGTGTCCTATGGACTCCACTCTCCTTCCCTGGGCAAGGCCTCGTCTCTCCACTCCATGTACTTTGTGCCTTGGACTCTTCCCTCCTTTCTTTAATATTTTACTTTCCAGAAAACCCTTCGCTAAGACCCTGTTGTTTTCCAAAATGTCAGCTGGTTACCTGAGAAATGCATCGCTGCCCAGGTGAGAATGACCACTGAAATGTTCAGTGTGGTAGGTAGGCGTGATCACATTTTAAGAGGAGACTCCTGGGTTCGGTAGACGGCCTTAACAGAAAGAGATACTGCTGTGATGGGGAGCGTTGCAGGTTAGGGTCACAGGCAAATTGGGGAGGTTCTCAGCTGAGACAAAGTCAGGGGAATTGGATGGTTAAATGATTGGGGGAGGGATACAGATCTACCCGGGAGTGGATTATCTCCTTGTGAGAAGAAGGCTATTGTTTTTCACTTGTTTCTAATGAATGAAAATATGCAATGTTTTACATTGTCACTGGACAAATAGCACCATGGCATACATCTCATTTACACAGCCAATTTCATGGATGATCAAATTTCTTACATTTCCACACTGCTCTCTGTTGATGTTCAGACATTACTTCAGTAGCTCATGCTTTAATATTTCGGAGGGCAAGTGTCCTCCCATGCCTCCCCACTGTACTGTTTCTCTGACTGAGGAGGCTTTCACCTATTTTCTACACACTGAGAGGGAGGAGTGTGCCAGGGACATCTTTGGATAATTCAGCAGCTGTGTCAGGTTAACGTGGCTACTCCTCTTGTCTGTAACAAATGGGGTGCCCAGGAAGGTACGTGTGAGGGACAAGTAGTGCTGACAAGCAGACACCTTGCCCTTGAAATGCACACCCACCAGCTGAGCTATCAGCATTCTGTGTGCTGCATCTGTGGTCAGTCGCACTGGCTTCTCTTTCAAGCCCTGAATTATGAAACAAGGTTGAACACCTTTTGGAAAATCCCTTTGTGGGTGTTCTTCTATAAGTACTAATTTGGTCTCTTGGTTTTCGTCTTGGCCTGGGAAGCCTTTTTCACTTCTTCTTCTAGCCTCTGCTGACTTTATGATGAGCAAATCAGTAGTTGTCAATTAATATGGAATAAAATTTATGGAATTAAGTTCACTCTTCAAAAATGACAGCATTTGAAATGGCTCTGTGGCCTAGAGGTGACACCTGCGCTGTATCTGTCACATGGTGCGGCCTGTGGGGTCTCTGCTCCCGCTCCCCACATAAGAACGCAGGACATGGTGAGGCCAAAAAGGAACACCCACGGAGCCATAGGTAGGGGAGTCATACCACTATATTCTTGCTGGCGGCTGGGTTGGAGAAACAGGAAGCAGGAGCCACACGGTTCGCAACCCTCACTGCACCGCTTGCAGGTTCAGCTGCCATCTTCTTGCTCGCCCCCATTTTCTGCTAGCGTAGCCACAGCAGTTATATTAGTGCCCAAAGGCTCACTGGTTACAGCTGACGGCCAACCAGCCACAGCTGATGGCCATCCAATCACAGTTGATGGCCATTTACTACCCGAGTGAGCACCTTTCCACGTGAGGCCGAGAGCCTGGAAACTGCACTCCTGGCTCTGTCCCCACAGGATCCCTCCTCCAGAGTGCGAACATTTAGAAAGGGAGGGGGATCCAGGTTTCATGGAGCCCCCTTTGTGCAATTTTTCTTCGAGATCCTGGCTCAAGCACCCACATGTGCCCTATGGGTTCTGACTTCCCTACTGGCCTCTCCTACCAAGCTTTGTCTTCTCCTTGCTGCCCCCACCAAAACCTGCAACGCCCCTCTTGTTCTACTGCCTCCAGGCCCTTGTTCAACACCCCCTCCTACCTTGCTCCCCATCTCTCTAAATCTTACCTAGTCTTCAAGGCCCGGCTTAAATTCTGACTTCTCTAAGAGGCTTGCTTTCTGATTGACTCATCACCACCATCTCTGCAATACTGACAATAATAACAGCTATCAATAATGGAACAGTTACTATGTACCTACCTGACACTGTAATAAGCTCCTGTGGCATCTCAGTCAATCCTCACAATAACCTTGTTACTGGACGGTGAATCTGAGTGCACCGGCCATGTCATACTCTAAGTGACAAAGCTGGAATTCCTGCCTGGGTTTGCCTGGCTCTGAAGGGCATGCTTTTAACCACTCTCCCATCTGCCTCCCGAAAGGTACTAATCTTCTGGTTGTGAGAAGCTGATGAAGCTAGGTGAGACCTCAAAAGTCTTATCATCCTGTCATGCAGGAGACCCGGTGGGGTCTCTGGTCCCGCTCCCCCCATAAGAATGCAGGATATGGTGAGGCCAAAAAGGAACACCCACGGAGCCATAGGTAGGGGAGTCATACCACTATATTCTCTCTGGCGGCACTATACTCTCACTGGAGGCTGGATCCACACTGTCCGCAAACCGCCATCCACACTTGCCAGCCCAGCCACCATCTTCTTGCTAGCCCCCATTCTTCTCTCTCTCTCTGCTAGCGTAGCCACAGCAGTTATATTAGTGGCCAATGGCTCACTGGTTACAGCTGACGGACAACTAGCCATGGCTGATGGCCATCCCATCACAGTTGATGGCCATTTACTACCTCAGCCAGCACCTGTCTATGTGAGACCGAGAGCCTGGAAACTACTTTCTGGGGCTCTGCCCCCACACATCCAGTGCTCTCAATTGATAGATGAAGAACCTAAAATCCAAAAAGGCAGACTGGATGAAGGTAAGAGTGAAATGTTGACAATGCCTGGGCAAGCATCAGCTTGCCTGGTTCTCATACTCATTCATCACTTATTTGACATTCACATATGAAAGCCTTCTGTGTTGCAGGCACTGTGTTGGGCCCTGCATGTCCTCCTTTCCTGTTGCACCTTCTCTGGCTGCTCCTGTTGAGTTCAATGAATCCACACACAAAGCTGCCTTAAAATGGCGAGTGAGTGACCCCTGCCTCCTCTAAGCACGGCTCTGTGCGTTAGTGCCATGGCCCCAGCATGGTACCCTGGTCATGGGCCTGACTCACGCTCCGAGCAGCTGCAGTTCCAGAGGGTGTTGGAGACTGGAGGGGAAGGTGTTGGATGACAGCGCCAAGCAGAGAGCGTAGAAAGGTCCTGCTTATGAAGGTAATTCTATGCTGCTCAAGTGACTATTTGAAGAACAAGCATCAGAAAACAGAAAGCACGACTCCTAGTTTAGCCAACTAAGTCTAATCCAATGCCAAAAGACTCTGTCCCTCTTTGTCGTGTGTGTATAGAAGTCACCAAGCTTGTCCTCCAATTTTGTCACTGTAGCCTTGTGAGACTAATTAATAGTTCTGTTGGGTTCTCTGCTTCCTAGTAGCGACCTTCTGGTTGGTAAAGTGTGGATTTCTCAGCCTCCTGATCCAGGAAAACACCATTAGCAGAATTCAGCTCACCTCTCGGAAGTTTCTCCTCTCTCTATACTCTTAGTATCTCTAGCCATTGTTGCTTCAGCAGCTCTCTAGTGCATGTCAGAGATGATTTTTTTAAATCTAATTGATCCTACCTGGAAACCGGAATACCCTTCTCTGATTTGAGAGGCTTTCCCTAGTTTGCCTGGTACCTTTTCTTCTCAAGAATTACTGACTTAGGTTGTTAGGCCAACGTGTGGATCCCTAGAAATCCCCATCATCCTTGAATTTTGAGTCTACTTTTTCTCCCAAATATCTTACCAAAATAGACTAATGGTCTAAGGTTGTTGGTTTGAGTTTCATTTTTTATTAGTCCTGCCAGCCTTTGGTGGAAATGGTAATACACACTGAAAGGGCACAGAATCAGTAAGCATGAATGAATGAATGATCTGAGTGAATCAATGAATAAATAGAATAGGGGGAAAAAAAGCACATCTCTTGCACAAATCTCCAACTGAATAATGGGCACCCTTGAATTTCAGTGGAGAGTAACATATATTAGAGAAATGCATTAGAAAGGATACTCTAGGCCAACTGCTGCAGCCCTATAAAATAAACTTGCCAATGATTTAATAAATTGCTTTGGGCAAATATCCACCATGTAATTGTTGCTGAAGTCTTTATTTTAAAAAAGTTTGCTTTAGAATAATGTGTGAATTCATTCCTATTCTTAAAAATTTTACAATTATAAATGGCATGTAGAACAAGGGTCTCTCCCCATTACCAATGGAAGACTTGGTCCAATTGATTCTTACTTCTAATGTTCCTTGTTACCACTGACTTGGTTATATGCTTACTGAGGAGGAATTATGTCATATTCATCTCTGTATCCTCAGTTGTCACAGTTATGGTAAGCACAGTCATTAAGTGGTTAAATCGCTTCTTTCCCATTCCTACTGCCACCATCTTGGCCCAGATATTCCTTGTGCTTAGAATATTACAATAGGTTACTAATGTTTTTTTCTTGCACATGTGACTCTATGACTGACTACCCGCTGTCCCCCCAAAAAAAAAATCATCATATATACAGTTGACCTTTAAACAAGGTGGGAGTTAGGGACACCGACCCCCTGTACAGTAAAAAATCTGCATATAACTTTTATTGTTCCCAAAACTTCAGTTATCCCTTGGTACCACGAAAATAAGACCTAGCCAGACAATCAGTTCTAATGTCTTTTGGAGCAAAAACTAATATAAGACCCGGTCTTATTTTACTATAATACAATGTATAACAATATCATATTATATTAATATGTTTATATTAATATAATACAGGGTCTTATATTAATTTTTCTTCCAAAAGACGCATTAGAGCTGATTGTCTGGCTAGGTCTTATTTTCGGGGAAACAGTATCTGTGGGGGATTGGTTCCAGGACACCTCACGGATACCAAAGTCCATGGGTGGCTCAAGTCCCTTATATAAAATCGTGTGGTAGAACAATGCATAGAGGAGGCCCTCCGCATCCAGATGCCCAAATGTCGATGAAAAACACTGAGGTTTTCTTTTTTTTTTTTTTTTTTTAAAGGTGGGTTTTTTTTTTGTTGTTTTTAAAGATTTTATTGGGGAAGGGGATCAGGACTTTATTGGGGAACAGTGTGTACTCCCAGGACTTTTTTCCAAGTCAAGTTTGTTGTCCTTTCAGTCTTAGTTGTGGAGGGCGCAGCTCAGCTCCAGGTCCAGTTGCCGTTGCTAGTTGCGGGGGGCACAGCCCACCATCCCTTGCGGGACTTGAAGAATTGAACTGGCAACCTTGTGGTTGAGAGGACAAGCTCCAACCAACTGAGCCATCCGGGAGGCAGCTCAGCTCAAGGTGCCGTGTTCAATCTTAGTTGCAGGGGGCGCTGCCCACCATCCCTCGAGGAGTGAAACTGGCAACCTTGTGGTTGAGAGCCCACTGGCCCATGTGGGAATCCAACCCGCAGCCTTCGGAGTTAGGAGCACGGAGCTCCAACCGCCTGAGCCACCGGGCCGGCCCCAACACTGAGGTTTTCAATCTGAGGTTGGCTAAATCCATGGATATAAACTCGGGGCTATAGGGGGCCCAGCTGTATATTGACTGTAAAAAATCCGGATGAAAGTGGACCCACGCAGTTCAAACACGTACTGTTCAATGACAACTGTATATTGCTGTCTGATGATTTTATCTAAATCAATACACTACTATACAACTCAAATATTTTCAGTCAGGGGATGCTTGAAACTTAACATTTTGATATTTAGTTTACCCTGTTGTCTTAAGCATCATTTCTTAGATTTGCCTCATACTAACAATCTGGTAACTTTTTAAAAATATAAATGCTCAGGGTATACCGTAATCAAAATCTCTACAGGAGGAGCATAAACAACCCTATTTATCAAGCATTGGGGTGACTTTTATGATTGAACCAGCAGCATTAGCATCCCTTGGGACCATGTGAAAAAATGTAAAATGCGGGTCCATACATATTTGGGGGTAAAACCCAGCAATCTGTAGTTTAATAAACCTTCCAGGTGAATTTGATGTACATTAAAGTTTGAATATCAGCTCTAATGCCTGTAACAATGATTTAGGGCAGTGATTCCCAAACTCAGCTGCACACTTAGAATCATCTGAAGAGCTTTTAAAAAAAAATACCAACTTACCCCCAAATATTCTGATTTAATCGGTCTGGGGTACACCAAGCATTTGACTGGGATATCACGGAAGCTGAAGTCAATGTAACCTGTCATCCATAACTCATTTCACAATTTTGTATTTATCTAGTATGATTGATTTAATAAGTTGATAAAGTTGAACGCTTGAAATAAACTTATGCCTTTAAAATATCATTGTTTGTTGGGGTTCTGTTTAATTTGAATAAAGGGAGCTACTACTAATGGTTTAAAAACCAAGGCCTAAACACTCAAGTCTAAATTCTTTAGTCTTGCTTTTAAGACACAAGTTTACTGCTACACCCCACAGCTCTAACACATACCTATATGCGTTTTCTAGCACCTAGGAAGGGAGAAAAGAACCAGACTGAGTTTCTAGACTACAGTTCAGTTCCAGCCCACGGGGACCTTACAAGGCCTGATTCTCTTTGGGCTTCTGTTTCCTCATTATAAAGTGAGGGCCTAGAATCTCTAAGGCTCCTTCTGACTCTTGGTATGTTAACATTTCCATATTCAGCTTAGTTTCCCAAGTTAGACTGCATTGTGTCTTCCCCTCTGCTTCTTTAGGTTAACTAATCCTTAAGGCACAGTTCAGATTCTCATCATCCTTAATATTTCCTTGGTACTCAGTCTAAGTTCCTTTGACCTCTTAGGCATCTCTTTTTTTAAAACGTTTATGTCCGGTCTCCCACTGGGAAATAACAGCATCTCACATATCTCTTTGTATCCCTAAATGCCTAGCATGTGGTAAGTTCACAATGCTTGTTGATAATGTTTTCTTGGGACCATGAATTATTGCCTCTGCCCTTTGTTTTATTCCAACGATAGCTATGTTCAAAGCTTGTTTTTTGCCCAATGAGCTTTCATTACTGTTCCAAAGGTTCCCGACTCATATCCTATTTATTCTAGAAATTTTCTTTCATGATACTCCCATTCAGCCCCAAGTTTCCACTGATATTCTCCATAAATAGCTCTCTTCTGGCCTCTCCTGGTGTGATAGCAAACAACTGTTTCATTAATTCTTTGCTGAAGTGCACGCTACAGGACTCCAGTGTAAGGACACCTTCAGTTTTCTAGGGAACCATTCTAACACCATCAACTCTGCAAAACGAAAGATTTTGAGATGTCTCTTAAACTTAGAATTATTGCGAACAGACAGCTGGATGGTGTTTATTTCTGGAATTATGCAATACTGGGCTCTAATGTTTATTTCTGAAGAGATACTTTTCAAAATTAAATTCATGCTTGTTACGTTGTCAGGGATAACAGAATAAGATTCTTAGGTGTGTGTTTTTTTAAAAGCTTGCTCCTTTGGAGAAAATTTCCCAACTTTTGCCTGAACATGATATTGTATTTAGTATTGTGCCTGGTGAAGTGCTTGATAAATGTTAAATAAATTTATTAGTATTTGGTTTATGTAATACTATTCCATTTTTTGTGAATGAATTACGAATTAAGGACTATCTGGGGAGGAATCTTTGCAGTATTTCCAAGTTATTTCTTTTAGAGGACCTAAGAATGTTCTCTATGCATTTCTTTTATATATATATATATATATATATATATATATATATATATATATATACACACACACACATATATATATATATATATATTTATTTTTTTTTTTTAAGGGGAACAGGACTTCATTGGGGAACACTGTACTTCCAGGTCTTTTTCCAAGTCAAGTTGTTGTCCTTTCACTTAGTTGTGGAGGGCGCAGTTCAGCTCCAGGTCCAGTTACCACTGTTAGTTGCAGGGGGCACAGCCCACCAACCCTTGTGGGAGTTGAACTGGCAACCTTGTGGTTGAGAACCCACTGGCCCATGTGGGAATCGAACCGGCAGCCTTCAGCATTAGGAGCACGGAGCTCCAACCGCCTGAGCCACCGGGCCGGCCTGCATTTCTGAATATATATGCTAGATGCAGTTTAAACTGAGTTACTAATACACTGAGCCTATAAACAGCAGCCTTTCTAGTTGGACTTTCATTATAATGAAAAGTGTTAGGGAATATTCTGTTTTATTTCGCTTTCGAGGTAGTATGTCCTCTATATACATTTGGCCCTGTGATTAACCCATGTAAATGGCTGCTTTTGATAATCTTAGGTTTCAAATGGTTTAATCAAAATACCTGATTGTTTAAAGGCAGGAAGGTGTTACTCAAATGTTAAGTCTGACATATGGTTCTGAATGCTTTCAAATATTAAATCAGAAGTCTTCAACTTTAAAAAGCTCACAGGCAACCTGAAACTATATATAATCATATATAAACAGCGATTGACATATATTCGTATGAAAATATTGTTTAACATGTATAATAATGCTTTACAAATGAATAGAGCCATTTATATATATTATATTTTTTAAAAAGTTTGAGTGTATTATGCATCATATACTTCAGTTTTGCATTTAAATACATCCTTCTAACTCAACTGCATTGAAATAACATCTTCTAACTCAAGTGTTTTTAAATAGTGTCCATTTCAGGACTTCATTTAAAGGCAGAACTAGTCAAGAGCTGATAAAAAGGGAGAGAGACCTCTACCCAACTTCATACTGGGTGACAGAATGAAGTGAAAAATGCAAAATGCTAGTTAATAAGGGTTGGGTTGCTGTCCAGCTACTATCAGGTAGGCAATTTCTTGCCGTCTCTGCTTAGCCCGCCTTTAACAAAGCAGAATCCACTAGAGATATATAGCTTTAACTGCACATCCTTCGTACCCTGTTCAAATCCAGGTTTCTCTCAATCTCCTGGCCTTTAAAATTAAAAGCACTATACTATATAGTAGATATAAGCTCTGATTCTGGAATTATGCAATACTGGGCTCTAATTTTATCTCTCAGGTATTAGAGGTAGCCAAGTGACAATTCTGGCTATTGAGAAATAGAGGAAGTTATCAGGTGGGGCATTCTGGAAAACTTTTTAAAGAGAAACAAAAACAAATGATGTGTGCTTTTGTTCTTTTTCCTTTCCCTTCTTCCTGTCTAGAACATGGAGATGACAGTAGAGGTGGCCTAAGTATTTTATAGTTTCAAGGATGAAGGCCACATACAGAACATGAAACAGCAGAAAGCTAGAAGAAATTTCCATGAGGGCATCATGGAGCTTTGGACTGCCGACCTCCACGTTTTAATGTGAGAAAAATAAAACCTGTCATTTGTTGTTTTAACTGTTTCTTGGATCCACTTTTGGCAGCTTAATGTTAAGCTGATACATAAATTCGTAAGATTTAAGGATTAAAAGAGAAAACTCTATATGAAGAACAAAACAGTTCCTGGCATAAAGCGAGTGACCTATGAATGGTTGCTATTATTTTGGCGAGATTAGATGACTGCCAGCAGAGAACAAAAATCAAACAGGATAAACAATTTGGGAAGGGAAGAAAAATGCTGAACAGAAACTATGATAGGGCTGTAAAATTCAGAAGCACATTCAGAGCCAAACAATGTGCATATGGGATGTGACATATAGTAGGTAGATCACTCAACACAGGTGATTTCTTTTCCGATCCTCTCTGTGAGACCACAAACTGCTGTAGTTTATTCACATAAGAACCTTGATCAATGAGAAAAACAAGACTAAGCAAAGAGAATTTTAGGAACTCTGAGAAGTACAGGTTTTATCTATATGATTATTTAGATTTTAGTGAGGCATTCCACTCAGTGTCTCATGGACTCCTGCTTATATAATACTATCAACATATGGATTACAGGAATACACAAAAAAGACCACTTAAAAAAGGTGACACAGATGTGGTCAGTCACCTTAATGACTCAGACACCAAATCCTAAAGGAACAGAAAGTTTGCTAAGTAGAGAAATCTATTTTGTTGCCAAATTGGAAGTTCATAATGTTAGTCAATCCAGAAAAACAATACAATTAAAGTTGCACACATGGGCAGAGAACTCAACCAATTCAGCTTGAAAGCTGCACCAGAAAAAAAAAAAAAAGTATAATGAAAAGAAAACATGTGAAAGCTGGAATATTAGGATTAAATCAGAGGATGATATTAATTTGTATTATAGGTGAAAGGATAAAAAGTTGGTATTTGCGGTCACCTTGAAAGGAATATACTAGAGTAGTACCTCATTTCAAGTCAGTAAAAGAAAAAACCTGGAAAGTTAAAAAGGACTATTAAAACTAGGTCTTTAAAAAAAAGACTTAAATGTCAGTCATTGGAATGACCTACAGAAGAGCAACTGATGAAAAAAATGAAAATTTGTAATGATTAACATGAAGTCAGTCAGGCTGAATGTAAATATTAGGTTGGTGCAGAAGTAATTGCACCAAAAAAAAGTTTAAAAGGTTAAAAACAATTGCAAAAACTGCAATTACTTTTGCACCAACCTAATACCAAAGGCAGGTGGAGTAAAAAGTAAAGATCTGAAGGGCAATAAATCACAGACTATAACTATCATTATTTTCAAAATTGTAATTAGGTTATACCAAATAAAGCAGATAAACAACTCTTAAGTTAGAGTGCAAAATGAGAGCACCTTATTGTTTTATTGGTGCAAAAGCAAGAAAATACAACATTCACTTATCCACATTTTAAATAGTCGTTTGTGTGGTGAGTAAATGCCATTTAAAAATATTTTCCATAGAAAAATCATTTATAAATCAGTTTACAGAAGATTAAAAAAAAAATCAGTGTTTTTAATACCAACTTTAGCTATAAATAACTAAAAAGAAACAATATTGTTCTCTAGCCTGTTTTGCTCTAACATCTATGTCTTCTGTTCCTTGCCTTTCGGCGAAAAAATCGCATTGTAAGGCTGCCGTCTTTTTGGGCGAGGACAAGGATGAAGATCTTCCTTAATGTAACCTTAAAAACAAAAGACAAATTTAAAAGATTATATTTGCAGCATACATTTCCTTCAGCATACATCCAGTACACATGTGTCTTATTTCATGCCTTCTAAGTTTACATGATTCTTCCGATTATCAGCTGAGTGATGCTAATGAATGATTTTACTATTTAGCGTCAGTTGCCTGATATATACTAACAATAGCAGCAAATATTTATCAGACGTATTGTATACATTATCTCAGATAATACATTCCTTTAAAGTAGCTTCCACTATACCTATTTCACAGATGAGGTAATGAAGACCCAGGGAAGTTAAATCACTCAAGTCATCAAAGCTAGGAAGAGGAAGAGCTGCGACCTTGCCCAACATCTGTCTAACTCCCAAACCAGAGCTCTTAAGCACTTTCCTCCTCTGCCCTCCCATGGGTTGCAATAGGGTCAATGGCTAAACACAAACTCTTTACCATTATGATAAATTCCAGGTGCTTATCAGAAAGACATTTTTAAAAGAATTTTATTTTGAAGTAAGTTTAGGTTACAGAAAAGTTGCACAAAAATTAACAGAAAGAAAAGACTTTTTGTAGTGGTAATTTCATGATATGACACGCCCCTATATTCTTCGGACTATTCAATTCTCTGAAGGTGTGTCCAATCATGTAGTTTGCGGGGAGGACGGTGCCCTGCCACACCCCTGGGCCATATTAGTGGTGCAAACACAGGCTGTATCCAGATTGTCCTAGTTCTGTTTGATGACCAGGCTGAGATATCATGTCAAAGAGGACTTAACCTAGCTTGTTAATGGCAAAAGTGGAAATACAGATAATGTCTGTCAAAGAACTGCATCTTTTGGGAAAACTATCTTACAACTAAATACATGGAGTTCTCAAGTTGCATATATTCTCAAATTATATTAAATATAAGTGCCATATTTGAAGGAGCGAGACGCATGTCAACAATCTTCCAAACAAACAAACGAAAGTCCTTTTTACTCATGTATTGTTTAAAAATACCCAGCATTCTGGGTAAGTGAGGTTTTAAAACCTAAAATTCAGAGTAGTCACTCTAAAAAGATGCTTTTTTGGGGGGCGGCCGGATGGCTCAGTTTAAGGTTAGAGCACGAGCTCTCAACAACAAGGTTGCCAGTTTAATTCCCACATAGAATGTGTGCCCCCTACAACTAAAGATTGAAAACGGCAACTGGACTTGGAGCAGAGCTGCGCTCTCCACAACTCGATTGAAGGACAACGACTTGGAGCTGATGGGCCCTTGAGAAATGCACTGTTCCCCAATATTCCCCAATAAAAATTAAAAAAAGAAAAAGAAAAAAAACCTGGGACAGCTTTAAAAAAAGGTGCTCTTTTTTTTTTTAACAATATAATTTTACTGGCAACTTTTGTAAGGTTATTTATTTTATTAAAAGTCATTTGATTATACCATGAAAGAGAAATAACTTTCTGAAATTTGAATAAAAACCAAGATAATGCACACACAATCATGCTAAAGTGATTATAAACAACCTTAGGTTACAATAAAATTCCTCTGATTACAATAAAATTACCTGAAGAGCTGAAGGTAAGCCCTTTATCTTTACGAATTTGTTTTTATGACACAAAACTAGTACCCAACTTGCAGCAGAAGGTAAAGAGCCATGAGAGAAAGTTAGAATTGGGTACATACAGTATTAAAAAAAATTAATTCCAAAATGTTATAATCTATACTCTCACCTCTTTCCTCACAAGTCTGAGTAGAAGGAAAGCCAACTTCCCAGAAATTCTCTGGTGTGTTGGGTGGAATATAGCGGAATCGGTGTCTTGAACAGGAAGCCAACTTCTTTTCTCTTTCTTCTGCTGGAATATCTGCATAATACTAATAATAAAAACAGGTAAGTTTTTCATTTAGGAGTAAAAATGGAATGTTATGATTAATGATTATAAACTTGATTACTGATTAAAACTTGAAGCTAAGAAAGCTATTGATTAAAGTATTAGGCCGTCTCAGAAAACTTAATACTTCCTGATGATAATATTATTAATTACTTACTAGTAGTAATTAGTGCTGGTCTGTGAAATGTCTGCTTCACAAAATGAGAAAAGGAGCTTGTATTACAATGTAAATCAACATACTGCTTCCTTAGTCAATAAAGTCTTACAATGAAATAAAAATGCCAGTTGTTCTTTACAGTGTGCTTAATGATGTAGATGATTTATATACCAGTGCAAACTCTTCATCTTTGTCAGACCAGTAACAAAAAATGCACTTTGAATAGCACTTTTCTCAATTATTTGGATATAATGTGTGTTTTGAAGTAATTTTCCTATCTCTAGTTTTTCAAAATAGAACTTTAGCTTTGAATGTCACAGGCTTAATTACTTCCCCCTTAATCTGTACTTATCAATCATTATCAAAAGCATATTATTTCTTGCAACTGCAATCATAAAGAACCTAAACGTAATACAAACAAGGAAAAAACTTCTATGTAAACATTGTACAGGTCTTCAAGCTCCAGACCTTGAAAAAAAAAAAAGCAGTAATGTAAAGTTTAACAGAACACAGATACAGGACCACGCAATCTAGTTAATTCCATTTTACAGTTGAGAAACTGAAAATTGAAGTGGTAATTTACCAAAGCTATCATTGAAAGTGGCAGACTTAGGACTTGAATTTAAGTTTGAAGTAAAGGATTTTCATACTAGAGTATCTCTGAAATAACTTTTTTTGGAGGGTGTCTTTTTCATCATTCTCATTGCCATGAGTATAAGAAGCCTTCATTACTTTAGCCTGGAAATGAGATGGGGTGCCCTTAGAGAATTATGGTTATCAACTAATATTAGGGAAACACTGCCACCAAATGACAACACATTCAAAAACAATGTAGGTGTGTGGCTGTAACAGTGAGCAAGTGGGAGAGTAGCTGAAGATGAAGTCAGAGAAAAAGTGGGGTGTCAGAGTCTGCTGTCCTTGATAAGGACTTTAGATTCTATTTCTTAGTGAGATGCAAAGACATTTAAGTTTGGAGTAGAGGTGTGACATGATTTAGTTTTCATTCTAAAAAGATCACTAGGAAAAAAACATCCATTCATTCCTGTGTTGCAATTACTTGTGAAGAGACAAGAATGAAAGGAAAAGAAGAATGGGGATAGGGGTATACAGGAACTCTTTGTACCTTCTGCTCAATTTTGCTGTGAACAACTGCTCTAAAAAATTGTTTATTAATAAACAAACAAACACAAGGACGGCACTTAGAAGCTATTTCAATAGCCCAGATGAGATGAAATGGTGCCTTGCTCCAGGGGTTTAATGGTGGGAGTGGCTAGAAATGGGATATCTTTTGAAGGCACAATCAATAGGATTTGCTGATAGATCAGTTATTGAGATACGAAAGAAAAGCGTAGAGGATAACTACAAGATTTTTGTTTTAAACAACTAGAAGAATGGACATGTGGGAGACTCAGAGGCCTGGGAATCTAAGTTAGAAATATGTTTACTTTTGGACATGTGAAATTTGCGATGACTGCTACACATCCACATGTGTATTACACATTCCACATTTGGAATAGGCAATAGGATAAATTAATGGGATCCATAAGCACATAGATAATATTTAAATACATGGGACTGGCACTTTCACTCCTGCTCATGAGGGAGTAACAGGGAACAGATTTACCGTCCTACCTTAAAACAACTGAAAAACGGAATAAAATGTCTAAAACGTTTTTCAGAGATTAGATAATAGCATAGGAAATGATTCCTAAGAGAAGGAAAGCAAATTAACAGTGCTTCTAGCAAAAGAGCTTTTTTCTAACTGGTCATAGTAGTTCCAGATTTTAAAGAGTTATGGTTGTAACTAAAAACTGGAGGTTTATTTAGTACAGACCGTGTTCCTTAGTTAAGAAAACATGATACATTCAATTTGTGTTATGAAAACTCCTGATATAGGATGTTTTGTTTGTATTGCCAAACTGCTTTCCAAAATAGTGATGCCAATTTACACTCCCACTGTTGGTGCATGAGAGCACATTTCTCCTCAGATGCTTACCTGTATGGTAATCTATTCACATACAACTTTAATGTGCTTGGTTACCAAATTTCCTAGCTTATGGTTGTTAAAAAGAAAATTTGAAAAGAGAAGTAAATTGCTGGAAGCAGGCATCTGATAGCTAATGAATAATAGGGAAGAAATAAAAACAGTATGTTTTAAGAACACAGAACTTGCCTGAAACTATTTAGTAAGAGGACAACATAATGCTATCTATATATTATAATTGTATTATCCAAGACAGCCAATGTATAAAAGGAAAATATAATTGTGTTCTAAGGATGAAATAGAGTCTATACATTTTTTTTTAGAAAGGAAAATGTTTGGGGGAAAAAAGAGCCTATGGCTGTACCTATTACTTAGAGTATTAAGAGTATATCTCATTTCCCAAGAGTGCTAGTATGAGTAATAAATGTTATAGTAGAGTTTCCTACTGAAATATTAAAATTCCCCCCAAATAGTATATATATAAGAGCCTTGCTGTAACATAACTCAGGGGAAAAAATTAAAAGAAATACAAATAAATATAGAAAAATGGCACAAACGTCTTAAGGCTCTAATAAGAACTTGAGGTTAGGCTCCAGATTTCCTTAATAAAAATCTAAGAGAAATTGAGGGCTTTCCTTTGTATCTATTTATATCTCTCAGGTTCTAGCCAGTATATACTTTATTCATTCTGTTATTCCTGGCTCAAACTAGGTTCCCAGATACAAATAAGGTTTGTATCTATGATTTTTTAAATCATAAATTTATGACCTATGAAACCATACTTTAAAAAAACCCAATTGAACAGTATTTATAGTAGTACTTACAATTTCACATTCCTTACATGTGTGTCCGAGCAATTTTCTCCTCTCTTCTTTTTTCCGAACCACCTCAATATGAGGAAAGTTTTGTAAGCCAGTCTCTCTGGGTGGGGGGAAATAAATTAAATTTAAAATTAATCTATTTGTTACTACAAAGATCTTTGGTTTGGGTTTTAAATTAACATAAGTGAGAGTTCAGGAGAGATATAATACCAAAACATTCATTCACTTTATTTTAAATGCTTATTCAGTATGTTAGAAAAATAATATTTCTCCTTTCATCTTTCAGTCAATATTTATTAAGCCTACTATATGTGAGGTATTTTTATGGATATTTTTTCTCTGAAAAAATAACTACTATCTATTTTCACCTCTGATTAGCTGAAAATAATTAGGCTAGGAAGTAAAATATAAAATAGTCTAATTAAAAAGGAATACTGTATTATTAAACTCAGGGATTAGTATTATATAACATAACCAGGAAAGAGAATACTGCCCCTGTTAACTCATTTTTCTAGAACTAAGAACCCATATTTCAGGGCTAAGCTACTCCTGCCAAAGAACAGATTCATCTGTTTCCTATGCCATATGCTATTTCCTCTAAAAATTCGTTATGCTGCTTCCATCCACCCTGAATTCTTCAAAATGTTAGGGAAAATTGTCATTTACACTTGTCCCTGACTGGATCAGATCCTATGTGAACCACTGGAAACCTAGGAAGGGTCAAAACCACTGAGGTATGGATTAAAGAGGGATAGAGTACTTTGAGAAGAAAAAGCCATCAGGAAGCACGGACCATTTTTTAAAATTAATATACTTGTATCCTTTTAAAAAAAACCGAATATAGAAAAAAATCCAAACTTATAAGATAGGTAAATAATTATGTGATGGCACATACATATTTTTAATACCAGAAATATCCCCCAGGAAGTTTAAACAATCCGACTCACAAAAAGTGATTTTTAAAATGACTTGCTGGTGACCTATATATTGCTTTAAGGTATTTTGATCACATTACCCTCTAGATGGCATGCACTTTCCTTCAAAAGAAAGCCTTAATTGCTCTATTTCAAAATCTATGAGGTTATAGGCCTCTTTTGTGCATCAAGTCAAAAACTCTTAACTCAGGAGTAATCTGTGAATTAAAAAAGGGAGACCAAGAAAGGACAGGGAAAAGCTATTGCCATAACTATATTTTCTTTCACAGTTACGGAATCTTAAGCTTATGTAGAATGCAGTTTGTGTGTGTACTATAACGTGTACTATACCACAGCAGGGAAAGAACGAGCAGACTGGCATCTGTAGGGACCTCAAAGCATCTCCCCAAAGGTTACTAAGCTTCCTGTCCCTGACATAACACAACTCATCTTCCAGGGTTTGCTACTATTCTCAGTGTGGAAAGGATCCACTAACTCCTACACCTTTATCCACCTCCTGCATCTCCACCTATCTCAAATGGTTTCAGTTTTATTTATCCAAATAAATAAAATTACTCATATTTTTTAAAAAAGTTAGTGAACCTCTAATATAAAACATTTGAAATGACAGTTTCTAGCAGCAGACTAGAAACTATCTCAAAAATGCACAGGCAAAAATTTGAAAAGAGAATGCACAAGGCTATTCAATGCAGCATTATGCATGACAGCAAACTGTAACCAACCCAAATAAATGTCCACTGCTGGGAATAAACTATGGTACAAACAATGTATGAAACTAAGAAAAGAAATGAGGAAAGCACTATATACTATCTATGAGTGATTTCCAGGACATGTAGTTAAATGAAAAAAGCAAAGTAGATATAAAACATTCTACCATTTATCCAAGGGAAGAAAGTGTGACTATCTACATCTATGTAGATATATGTAGATAAAATTTTGGTTTTAACTTTTTTAAATGGATGGAAAACCATGAAATTTTAACAAATGGATACTTTTGGGGATAGGAAGTTAACAGATAAGAAGTTAGACGTATCTGAATATACCTTGTTTTGGAGCCCATGTACATAATTTACCTAATTTTAAACAGGAATTAAAGATAAAAAGAAAAATATATTCCCGAAAAATCAAAACCAAAATAAAACAAACCTGGGTACTGAATTGGTGGCATAACTATACCGAAAATAATGATCCTAAGTGACCTTAAAACACAGTGATCTGATTGCATATTTCTGATAGGATGTATCTTAAGGACAAAAACACACATGAAAATGTCTTATACCATTTTCATAAATCATATTATTGGTAATAGTCTGCATTCTGAGATTGTTTTACATGTGTATTGTAGAATAAATTAAATGAGGAATGATGTTGGTGGCACTGAGAAGTGGAATTTTCAGTAGCTGTGACAAAGGAGATACATAAAAAATAGTCCTAAACTTGAACTGGAGCTATCAGTATAAACGAGTGTAGCTTATCTGAAAAAACAAAATGAAACACAAACTTTATTTTTAACTCTGTCTACCTAAAAGGTCTTGAAACAATGACTAACAGCTGCAATGAGCAACTCTAGCAGTCAGACTATGGTCTAAATACCATTTCTCACTAAAAGAAATTAAGGCCGCTGGAGAAATGGGGGATTCCAGGCCTATGGCAGGAAGTGTACAAGAGAGCCTAGAACGTCTTATATACCAGAAGCAAAAAAGCTATGAAAGACTAGTGTAGTATCCATTCAAAGAGGCTTCCACTGGGCAAAGATGGGACAATTTGAGTATCAATAAGGGTAATAACTGAAAAGGACTGAAACACAACTAACATATTTAAATCCATGAGTTCATAATGATACTTAAACAAAAAACTCCCTAGTCACATTTGAGATGCTAGAGTACTATTTCTTTGAACACTGGTAAATAAAGAATCATTTAGCAACAAAATGACAGCTCTTATCTACTAGAGTCGTACAAGCATCAAAAAAATTTATCTCGGCCTGCCGGATTACTGTAACTATCAATGGAAACAGAAGTATAAGGTATAATTTTGCTTACTGAGTGACTCAATTTGCCAACATTGTTAACTTAAAGGAAAAAAAAAAGCATAATAAATTTTTGGAATGAATTACTATGCCTTAATTCACTTCTAGAATGACTAGTACATGACTGAAAGTTACAGAATTTACAAACTTTTGATAAAAGGCAGAATGTGACATTATGGTTCAAATCAAGATGCTTAAAGCTTTTTTTAAAGGTTTAAAAATCCTCATAAAGGGCTGGCCCGGTGGCTCAGGCGGTTAGAGCTCCAAGCTCCTAACTCCGAAGGCTGCCGGTTCGATTCCCACATGGGCCAGTGGGCTCTCAACCACAAGGCTGCTGGTTCAACTCCTCGAGTCCTGCAAGGGATGGTGGGTTCTGCCCCTGCAACTAAGATTGAACACGGCACCTTGAGCTGAGCTGCCGCTGAGCTCCCGGATGGCTCCGTTGGTTGGAGCGCGTCCTCTCAACCACAAGGTTGCTGGTTCGACTCCCGCAAGGGATAGTGGGCTGTGCCCCCTGCAACTAACAATGGCAACTGGACCTGGAGCTGAGCTGAGCCCTCCACAACTAAGACTGAAAGGACAACAACTTGACTTGGAAAAGAAGTCCTGGAAGTACACACTGTTCCCCAATAAAGTCCTGTTCCCCTTCCCCAATAAAATCTTAAAAAAAAAAATCCTCATAAAATAATTCTGAAGCACAACCCAAGGCTTGCTACTTAAAGTCTTATACTATATAAAAGTTACAGTATACAATTAAAAAAAAATTTCCAAAGTTCACAATAAAATATTTGTTATAAAGCAGAGAAAACAGCTATCACCATTGTCAAAAAAAAAAAAAAAAGGGGGGTCATGGTGGTGAAAATATCTGTATTTGTAAAATTTGTTTTTATGAACTTTGAGTTCCATTTCTGTTATGGTCCTAGAGTAAACAATATGCATTCTATTTTAACCAAAGTACCAATTTTAACTGTTCAGAGACACTCTGACAAAGATAGCTGTTTTACTGCCAATCACATACATTGCTGGTATTAATCAAGAGCAACTTACCTTTCATCATTTTTAAAATATGGCTCCACAAAGGCTTTCTGTTTGACTTTATCTTGTTTATCACCGTAAGCTATAAACAAAACAAGCAAGCATATCACAAACTGAATGGAGAACTTACTGAGAAATTATTAGTTTTAGAAAAAAAGGACAGGTACCAAAATTTCCATTTTTATTGAGTTTCATACCCTATGCCCGTCCCTAGGCAACTTATTTAAATTTTCTGTAACTAATTTTTGCTTTTTTCATCTGCATAATGAAGAGAGTGCTGATTATCTCACTTACCTCCAAGTTACTAGAGATAAAAATCATATGTATAAAAGTATTTTAGACTTAGACACTATATATGGAAGTCTCACTCTACATAGACTTTTATCAAAATATTTTAGATTTTAAGAGAACTACTCAGATGCTCATTATCATCACCAAACAACAAGATAACTTTTAGTATGCTTCACTTATTAGCCCTGTTGATTTTTATAATGCATCTTGATGCAGGTTATAACTAGGAAATAAAGAGATTAAATAATATTAGAAAACTGGTGACAAATAAGAACTAGGGCTCATGGACCTACATCCCAAGGTGTCTAGACTCAAACAGCCAACTGCTAGCATCTATTCAAATAATCAAAATTTACTAAGCATAGTGCTAAGTTCTGGACATAAAGTGCAGAATGAAAGGGACCATGTCTCCTGTCTTCATGGAGTTTACATGCAGCGAGAGAAACAGACATTAAGCAAGCAGACAGTTAAGGCTTATCAAGAACACATAAGGTGATAACCGATGAACAATAAGAAGTCAGCCAGAGAAGAGGTAGAGTGGGGAATGTTCTAGGTAAAGGTCCTGAGATAGAAAAGTTTGGTCTGTTATAAAAACTAAGAGAAGGGCAGTGTGTGGTTGAGATTTAGCTAGGAAAGAGAGGTGTTGGGGTAGATGTGGTTGGAGAGGTGGGCAGGTTACTAGATCACAACGGACACTGGAGGCCAAAAGGAGTTTGAATTTTATTATAAGTGCTGTAGGAAGCCACTGATGACTTTTAAAAAGAATCTACTTTATTAAGGTATAATTTATATGTAAAATACACTGATTTTTAGTTACTATGACGAATTTTGACAAATGTATATTGCAGTGTAGCTGCTACCCAAATCAAGACAGAGTACATTTCCATCACCCCTGAACGTTTCCTCCTATTTTACTGTTTCTCATGCACAAGAATGTTCTCTCATGTCTCTCCCCTCCCCCACAACCCGACTTGATTTTATCACCATAGCTTAGTCATACTTGTTTTAGAACTTCATATGAATGGGATCACATAATATGTGTTCTTTTTCATCTTTTGCACTTTTCTAGCTCAGTAAGTTCTGGAGATTCATCCACATTACTGAGCCTAGTAGTTCCCTCCTTCTGGTTGAGTAGTATTCTATTATATACCACAATTTATATTTATTGGCCTGTTGATGGACATTTGGGTTGTTTCCAGTTTCGAGCTATTACAAATAGCACTGCTATGTACATTCCTGAACACATCTTTCTATAAACATGTTTTCATTTTTCTTGGGTGTGTATACCTAGGAGAAATTGCTGAGTCACAGGATAGGTGTATGCTTATCTTTACAGAAAACTGACAAACCTCGATAAAACTGTTAAAAAACCCTGCTGAACTGTTTTCCAAACTGCAATTTTATACTCCCACCTGCAGCGAGCGTCCCAGCTGTGCTCCACCCCTGCTAATGCTAGGAATTCTCAGTCTTTTCGGTTAACCACTTCAGAGGGTATGAAGTGGCAGCTCATTGCCTGATGTCCAGTGATGCTGAGCACCTTTCCATGCGCTGATTAGCCATTCAAACATCTTCTTTACACTGAAGGGCTTTTAAGCAAGATAATACAATCCAATTTACATTTAAAATAACTCACTTTTGATTCTCTGTAGAGACTGAAACTGAGAGGAAAAGTAACTGACATGAAAAGATTAGTTAGGAGGGCTGTGGCAGAATAGGGAGAGAGAGGAGGGGTTTAGACTAGAGTGATGGCTACAGAGACGGAGTGAAGTGTCATTAAATGTACTTTGGAAGTAGGACAGCCAGGGCAGTAGGATACTGGGCATGAAGGTGAGGGGAAAGAAAGTCCAGTATGACGCTCACATTTCTATTGTTAGTAATGGGGAGGATTGTTACTGAGGTTTAATGAGATTTGAAAGGCAGGGAAGATCAAATTCGGATAGAAAAATAAAGATTTCTGATTTAAATATATTCAGTTAAGAGGGCTTATAAGATGTCAAGTAGGAAGTGGGATTCAAGTCTGGGGTTCAGAAGAGAGAGGGTGAGGCTGGGAGCAATGAATAGGCAGAAACAGCATCTTTACTTGGCTTCCAGAACACCATATACTCTGGTTTCCCTCCTACTTCACAGGCGCAGCTCCTTCTTTATTCCCTTTGCTGGTTCTTCGTTTCTTTGACCTTTTAACATTGCCACACCCCAGAGGTCATACCTTGAAATGCTTCTCTCTTCTATTTATATACAATACTTTGGTGATCTCGTTTCACTGGAGTTAGGCACCATCTACTTGTTGCCCTCCTGTCCCCCAAATCATTTGTTTATTCTGGATTTCTTGTCCAAACTTGACATATCAATTGCCTACTAAATACCTCCATTTGACTGTCTAGTTAGTATTAACATATCCAGAACTGAGCTTTTGATCTCCTCCCAGAAACCTGTTACAGTACTTCCTCTGAAGGAAGATTTTGTAAAAATTTGTGATACGAGGGTTGAGAAAATGAAATAAATAGACAGTAAATCCTAAATTATATGCCTGGGTGACTGAGCAATATAAAATTGTCTTAAAGTCACTTGGTAGGAAATAAATGGAACTTGGCTTAGATATATTAAGTTTCAGCTGCTAAAGAGACACAAATGTAGCAATACTAAGAAATGCAGGACTAGGATTTATCAGAAGTCAAATGAGAGATGCAGATTTGGAATATTTTCAGAGGTGGTTAATAAAAGCCATGAGAGAAAATGAGTGTAAGAAAAACAGGGTCTTGGGAATACTCTACAAAAAACAAGTCGTCAGAGTTCCAAAGAACAGTGCAGCATCACCACAAAAGCTAAGTGAGAAGAAATTTTGGGATGGCCGGTTTGAAATTTTGGGATTGGTCAACAACAACAACAAAAAGACAAATTAATAATTGTATCTTGCAAAAGAGTATCTTTGTGTGTGTGTGTGTGTGTGTGTGTGTGTGTGTGTGTGTGAAGTTATCTGCCAAAGGCTCTTTTTTGGGGGGAAAAAGTGAATCGAACAGCTGTAAATTTTTATTACAAAATTTCCTTGATCAAGTTTTTTGCCACAGTCTGAGGAAGCAAAGCATGCTGTCCTCTATCTTTGGTTAGGGTCTCATTCATTCTAAGGTCTGTCATTTTAAAAACCTAATGGAAGCACAAGGAAAACATAATCAAGACAGACTGTACTATAGCAGAAGGTGTGCTCATTTAAACCAGTATAAAATAACCTTTGCACAAGATTAAAAATTCTGACCATTTTACACATAGTTAGAATAAAACATTTAGCAAGAATTTTAACTAATTTTCAATTCAGATTATCTACTTAAGAGCCTCACTTAGAGTATTCTTCTTTTAGATGCTACTCTACATTATAATAAAACAGATCTTAAGAAATCTAATATTATATGTGTGTGTGTGTGTGTGTGTGTGTATGTTTTGTCTGGGAAGGTAAAATACTCAAGCAGAAAATGGGTCTGAGTTTTCTGCAAAACTTTCTCTTTTCACTCTATTACAATTATTAATTTATTACTTAAAAAAGAAGTTTCTGAAACTTTTATAAACTTTATGCATATGTTATAAAGGAATTTATAGCATTAAATGAAGATTAATTTCTAAGTTGTGATGAATATTTTATGGTTATATAAGATGTTAATGTAAGGGGAAGCTGAGTGAAACATATAGGGGAACTTGATGAACTATTTATTTAACTCTTCTATTAGTCTGAAATTATCTCAAAAAACAAAAAAAACTGAGAAAGAAATTTTACAAGAAACATGAAACTAATTGTTAATATACTCCATCAAGTCTCTGTTAATTAGCTTGATGACTTGATTTACTGAATTCAGTTTAACTGAGAAGCCATAATTAGAAAGAAAATAGCCTTACTGTTTGGTTTCTTTGTGGTGGCTGGCAATTCCTCTTCTTCATCTGCTACTTGGGGGTAGCTATCTGCCAAACAGGATTCATATTCTTCATGTGTGGTCCGATCAAACATATCTTCAAAACTATTATTCATTTTTCTTTCTCCATCTATGTAAAAGAGCATTGGCTCAGGGCAACATGGAAGCTTTTTCCTTTCTATGTCAATGAATGTGATACTTATAGCAACTGCCACAAATCAATTGTGTACATTTACAAAAGCTTTATACTATGGCTTTAAATGTCCTTTACTCTTGTGAAGAGAATGCTAATTTTTGTTATTTTCATGACGAACACTAAAAATCTTTTTCTATCAGCTTATGTTTATAATTCATACTAAATCAAAAGGCGTCTTTCCTAAAAAACTGAGGAACAGAAAATACATCATAATGTATGATTAAAAAATACTGTTTAAATAAAATGTGTATAAATAGCTGATATTAAAATCTATAGAATTCTGCTTACCTGCTATTCTTCTAATGTAACAACAAAAAAAGTACTTTTTTGCATTATCACTAACACTTGGTAGTTTAGTGTCGATAGACATAATGAATTCAATTCCATACTTGACATGCAAAGTGCCAAATTCATCTTCAGAGAACTAACTACATTTCCCATTATATAATCACATTTTAAAACACAGAATTTACTAAACAAGGATTTACTAAAAAACAGAAATAGATGCAGTTGATTAACAAATCTGACAGAACAGAAGCCTGCAGAGATTACTTTATAAAACAACTACCATCTCCCCCAATCCATGGTGCTCTAGCACCGGTACCCTGTGTTATCTTTCTCCAGCACTTACAATCACCTATCATACTATCAAGTATTTGCTTGTTTCTTCTCAATTACAAGTACGTTCCATGAGGTAGGTACTTTTGTTCTGTTTATACACTATCTCCAGTTCCTGAAACACTTCCTGGTATAGAAATGTAACTCGATATTTACTGAATGATTAAACATTTGTTTATTTCTCCTTTTGTGGGTCAAATTTCTAGATAAAATAGAACTTCTATGTGCCACGCAGTGTGTTAGGCATTCCCAAAGCATTCTGTATGTGCTGTTAGAGTCACAGTAAGGTGCTGATTTATTTTTTGTTGACCTGACTTCTGATTGTGAAATACTTGAGGACAGAGACTATACCCTTATTGATTGTTCTATCACAGCATCTAGTAAGTCTAATACAGAATAGGGTTATTAAAAAAAATGTTTTCTGAGTTGAAGTATTAGCAGCAATTTAATTGGGAGTTTTTTTTGGTATGTTCCATTTTTAATGAATTTTAAGTTCTGAAAAGGTTTACCTTATGGGTAAAATGGGCATATTATTTTTTTCCAAATATAGCCTCAACAGTATCTTCTATCTCATGTGCTATACTTACAATGGTCTCAGCACTTGTCACTGAGTAGTGAGAACCATGTTCTCTTGCTTTGAACCAGGCGAGTCTTTGTGACACTATGCAACTTCTGAGTCCAGAGCATAAAAATGCCATGCATTTCTATCTTGCTCTTTTGGGATGCTCACTCTTGGAATCTAGTCTCCATGTGATAAGGAAGCTCAAACTAGCCCATGGGGAAAGTATAGAGAAGCCCTGAGACTGAATGAGGAGAGAGATGCCAAGTCACCCCCATCTGTCTAGCCCTCTGCTCTTCTAGCTCCAGCCACCAGCTTTCTACAACTGCTTGAGAGGCCCTGAGACAGAACCATCCAGCCAAGCCCATCCTGAATTCCTGAACTATGGAAACTATGAAAGATAAGAAAATGACTGTTGTTGTTTTAATCCTCTAAGTTACAGGAGTAATTTGTTATGCATCAATAGTACTCACAATATCTTATTTAGCCAAAATTATCTCCACTCTATAGTACAAGGTCTAATCTCACTTCTACACGATACTCGCTTCAAATATATTTGGGAAATTATCATGTTCTTTGAAAAAACTAAATAAAATTGAAGCCAAAGTAGTCATACTTTAGTTTTCCCCTTTTCTAGAAAAATGAGGCAAACATTATCAGGAGCTAGTATCATGGAAAAAAAAAATTTACAGCAAAGTATCTTCTTAAGAAGAAAATTAAGTGTCATTCACTATAAAAAGATAATAAATCACTGTTAAGGTTTTCGTTTTAATGGGTACTGTCCTCTCACAACCTAGGCAGCCAGCTACCTGATCATATGCATAGTTATTCCTTATGAAACAACAAAGAATTGAGGCAAAATGTTAAAATTTTCTTTCACTTACTGCATTTAGGAAAGCAAGAGATAAAGTGTTTCAAAAGGGACAAGACTAGCTGTTTTATTATTTGGCCCTGGGCAGGGGGGACTAAAAAATGTTCAGCAGTACATAGGGAATGCAAATATAGTCTGAATGTCCTCAGTTTCTAACAGATGATGGTTGGAAAATGCCTCTGCTTTTAGCACTGCATCCCCATGTGGCGGGTCCTAAACCTCAATACCTCAGAGTATACTAGTCCCAATCTAGTTGATCTCTCGGCATATGCCTCTTTAGTTAGGAATGTTGCTGGCGTGGTGCCAACCAAAATCCTTCCATGGTTCCCATCTCTTTTGGAAAATCAAGGCTTTAGAGGAAGAATTAACAGTTTTTCACCACAAAGGACTGTAGACCCCAATTCAGCCAAATTCCCTTTACTGAAAATGCAGAATATGGCAGAGTAACTCAGCATATACACTATCATTCTTAGTTTACTGCTAACTTGCAAATCTATACTAATACTTCTTAGTAGGACCCCCACTCTGCCTTTTTGCCTTACCAAATTGCTGTGGCAAATCGTATTTCTGAAACGGGACTCTCAAGTCCTGTTATACATTCTATTAAAAAAATATCTAAACCAGGGATCAGCAAACTTTTTCTTAAAAGGTCAGACAGGAAATCTTTTTAGGCTGCAGGGCCAACAAGGTCTGTGCACCAACTATTCAGCTCTGCTCTACCAACTTGCTGCTGTATCACATAAGCAGCTATAGGTGATACATAAACAAACGAGTGAGGCTGTGTTCCCATAAAACTTTATTTATAAAACAGGCAGCCAGCTATGGTTTGCTGATCCCTGGAAACAATCTGAATTCTTTTTGAAATGAACATTATTTTGGCTAAAGATTTTTTAGCAGAAATGTTGAAATTCAGTGTTACTAAGAGTAATCTAATATTATCAGATGGGGGGAAAAAAAACACCTGGTTTGTGGGAAAAGGTCAGCTGGCTTATCAGTGCAATGGTACGACTATAAACTTCCCTCTACATTTTTATTAAAATAATAAAAAAATAAATAAAATCTTACTTGGACTTTTTTCTCCCTTTTGCTCTTGCTTCTTCATTTTTAAAAGCACAGTTTCACTAACCAATGTACAGTCCATGTCCATTGTCTCTCCTCCTGCTAATCTTGACTGACTGCCATCCTGAATATTTAAAAATTCAAAATTTTAAAATTATCCCTTTACGGCCTTTTATTTACTTTTTAAACAAATTTTAGTAAAATATACACAACATAAAATTTTACCATTTTCACCATTTTTTAAGTGTACACTTCAGTAGCATTAAGTTGTATTTACTTTTACTAGGAATATAGACAGATTCAGGTTTTACTGCCTGTAAAACATTTTAGCTTCAATACGCAAGCATCTTCTCTCAAGCCTAGGAAAAGGAGGGATGCTGCCAGGGAAGGGAGAATACCATTGAATTCCCTTGAGTTTCTCTTTCTTTCTTTTTCAATCTACCTCACAGTAATGAACATCAATGTACATAAAGGACAATTTCATAAATCAAATCTGGTGTCTTGATAGATATATTATTACTTTAAAAACTCTTAAATACTATATTAATATACTAATAAGTGAAAGAGAACTTCTCAAACTATAGAGAACCTAAATACAAGCCAAAAAAGTTATTTCCACTATGAATTTTAAGTTTTTTTAAAAACACAGTATTTTAAAACCTAGCCAATTGGGAAAATGTAAAAAATTTTCTTTTCTCCCCCCGCCCACTCCAGTTCAAGCTGTTGTTTCTCAGTCTAGTTGTGTAGGACACAGCTCCCTGGCCCATGCTGGCACCATGAGCCTTGTGCTCACTGCGCCCCCCTGAGCTGAGGCAGTCGGTCGTCGGTTGGCCGCTCACAGTAGCTTACGGCAGCTCTCATTGGCTGCTGGCCACTCACGCTGGCCACTGGCTGCTCCTGGCAGCACACGGAAGCCTGCGGCAGCTTACACCAACCTCCAGCTGCTCACGGCAGCCCAGCTCCAGGGAGAGCTGTTGCTCACAACCTTAGCTATAGAGGGCGCAGCTCACTGGCCCACGTGGGAATCGAACTGGTGACCTAGGCACTAGGAGCATAACGCTCTAACCACCTGAGCCATTGGGTGAGCTGCAAAATTCTTTTTCTTGATAGATTATTTAAAAGTTAATCAGCATATAATGAATTATTTTGATAAATAATTATTTAAAATATATAACTAGCATTTGTATTATTTTAAAACTATAGCATTTTTCAGAAAAGGCCTTTAAAGTCAGAAAGTATTATTACTCTTTCAAAGATACCATAAAGTTGTAAGAATACGTATTTTTATTTTTTACTTTTCTGAATAAATAATTGTATGTTTTAAGAAGTATGTGATTATCTCAAGGTCACAAACTACGTCAGGGGAAGAGAGTGATTAAAAGCTCACTAGAACAATCTCATGGGATTTGGTTTTACTTTCTAACTTACCTTTGTATCTATTACAGTAATATCCATTTTATACTGAGAAAGGTCTGCTGCTGGATCTATACTCCACTGGATGTTTTCAAAGGATACATCTTAGATAAGGAGGAAAAAAACACCCAATTAAAAATAGACTTAAAAAATTCTCATCACTTTAAAACATGGGGCCCACAGAATGGGAGAAATGGTTTGCCAATCATGTCTGGTAAAGGACTTGTACCTAGGATATCTAAAGAACTTTCACAAGTGAATAAGACGATAAATACCCCAATTAAAAATGAGCAAGGGATGTTAATAGAAAGTCCTTCAAAGAAGATATACAAATGGCCAATAAACACATGAAAAGATGTTCAACATCATTAGTCATCAGGGAAAGACAAATCAAAACCACAATGAGATAACACTTCACAGTTCTAATCAAAAAGACAAATACGAATAACAATGCGGAGAAATCGAAACCCTTACATTCTATTAGTGGGAATGTGAAATGATGTAGTTGCTTTAGGGAACAGTTATATAGTTCCTCAAAAGGTTAAACACAGAGTTAGCACATGGCCCAGCAATTCTACTACTATGTATAACTAAAAAAAAAAAGAAAGAAAGAAAATAAACACCCCCTCCACAAAACTGTAAATCACTGTTCATAGCAGCATTATTCATAATAGTATAAAAAGTGATACAGTGAGTCACAAAAGATCATATATTGTATGATTTCATTTACATAAAAATTCCAGAAAAGGAAAATCCATAGAGACAGAAAGTAGATTGTGGTTGCCTAGGACTGGAGAAGAGTGGTGGGGGAATGAAGAATGATCGCTAACGGGTACTGTTCTTTTAGGGATGATGAAAATGTTCTAAACTTAGAACTGTAATGTTGTTTGCACAACTCTGTGAGTACAGCAAAACCACTGAATTGCACACTTTAATACGTAATTTTTTATGACAATAATTTTTTTTTTAAGTTAAAATTGTAACATTGTTTGGAGGGGCTTTCAATGTCTGTAGATATACTTGACAACTATATAAAAGTACAAGGTGTGATCACAAAATATGGTTAATGCTTAAATAAAAAAAATTACAGGAGAAGACACATTGCCATTAATCCCCCTCAAAAACACTCCTTCTCACTTCGAACACACTTATCCCATCGTTCTTGCCACTTTCTGAAGCAGTTCTGGAAGTCCTCTTTCGTGAATGTCTTTAGTTGAGCTGTCATGGCTGATTCAATGTCCTGAATTGATTCAAAATGTTTACCTTTCATGGTCATTCTGACTTTGGGGAAGAGCCAAAAGTTGCAAGGTGTCAGGTCTGGTGAATAAGGTGGATGAGGACATACATAATGTTTTTATTTGACAGAAATTGCTGTACCAGAAACAATGTGTGACATGGAGCACTGTCATGATAGAGGAAGAAGTGAAAGACTCTCATGAAAGAGGACTTCCAGAACTGCTTCAGAAAGTGGCAAGAATGATGGGATAAGGGTGTTTGAAGCGAGAGAGTATATTGAGGGCGATTAATGGCAACGTGTCTTTTACAGTAATTTTTTTTAACTTAAACATTCACCATATTTTTTTATCACACTTCGTATAGTCATAGAACATAAAGTGGTACAATATTAACTCTAAGTAGATTATGAAAGGTTAAGTAGGTATATACTGCAAACCTCAGAACCATAAAAAAAAAATATTTAAAAAAGAAAAGGAATGAGGGTGAAAAAAATGTTTTTATACAGAGACTGAAAATCTTATTGGAAGAACAACTAAAGATTGTTCTTCAGGAAAATAAACGCAGAATGAAGGAATAACTTTCCAATGAAGAGTAAAAGAAAACTACATATGAAGTACAGAAATATTTGGTGGCTAAAAAAACCCCAAAAGACTCCTTTTAAACACTGCAAAATTATGAAGAGATTAATATACATATTAGAGCAAACAATGTTTTCAAACAAGAAGTTTAAAAACCCATATAAATGTATACAGTGGTACCTCGGTTTTCGAACGTAATTCATTCCGGAAGACCATCTGAGTTTTGAAATGTTCGAAAACCGAGGCACAGTTTCCCCATAGAAAGTAATGCAAAATGGATTAATCCATTTCAGACCTTTAAAATCAACCCCTAAAACTGCAAATTTAGCATGGATGTTACTATCTAATGATACCATAGATCCATAAAATTTACGGCGTTCATAAACAGAAATGTTCGTCAATGGAGACTTTTAAAAACCGAGGTACCACTGTATATGCATATATTTGTAGACATAAATGCAAAGAAGAAGGACAGGCTATCTATGGTATGAGGAACAAGATCTGGATGATGAGAATTCTACTTTATGTATTTTAAAATTCTGTATACATTTTTTAAAGCTTTTGTAAAGAAAAAGTAAGTACATAAAATAGGTAAATCCACAAAATCACCAATAAAAGTAGGTATTAAAGATCTCAATTCATTTTTTTCAAAAAGCACGAGAAGGAAAACCATATATAAAATGAACCCAATGAGAATTACTCTGTAAACATAGAAACATGCAGAAAGGAAGAAAATATTCCTGAAACAATAAACTGCACAGAAGAAAACATAGGTACTAAACTTATGGACCTTGGGTTCAAAGAGCATTTTACGAATTTAACTCCAAAGGCAAGGGAAGTAAATGCTAAAATAAATGAATGGGACTATATCAAACTTAAAAGCTTCTGCACAGCAAAACAAACCATCGACAAAATAAAGAGGCAACTGAATGGGAGAAGATTTTTGCAAACAGTGCCTCTGATAAGGGGCTAATATCCAAAATATACAAGGAACTCATGCAACTCAACAACAAAAAAACAAATGACCCAATTGAAAAATGGGCAGAGGACCTGAAGAGACATTTCTCCAAAGAGGACATACAAATGGCAAATAGACATATGAAAAAATGCTCAACATCACTAATGATCAGAGAAATGCAAATAAAAACCACAATGAGATATCACCTCACCCCAGTTAGAACGGCTATCATCAACAAGACAAATAGTAACAAGTGTTGGAAAGGCTGTGGAGAAAAAGGAACCCTCATACACTGTTGGTGGGAATGCAGACTGGTGCAGCCGCTATGGAAGGCAGTGTGGAGGTGCCTCAAAAAATTACAAATAGAATTAACGTATGACCCAGCAATGCCTCTCCTGGGTATCTACCGCAAAAATCTGAAAACTTTTATCCATAAAGACACGTGTGCTCCAATGTTCATTGCAGCTTTATTTACGGTGGCCAAGACATGGAAACAACCAAAATGTCCTTCGATAGATGAATGGATAAAGAAGTTGTGGTATATATACACAATGGAATACTATTCGGCGGTAAGAAAAGATGAAATAGGACCATTTGTGACAACATGGATGGATCTTGAGATTATAATGCTAAGCGAAATAAGTCAGACAGAAAAAGCAGAGAACCATATGAGTTCACTGATATGTGGTTTATGAACCAAAAACAACAAAAGAACAAGACAAAAAATGAGAAACAAAAACTCATAGACACAGACAATAGTTGAGTGGTTACCAGAGGGTAAGAGGAGGAGTGGGGTGGTAGATGAGGGTAAAAGGGATCAAATATATGGTGATGGAAGGAGAACTGACTCTGGGTGGTGAACACACGATGGGATTTATAGATGCTGTAATACAGAATTGTACACCTGAAATCTATGTAATTTTACTAATAATTGTCACCCCGATAAACTTTAATTAAAAAAAAAAAAAGAAAGAAAATATTTTTTTCTCCCAAACAATTCAATCCATCCGAAGGATGTAAATAATATATTTAAGATATTAATATATTATATGTACTAAGATGATATGTCAAGATAGTATATGTAAAGAGTGGAAGTACTATTTATAGTGTACATACCTTGGTTGTTTTGAAGAGACTTTGTTTTAGCGATTCTGCATGGATTTAACTGAAGAACTGATGCAAGTTCACATGCTCCATGGACTGACCTGGTTTTTATTGTTACTGGCTCATGAGAACCAGCACCCTAAAACAGAAAGAATTATTAGCATCTAGATGAAATTACAAACAACTATTTAAACCAAAATCCTTGAACATTTAACACAAACCTTCACATCATCAAAGAGGTTCTCTGTCTCCAAACTTTCACGTGGACGTAGAGGGATTTTAAAGATAGGATTTTCTTCTTTTATCTGTAATGGTGCTTTATTATCTGGAGAGGATTTACTCAAGGGCTGGAGGACACACTCCTGCAAACAGGGCTCCTCTGGGGAATCTTTGGTTGGCACACAGCTCCCACTCAAGACCTTTCGGCTTGAGGAGGAGCCCTTTGGAATGGGCTTCAAGGTCTCATAGAGAGTCACTTGCCTAAATCTGATTTTAGAGGTCTCACTCCCTTGGCTTTTGTCTTGACGCTGAATAGCTGAAAATCGATCAGACAGATCCAGGGGTTTATCCATTACATAGTCTCCATTCATAGAAGAATGACTATCCAGTGGAAAAGGAAAAGCATTTTCTTTATCAAAAGAGGCTTGGGGGCAGCTTACTTCATCTTCACTTTCTTCCTCAATTTTCTTCCTTTTGGATGTTCTGCATCCCAGTGATTTCAAGGACACCACATGTTTATCTTTATCAGTAATCGCATCTTTAATGTGATCAATACTACCCTGTTCACTTACAGATTCACTTATATTTTTATTTATAAGCATCTGCTTATTAGAAGACGACTGGCTAATGATCTTGTTCACTTCAGACCCAAGATTATGACGTGTGAAAATGGCACTATCTTCAGATTTTGATCTAGTTTTCTCTGATCTAGAATTAGAAGTGCTGCTGAAAGGTATTGTTTTCAGATGAGTTTTTTTCCCAGTCTCTAAAAGAGAAGGCGACAAACTTGTATTCAAAACCAAACTATTTTTCACATTAGAGGTAGCTCCAAATACAGGAGATGATACCCGAGGAGTCAATTCTTCTTGAGGAGGAGTCTTTGAATTAGGATCTGAAAATCTAAAAAAATAAAGAGTGGTAAAATGTTTTTTCCGACTAAAGAAATACGGTAAAAATTAAAAGACAAGCATAATGAGAAAATGTTTGCTAATACATAATTATTATAGTAAGGTCTTATCCATGTATTAGAGGCAGATAATTAACCAGCAATTAAAACAGGATATAGTTGCTGGTTTCTCTTCACTTGGCTGACAAAAAGCAGAGGAAAATGATACAGCAAATCTCTCAATACCATGATATTCCTACCTATAAATACCTTTCCTAAATAATTTAAATACACTATATAAGAAAATAATATCTTAATAAATTCCACTAGGGAGGTTGTTATGAAATTTTGTCATGAGTAACTCCAAGAAACATAATTCTTATGCTACAGAACTGAACGTAAATTAAGACTCAGGATGCCTCTAGCAGAGGAGACATCTGTGGTAGTAAAAAGAGCATTAAGTTTGAAGACATGGGATGGGTAAGAGCTCTGCCTCCTAGTATTTAATAGCTATGTGGCCTTAAACATTTAACCTCTCTGGAGCTGCATTTTTGTCGACTATAAAATATGGGGGTAATAAAACCTACTTTAATGAGTTACTATGATGATAAATTAAATGTGATACATGTATCTAAAATTAAAAGCTTTTTTAAAAGAAAAATGCCCCATAAATATAGGTATTACTAATGAATGTTCTGAAATTAGTAAAAATGAGATGCAACACAATCTTGGAAGCTTATCCAAGCTTACAGATGCATTTTGTAAAACATCCAGTTTTTGGAAATACAAACCAAGAAGGGATGACTGGTTCTTTAAAGGGGCAGAGCAACAAGAGGGGGATCTCTTAGGTACTGTGTAATGGAAGTACAGAAAGAATCTAAAAATAGAGAGCAGGTACTGTTCTCTCCAGTAATGCAAAAAGCCCTCAATTAGTCATAAAATGGAGAAGATATTTTTTTAAATAAAAATTAATACAAACTATATATGGACCGAGAGAAAAAGTTTAATTATATGGAACTCACGGTAATGGGATTTCACCAATAGCTTATAAATTTTTACCTAAGTGCCGCAAAGTACCTTAAACTATCTTCATTATTTCTTGTAGATTCCTCAAAAGGTTGTTTCTTGTGATCTCCTTCCAGACAGGGGTAGAGCTCATCACCAAGAGGGCTCATGGGACCTTGAGATTCCTTCAATAGTAAAATATAAAGTATATAAATACAATGGAAGATTTTTCTTCCTTAAAAAGGAATGAAATACTGATAAATGCTACGATATGAATAAACCTGAAAAATAGGATAAATGAAAGAAGCCAGACTCAAATGCCACATAATGTATGATTCAATTTATATGAATTATCCATAATAGGTAAACCCATAAGGACAGAAAGCAGATTGGTGGTGCCAGGGCTGCAGGTATTGGGGAATAAGGATTGAATGTTTAATAGGTACGGGGTTTTCTTTCAGTATGATGAAAATGCTTTCGAACTAGATAAACGTGGTAGTTACATATATTGTGAACATACTAAATGCCATCGAATTGTACACTTTAAAATGGTTAATTTTATGTTATGTGCATTTCACCACAATAAAAAATATGAAACATATTTTAAGTTTAAAGAGAGAAAAGCATTAATATTTTACTACTTTTGGTAAGTACATCCTATTACAGGTATATTAAACTCCAATTCCAAAAAAAAACACATTAAAATGAGGTGAAGGGAACAGAGATGATTCTTTATACTGACAGGAGATGAACTGAAAGGGATCCTTTAAAGAGTAGTGGTCCTCAAAATTTAACACACATTCAGTCAACTGGGGATCTTGTTAAAGTGCAAGTTGTCTTTCAGTAGGCCTGGGGTGGTATCTGAGATTCTGTATCTCTAAAAAACCTCAAGATGATGCAAATGCTGTTGGCCTGTGCATCACATTTGAGCAGCAAGTTTTTAGAGATCAGCAATCTTAACATATTTGGTGTCTAAACTACTGACCCGCCAAGCTTATGGGTAAGAGGGAGTTAGAAACCGTTAAAACACATTTAAAGCTCAAAGGCTAAAAACTACCCACTATCACTTGAATATGGATTTAAAACTAGAAAGAACAAAAAAATCCAAATATAATGAAAAGTACTATTCAATTTTTACAAATTCAACAGCAAGACAATTTAAGAGCCCATATACATTTATTAACTAAAGCAACGGAATGCTATTTTAAAGTTGTATCAAAGTGAAACTTCCTTAAGATTGAAGAATTCAAGTTTTCGTTTTTTAGGGGTTAATTAAGAAAAAAAGTAAATGTGACTGATGCAAGGAAGTACTAAAATAATGAAAAAATCAAGGGATCATTTACTGACCCAAACCCTCGGCCTATTTGGATAGGCACTTCTTAGGACAAAGAACTAAGTGCACATAGTAATCTCAAGAATGCAGCCTGGTTTTCAAATCCAACCACAGGTTAAAGGATGATGAAAAGATCCAATAAATTCTGAAATCAACCTAAAGGTTTAAGTCTTCTCTTAGATGAAACAGAGTAAGAATAGGAAACGAGAGGGGGCGAGGAAGAGAGTTGGCTAAATCCTCTATGCCATTATCACTTCTCTAAATTTTGACTCAACCAACAACTTACATCCCAAGAATTCTAAAGACTAGATTTGTGGGACTGTCTGGGGTGGAAAATATAAATGGGCCTTTCTAGCCACATCAATTTTGTCCTAGACTTTTAACTAATGATCTTTCAGAAAGAATAGTTTTTCTCTTGCTCAATTCTCTAAAAACTGACCGAAAAGGACACCATTAATTCATATTATCACCAAACTAAACAACTACTTACCGATTCTTCTGGCACGCTAAGTCCGAGCGTTTCGGCAACAATTGTAGCTAAATTAAAAGATGACTTATCAGTGGGATAACTTCTTGTTCCACGTGTTTCTAAGTAAGAAAAATAAAAACCAATTATATAATTGTTGAAACTTGATGTACAAAAATAATACAAAAAAGGAGTAAAAGGCTCAAAGAACCACTGAACAAGATGGCACTGGACAATTTTTTAAATTCTGTGCAAAAAAGCCCAAAATATCTACTATACAAGGCAGTAAGTTACAGATATCTATTGTCTACACTTGTCAAACCTTTTCAGCTAAGTTTTCTATTTATCCTAAATGAGATGAATGCAATAGCTAGATTATTCTTATTATTGCCACTGAAAAAACCATATATATTTATAATGGATTTACTATGATCTAAGATATAGTATGGCTATCAAACCACATTTATAGTACCTTTCATGAAAACATATTTTGTGGGAGAGATTTACAGCACTGCATAATTTTGAAGTTTTAAGTTATCACATATTTATACAGAAATCACTTACGTTCAAATATTGTATAAAGTTTTATGCACATAGAGTTCCACTAACTCAGCAAGTATTTATGGAGCACACAGGCATTATGCCTTATTAATTCCACCTCCTACATATCTGTCATACACATTCTTCTGCACCCCCAGGCACAGTTCACATCATGAAAAGATTCCTGTCCTCAAGGAGCTTATAGCTCTAGTTAAAATAGAAAGGTAAAAAGAGAAATGCAATAAAATGTGATAAACATTAGAATAAAGGTACATAAAAAAGGGGTGACTTAAACATAGAAGAAGGACTTCTAAATTTGCCTTGGAAAATGAAGGAAAGCTACACCAAGTGATGCCTAAGCTGACCCTTGAGAGAAGAGGAATTTGACAGGTTAACTAGGTATGTGTAATGGTCCATATGTGCAACAAAATTATGTGTGGTTCAACTGCTGGAAATAGAAGTGCAAAAGATGCACTAGTAATAGTAGTAGTAGGACATGAGCCCAGACGCTAAAGAGTTTAAAATTTATCCCGTAGGCAATGAAGAGCTATCCAAGGGTTTTTAATGTAGGATAGATGAAATATTTGGGTTTAAAGAGTAATTCTAGCCATGATAGGCTAACAGAGCAAGAAGCAGTCACTAGTAGGCAGGAAGACTAATTAGATTACTACAATAGTCTGATGAGGGATGCTGATGGCCTAAACTAGTACAGTGGGGGTGCAGAAGAATTTGTAGGACAGATATGTAGGAGGAGGGATCAATAAGACTTGAAGACTGTTTACATATATGAGATGAAGAAACAGGAGGCTAGGATAACTCAAAGGTTTTTGATTTAGGTAACTCAGAGAGGTACCGTGTTTCCCCGAAAACAAGACCTAGCTGGACAATCAGATCTAATGCGTCTTTTGGAGCAAAAATTAATAAGACTCAGTATTATATTATATTATACCTGGTCTTATATAAGACCTGGTCTTACATTATATTATACTATGTAAGACCCAGTCTTATAGTATAGTAAAATAAGACTGGGTATTATATTAATTTTTGCTCCAAAAGCCACATTAAAGCTGATTGTCTGACTAGGTCTTATTTTAGGGGAAACACGGTATGTAGATTGTCATTCACCGAGATTGTAAATAAAAGGTTGAGGGGAGTAGGTCTGACAGGAAAATTTCAATTTTGGACATACTGTAGTTGAAGGATATCCAGGTAGAAATGCTTAATGGTACACAGATACACTGGTTTGGAATTCAGGAGAAAAATCTTGGACAGAGATATAGATTTGGGATTTATTCTCATATACTATCTCTAAGTGATATTCCTCCAAAAAGAGATAAGAAGTGAGACAAGAATAGGCCAAAATCCATACATATCCAGGACAGTAACAGTTAAAAGATAGAGAAAGAATAGCCAATAAAGGAAAAGGGAAAAAAGAACAATAAGAAGTAAGAGAAGCAGGAAAGTGGCACCACTTCAAGAAGACAGAACTTGCTCAATAATGCCAAATGTCACAGAAAGGTCAAGTAAGATAAGGACTGGGAAGTAGTCATTACATTTAACAACAGGAGATCACTAATAACTTTTGCCAAAGCAGTTCCAATCTAATGAGTTAGAGAAGAGAGTGTGAGAATATTCACCCCCCCACCACGCCCATCTCTCTTCCCCTGTACCTCTCCCCCATCCTCTTTGGGGATAGGAGGGGGGAGTGGAATCCATACTATAATGAATTCAACTGGCGTGAATGTGAGTTGAGGAGAAGAGATATTGAACATAGATCACTTTCTCAGCTCTGAAGAGAAGCTGTAGGTAAGGGTGGAGAAAATTAAGAAGTATTATTTTAAAAAAATGAAAGATAACATATATTCATGTTGAAAGGAAAGAACCTACAGAGAAGCTGGAGATATAGGAAAAGAGGACAACTAATGGAGTAAAGTCCTAGCAGCAGCAGAAGAGAAGGGGCTCCAGAGTGCTGAGAAGCACTCCAGTTTTCTCCCTTTACTTGGTAATTCTAATAACATAAAAATATGCTGAATGTGCTATATAATATCCCATGTATTGAGGGACATGTTTAGAAGTGCTCTCTCCACTTTCTCTGATCCTAGTTTCTCTTGAACATGAAATAGTCGTCTGGTTGATCACTCGTACATTCTCAACAGGTCACGTGATGAGTTTAACGCTCTGTGATCTCCCTGCAGTTAAACCTGATGGTCAGTCCTCAGTTTCATCTTCCTTGACCTATGAGCCTGTTTGCCAGGGCTAAACCCTCTCTTCTCTCCACTTGATTTAAAGGATACCATGTTATCTTAGCTTTCCTATCTTACTGGCAGCTCCTTCACTGGCTACTTGGTTGATTCCTCCTTATTTTAACAATCTCTAAACCACCACTTCTACAGTTGTGATATCACATCCAAAAAATGGTTCTTGAGAGATTTAAAAAAATCTCTTTTTATGTGTAAGGCACAGACATATATACACTCATACAGTATAGCTGCAGTATTAAAACTCCAAGGTAGAAGTGACTAGAGGAAAAAAATATCTACAAAGGCTAGGGTGGGGTGACAATGAAAAAAAGTTGAGAATTACTATTTTACACAATGGAGTGCCCCGGGTCTAAGTACGGGGACTTCTCCACCTACAGTCACTTGCTTGGTAATCTCATCCAGTCTAATGGCTTAGATACCACCTACATGCTGACAACTTCCATTCCTCGATCCTAGACTTCTCCAAAAGCACATCCACCTACCCATCCAAAATCTTTACTGAATGTCTATCAAGCATCTTACAGAATACTCTTAAAAAGCTAGCTCCTGATTTATGGCCACCCCCAGCCTACAAACCTGCTGCTCACAGTCTCCTTCTCGGTAAACAGCAACTCTGCTAAACCAACGCCCTTCGCTCACTCTGCCCAGACACACAGGCATCCTCAAGGTCAAACAGCCAGACAGCAACCCCTTATGGCCTTTGTGCTGGCTGACTGCTGTGACCGGAGGCCCTGCCCCCAGCGGCCCTGCCCCCAGCAGGCTACATGTCCCTCAGTCTCTGCACAAATGTCATTTTTAAAATGAGGGTTTCTAACATCTCTTCTTACCCTGCTTTATTTTTCTTCAGAGTACTTGCTTCCTCCACCTAACATATTTATTTCCTTTCTCCCCCCATGAGGCTGTAAGCTCTATGAGGTTCAGGGCTTATTTTGTTCAGTGGTTAGTATACAGTAAACACTACAATACTGGTTGAATCAGTGAGTAAACCAGAGTAAAGCCCTGTTTACTTATAGTTATTAGCAATTTGTATTAATATGGATAGGTATATTAATATGAATAATAGAATAACATTATTTTTCAATGTGAAAAAGATTGCTAAGCAACTAGTAATACAAACAAAATTAACAAAAAATACTTTAAAATATCATGTAATTCAGACCATTGGCCACTCTTGCCCATCAATACCCATAAACTGTAAACTTATAAAGTAATCTCAATATCTTGCTTACTAGCCATTGGAGATTGACTTTGATCACAAGTGTCAGCCACTAGAATTTCATTTTCATTAGGCTTATGTTGTGGATGAGTTGAAGATTTTGAAACTCTTTTCAATTCTAAGGGGGAAAAAGGAGAGATTACCAATAAACAATCACGATAAAAAATATTATCAAACTACTATTTTGACAAGCCAATACAAACTTGTCTTTCAATGCATCAGAAGTGCTATTTTACTGATATAATTTTCATATTCTAATAAAAAGTTCATTCCTACATTTTCACTAAGAAACAAAGCTGGAAGAAGTTAAGACAGTAGAAGAGAGACCTAGAACAGAAGCATCTTCTAACCTAAGTCTCTGGGAGTTGTAATATTTTAATGTATCTTTCCCCTGTGTATTTGTTGCAAATCAGTAGGTTAATTTAAAATGAACGCTGCATCATATATCTCCACAATCTTTGTTTTAGTTTTCATTTTTTGGGAAGGAAATCCTGAAACATGCTTTACCAGAATTAATTCAAAGAAAACAAACAACAAAAGGACTAAGTAAAGGGAAACAGACTTTTACTAATAATAACCTGAAAGCAGTACTAAAAAAGCACTATGAACTTTAAAATAAATGAGCAATGGTAGTTAGAAAGAGAAAAGAATTAAACAGTCATTAAGTCAGTTTTAAAATAATTTGCATGGCTCAAAAGTTGTCTTGTATTTTAAACCAAAATTTCAGATTCCAAGTAAAAATTATCAGAACAAGATTAAAACAGACAAATTAAGTTTTTAAATAGTTATATGTTATTTTCAAACAATGAAGAAATAAACCAGAAGTATTTATAATAGATACAAAAGAAGACTTTGTACCGGTAATAAAGAAAACTGCTGTAATTTGTTTTTCTGAATATTCTTATACATGGATTTAAATATGATCTAAATTATGCAGATGCTTATCTACAGTGATTCATGTCCTATCTGACAGCAGATGAAAAGGCCAATGAATATTCACTCTAGAGCTATGATCTTACATTTAACTTTAGCTCCTAAGTATGTGTAAGATTTTAACAGTTCTTTTGTTTTCCACTAGATGGTGATACAAACGCATATAAAATGAGGAATATTAAGCCAGCTTTCCAATATCAAAGAATAAGATCTACTTATATTTTCAAAGGCATAGCTGTTAACAATTTTTTTGCATTATAAAAATATCTCTAGGACTAAGTACACCCCTTCACCCCCAAATGTTTTCCTTGTCACAAATAATTTAGGTTAAAAATTAGTCTTTACCATTTACTTTAGATCAATATTGAAAGGCATAATCATTGTATCACGTCACATGATAAATTTCACGACTACATTGAAAAGGTAGTTCCAAAGCATTTAACAGAAACGGTAACTGGCCTGGAATTAGAAATATGCTACTGATCAGGCACAAAGTAGATACATTATAAAGTCACTTCTTGATTACCACCAATTGCTACAAATTATAACAAATAAAAAAAGCCAGTTAAAGACAGCTCCAATAGTGGGAATAGCTGTGGGCAAAACCTGGAAAATACAAAAGTTTAGAGCCAGGAAGATCTACATTATAATTCGGACTCATTTACTTACTTGAAAGGTCACCCTGAGTGAGTTATTTAACCCTTCTAAAGAGCATCTTTTCCTTTAAAACATAGGTGCTAATAGCTACCTTGCAAGCCTGTCATGAGAGTTAAAATATACTGGTATATTTAAATCACTCAGCATAATACCTGGCAAACAGTAGGCAGAAATTAATGTTAAGTTCCTTTTCTCCTTCCTTTTATCCCACTCATGTATATTCACAGAAGAATATTTTTTAAAGAAAAAGAAAAAAGGCAACTATTTACTACATGCATTTACATATTCAGAAGAGCAAGCAACGCATGTCTTTATATAATACAAGCAGAAAGTGCATGCCCAGTCACTTCACTAATTGAAGTTAAATTTACAATTCTAACGTAAGTTACCTGAACAATGACCGTCCACTAGATTGAGTAACATAAAAACAACAGATGAATACTATTTTTGCAAAACCAAATAACTAAAGTACAACTCTAATCCTTACCATTTGTACAAACAGAGTGCTCTGGTTTAGTAAGTGTTTGTTCTACATATCGGACATGGAGGTTCTCCTTTCTTCGCAACCGATTAATGCCAGGAAATGAAAAGCCTGTTATTGGTGAATCTGGAATAACATTTTCCTCACATTCAAGCTCAGCTGCTTGATGCTGTTGATCATTCCTAGAGGAAAGTAATGACAATTGAAAGAAAATTAATTTAATAAATATCTACTAAAATATTTACCATATGCTATGGAGCTAGAGCAAAATACGGGTATGAAACTATAACAGATGTAATTCCTTGCAAATAATGTTCAAAATCTAAAGATTACAGAAATACTCAAATGATTAGAGTGGGGAATATTATTGTGAGAAGTGAAGTACAAAGTGTAGTTACTGGCACCTGAAGTGAAATTTTAAAAATTTCAGATGGCAGAGAAAGTCAGCAGAGGATCCACACAGTCTGTGTACCTGTGCTGGAACTACACAAAGAAGAGGCTTGATTAACTGTGCGCATATGTTAGAAAGCAAGAAGAAAGGAATAAAGGAATTAGAGCCCGGAAGTAACATGACAACCTACCAGTAGTGTTTAAGATTGACTGGGACAGAAAGAAAGGGGCAAGGAAATCAATTAGGCAGTGGCTGTGATAGTCCAGGCAAAAGCTGCTGTGGGTCTGAACCAGGATGTTAAAAATAGCTATGGAAAGGACAGGACCAATGGTAAACACTGTGGTAGAAGAACCAACATAACTTTGCAAAGGACAAAAACAGGGTAAAAATAATACTAACACTGATAATTACCAACATTCTTGTAGGTTTACACTGCCAGGCACTGTTCAAAGTGCTACATGTATCAGTTTAATTATAATAATTGTATGAGCTATTACGAATACTCTCATTGTAGAAATGAGAAAATGAAGCTACAGAAGTTGTCATTTACTAAAATAGTAAATCACAGAACCAGGATCTAAATCCCGGCAGACAGCCAGCACAATACTGTTAACCACTCCATGTGTTATCCTTAGTGTAAACCATGAGACTAACGACAGACTACAAGTAGGATTCAACCTTCTAGTTTCTGCCACTGCTTCTATCCAAGCCCCCGTACAGTCTACTCTCAACACATCAGTCAGAACAATCCTATTAAAACTTAAGTCACATTGTATCACTTCTCTGATTAGAACCTGCCACATCTCCCCATTTCACAGAACACACAAGCCATTTCCTTTTAATGATCTACAAGGTCCTACATGATCTTACGGTTCCCTTCCCTTATATCCTCCCTGACCTCTTTTCCTATCATACTCCATGCCAGCCACCCTCACTTTCTCAGGTTTCCTCAAACACACCAGGCATACCGTGTTTACCCGAAAATAAGACCGGGTCTTATACCGTATTTCCCTGAAAATAAAATCGGGTCATATATTAATTTTTGCTCCAAAAGACGCATTAGGGCGTATTTTCAGGGGATGTCTTATTTTTTCACATACAACAATCTACATTTGTTCAAATACAGTCATGTCATCTTCTTCTGGAACATCGTCATAACGTACTAAATACGTCTGTCTGGCTGATGATCTTAACTGAGGCTTATTTTGGGGGTAGGTCTTATTTTTGTGGAAACACGGTATGTCACATGGCTAATTACCTCATCTACTTCAAGTCTTTGCTGCAGTTTTACTTTCTCATCAAGGCCTACCTTGAATACACTAAAATTGCAACTCTCTTCCTACACCCTAGTACTCCTGGTTCCTGGTTATGCCATTCTACTTGCTTTATCCATAGCAAATACTGCTTTCTAACATACTAGTATATAATTGACTTAGCTATTGCTCACCTGCCAGAATGTAAACTCTGAGAGCATAAGGATCTTTGGTTTACCGAGATATGTGTCCACAAGATTAGGCACATAGTAGGTGCTCAATAAATATTTCCTGAATGAATGAATGAAAGAATGATTGAATGAACGAATATGAGAGATTCTCAGATTCCACCAGAAAAATAAACTTGTTCTGATCTACATATACGTTCAACTCAATTCAGGACCAGTGGTGCCTAAACACTGGGTATGGATTAAATTGTGGTTATTGAGTAAAGTTAATTAATTTTAACTCAATTGACTTTCCCATGTCAAACATTACTGACTTTATCTGCCAAACAATTCTTACCGGTCTGTCAGGAATTTAGGCTTTACGTGACAAAACAAGTCTGTTCTATTATACTCATTATCAATCTGTAATACTATTTCCAAACAAACAATAATATGAGAATTTTATCAACTACAACCAACAGAGATTTTCACAAAACTAGAAGATAAATTTTTCCCAACACTGATTTATATCTTAATTTCCTGGATAATATCAACATTACTGTGGTCTATAATTCTATATTCTATATTGAAAATCTTTAGAGCTAATATCTTATTTTTAATCTTTCCTTACAAATTCTACTGCCTTATTCTGGAAAAACAGAGTAAGCTAGTCATATGAGAAAGGCTTATAAATTAATGGAGTGTGAAATCTATCTGACCTCACTTTAACTAATCACATCACAGCCTACCTGCCTATTAGTCATAAAAATTCAACCTGAAACATGAATGAGTCATGAGAAGAAATTGATTTCCTGGCAGAGCCGATCTGGAAGTAGCTGGGATCACACAAAAGAAAGAAAAAAACGATCAAAAACTAGCTCTAACTAGATGTGTCCAAACTAAGTAAACAGGTGCTGGCTTTGTCCTCCTTTGTCCTTCGTCATTAAAAAAAAAAAGAATGTAAAACAAAACAAAACAACTTCCATGTGTTAACCAAGTTTCTTCTTGAAAGCCTTAGGTCTCGCTCTGATTTGCTGAGGAAAGATAAATTCACACCACAGCTTTTGGTTAAATTAACTATGCACATTGGTCATCTTTCTCCTCTTACTTTTCCTCCTAACGGCTTGAGAATTTTTTTTTTTTGGTTGTCTACTTTATCTGTAGTCCCCCCCCTTAAATTCCTGTCAAAAGAGTTGATCTATACAGGGTCTCTCTTCATAAAGACTGTAAAAAAGTTTTTAAAATTCAATTTTTCTCCTCTAAAGTACTTCTGTATTTCCAGTTAAAACATAATTTAAACTTAATTGAAGCAATTATAGCCATCAAGTTCACTTAGGTATTTTGATTTTCAAAAAAGGGAAGAAAGGATTCCCTAAAATACAAACCAGTGACTTTGATACCCTCAGCTCTTAAAACCAGTATAAGCTTATCATATGAGTAATTCAAACAAGACTAATTTTAAAAATTAGCGCTATGAAAGGAGCTGTTCGTTTATTCTACAGCTGGCACTCAGGAAGGCATCTGATAATGATTCTCTTGATATCTTCTCATTGTAAACAAAAAGAAATATAAACTCAGTATTAACAGATTCCTAACTGACTAAACAATATCCTATAAAGAATTATCATTAATAAAGGAAATCTGTAGTAGCATGCCTCAAGGCTCCATCCTCAGGCAGGTTTTGTTGAACATTTTATTAATGATTTTTGATGCAGGGCACTGATGGAATATTCATCAAATTAGTGGAAGACACAAAGCCGAGAATAAAAGCTAACCTACTACATAGCAGGAAATAAAATTAACATATGAAAAGACCCCCAGAAGTTGGAATAATGGGCCAAACCTAATAAAACGATACAAAAAAGGATAAATGTGAGATATAAGCATCATTGAACTGAGTCAGAAGAGAAAGAATTCAGGCCTTGCCATCTACATAGTGATACCGTGTAATAAATAGGTCAACTTCTGTGGCTCTTTTAGCAGAAAACTACAGAACGCCTATACAAACTCTCAAGTGAGGTACCTGGGTTCAAATCCTGGGTCTGACACTTCCTAATTACATTGGGTAAGTTATTTAACCTTGCTGAGCCTGTTACATGTAAAGTTCATATGGTACTATATACTTTCCTACTTCATTTTTGTAGGTAAGTTGTGAAAAGGAAAAATTATATAAAGATGTAATTAAATACTCAGAAAATAGGCATTTCTCAACAGTGCTATTATCTTAAAATGAAGGAGTAAGGCTGAAAAACATGATTAAATCATGACTCTGAATTTATTTATTTATATCTAAAACAAATCTACATAGAGGATAGGTAGTAAACCCAAGAAAGAATCACCAGTAATATATGTATGTTTTGACATTAATATAAGCAAAAAGGATACAGAAAAATGGAGAAGGCAGCATTACTCTATTGATGAAGCTATGTGGAATATTGAGTTCATTAACACATTGACAAAACTAAAACATTAAAGAGAAATGGTATTTTGAAGAGTCTTGAAGTAATACCACATGAGGAACAGTTAATGAACAGAGGATATTTATTCTAAAGATGACTCAGGAGGGCCATGATAGCTATCTGCATGCACACAAAGGAACACCAAGTAAAAGAGGGGGTAAACTTGTTCCAGATGGTCCCAGAGGGCAAAATCAGAATCAACAAATATAACTTGTGAGTTAGAGTGATTTCTCTACAAACTTACAAAAAACTTTGTAATAATTTCATCTCGCTAAAATTAAACAGGCTTGTACCAGAGGTGTTCAAACAATGCTTTCTATTAAAGAAGCCATACAAGGAACTCGATCTAGAAGAGAGCACTGAATGAAATGAATCCTGCAGTCCTTAAGTGTATAGACTTAAGTATATCCTTTGACTTTCACTAAACTAGCACATCCATTTCCTCAAACGAAAAGAGTCATGACCTCAATGCCTACCTTATTTATTTGCTTTGCTTTTTGTGATTGGTAGAGTCGAATATATAGATATATAAACTTTATAACAGCATTTTGTTACTGAATAATTTCTCATTATAGTGTCACTATCACGAAACAGCTGTCCTACCACATAAGGCATCTGTAACATCAAAACCAGCTTAGATGAGTTAGAATTACTGTATTTCACATGAAGTACAAGCTAAATAGTATTTTTTACCCTAAAATTCAGCAGAATTGAGGCACTAACATTATGTTAGAGTGGCTTACGTAGTCAGAAGAAAGTAGGGTGCCTTTACGAGGTAATACTTGCTGTTTTTTTTAAACTGCCAAACAAAAGGAAATTTGTTTGAGGAGAGCAAGCCACAGAAGTTGAATTATGAGAATAACTATCTTGAATTTCAGAACAGAACTTAAAGACACAATAGATTATCTCCTACACTGTTCTAAGGCACGCCCTAAATAAAACATACTTGCCCTGAGCTCATCTACATGATTAATCTTTACTGTAATTTCAAACTTCATCTTTTCTAAAATATCAATCAGCTTCAACAGGAAAAATATGAATTTGAGAACACTAAAAAAAAACAACTAATTATGATTAATTCGAATTAGTATTTCTACCAAGCACATGACATTATCTAGTTTTAATATATTTATACACCTTGGTTTCATAAATATCAAGCCTAAAGTGTTCAAAACACTGTAAGCTACCTGTGCTAAATTACTTCACATAACATAAATTAATATAAGTCAACAATCACTTATCTGCAGTCTTTGGAAACAAATGTGATTCAGAGTTCACATTTTTTTTTTTACATGAAGGGTAATACAGAGCATATACAGATTATTACCTAACACATCCAGGGGAGCCTGAGGCATCCTGTAGTCAAGCACATTGATATTTTCAAAGCAAAGCATAGGAATGTGGTGGGATAAATAAGGATCATAAATAGCATCCTGTCAGTTGAGGTGAAGTTAGGTTGTGAATAACATTTAAAAAAAACACCTTTTGGGTTTTGGAATCATATTTAAAAGACTGTGGATCTGTGTTCTAGCCTCACTTCAATATACAGCATGAGTAAAATTAGTTCAGTGTTGACATTCTCATACACATGTTTGATAACCTCAGTCTGATTCCCTAGCCTTCTTTCTTCATCTATCATCCTCCCTCAAAATTCCCTTTGGCCACCAATATACAGTGAACTAATCACATGGGAAGAATATTAAAATTCTACTGAATATCTACTACCTAAAAGTATAATGATAAGGATGTTAATTCCATCTGTGAGACGTGTTTATACATAAGACAGTAACTATTCAAAATAATGTTACATCTGCACAGTTTGTACCAAAGTTGTTGCCTACTCAAATGCAACAAAATCCTGAAGAGCCCTTTAAAACCATTAAGACTATCCTGAATCCTAATTCTTAAAAAACACTATATAAGCTTTATATACATGGGAAATAAGAACTAGTTGTATCTCTGCTCTGCATCAGTCAGACTATACCCAGAAAATAGATTATTTGTTTGAGACACTGTCTCATAATGAAAAGAACAGAGGCCTTTAAGTCAGAAAATACAGGTCTGAGTGATGGTCTGAGAACCTACTAGCTGTGGGACCATGGCAGGTTATCTGACTTTTGTGAGCTTTGGTTTCCTCATCCATAAAGGAAAGATAATAAAATTACCTTGAAGAATCACAGTGAGGATCAGAAATAACAAAGATAACATACAAAGAAGAGTAACTGGTACACAGGATAAAAGTTATTTTTATTCTTTAAGAAAAATGGTGGGACGGGGAGAGGATCAGAGAGAGGAAGTTCTTGAGGCCTGAGAACTGTGTAGGAGGAAATATTTATTCGGTTTGCTTTTATGAAGCTTTGGGACAGGGCTGGAAGAGGTAACAAAACTCAAATATTACTTGAAATATAAGTGTTTTAATAATGTATTGTGTATAATAATCATTGTAAAAATTAAAATGCTTTAAATTAAAATGTTCGGATACTTTCTCTATAAACTTGCACACTAATCTAAGAGATGCATATACACACCAAAAACATGAACAAAAATATAACGATTTTCTTTCTATTTTTATTACATAACACTTTATAATTTTTTTAAATGAAATCTGCAACTCTTAATACATCTTTACAGTTTGTATAGCTAAGTAAAATGAAGAAAGAAAAGTTACGGGGAAATATCAATTTTCTGGTGCAATTTCGAAAATATACTTACTCAATTTTCTGTTGCAGCTGTTCAGAAAGCTTTTTATTTTCTTCCTGTAGAGTATTCTTTTCATTCACTTAAATATAATGTGAAAAAGAAGGCACATGTAATAACTCTATTAACATGTATATCAGGCTTTTTAAATAATTTCAACAATTACAGAGACATTAGAATTTCTAAGTCACAATGTTAGTCAGGGTTAATGTTACTGTGCAAAACTAATTTGTTCCGAGGTTGCAATTACTACATCTCCTATTGTGCCAGTTCCATATAAATGATTAACTGATAATTTTATGTAATGCTTCTGGGCAAAAAGAAAGAGTACCGTATGTACTGGGGAGTAGAGTCTAATTATTCATACTGAGGACAAGAAGCATTCCATCTGGTTACTCAGCCCTACTCATTTCAAATACCATTTTAGTGACAGTCATTCATCTTGAAATAAATCTGATTATAAAAGTAATATAACACTGAATATCAGTGTAATTTTTATAATATAAATATACTTAAGTCAAGTTTTCTACCTTAGTCATATGCTATATTTCATGAATAATTATGGTATCAGTAATCTAAACATATCCATTGAAGTAGTATCTGTTTATTTGAATCTACCTCAACTAAATTTTCCTATCCATCCTTATTTAATTTATAAAGCAGAAATTCAATTTTGGGCTATAATTTCCACTGTAGTCAGCACAAAAGTCTTATCAATCTTTAGTATGATGTCGCAGCTTAAGTGTGTGTTTTACTAGGAGGAATACATACAAGAGATCAAGTCACAAAATACAATTAGTCTCTACCAAAGAAAGTTAATTATCATCCAAAACTTGTGACTAATTAATTCACTGTTTTACAAATCTAAACATATTTCCATACATTGAGTAAATAAACTTTTTTGACTATCTACAATATGTGAGGCTGCTAAACTACCTGCTATGGAGGATCTAAAAAACAACTTAAGATATGGACAATGACCTAAAGGAAAGTGCAGTGTAATGAGAGACAAGCTATTACATAGACGTGTTTTATACAGCTGAAAGTGACAAGGCCATTAGAGAGATACAGATAAAATACTAAAGAAAATTTTAAGGAGAAAAAGGTTGCTTTGGGCCCTTGAAAAGATCAGGAAATAATTCATCACAAAGAGGACAACTGAGCTGGATTGATAGGTGACTATTCTATGCAGAGAATTAATGGAACAAAATTAGAAAGATTGGGTATAATAAATGGTCGAAAGCCTTCAAAAGCAAGCTAAGAAGTCTGAAATTTATCTTAAAAGTTATCAGTTATTTTTCATAGATGAATGATAGGAAGATTAATTTGTTTGTATTTATATATATACCAAAGTGAGAAGAAAGCATTGACAAGTCAGGTTATCGTTAACCCTTTTACTGCATTACTTCATTTCAAGTTTGTTCTCCAAAATGTGTAAAAAATCCACAAAAAATAATTACAGTATTTATATTTTTAAGTAAATATGGTAAATTGCTACATTTTATTAAAATAAATGACTAAAGTATAAAAATTTCCTATTGCTATTCATTCTTGAAAAACACAAAAATACAGAATAATGTACATCTGCTTTCCTAAACTTCCTTTCTGGAACACTGACAAGATTTTCTATAGTTTGAGCTCATGGGGTAAAGTCGAACACTGAAGTCAATATCCTTCGACTCTAGTTGAATGTTGCATTAAAATAAATGAGTATCTGGAATAGCTGCAGAAGTAGCCAAGGTAGAGAAATAAGAAGTGAGGACAGGCAGAAGAGCTGTTACAGAGGCAGAAGCAGTAGTTATTTGGCAACTCATCCTTTATAGGGTAAGAGAAGTCAAAGGTGACCTTAGCTTTCTGATTAAGATGGTTTACTTGACTCTTCCTCTCCAAATCTAATGAAATGACAAAACAACTCTAAAAGTACGTCAATCTGCAACACTGAAAAGCCAGAAAGGGTGCCACTGGTACATCAGAACCAAAGTGATTCAGAAGAGGGTTGAGATATTAACTTTACATTTTCAGAAAGCATGGTAAAATTTCAAGGTTGATCAAAAAGAATAGAAATAAAGAATTAAAGAAAATAGTAAAGGATCAAATAAAAATGAAATTTAAAACCCAAATATCCTCTAAATTCAGTAACTGGGAATAGTAAAAATAACAACAAAAAAGGCAGGACAGGAAGAAAAAAGCAGCAATGAGACAGAAATACCAAAAATTTGTAAACATGAAGCTCTTAATGTCTTTATTCTTACAACAACTTTGTTTGGGATTTGACCTTAGTAAGTTTTCTCTTGCTCGTTTTTATGTAAAATTAGTTTTCCTGAACTTTTCAGAAATCACATTGGTGGTGTTATTAGTTGTGTTATCTGAGACTACTAGTTTATAATACGAGATTTAAAAATGAATAGTTAGGGAATATTTTAATTTTTTCATCCCTGTGTCCTTGAGAACCAGGATACTCAAGTTTAGAAGGAGACACAGATTTTATTAAAGAGGTTAGTAAAACATCTATAGTCTTGTTTTTGAATTTTCAACAAGAACTCACAAAATATTTTATCTATCTGAAAATTAGGCAAAGGATATTCAAGCCATTCACCCAAGAAGAAATGCAAACTGAAGATCATGTGAAAAGATACTTGACCTGGATAGTAATAAGGAGAATGCTAATTTTAAAAAGGGATCATTCTTTGCCCACCAGTTTGAATATTAGCAATCACTACATTTGCTCAAAGCTGAAGAAGATGCAGGAAAATGGACATTCTCAAACACTCCAACAAAAAACTGAGCTGTCCATCAATGAGAATAGCTAAGTAAGTGACATCTACACTATGGAATACAATGCAGCCATGGAAAAGAAAAACACTGTCCTATTCCTTAACATCTAGGTTTTTTGGCTTATTTTGAGTTTTCAGCTATTTTCAGATAGTTAAAAGTTGCTGGAAATCTCACTATTAGATGTGTGGACATTACTGAAAATTATCTGTAGTACTAATGATAATATAATGGTAGATCTCAACTACGTTTACTGAGATGTAATAAATGTAATTTCTACACTTTGGTAATATTCTTATATTACTAAATAAACACATGCATGTATTTACACATACAAACCATAGAATCTATACAGCTAAATATACTAACATGTACAGACTTCTAAGACATAGTATAAAATGAAATAACACATGTTAGGACAAGAAATATGGTATGATCCCATCAAAATTTGAAAGAGAAGAGAAAGAAGAGGGGGAAAAACTAAGGACACAGACAGACAGAAACAGAGAAACCTGGACCTGGAAAGATATGTATCAGATTGTTAATAGTAGTTATCTCTGGGAGTAGAATAAAATTATGTTCTTCCTAACTCTTTTTAAAATAATGAGCATATATTTCGTATAGTCTTCCTTGAGTATCCAGAGGATAACAATATCATGAATAGAAAAATGTATAGTCAGAAGGTGGAATTTGTTTGGGAAAGAAGATAAATTCATCAGATTTTGGACATGTTGATTATGAATTGCTTATAGGGAATCCAGATAAGGGTTAGTAGGAGAGTATAAAAACAGTTAAAAGAGAAGAAGGTTAAGAAAGGTATTAGAAGAGAAAAAGGTTAAAAGAAAAAGGTTAAAAAAAAAAGGCTAAGAATGTAAGAAAATCCTATGTTAAATGGGGAAGGAGCCTAACTGAAAACCGTATTCTTGCAACAGTGTGTCATGAAAACCCAAAAAAGTGTACACCTTTATAGAATACTAAATTGTCTGCTTTGTATCTAACTTTACTAAATAATCAAATTACATAAAATAAAGATAAAACCAAATAAACAAATATGGACATATCCAAAGGAAACTTTCTTTGTCTTATAGCTGGTGAGACGTTAAGGCCAACTGGACAGTATTTACACAAACTTTTTTGTACCCTATTTCTTACTAAAATAAGCATGAGATTAAATCTACACAAAGGGAAAAAAGGACATTTGAACTCTGCCTAAATTAACAAAAGTATATGTAAACAGTCCATTTGATTACAACCGCTTTACTAATAGGTTTCAGCAACAGTACATTATGCTTTAAATACTTAGTAAATGAAGAAAGGAAACTCACTAAGCTCTGTGATAAGTTTAAGATTCTGCTGCCGGATATTTTCAAATTCTTGCTGTTTTTTCCGCATATGTTCTTCAGTTACTGCACAGCGATCACATAATCCTGCTCTTAATCTATGAAACAAAAACAAAGTATTTTTAGAGTTGAACTTAAATGTTCTCATAAATAAATGAGGTGACGGATGTGTTAATTAATAATTAACTCCAGATGGTGGTGGGAATTCTCTCACTATGTACATGTCTATCATATCACCATGGTGTATTTTTTAAATTTTTTTATTGGGTGACAGTGTGTTATTTTCAGGACCCATCAGCTCCAAGTCAAGTTGTTGTCCTTCAATCTGGTTGTGGAGGGCGCAGCTCAGCTCCAAGCCCAGTTGCCATATTGGATCCTAGTTGTAGGGGGCGCAGCCCACCATCCCATGTGGGAATTGAACGGGCAACCTTGTTAACATGCACGCTCCAACCAACTAACTGGCTGCCCACCATGATGTACTCTTAACTTTACAATTTTGTCAGTTATATCTCAATAAAGCTGAAAAATAAAGGAAAAAAACCCAAAATATTTTTCAACTACTAAAAGATATTTCTTTATATTTGAACTCCAAAATTTTTATGTTTTATGAAGATCTAAAAGACTGTCTTGGCAAACACAGAGAAAATTAACTATTTTAAAGCTGTATTATACCTTTAACAAATTCTCAAAGGCTGAAATCATGCTACAACATTACTATCTACAGACTGCAATTGGAGTGAAATTCTATAAAAATCTGCCAATTGTAAACTCTACCTAAGGGAACTTATTTATTGAAGAAACTGAAATTGCTTTCATTTATTATAGCCAAAATATGAACCCCAGGACAGCACTGAAGGGCAGAATTATATCTTAAGAAAGCTTGCATCTGCTTTGTTCAGCATAGCATATAATACATAATGAGTGCTCAACAATTTTTTTAGTTGAATTAATACTAAAAACTCAAGGAACTCAAAGTTTAAAAATAAAGTCACCTCATACTTTGTCCTTTTCAGCTTTTAAAAAAACTCCTATGGTAGTAAAAATTCACAATGTATTATTATGTAAAAAAGATTACAAGTAACTTTTACTAATTATTTGTGAGTGCTGAAAAGGAAAATACATATATTGCATGGGGCAAAGGGGGTGTGTGGAAAGGTGTACTCCAAAATGTTACTAAGTTATCTTGCAGGTACCAGTATTATAGGACATTTTCTTCTTAGCATTATTTGTATTTCAAAATTTCTCTAATTTCATTATTTATATAATCAGGAAAAAATATGGTTAAAAAAAGATACATATCCCACATTAGGAATTTAGAAAATATATATTCAAAGATAATTTCAACTCAATAACCTAAGTGAATAAAATGCAAATATTTAAGTGTCTATGGAAATCACAGCATGGTAATATATTGAATGAATTTTTAAAAATGTTAAAAATGTTAAGGAGGTAAAACATGAAAACTGTACAACTGAAACAAACAAAAAGAATCTAAAGGGTTTTTTTATATGAAAGTAAAACTCATACCAACAATGTTGATAAGGATTAGAGATCACAGGGCTGCATTAGTGGAATTGGAATTTCTAGAATGAAGGAATAAAGATTTGGGCATCTCGATTTAATTGGAGTACATTCCAAAGACAGGAATTAGGATGATCAAGATCTTTGAAACCATATTGTATAATGAGCAACATCTAAGTAAAAATGACAAAGTGAACATTTGCATATATTTTTGCTCCCTCCCAAAATCTCACAAAACTACTGTAAAGATATTTGTATATCTTCAAAGACACAAACCCATGAGGAGAGGGAGAATGGAAGAAGAAACTAAAGTAATTGAAAATAAAATAGCTGGTAGACAAATAAATAGAAACCGACCTAACAACGCTGAATGGTGGGAAAAGTCTAGAACTATGTTGTCTAACATGGTAGCCACAGCCACATGTGTCTATTTCAATTTCAATTAAATTAAACTAAACGGAACTAAAAATCGAGCTCCCTAGTCACCCTCAAGTGCCCAACAGCCACATGTGTCTAGTCACCACCATAGGGACAATGCAGATATAGAACATTTCCATTATCACAGAAAATTCTGCTGGACAATACTGACCTAGAAACAACCTGATTTATGCTGTAGAATGCATAGAAGGTACAAAAATTGGTACCAGTAATGACTAATTTAAAGTATGTTTCAAGATATTTTCCATACAAACATATTCCCTCCTGTATTCTGAGCAGTCAAGTGATTACCCCTTCCATTCCCAGCAGAAGACTAGAGGTTTCATCTCTTAGCGAGTCTAAAACAGACAGTGTCTAGTCTGGGAGATACCAGGTACAATTAAAGGTAGGAGTACAATAATGAAATGATTGTATATGCACACCAAATTCTCAGACCCTAGCCCAGGCTTCGTCATCTACCTGGCTTCAAGAGCAATGGTAGCAAGCCCGATTACACATTCCAGGAAGCAGAATAAAGGAGTCTTCTCTAAGAAATCTGACCAGGCTAACAAGAAAGACCTAAAGATACTGACATTAGGGATCATCAATGAAACAGATCAGGCAGATGATTCTAATCAGAGCTTCTAATCAACTTTTATCTCCTTCTCTTAAACACAGATAATGCAGTATCAACTGACATCTGAGAAAAGCTTATAAGGTGAAAGGAACTAAAGCAAACAGGACCATTAAAAAAATTAAAAAGTATAAGCTATGTAGGGAGAAGAAAAACACACTATCACCAAACTATAAATACTCTCAGAAAAATAAAAATGTACCAAACTATGAAATGAAAACAGGATTGCCATAAAGGAAATACAGAAAACAAAAATAAATCTTAGAAATTAAAAATGTAACAGCAGAGGCCAGCCCGGTGGCTCAGACGGTTGGAGCTCCGTGCTCCTAACTCCAAAGGCTGCCGGTTCGATTCCCACATGGGCCAGTGGGCTCTCAACCACAAGGTTGCCGGTTCAACTCCTCGACTCCCGCAAGGGATGGTGGGCTCGGCCCCCTGCAACTAAGCTTGAACATGGCACCTTGAGCTGAGCTGCCGCTGAGCTCCCGGATGGCTCAGTTGGTTGGAGCACGTCCTCTCAATCACAAGGTTACCAGTTCGATTCCTCGAGTCCCGCAAGGGATGGTGGGCAGCGCTCCCTGCAACTAGCAACGGCAACTGGACCTGGGGCTGAGCTGCGCCCTCCACAGATTGAAAGAACAACAACGACTTGGAAAAAAAAAGTCCTGGAAGTACACACTGTTCCCCAATAAAGTCCTGTTCCCTTTCCCCAATAAAATATTTAAAAAAAAAAAAATGTAACAGCAGGAAAGAAAAAACTCAATAGAGAGAGAAAAAATAAAGTTGTGAAAATCTCCCAAAAAAGTAATGTAAAAATGCAAAGATAAAATAGTAAAGATAAAAGTAGAAGGCCTTTTGAGCCACTGCTTTGTGCTCGCTCGCTTGCTCCTATTTGGAGTGTACTTTCATTTCTAATAAACTGCTCTTTCAGCACTACAAAAAATAAACAAAACAAAACTAGAGGATCATCCTAGAAGGTCCATAATATCAGTAATGGGTGTTCCAGAAAGATCAAGTGAGGAAGGGGAGTGGGGGAGGCAGAAAAGGAGGAACAGAGGAACAAGAAAGACATGAGACATACAGAAAGCAAAATACTGGTATAAATCCAACCATATCAGTAATAATATTAAACATAAGTTGATTAAACACTTCAATCAAGACAGAAATTGTCAGATAGGACAAAAAATTAATATCCAACTATATGTTGCTCACAACAGACACACCTGAGATTTAAAGATACAAATAGGTCGAAAGCAAAAGGATGGAAAAAGATACACCATACACACACAAACCGAAAGAGAGCTGGAACATCTACATTAAGAACTATCAGACAAAACAGACTTGAAGATATAAAAAGTGTTACTAGAGACAGTGAATTTTATAATAAAAGGGTCAATTCATTAGAAATATATAACAATTATAAACACATATGCATCTAATACTAGAGCCCCAAAATACCCAGAGCAATACCTTACAGAATTGAAGGAAGAAACAGGAACTCAACAATAACAGTTGTAGGCTTCCACTCTGAATAATGGATAGAACCAGTAAGACAGAAAATCAGCATAGATATAACAGACTTGGGACACACTAACAACCACCCAGACCTGACATTTATGGAACACTCTAGCCAACAATTGCAGAATGCGCATTCTTTCTAGCACACTTGGAACATACTCCAGGATAAACTATTTTCTAGGTCACAAAACAAGTCTCAAGTTTAAAAGCACTAAAATCATACAAAGTATGTTTTCTCACAACAAAGGAATTAAATTAGAAATCAACAATTTGGAAAATCCACAAATACACGAATCTTAAACAATGCACTTCTAAAGTAAATAATGAATTAAAAAAGAAATCACGAGGAAATTTAAAAAACAGGGCTGCAGCTGAGTGTCAGTGCCCCAGTGTATAAAATCCTACCCATTGAGGGCCCTCCAGGACAAATAATAGCTCCCTACTTTCTTAATGAAAAGTAAACTTCCATGACATATACAGAACCTCCAGTCCATATTCCTATTCTAGGAAAACTCCTGGGGAAGGGGGAACGTGGAAGAGCTGGGGTAAAACAGATATACAGTTAAAAGCAGAGGATATCATGCCAAGTATGCAGAAAATTCAACCCAGTCTCACGTTCTTAAACACAACCAAAGATCATTATCTAGTGTATAAAGCAAACCAGTAACATGAAAAACAAAAATAAATAGAACTGATCCTGGAGGAAAGAACCAATTCAGAGAGCACAAAATAAATTTGGGGTGGGAGGGAGATATTCTGTAACCCTGGAAATACGAGAAGTGATGCAGCCATAAAACAAAAGGGTATATACGTGTACACACACACACACACACACACACACACACACACACTCCATTATGAAATTTCAGAACAAGGATAAAAAGATCTTAAATTCCAGAAAGGAAAATAATCTAGTATCTATAAAGGAATGAACATTAGAATAATATCAATTTTCTTATCAGCACTGAATGGTAACAAACTGAAAAAATGTCTTCAAAGTTTTGAGGGAAAACTATTTTGAACCTAGAATTTCATATCCACTAAATGCAATAGTAAAATAAACACATTTTCAGCCATCCAAGGATTTTTTGAAAATTGACTTTCTGTGACTTTTCAGCAGTTACTTGAGGGTGACCTATAACAAAATGAGCATGAAAAAACAATAAAAACGAAAAACAGGCACACAGTTTATCAACCATGTTCACTGGTATATCTTCAAGGTCAAAAATAGTGCTTAGTATGAGGTAGGTGCTCAATAAATATTTGTTAACTAACATGAGTAAAAAGAATTAATATAGGGATAAAGTGAAGGGAAATCCCAGAATGGCAGTTGTAGGATAGCCCAGAAAATAAATGGCTCAAATTAGTACAGAAAGTTTTTCAGTCCCAAGAAACATGTCTTTAAGAAAAAGAGCAACAAAAATTATTATAATCAATAAACAGAATAACTAAGGTATTAAATAATATTAATTACACAGTGAGAAAAACATGTTTCTTGCCTTGATATGAAAAAAGGTACTTAGAAATTCTAGGAAACACAAAGCAAACTTATGTGAATGTGTTCTTGTCGTAATATGATTATGGGCTAATTTGAACAACTGATTTGGGACCGAGTAGAAAATAATCTATTTGACTTAGGCATTAGAAACACCATCCTTGAGTGGCACATAGGCCGTGACATCAGACTTGTAAAGAGGGAAATGTAATTCTAGCTCTGTAGCTAACATTTACATAGTCAATAAATAAACACGGTTTACTATTTTGCAACTTCTACAATCAACTTACAAACAAAATACAAAGATTGAAATCTGGTAACAGAAAAGTATAACTATTATCAGCCTTGTCAATATTTATATGCTGATATTCAGCTGGCATAAGACAGGAGGTAGAAAGAGAGGAAGATTGATGCAAGAAAGAGTAAAAGTATCAATATCTTTCCTGTAATATAGTGGTGAGTCTAAGGAGACTGTTTAGACATCTCTTTTTTTTTAACGTAAATACATATATTGAGCTTCTTCTTATAATAATATATTTGCATATATATATGTATTGAGGTTCAAAGGTAAAATAAGAACTGAAATAATAACTATTCAAAAATAGTCGAGGGAGGATAAAATAGTATTATCTTCACAGCAAGTAATAAGTAGTCTCAAATTGATAAATCAAGTATTAAAGAGGAGATACATCATCTACAATTTTGGAGAACTAAAAACTGTAACAGGGAAAGATACGAAAGAGTGGAAGAAGAGATCACTGTTTTCTTTATAACTATACAACTTTATAATGTACATGCATTACTTGAATACAAATTCAAAATGGAAAAACAGAGAAAATTAAGCCAAATAGTGCACTATACTCCTTTTCATGATAGCATTTTAATTTAATAATATTATATTCTAGTAAATTTTGAATAAAATCTTTTTGAGAATTAAGGTACTAAAAGGACATACACCTTCTTATCTTTCTGTTATAATACTTAACACGTTTTCAGGCTTTCAAGCATTTCTAAAGCTTATAGTAAAGTCTATATATGCCTTTAAAATTCCAAATGAAATAAGAATAGTCTCTCTAGTACAAAACCACAACACTGTTAAAATGTTTTAAGAAACTCAATTTGAACTATTTGCTTTAAAATACTTCATATTTCATATTTATATTTCTCTTTTAGATATGTTCACATTAACACAAAAATATACAAATAAAAAAAGAAACAACAGGGTGGCCGGATGGCTTAGTTGGCTAGAGCGCAAGCTGTGAATAACAGGATTGCCGGTTCAATTCCCACATGGGCCAGTGAGCTGTCCCCTCCACAACTAGAGTGAAGACAACGAGCTGCTGCTGAGCTTCTGGCGGGGCGGCCGGATGGCTCAGTTGGTTGGAGCAAGAGTGCTCAACAAGGTTGCCAATTCAATTCCCGCATGGGATGGTGGGCTGCGCCCCCCTGCAACTAAGATTGAAACCGGTGACTGGACTTGGAGCTGAGCTGCACCCTCCACAACTACATTGAAGGACAACAACTTGACTGATTGGAGCTGATGGGTCCTGGAAAAACACACTGTTATCAAATATGCCCCAATAAAAATTAAAAGAAAGAAAAAAGAAAAACAAATAAAAGATTTGTTCAAATTAATAGCTTGGGGTCCATGCAATAAACACTCAAATAGTTGAACTGATCATGGTAAATAATTTACACACAGAGCTATTAAGCTATAGAGGCCAAAGAGCACATGACAGAGCACATGACATTGAAAGGTCTTTGAAAAACACTGAAGGAGTTAAATGGCATTAAACAATTTTAATGAATTATTTAATGTCATTTACTCATCAGTCTGTCATCAGAAACTAAACACCTTATTGTTTCTAAGAAATTATATCTTACATAGTAAAATGTTATAAAGTATAATGGAAAACAATCCCTTGGGACCCCTAGATTCCAAGTTCTAAAATGCCACTGCCATAGACAGTTACAAAGTAAAGCAATATTCCCCAGCTTATTTAGTACTTCCAGAGTTCTCCAATCAACTGCCATTCTTGATAATAATATCTGTGAGTCAACTCCTAATTGCTCACTGATCCTAGTTTGAATTTAAATGGATCTGAGAAAATATGCTAGCTCCTATTTCCATCAGCAGGGTTCCATTGCTTTCCTCTTGCCTATCTTCCACTGTGGCTGTCAGAGAAAGAAAAAAACTGCCTCAATTTCACAGGAGAATGCAATTTCAGTAGCTATAAACAGGTAAAGGGAAAGAAGAGTAATTCCACTTGTAAGAGCAGACAGCAACATGTGTTCTGAGTTTTTCCAGTTTGTTCATAGAGATGAAGAAATAAAAGCATTCATTTTGCAATTAAAACTTATCAGATTAACAATATGCACAACTGCTTTCTATAACCCAAAAAGATTCCTGAAATTTATTTATTTTCATTCAAAAGAGTTTTTCACTGAACACTTACAATGACTAGTTAAGTGCTATAAATACAACAGTGGCCAACATAATATCACATCTTTTAAAGAGCTTACAGTACACTAGAGAAAGCAGATTATAAAAATATAATTACAACAAAGTATGATTCATATCTTGACAGTGGAAATACAGGGTACTATGAAATATAAAAGCACACAGCAGAACTTAACCTAGTCTAGGAAGTCAGAGAAGGTCTGATACTTAAATTCAAATCAATGAGTAAAAAGAGTTAGCAAGACAAAAGAGGACATTTGGTCCAGCACTTGAAAAATAGTTGTAGAACTACAAATCCTCTAATTATGAGTACCAATTTTCCCTTTTAACGACGGCTGAAATATAAGATGAGTTTCCTGATTGCCAAAAATGCTTTTAAAAATATTAAAATCTACTGGACAACTACGTTTTAACTGCTTTGTTCAGATTCTTTTTTTAAAAAGTGCATTCTATCTACTTTTCTAGCACAGTGACTGTTTCTTAGATTTAGTGAAATACTTTTGTCCCTTGAAAAAGTTTGTAAATGTAATAATAGTAGCAGTAAAACATAAACAAGCCACAAAAATTTAGAACTTTTTATTATCAAGTTTACCTTTACTGGGTAATTCCTTTCATTGAAACATTTCACAATATTTTCACAACATTAGCATAAGAAATAAGAATCACTTCCTGTTATGAAGTGTAGAGAGCAAGTTTCAGAATTGCTATTAGAAATTTTAACAAAATACATGTTGCTTTATAAAGGTCTTGGCAAAACATTAATTTTTATAGATTTTTAAAGCTTGCTATAGACACCATTCTTACGTATGACAAAACTAAAATGAAATTTTACATAAGATAGAACTTTAACAAATGCTACCTACTTACTTAAAGGTACTATTTAGTTAGTAGCAATTTTAAAAATAACAAAAAATAAACAAAAAACTGCAAAGAAAACAGGCTAGATAATAGGCAATGGTGAAGATTATCTCAGAATATCTGTTTGGTATCTTTAGGTCAAACACAAATACTTTGAGATGATCAGTTAAGATGTAAACTCATTTGTACAACATTTATAAAATTAAGACAACATACAGACCAGGCATGATGAAATAGTAGAAACTGGAGAATCTGAAGGATCAAATTTAACCTAATTATACATTAACTATGTGACCTTGGGGTTTCTTAACTTATTCCCAGCTCAATTTCCTCACATGTAAAATGGATTTACCATCTACCTTAAAGCATTAATGTGAAGATTAAGTGCTAAATGCCTGGGTTCAAAGTATGGGTTCAAAGGAAACCCTTAATGCATTATCAATTCCTACATAAAAAAGTAATGGTCAGATCTAGATCATTCTTGGTTTAATTACATAAGGCTTACTGAAACGAGGGATAAATCTTAAAGTACACCCAAAAGAAAATTTCAGATTTGTATTTGAAGGAGAGAAAAAGCATGTGTATAAATAAATGAGCTACACTCCTTGCCCCATCCCGCTTCCACCACCAAATACTACGTAATGAATTATAGGCCCACCTACCTAAGGACATGAAGGTGAATGGAATGAAAGGCAAGAGAACATTTAGGATAAGAAACAGCAGAGAACATCATAACCACATGAAATTAGTGACCACAGACCGAAAATAGAAAAGAATTTAGTTTTAAGAAACAGAATTAAAAAAAGATATATATATATGTATGTGCATATATATCTACCTATACATATCTATATCTATATAAATATATGCATCTATATAGATATCTATATCTATTGTTCTCTCTATATATACGTCTATCTATCTATCTATCTATCAATCATTTTTTCCTCCCCAGGCACACCACTCCCTCTGCATCTCCACATGTTCACCAATCTGAATATGCCACAAAAAGATAATTTTAACAATTATCTTTAACAATTATTTAAATATATTAACTGAATAAAAGAGAGTAATTTAGAAAATGTATCAATAGGAAGGGTGGGGGTATTCATCCATATTTTGCCTCAGAATGAGCCTGGGGAAAAAAATTCATTTAAGGAGGGAAACACAAAATGCAAAGAATAACAGAACTAGAAGTCCAAACTTTAAATCATAAACTGAAGAAATGATCGGAAGACACTAGAAAGGAGTTTCTTCAAGGCCTAAGATGAAGAACACTATCTGGGGGATGAAATGGAGAGGATTGTTTTAAATCAATTCAAGCAAAACACAATGAAAACACCAGCTTGTGATTTTTTTCAGTGGGATCTTTGGGACCTAAACTTGCTAATGACCAACTGAACAGGAAATGTGCTGGAAGTAAATAAATCAATAAATAAATGTGCTGGAAATAAATCAAGTCCTTAAGTGTGGCAGCCACAAAAACCATCTCTCCTTCTGGGAGAAGTAAAATCACTGGCTCCTGCGGTGCTCTGAAATCCTTCACCTATTCATACAGGTCAACACACTAGGCATTCCCCAGTCAGGTGCCAGCCACTGAAGCAGTGGAGCAGGTACTGTGGCTCCAGGACTCCCAGTGGCCTTTCTTAAAATTGCAATTCAGTCTAAGACCTTCCTTTTCCCCTCTCTTCAAAAGGGTCAGATATATGGAGATCCCATAGCTCTCCCAGCCTCCTCCAACTCCCTCATTTACCCTATAGTTGTTTTCCCCGAATAGATCTCCTGAATGTCTAATGTCATCATGATGTTTGCTTCTCAAAGAACCCGGAATAACATATTTAGTTAAAGCCAACCTTAAAATTTTCTTGATGTAGGAATCACTGAGCAGAAAGAGTTTCTAATCTTTTGCCATTACTACCATTATTATAGACGGGGAAGGAAGAACCTCATTGCTTGTGGAAAGTGGTGGAGTGGTAGAGATGAGAGAAAAAAATATGGTGAAATAAGAGAAGGAAGTGCTTCAATTGCTGGAGAGTTAAAGGCTGAGAAACATACGCTTTCCACCCTTCCTCCCAAATCCTCTATTACATATACAGAGAAAACACCTCACTACACTAAGGGAGGAGTAAGTGATGACTTCCTTTGGATCCCGCACTGAGGGAGAGACAGGTATGGCTGGCTTTCTAGCTTCCTACCAGCTCAGCTGGGAGAGACTACATCTGGTTGGGGTAGACTACAGCGCTAAAGGCTAGAATCCCATTCGCCACTTAGGAGGGATATTGTAAGGCTTTTTAAACTTCTATTATGTAGTTTTACTAGCATTATCTCCTTTAATCTTCAAAACAGCCCTGTGAAGAAGGCAGTATTGTCATGCCATCTGTTCCTGGCTTCTTCCCTACTCTGATAATTTCTCTTTCTCAGTCTTTTTTGCTGTGTCCTTATTCTTCACTAAACCTTCATTATGCCCAAAGATTCAGCACTGAGACTTCTTTTATTCTCTTCCTACATTCTTTAAGATGTCCTTAGGAGATCTTAATCAGTCCTCAGATTTTAAATACCATTTATATGCAGGTGATGACTTTCAAATTTGTTTCTCTACCTCTTATCTCTCCAGTTAGTTTAGACTCACATATACAGCTACCCATCTGACTTCTCCATCTGGATGAAAAAGATGCTATTAGTACACTCATGTCCCTTTAACATTCCCCTTAAACCCTCCAATGGCTTCCCATTACAATTAAAATCCAAGCTTTTTGCCCATGTCCCTAAACAATCTAGTAATTTCCCACCTTTCCAATCTTATCTATCATTCATCCTCCTACTCATTAAGTTAGACCCACAGCGGACTTTCTATTCCTCCAATATTTCAAAACTTATTTCCACCTTTGGCTTTGCATTTGTCTGCTTTCTTTTTATACCCAGTTCTTCAAATGACTGGCTCTTTTTCGTATAATCCAGGTCTCAGTTCAAATGCCACCTCTTTAGATGAAGGGAATCAGAATCCCTTCATCTCCCAATGCCTGTGGTCACTCAATTACATCATTCAATTTTATTTTTTTCATAGCACTTAAAATTTAGAATTATCTTATTTGTATGACTCACTTCCAACCTTTGAAAATTAAATATTGGTTTGGTAACATACTAGGGATAACATCATCCCCAGCCCCTAGAGCAATACCTAGAACATAGTAAGGACAAAACTATTGCTGAATCTAAATTAAGGATACAGTGTGAAGTTGGAATTCAAATTCACATCTATGATTCTAAAGCACATGGAACTTTATTCCACAATAGGCTGCCTATTTCAGTAAATGTTCATCCACTGAGATAGTACTTATAGAAGATTATTCAACTTCAGTTTGCATACGTGCAGAATATTAGCTTATTTAACCACTAAAGGCACCGTAGCAAATTCAAAGCACCAGCCCTCTGTAACATAAACAAAAATAGTAATAAATGAAAAAATACTAACTATCAAGAAAACAAGAAACATTGTTTATTATAGATATTTCAAGGTCCTAAATAGCACTTACAGTTCAGGCAAGGGAACACAGCAAAATCAGGAAGTCTTTACTAACATATGGTGTTAACCTCCTAAGAGTGGGAAAGAAAGAAGTCTGTACGTGGAGGTGAAGTAAGTGGCAGGTGTTTCAAAAGAAGCGGCAGAATTTCAAAAAGAAAAAGTCCTAGACTGCCTGGAAATGAAAACCATGCATGAAAGAAAAAGAATGGCAGCACTAAGAAAACAGGAATACAATTGTGAAGCAGTTTCCACCCAGCTAGAAGTAAAAATGGAATTGAAACATCAAATGAATTAGAACACTGCTACTGGTAAGCACATTCCACGTAAAACACCAGATAAAGAAACACCATTTAAAGGGCAAATTGATGTGATTGCTGTAATTAGTGAAAAAACAAACTTGTAAGAGTGTATCCTTAATTTCATAAAGTATTTATCCTAAGTTGACGTAAGGTTGGGAAAAAGATCACTTTCAGTCCCAGAGTTGATTACAAATTAAAACCAATGTACTTTCCACTAAGGGGGAAATCATCTCTTACTCAAGAATATCCAAGAACCAGACTCACCGATCTTCCAGAACTTTAATGGTTTCATGCAGGCCTTTCTGTTGCTCTCTCAGCTGTTGATTTTTGGTGAAGAATTCTTCAAGTCTTTGTGCATCTCTGAAAGTCAACAAATAAGTTTTTTGTTTTTTGTTTTTTTTAGGGAAAAATTTTCTCACAGGATAGCTCTGTCATAAGAACTCCAAAGTATGGTCCCATCACTTACATATATATCATGAATTTGCTGTATCAAAACAAACAACTTAAAAAGTAAGGTTTGAATATCTTATTAATCAGAGTTCAAGGTATATTAGAATTTGCTCTGCAGTATTTTTATGTACTACGGAAGTACTATCTTAAGTACCAGGCATTCATTATATAATGCTGGAACACAATGAAGGAGTGGATTGTGTTCCACCATTGACTCAACGTTGTTGTCAAAAGTGCCATTAAAATGTACACTCACTGTTTTTCATTACTGTCTACATTTGTTAATGTACTGAGTTAATAAAGTAGGTACTCTACTCATATCATCTGTCTTTCCATTATGGGACATTTATACTTTCTATTTTATTAATCTCTGCGCTGCTTAAACTTCTACCTGGCATTACTTTTAAGCCAGGGTGTATAGTGGAGTGGAAGCACACGAACCCTAGATCCTGATGCCTAAGTTTGAATCTAAGCTCTGTCATTTACCAGCTGTGTGACCCTCACTCTCTGTGCCTCAAAAAATGTGGATATATTAGTATCTACCTCATGTACAAAGACTAAGTACTATATATAGCATGCAGAACAGTGCTGGCACACTGTTAAGTTCTATTTAAGGTGTTTATTATTACGATTTTATAGTCAAGAAAAAACAGACATCTAACGCTTTCTTCTAGTAGATTACCTGGTTACTTTCCAAGGTTGTGTAATATTTAACACACTATCATATTTTTTTTTAAAATCACATTATTATATAACATATGCATATATTTTAAGAAGATTCATTAGAAATTTAATTGGGATTTTTCTGTGTGGTCTTGAAGTTGAAAATATAGACTACTGTAGCTCAAACATCTACCAATCAACTTTGAAACATTACACTTTTAGTATCAGAAAAGGTCAGAAAGAATCAGACGTCCTATGTAGTGTTATTATCTACATAAAATACATAGAATAACTCTGACAAACAGTAATTAGCTACTTAGTTTGGTATGTTAAATCACCACATCAAGTCACCCACAGCATTCATCTTCTGATTAAAAATGCTTGTAGCAACTATCACTAGCTGTGCTATAAACAAAAATGAAAATGAAAAAAACAGAATAAGTGTATTTCATAATAATTTTTAATCTCAGACCACTCAAAATATTTTCACCGCTGAAGAAAAGGCTATTTATTCCTAAGTGAAACAAAGATATTTTCCTTTTGATTTCTAGTGAATAGAAAAAGAGAAATTTTACTTAACACGAAAATAATCTGTTTTCCTCGTCCAACTAATACAATTTCATTATTTTGTTTTGGAATAACTTTTATTATAGGGAGAACTTATACACAGAATTTTCTGTATTTGGATAATTTTAACACATACATACATATACATAAGGTAATATCATCAATAGTAATTAAAGTACATTAAAAAACTGAAAGGTTTTTGATATCCATATTGTTCACAGAAACAAAATTTGTGCCATAAAAGTAAACCATGCCTTAAGAGCTGCATTGGCTACTATTCTCTGAGTCACAAGAGTAATTCTCTGAGCCACAAGAGTAGTACTACCGTGTTTCCATGAAAATAAGACCTAGCCGGACCATCAGCTCTTAGCACATCTTTTGGAGCAAAAATTAATATAAGACCCAGTCTTATTTTAATAATATAATATAACATAACATAACAATATAATATAAGACTGGGTCTTATATTAATTATTGCTCCAAAAGACACATTAAAGCTGATGGTCCGGCTAGGTCTTATTTTCGGGAAACACAGTAGTCTAAATGCAGTTATACTTTTGGTTGCCTATCCAACAGTCATCTTCTTATTCTTTGCTATAAGAATGGCGATTTTTTTTCAAAATCCAGCAGCTGTTTGGAGGGAAGTTGATCTTCTCTCCAGACTCAAGGGATGAATCTTAAAAAATGGTTTTAATGTTTCAGCTTAAAATAACTTCAGACTTACAAGTAAGTTATATACATAGAACAAAGAGTACCTGTATACCTATCATCATCTGGCTTCTCAAAGTGGTAATAGCTCATATAATCATAATACAATTATCAAAATAAAAAATTAACATCAATACAATACCATTAACTAACCAACAGACCTTATTCAAATTTTGCTAACTATCTCTCTAATATCATTTTTCTGGTCAAGGATGCAATCCAGGATCCTACATTGCATTTAATGTCATGTCTCCTCATCAGTTTTTTGTCTTTCACAGCCTTGATGCTTTTGAAAAGTACTGGCCAGTTCTTTTGCTGTCCTTCAACTAGGATTTGCCTGGTCTTTCCCACGATAAAATCCCATGATAACATTTTTGGTAAGAATACAACAGAAGTAATGTTGTGTTCTTCTTAGTGCATCATACGAGGAGGTACATGAGGTTGACATATCTGATCACTAGTGATATTAACTTTGATCATTTGATTGAGATGAGATCTGCCTGGTCCCTCCAACTGTAATACTATAATGTTCCCTTTACAATTATTACCTATCTTGTGGGAGATACTTTGAGTAATTTGCAACATTTACAATTATTGTTTTTCATCATACTTTCACTAATTTTAACCTAATTGACCATTCTTGCCTTCAACAATTATTGCTATCTTTTGCCAAATGGTGATTTACTATTTCTAACATTCTTTCTACATTTAGTAATTGGAATTCTACTAAAAAAGGATTCTCCATTTACTCCACGGGTAGAATATTCATTATTATCATTATTTCATTGTTCAGATTGTCCTAGATTTTGCCATTAGGAGTTTTTTTTTTTAAGTTCTCTTTTGTATTTTTTCAACATTTCCCCACTGCTTTATGCACATTTCCTTATTTTCTGGCATCACAAGATGTTCCAGCTCATCTTGAACTTTACATACCCACAAGCCCTAAAATCAGACAATTCTCCAAAGAACCTGATTCCTTTTACTGGAGAATCCTCTTTGGAAATCAGTATCTGGGCTTTAGATGTGCTCATTACCATTGGGAATCACTGTTTCTACGCCCTCTCAAAGGACCACGCCTAGGAAATGTATATATATCCTCACAAACATTAATACATATCTTCATCTATTTCTATATGTATCCATCTCTATATTAAAAACCATGAATTCATATTAATAACTCCAATTCCTACCCAGCAGCGTAGGGTTCATCCTAACCTTCTCTCTTTTCTTATTTGTAACTCCTTTCTACTAACAGTGAGAAACCTGGCTCTGATTATCAATAATATATTTACTTATTTGCTCAATCCTAGAATACATATAAAGTACTGTCATATCTTTATTAGTCTAAGTGAATCCTGTCAATTTAATTTTCTCTGCCAGTTACTGTTTAAGAACGTACACAAAATAATCATCAGTGAGTTAGAGGAAATGTACTGGAGGCTGCGTCTGGAAAACTTTTATAATTAGTAGAAAGGGACACAGGGAGGTTCTGCAAGTGATAACCAGGATGACAGCCATCTTGCCATTTTGCATCAACTGAAGGCTAACAGGGCAGCCAGAACGCTGAAGATGGCAGAGAAAAAAGACAGAAAGAACTGGAGTCTTTGATGATTCTTGAGTCATTGAATAACCAGTCCTAGACTCTCCCTACTTTGGGCCTTTTATATGAAAAAATACATATTCTTTACCGTAAAAGTCACTTCTGGTGTTTTTTTTTCCCTCTCAGTAAGAAACTATCCTAATAAGATACACATCCTAAACTTACTATTCATAAATAAATTTATTTAATTTACTCTATAAGAAACATCTCTCCATTATGGGAACTACACACAGCTCTACTGCATAAACAGAAAAATGGATTATTCTACGGGTAGGATATTTTAAAAAAACACACCTTTAAGGTAAGAACATGTACACTATCAATAGTGCAAAGCATTTAAAATTATCACTAATTAAGAAGAATCATAAAATTATTCTTCAAAAAAACTGTTTTAAAAATTTAGTATTTTGTATTTCTGAATCTAAGTCATCTTCCAACATGACTTTGTAGGTGTAAAGAAGAACTTTCCAATATTCATTATTCATATTATAATGAAGAAAACAGGTAGGTGTGTTTGATGGGTGGTTGGTAAACTGGCTTTTGGCTATAGCCTTGGAGGCTTTAGGAATATGAAGTAACTGAGACCCATTGGTATATACCATAAAGCAAATGCAGTATTAGTCACAATGACCACAGCTGTTGTTATAAGTAATAATATTCTACTATATCCTGAATGTGGAAGCTCTAAAGAACCATGAGTGAAATATGCTCTTGACTTAGAAAATCAGATCTGATTCTGAGCTTAACAACCAAAACAATTTAGGGGAACAATTTAGGGAAATTGGTAATTTCAAATGAGTTAAAAGGGGTCTAAACTACCCATTTCTTATAGGACCTTAGAAATCCCAGAATTATTCTTCTCCCCCATGTAGTATCTTAAATTCCAGGGGTTAATGATAGTTGAGAAAAGAATGCTGTTGACAGATCAAAATGAGTTTACAGATCAATTTCCATCTTAATACATCACAGAAAATAATTACATATTAAAGTTATGTTAAAATATAGATAGAAGCAAATGTTACCTAAGACTACTCAAAATGACTAAGTTATTCTTTTTACCTTAGAATTTTGAAAAACTCACTGTCAACTAAATATCCAGCGTCCACATTAACTAAAGCTAATTTCCTTATAAATAAGACATTGAGGTCAAATAGGACATTGATATCAATTACTTACTAATAAGACATCAGTGTTATATATTGATACTTACAAAATTCGTTCTTTTTTCAGTTTGTTTACTTTTACTTGTAAACCTGAAAAAGAAAAAAAAAAAACAGAGTACTTTATTTATACATCTTACCATTTCTAAAGCAGTTAATCTACTCGTAAGTTTCTTTACGAGTCTAATGCTACACTATTAAGTCACTTGAATCTGGCCTCTAAATAATGAGCTAAGTCCCATTAGTTTGAAAAGGGTTACTTTTCCTTACTTGTAACCTGAGGTCACAAAAGTGTATCTGTAACATATTTCTTTTAGTCTATTATATGACAGCCAAATAGAATGAAATTTTCTCCGCCTAAAGTGAGTTACTTCCTTTCTAATAGCAGGGGCAAGCATATAATTAGAAGTTCACTATAAATGAAGGTCTATGTTCTGACACAGCCAGTGTACTTGCTAACAGCAGCAGTGCTTATGTAGGCTCAAGCCTTCTTGGATTAAAATAGACTGTGGCAGGAAGTCCTGGACAAGGAGCAAAATTGCTTACAAAAAGCATTTAACAAAGGGCACTAGTGTTTTTAATCTCAAGATATCTGTTATATGTATTTTTAATTTTAATTGAGACTGAGACAAAAACGTAACAAAAGACCACTGCCTCTGGGACTTAGGTAATTATTGTTAAGAAAGCAGGCTGACAGGCAAGGAAGATAAAGACAAAATACAGCAACATTTCTAATTTTCAGAAACAATAATTAAAAGGAGAAAAACAGCCATTAAACAAACATGGATATATCCAACATCACTAGCAACTAAATATAAATCCAAACCAAAAGAAATTACTTAGCAAAAGTATAATACCAAATGTTGATAAAAGTGTTGTAAAACTATACTCCCAAACTTTGCTGGTGGTATTATAAATTGGCACAATTCTTTTGGAAAGCAATTTAGCAATATATAACAGGACCCTTTTTCATCAATATCTCACTTCTTGGATTCTAACCTAAGAATACATTCCAGACCGCCTCCCACCCCTCCTCCTTCTCCTACATTTTCTAACTTCTACCAAACACCATCACCACAATTAATTTTAGGATATTTTCATCACCTCAAAAAGAACTCTGTACCCCTTAGCTATCATCCCCCAGCTTTTCCAACACCCCAGCCCTATACATCACTAATCCACTTTTTGTCTCTATATATTTGCTCATTCTGGACATTACATATAAATAGAATCTTATAATATGTGGGTGGGGGGGGTGAAGAACACATTCCAAACTATAGAGAAACCCATAGTTACAAAGAACACTGAACAATTTACAGTAATATAAAATAAAATAGGGACATGTTTAAATAAAATATATAACCACTTGATGGAATATATAGCTGTTAAAAGTCAGTAAAAAATTAAGTCTATTTAGCAACATTTAAACTGGTTTTCTCGGGCTGGCCCGGTGGCTCGAACACTGTGCTCCTAACGCAGAGGTCACTGGTTCAATTCCCACAAGGGCCAGTGAGCTGCGTCCTCTACTGGAGCTGAGCTGCCTTGAGCGGCTGGCAGCGGGGAGAGAGCGGCCCTGAGCTGCTGTGAGCCCCTCGACCAATGACGGCGACTGACTGCCTCAGTGGAGCTGTGTCCTACACAAATAGACTGAGAAACAACAGCTTGAACAGGAGTGGGGGTGGGGGTGGGTGAGCAGAGGCGGAAGAAGGGAAAACAAAACAAAACTGGTTTTCTTGATGTTCTCTATTTTCTGCGATGTGATTCTCATAAAAGGGGGGGAAACTTCTGTGTGTACTTTCTCTGGTACTTAAATCAATCTTTTTACTATTCTATAATTTTCCCAGTTGTGGATATTTTATTTACTTTAAAAAATAATAACTAGAAAGTTTTAAAAATTCCATATCTACTCAAGAATTTATTTGGGGCAGAGTTAGTCCCCAGTATACAGCTATAGGTTGACTGATTTCTGAAAAATCAAAGATTTGTTTGTCTTTGGTTGTTTATCTATGGATTCTAATAAGTTATACATTTAGAATAGTTTTCCAGATAATATGTATAGAAAAATTAATAAATTTGTCATATCGAAGAGGATTTTTCATTATCTGTTTAATTTAGGACAATCTTTTGAACAACATAAGACAAGTAAGAGTTTTAAAAAACAAACCACCATCATCCCTTCCATGATGCTAACTGGAGATAAAATTAAGTCACATAAATACTGATAGGGAAGTCACCTTTTCCTATTGCCCCAAGTGGTAATGAGTTAATGCCAAGAAATTCAGATATTATGATAAAATAAAGGGCCTGGAGAATTTTTTGTGTTATACTTTTGCCCTCTATCTCAAATTCCATCTCTAGATAGAAGAAACACAATCCTATAGGGTACATCCTATATGATTCCACTTAATGTAACATTCTTGAAATGACAAAATGATAGAGATGGAGAGAGATTATGGGTGGCCAAAAGTTAGAGGGATTGAGGTGGGAGGAAGGTGGCTGGGGACTTAAAAGGGTGGCCTGAGGAATCCTTGGAGGAATTTACACGTGCTTAAACTGCACAGAACAAAATACACACGCGCGCGCGCACACACACATGTAAAAACTGATAGAATCTGAACGAGCCTGGTAGACTGTATCAATGTCAATTTCTTGCTTGTGATATTGTTACAGTTGTACAAGATGCTACCATTAGGGAAACTGGGTAAAGTTTATATAAGAAATCTCTTTGTATTGTTTCTTACAACTACGTGTAAATCTACAATAAGCTCAAAATAAAAAGCTAGACAAATTTACGAAAAATATTTGCCCTAAGAGAGTTGGAAAACTTAAAATATAAAACATAATAATAAAGGGAAAACAATTTTTAAGAATGCTAAAAATAGGGGGGGGTACATGAGGGTAAAGAGGATCAAATATATGGTGATGGAAGGAGAACTGACTCTAGGTGGTGAACACACAATGTGATATATAGATGATGATGTAATATAGAATTGTATACCTAAAATCTATGTAACTACTAACAATTGTCACCCCAATAAACTTCAATTTAAAAAATGATAAAAATAAAAAACTGGTGTGATCTTTTGATTTTTAAAGTCTTTTCCATGTATCTGTCAAGTTCTTAGCTTGAGAAGCTTCCTTCTTTTTCAGGTAATGATTCCAAACTAGCGAGACTGTGGAAGTACTTAGTAATGCATTAAGTCATTCTTGAAGAATTAAGAAAAGAACTGTGACCCTACTAAGCCAGATTATTATAGAGTCAGCAGTTTTTCACTCTCTTCTTCCCTTCCCAAAGTGTGTGAAAATTTACTTGTTGACTGATTTTCTTGTTTTTAATTTTGGCTGACTTCTAAAACTTGGGTCTGCCTTTAGGAAGTGAAAATTACATCCAAAGATGAAATGGATTCTTGCCATGAACCATTTTTAAAAAAGAAACAATGAGATAGAAAATCCACATGAACTTCAAAAGAAAATTCTTAGGAAATATGGAAAGACTACTCTTTTATCTTGTAAGCATTCAACACCTGTGAGGCATTTGTTCTGTCATGCAGATCAGCCCTGAAACAGGTTTATGTGTGTGTGTGTGTGTGTGTGTTTAAATTTTAGCATTTTGCTATTCAACAAGTCAATTAGGCATCTACAATTAGAACCCCTATAAAGTGTGCTTTAAGCCTGTTCCACACCCATCGGAAGGAATGAGGCTATACAACAATGCAGCTCCTGTATGAACAGGTTGTCTGTTCAACAAAGTATTTAGGATTGTAACACTGGCAACCTGAGACACCTATTGAGGAAACAGCGCTCAAAAGACTAAGCATTGTACTACAATTAACCTTACATCTATTCATATATGAATTTTGGAGGAAATTAAACAATTAAGGGCCCACAGTATAGTTATAATATACGAAACAAATTTAAGTAAGAATTCAGAAATGAAGAGGAATTCAATTTGTTATACACCAAATAAAAATCATTGCTGTTAATTTTCACCCAGAACAAACCATATATAATGTATGTACTGTCATTTTAAAACAAGTTATTTATGGTTTTGAATTATAAATAAGCCTAATAACAGCTTTCTTGACAAACAGTGGCTTTATACATAGACCAGGTAATTTAACTTCTACCAAAAATACTACTACTAGTGTTTCTTTAATTGCCTAATAAATTATTTCAACTTCAAAGTGAGAATTCAAAGTGAGATGCAGTCATGTTTAAGCTGTGCCTGGTTTGCTCTTTAAAATTTAATTATCTCAAAATGGATAAATTAATTTTTGTGGATTTTATTGAACTTATGGATGGTAATACAAATATAACAGATGTGAGAGTTACTGATAGTATTCTTAATAATGAAAATGGACCAAAATTACATATAATTCCTTTCACTGTTAATTTGTGTAGTCTTAATATAAATGTTATCCAAAAATCTTTTTGGGATTGTTGATGAAACATCTGAGAAAACAAATGGAGCAATCCAAAACTGAATCAAGAAATATTTATCCTGTTATATTAGAGCCTCCATACTTTTCTTCAAAGGAGTTTCAACTGTGTCCCCCAAAATCTGTTTGGTTTCCTATGAAACTGATAACCACATTTACCAGATATAGAAAATATTATTAAATGGGATGCTTATTGCAGAACCTGCCATGGACAAGAGACCATTTATTAAAATGGTGGCATTCTGAAAAATAAATATTCTAAATTCCATTTTGTTATGTGTTTTTTAAATAATAAACCTGATATTGAGATTTAAAAAGGCAAAAAAATAAAATCATACCCAAATGAACGCTTTACTAAAACTTAAAATTTAAAGAATTCTGAAATTTCTATTAAATTCTATTAAAACTTGTTATTTCTGAATTCAAAGCCTAAAGACTATACATGATCAATAACTTGTGTTTAACCCTGACACTAGCAGCATTTGTCACAAAAGTAACATAAGACACTAGAATGAACAATCATGAAAGGATATAATTATCCAAAAGATAAAAGATATAAAAACTCAGTCACAAATGTCTCTAAAATTTCCCAACAAAAATGGCCTGGGGTTCACATTATCGCTATTCTTCAACAGAAGTTGAGAGATTTTATTATTTCCTAGTTTTAAAAGAAATGCATGTAGCTTGTTATATTCTTGTAATCAGTGTACACGCTGTTTCGTATATATGTTTTTGCTATCATTTTGTTACGCTTTGGTCAATACGGAAAAAAGAAAGCTCTAGATATATACAACACCATCTAAGTTCCTATGAGTAGACTTTCTTGGATACCTGAGTAAAAATTACATATCTTAAGTACTACCGTAACTTTCCTTTTTTCAAACTGACGTGAAAGTTTAAAAGTAATGAGTCAATTTTGATTCCTATATATACTTCAAAACCTGTGAAGTCCGGACAAGTCCACGTTTGATGTCTTTCAAATAGCCTCTTACACTGGTTTCTCCAAGTGGATTCCCCACCTTAAAAAAAAAATTAAGTACCCTTCAGGCATGTCTTTGATGTTATCACACAGTGGAAGGTTCTAATTTTATGTGGAACTATGTGAAACACATTGACAAAGGACTCTTAAAAAAATCCTGCTTTCAGCAAATTTGCCTAGGCTCAACCAAAATGTTTCTAAATAACATATTCATTTTTTAAAAATAGTGCTCATTTAATACCTTTAAGACTCCATAAGTGATTTTAAGATTCAAAAAATATAGCCTGATCAATATAATGTACCAGACGTTATCTTCTCTCAAATATATATCCAATATCTACCACTCATAAAGCATATGAATATTAACCAAATATACCAACAACTGCTGTATTCCGCTCTTAAAGGTTTTCAGTGAATATAAACTAACTCCCTTGTGAGTGTGATGACTATTAGAGTATAGCCATGAGGAGTAGACAATTAAAAAAGTTGTATACTGTATAATCTTTATGAGTTTTATGTATTCTATAATCTGATGAATATGGCATATTGTTCTTATCAAACAATAGATTATTTATTTTCTTGATGCATCCTCATCATAAAATAGAGGTCTCCTGAAGACCCTGAAATACAGAAAACATGAAGAAGAAATCTCCAAATATTTTATCGCTGTTAAATTAAGAACCTAAAAATAAAACTGGCCCAGTTTTATTTTTAAAATAAATAGGTATGTATAAAAATTCTGACAATGTGCAACATTAAAAACATCACTTTAGTTAAATAATAAAACAGCAAAAATAATCCAGATATAAAACAGTATGTACACTTATCACAATATAATAAGCTATGTGCATATCATTTAAAACTAGAAAAGAATAAACAAATGTCATTCTGTAGAAAGGTGACTTATTTTTCCTTTCCCAACTTTCTACAGTCTTATAAAAAAAAAAAAAAGAAAATTTAAAGTAAATGGTAGTCAAGTATTTCCATATACTATGGGATTTTAGAAACTGATGTCCAAGAAAATGTTCCATTGATCTAGCTATAAACTATGCAAATCCTTCAGATACCATTTATTGATTTTATACTATGTGCCAAGCACTTTTACCTAGAGGGATGTAAAGATGAGTAAAAAAGGGACTCTGCATAATAAAAATTTAATGATCTTTGTATAACCAGTTTAAAACAACAGAAAGTAATTATTTGAAGGATGAAGAATTTAACCTTATGGCAGACCGCTAATTTGCCTTTATAAAATGTTTAACAAAAATTCAAGTACATCTGGTTTTATTTCAATTATTTCAAAGTACTGCATTTGCTTCACTTCCAGGTCACAAAGAATAAGCTTTATAATACGTAGCTCCTATAATATAAATAGTTTACTTGAAGCTGTTCTTATTGGTAAGCGTACGTCCTGGGATCACAGTATAATAAGCCAAAAGGAAGATACAGCTGCTCTTCAGCAGACCTTGGGAGACATTGTTTATTCCTTGCTAGTTTTAAAAGAAGTGCATTAAGCTGATTACATTGTTGTTAACAGTGTTACCAAGACGGACTATCTTGTGTCTGGCTTATTTTTGCTATCATTTCTTTATATAATTGTATTGCATAAATATTTTCCTAAAGAAAAATGAATACTATGCCCACAAAATGTATTGTATCTTCCTCACTGATGTGTCCTCAGTACCTACCACCATTCCTGGCATGTAATTCAATAACTACTCACTGAATGAATGGCAAATCAGTTCTAAAACTTGAAACCTTCCTCAGTGTTTCACACTAGATTTTCTGAGAAAACAGTGTAGTCAAGTGAAGAGCAGAATTAATGTAAAATATTCATATTTGTCCCTAGACATATGACCAAAAGAATAGTTCACTTTAAAAAAAGATCTTTATCACTAACAACAAATTTGAAACCTCACTAAAAAAACCAATAGATATATTAATCAAATACAACATGGAAATGTCTTTTAAGTACATATTTGAACAAACCAACTAAAAAAGACATTTTAGATAAGTGGGAAAATTTGAACACTATCATCTACTAGGTATTATTAGATGATATTAGAGAATTTGTTTTGTTAGTGTCACAATGGAATTTTTTTTTAAAAGACTACAGGAGGGGCGGACGGGTGGCTCAGTTGGTTAAGAGCGCGAGCTCTGGGCAACAGGGCTGCCGGTTCGATTCCCACATGGGCCAGGGCCAGATGGCTCATTAGGTTGGAGCGCTGGCTCTCAACCACAAGGTTGCTGGTTCGACTCCCACAAAGGATGGTGGGTTGCACCCCCTGCAACTAACAGCGGCAACTGGACTTGGAGCTGAGCTGAGCCCTCCACAACTAAGATTGAAAGGACAGCAACTTGACTTATAAAAAGTCCCAGAAGTACACATTGTTCCCCAATAAAGCTGTTAAAAAAAAAAGGACTACTGAACTATATGTAACTATTTATAGATGAAATTATGTTAGAGACTTCAAAATAACTCAGTGGAAGAGGGATAGAGAAGCACACGGAATATAGGTAAATAAAGATTGGCCATGTACTGACAATGGTTGAAGCTGAGTGATGGGTATATATGAGTTCATTATACTATTATCTTTACTTTCATATATGTGTAATAGTTCCTAAAATTAAAAAAAAGAAAAACTTAAAGTTTAAAATAGAAAAGAACACAGATAAACACACACAAATAAAAATAATACAAGTGGTTACCTGTGTGGGGGTGGAGGAGAGGGAAAACTTATCACTGCTTACTTTGTGTTTTGACACTTTTAGAAAAAAGCTTAAGTTTAAAAACAAAGATAAAACAATACCTGGATTTCTAAATGAACATTAATGTGCCCTGATTGCATCAGCAATCCTATATGTTGAAAGAGAGCTTTAATGCAAACATGAATCAGAATCATCTATCAAAGAATGAGCTTATAGAGCAGTAAAGGATGCAGGTGAAGTAGTAGTAGTTAAACTCCCAACTTCCATTAAAAAAATTAAGAGTTTCTAATGTTTATCTCAGCTAGGAATTCAAAAACTACAACTAAGAAGTAGAGATTTTCACCAAAGTTACATGATACAAAGTGAACAAGTAAAAATAAGTGGTGTTTCTATACATTAACAATTAACGATCTGAAAAGAAAATTAAGAAAACTATTCCATTTACAATAGCATCTAAAAGATTAAATACTTAGGAATAAGCTTAACAACAACTACAAAGTGTTGCTGAAAGAAATTAAAAACACAAGTGGAAAGTCATCTCACGTTCATGGACTGGAAAGTATTAAGATGTCAATACTACCCAAAGCGATCTACAGATTCAATGCTATTTCAGTCAAAATCCCAATAATGTTTTTTGCAGAAATAGAAAAATCTGTCCTAAAATTCATATGGAATCTCAAGGGACTCTGAATAGCCAAAACAATCTTGAAAATGAACAAGGCTGAAGGTCACCTACTTCCTGATTTCAAAACTGAATAGAAAGCTACAAATCAAAGCAGTGTGGTACTGGCATAAAGACAGACATGTACACCAATGAAATAGAATACAAATAAATTCTCACATACATGACCAAATGGTTTTGACAAGGGCGCCAAGACCATCCAATGGGAAAGGACAGTCTTTTCGACAAATGGTGCTGGAAAATTGGATATCCATATTCAAAAGAATGAAGTTAAACTCGGAACTTACACCACATACAAAATTTAACTCAAAATGCAGCAAAAACCTAGACATCAGAGCTAAAATTATAAAACTCTTAGAAGAAAACATAAGGCAATAAGTTAATGACACTGGATTTGGCAACAATTTCTTAGATATAATACGAAAAGTATAGGCAACAAAAGAAAAAAATAAATTAGACTGTATCAAAATTAAAAACTCCTGTGCATCAAAGGACACAATTAACAGAGTGAAAAAGTAATTCACAGATTGGGAGAAAATATTTGTAAATCCTATATCTCATAAGAAGTTGATATTCAGAATATACAAGGAACTATATATAACTCAACAACAAAAAACCTGATTAAAAAATAGGCAAGAACTTGAATAGACATTTCTCCAAAGATACAGAAATGGCCAATAAGTGCATGAAATGAAGCTCAAAATCACTGATCATTAGGGAAATGCAAATCAAAACCAAAATGAGACAGCACCTCACATCCATCAGGATGGCTAAGAAAGAAAACAAAAAAAAACAAGGTGGGTAGGAATGTAGAGAAATTGAAATGCTTGTGCACTGTTGGTGGGAATGTAAAATGGTGTAGCCACTATGGAAAACAGCATGGTAGTTCCTCAAAAAATTAAAAATAGAATTACCATGATTCAGCAACTCCATTTCTGGTTATATACCCAAAATAATTAAAAGCAGGGTCTTGAAGAGTTATTTGTATACTCATGTTCATAGCAACCTTATTCAAAATAGTCAAAAGATGGAAGCAACACAAATGTCCATCAGCAGACAAATGGATAAACAAAATGTGGTCCATGATATTCAACCGAATATTATTCAGTCTTAAAAAAGGATGGAAATTCTGCAATATGTTACAACCCTGAGGACATTAGGATAAGTTAAATGAGTCAGTCACAAAAAGACATATACTGTATGATTCTACTTATATGAGGTACTCAGAGCAGTCAAAATTAGAGACAGAAAGTAGAATAGTGGTTGCCAGTGGCTGCAGGGAGAGGTGGACCGGAAGTTACTGTTTAATTAGAGTATAGCGTTTCAGTTTCACAAGATGAAAAGAGTTATGGAGATGGATGGTGGTGATGGCTGCACAACATTAGAAAATGTATTTAACTGAACTGTACACTTAAAAATGGTTAAGATGGTAAATTTTGTTATGTATATTACATGACAATTTTTAAAGTATCCCCACTCCTCCCCCTTGCCAAAGAGATGGAAAGTTAAGAATTTTCTAAGATTTTCTAATCATTTAAATTTTCTCATGTTATTACTTTGGTCATTCATTCTTTTTCTGTTTCCTTCTAGAATCAAGAGTCTAAAAAACCATAAAGGGGATAATAAGTAATCAGTATGTGAAACCTCTGTTACAAGTTGTTGTTAGTATCCCATTGCCTCGGAGACAGTCCACAGCAGGAATTGATACATAATGGTTCCTGCTTCAGAATGACAGCAACAGCTAACACACATATTTCTTACTATATGCCAGACACTCTTCCAAATGCTTTACATATATGGCTTTTGAAAATTGGCAGTCTAGATCCAGAATTCACGGATTTAACCACTCTATCACATGGCCTCTTTCTCAACACAGCACTTCTCTCGTCCACTTGCAATCAATGAGAATAGTCACTCAAGATAAAAGTTTTAGACTTAATCCTAAAGACAAGGCATGATGACAACCATGCCTTCAGCATAGCATATACAGGTTAATCAAACTTAATTCAATTGGTAAGCCTGGTCTGACAGTAATCCCCCTGCCCCTAAACACACATCTGCTTCTTCCTTTATATTTCCAGATAACATGATACACTACAAAATTCCTTAAAACTTGAACTATATGATTCATTTTTGCTCATAAGATCTGGCACATAGTAAGTGTCCCAAAAAACATTTCTTGAACAAGTATCTTCAAATGCACTGGTGCTTGCAAGAATACTTCTGGGGTTCATATTTCAGAACCCATTAATTGAGTCCATTATCATGAGGTTTTGCTAGCAACTAAATGTACCACTGGAAAATTTGAACACAGACCCACACACTATACTTCAAATTCAGGCGGATCAAGCTTTAATGGCATTCCAGTGTAATGTTAAAACTAAAAAGCACTATAGAATTAAACCTATGGTTGCAAGGAACAAATATAATATGAAGCATTTCCCACACATAGAAAAAAGGTATTAAAGTTTCAGAATTATATAGGTATATTAAAGCTTAATATCAAACCTTGAATTTCGCTTTAATAGAAAATTCTTTTATACGGAATATAGTTTAAAACAATCACAAACAATATCTATATAACTCACACCAACCACAACGACTTAATCCTCTGTTCATGCAACTATACTTCATATAAGCCTTTTAAGCTCCTATTTCATTACACTGCAATGATCTGTTTACACGACTCTATTAGACTACAGGTTCTTTGAAGGCAAACTGTCTTTTACTTTTTTTTTAAGTTTCAGGTATACAAAACAATGTAATAGGTGGACAAAATGATAACCCCCCCATCTACTACCCCTCTGACATCGAATATAGCTGTTACAATTCCATTGACTATATTTCCTATGTTGTACTCCACCTCCCGTGAATATATATGTATATATGTATATATCCGTGTGTGTATGTATAAAAATATATATGGTGCCAAAAAAATGTATACATAATTTAAGGAAAAAACTATTAAAATTGTAATAATATATATCGAAAACAGAAGAGGAATACAAGTCACGTTTGACTTCTGCAATTACAAAGTGGTTACCATCAATGTCCAGACACTTCTGATTGCGGCAAACTACTGCTTGAGCAACACTGACCAGTGTCCACTTGTATACATTTTTTTGGCACCCCGGTACAAATTGTGTGAGAGCTACATGCTGTAGTAGTTGTCTATAGTTAAAAAGCAACAACTCAACCATAAAATGAATCACAAAAAAATAAATAGCAAAGGTCCCTTAAAAATGAGATCTTTGAACTGTCATACATAACTAGTTATTATTAGTCGCAGCAGAATACTGCTGTAAGTATTGAAGAAAAGATTTTACCTTGTACTTCTTTATCATGATACTCCTTTAGCTTTGTCCAAAGATCCTTAAAGTCATTAGATATATCTGCAGAACTAGGGCTTCCACAACTGCTTCCAGAGACGTTCATCTTGCTCCACACTTCTATTTACCTAATGTTTTCTGACCTTTTCTGTTACATTATACAGGTTGTCTTGGGACAGCTGAAACACCTGAAATGACATATTGTAACATAAATGAATTCTGCATATACCTTTGTGTAATTTGAAGTCAGGATGACGTCAAGTCCAGCTAGCAGTTCTCAAGTTATCCTTATTTACCTGTAATCAATGACTTTGAGAATTTGAGGGGTGGGAAGCGAGGAAAAATGATTATAGTGAGAAAAGTCCTGATTTCAGTAATCTGGACTTTAGTTAAGTTAAATTTTCCAGCAAATTTTCTCTTATTCCTCCTAGAAGGAATTACCTAAATTATGTTAAATTGAAAGGATTCTGATATGGGGAGGTTTATAATCATTCATGGTATTGATTCACCATTCCGAAAGAATTTACAGCTTTTTAAACTTTTGAGTCAATACAGAGTGCAACAATATATTGAACCAAAAACTGAAAAAATTCTGAAGTATTCTTGACTTACACACATACAAAGACACACGTAATACAGAGCAAGAAAGATGACTGACATATTAATACAAGCATCTGACTACCTTTCTCATAATAAGAGCAATGAGTGAGCAAGATACAGACACAGCAAAGATCTATGAATACAGAAACATTTAATATCAAAGCAACTAGGCTAAAGCTACTTTGTGCCTCTCTCAGAGTAAAGGTGAATAATTAAGTTTTTTTGTACAGCCCTTGAAGGAAGCAACAGGCTATTAAGAAGTTCAAGTGGATTAATAAATATTTTAATGTGTTCTTAAACTGAAACCATTAACTGGCTACCACCAAAAAAACAAAATGATAAACAAGTCCACTAAACCTCACATCTGGCTCCTTAGCCAATGCCTTACTATTGCTAACAAGTGCCCAATTTAAGTGTCTCTTATTAACCATTTCTTGAGGTCTCTGATGAAGCAAAAATAAGCAGTGAAATTACTAAAGAAAGCAAGATTATGTGTGAAGCCACTTGGTAAACTGTAAAGCAGTGCAAAAATAATAATACTTCTATTAAGTTTTCAAAATTTGTTATACTTTTTTGAGACAATCAATGAAAAGAACATGGATTTTAGATAATATTAGGGAACTATTTTTAATTTTCTTGGGTATGATAATGCGGTCATATTAATTTAAAAAAAGGTCATTTATCTGTTAAAGAGAAATATACTGAGCTCTTTACAGGTAAACTGATATGTTCTCTGAGATTTGATTAAAAATACTCCAGCTAAAACAAAAAATGGATGTTGGGTGGGGAGATGAAAGAAGAAAGGCTGAACTTTGATAATTATTGAAGTGAGGCAGTGGATGAGTATATGAGGGAGTCCATAATTCTAGTCTCTCTCTCTTGTGTAAGTTTATTATTTCCATAATAAAGTTCTTTTTAAGTGAGACTGGGTACATTGCACTAGTATAGCTTTATGTCCAAAGAAGCTTATATTCTACTATTTTTCAACCCTAAAAGATCAATCAGTGGGCCTATACTGTCAGTAAAAGCCACCATTTATTAAGTGTTCACTATATACCACGGACTGTGATGTCTGATACTCATTTTTAACCTAATCTTCAGAACAACTCCATAAACAGCTACCATTATTAATTTCATTTTACAGTTGGAGAAAGAAGTTTAAGAGGTGAAGTGACTTGCCCAAGGTCACATTGCTACAACTTGGCTTTGTCAAGGCTGGAATTCAAATTGTAATGCCAACTAATTACAAAATACTGCTAAGTAGCCAAAAAAAAAAAAAAAAAAAAAGGTAGAACAATCATTTCTATTAAGTAAATAGTGTAAAACAAAGTTTTAGTTATTTTAATGAATTTAAAAATGCATAGTACTCAATAGCTTAAAACCAGCGGTGTAAAAAAAGTGTCCTTTAAGAAATACAGCTATCTTCGGAGATAGTAAAAAAAAAGTTGTTGGTTTTTTCCCCCATATAAAAACAATTTATCAATAGTAAACTTGGTAAATTCTGGCTCACAAAACCATCTCCAACTTATCCTGCATGACCAGCACTTTTTGTTGGCATCTCTTTTGGCAATGAACCGTTATTTGCTACACGATGTTGCCCTTTGGTATCTCAGAAATGCGCTTCTTGCCTCTCAAGTTGCATTCTTGGCTCAAAGGTACATAGTACCATAATACATTTCTGAGCATCCTGTGGCAGTGTAAACCATCACACTTAAGGTGCTCAATAAAATATTTCTTCCCTGTCACACCACACGTAGTCTCACACAGGTAAAAGCCGAGCCTTGAGTCACACAGGAACTCTAAACAAACTGAATGGGGACGTTGAGCGATTCTCTTACTAGCAACGCAGAGGTCCAGAGGCTCCCATGCCACGACCCTGAGCCAGCAGCCTCTCCATCCCGCAAATGCTCCACAGGCTAACAGCGCGCCTGGCGCGGGAAGAGCAAGAGGCGCCCTCAGCGCCGGGAATACGTCGGCGCATGCGCGGGGCGGACCGGGCACGGAGCCGCCAACAGCGCGGAGCGCGAGCCCGTCCTTCCCGCCGTCCCGCGAAGTTTAGCCCGACCCTAGCCTACTTCCTCACACTCAGCCCCAGAGCCGTACGGCCGTCCCCATCCCGCGGGCCAAACGCCTTCGGTCAGCGCGGAGCTCCCGACCGGAAATGGCCTCTACGACCCAGCGCTCTGGATCGGGGGAAATTCTCCTACTCACGGCTTCCAAGATTGCCTCGAGACTCTCGAAAGCCCGCGGAGAAGGGGGCTCGCTCCGGGGCGGTGAAGAGACTGCCGTCCACTTTTCTCGTCTTTCCTTCACTAACCTGCCAAACGCCTGGCGGGAAAGTCAGCCCCTTAGGGCAGCCCGCGTCCTCCGGGGGTGGGGACGGCCCGAGGGCCGCCGGCCGGGCTCGGAGGCGGCCGGACCCGCCCCGCCTGAAGCCCCTGCGACGTCACGCGGGAGTTCCCGGGACGTCACGCTCCTTCCTTCCGCCTCTGAGACCCATAAATCCCCTGCGGTAGAGCGGGGTAGGGCGGGTGTGCCACCCGGAGGGCGGTGACTGGGGGCTGGAGGGCCACCTCTGAGCGATCCGGAGCGGCTCCTAGAGCTGGCGACCACCCCTGCGTTTTTTGAGATGCCCTGGAGAAAGCTCAAGCCATTCTGTCTTGGAAAGTTTCATTTCCTTGGTGTTACAGGAAGGTTATCGATGTGTCTGACTTAAGCGCATTTCAGGGAAAGCATGTGTGAGTGGCCTGTACCAAATGGAAAGTGAGCATGAACTGATGAGGGAATGGACACGGATCAATCTAACATAGTTCTCTGCCTTGGAGCTATTACCTACATACAGTTCAGTGATGTGACTGGGCGGTGGGGCCATGTGGCAAAATGATGTGTGTTTTTCAGAGGTTAAATGGAAAGTTTCTGGAGAACCTGAAATGAGAAGGAATCAAGTGACCAGCATTATTTGTTGGAGCAACATGCTGTTAATAACATTTAAAAAATCATTCCCTGTGGCTGTTAGTTTATAACATTCAAACTGTTAGTATGTTTTTCTATTTATCTTGTTTTCTAAAAGAAGCGTTTTAGCATTAGAAATTCTACAAATGAAGTTGAAGAAAATAAACCGAATAGTCTAGAATCACAGTATCTATTAAACCAGTTCAGTACTTTTCTGTAATACTTCTAAAAACTGGGAGGAAGACAGAGGACAATATTATAAACTTTTAAAAGTTTAGTATGTAGAAAATCATAAAGACAAAATGTAAAGTTAATTTTTCCAGTCATCCCCGAATGAATATCACAGCTTCCTCATAACAGGATATGATTGAGTATAACAGGATGTCTCAGTACCATGTTAGCAATGCTATAGGGACATCGGTATCTTTAAAGAAAAGGGCTGTTGACGCTTCATTATCCTGTTATACCAACTAGCATTCACTTCCAAATTTTATAAGACTTAATTCATAACACTTATCAAGAAAATGGGTGAAAAATTGACCATGCCATTTTCAATACAACATAGGCATAATTGCTTGTATAAATGTTTACAATGGAAATGGAAAGTTTTGTTACAAATGGAAAGAACATGTAATCAGTTTGTCATTCAACATTGAAAGAACAGTGTAGTTGTGATCCAAAGAAAAACTACCAGAACTGAATGACTTAACCTGTTCTGGTCTCCTGCCAATGGCTCCACTGTCCAATCCATTTATGCAAGTCAGAATCCAAAGAATTTTCCTTGGCATCTTCTTCTCCCTTAACCCACATATCCAATCTATCACTGAGTCCTGTCAAATTTATTTACCAAATAACTCCCAAATTTATTCCCTTCTCTTCATTACTACCACTATATTCCAAGATACCATTATGTCTTACCTAGTCTACTGCTAGTCTACTTTTTATATTTTCCCAACCAACAACCACGCCTATACCTTTCTCTTCACTGGTATTCAGACATAATTTTGAGCATCTACCCTCAATTCATGTATACATTTAAGTTTTAAATTGTATACATGTGTTGCTGAAAAAAATGGTATATAATCTAAACAGTAAGTCACAGACTCTGGAGCCAGACCTGGCTTTGAATCCTGCTTTAGTACTTCCTTACCAAGTGAACTTGAACTGATTTCTTTACCTCTCTGTCTCATTTTTCTTACCTGTAAAGTGAGGATACTAATAGTACCAACCTCACGGAGTTATGAAGAGTAAATGAGTTAATACACTCATATGTAAATAGCTTAGTACACTTTTCAGGTACATAGTATGTGTTCAACAAAAAGCTAGCTCTTATTAGTACTTCTGAGCTAATACACTATGACTATTATAACACATTCTAAAGATGAGAAAAAGTTAATATGTTCTCCCACCTTAAATTGTGCCCACTTTGAGACCACTTCTCTACATTATAGCTACTGTGATCTTCTTGAAAAATAAATTTGATAAGATTCTATGCTGCTTACACCCTTTCAGGGGCTTACTGTTAACTCTCTGAAGGAAGATCCTTTGAACTCCCCCTACTACTTTCCCAGGTTCATTCCCAAACATTTCCTGCCCTCTGGCCTTGTTGGCTTTTTAGTGTCTCCTAGGACTCTGCATGCTGTTGCCTCCAAAATTCTCTACCAAACCTACCCCTACCCCTGCCAAGTGATTACTAATCCTTTTATCTTGTTTTAGTAGTCTCTTCTATTAGATCCTCTTATAATATTAGGTACCTTTCCATCTACATTTATTACAGTTTTAATTATTTGTTTAATTAATTTGGTCTTTCCCTAGACTAAGTTTTTTGAAGTCAAAACCATGTCTTGTTCACCTTTTTATCTCCAGAAACCAACTCAGTGCCTGCCATAGTCAGTACTCTGTGGATAAATGAATTAGGCATCCCTTGAAGGATTCCTATTTTTTACGTAGGTGGAGAAATCCTTGAATCCATTCAAAATTCTTAGATCCTCTTCAGAGATTCTTAAACAGTGGAAATGATGGGCATAATGATGGGTGTTTGTTTCCAATAAGAAGCTTTAAGCCCTACATGGTAGAATAAGTTATGAAGTCCTGAAGATGTGAGAAAACTTCTTTAATAGAGAAGCAGCTATTTTGAACTCTTTGTAATACTGGGTTTCTCATTTTTTTATGGCTTAGAATAGTGCTTCCCAAACTTTTTTGATACTTAGAAAATGAATACTTGTATTACTTATTGCGATAAAAAAAAAAGCTGAGGCTGCTTTCATTCAGCGGCAACAGAAGGTGGGACTCCAGCCACACCAGGCCCAGAACTGCCACCTTGAGGGGTGGGATTTTACTGTCCCAGCATACCTAAAACCCAAAGCTTCCCTGGTTAGGAAGCTTTTTTAAAAATTGTGTAGTGAAATGGTTAAAAGGGTAAGTTTTATGTTTATATACAGTTAACCACACTAAGAAAAATTATGTGGTAAAAATTCTAGGATTCTTAGAACTGCAGAATTTTGGAACTATGTAGATTTTAAAATCATCTAACTTAAACCATTTTACAACTGAAACTCTGTTGATTCTACAATCTGCCTAACTCCTACAGCTGGGTGGCTGAGAGTTGTGAATGGAAATCACATAATAGGTTAGACTAATATCACTAAATTTACGTAGTTTCAAACCTCATGTAGGGCATCAATTAATCCTTAAAATAACTTTTGTTCCGCTCCTTCTGTTTCCTTTGCTGTCTCCCAAATCTTCACTATTTTCTTCAAGCCTCTGTACAGTATTCTCACTCTCAGCAGACACCCGAGCCTCCTGGTTACATCAGGCAATTGAGCTCAACAGGTGTGACTTTCCTGAACTTCTCTTTCCCTTTCTCAACCCTGTGAATTAAGCAGTCCCATTTTGCAGGTAAAAATGCAACCTGAATCCAATTGCTTTTCACCCCCAGTTTTGCATACACCCTGGGCCAAGCCCTCATCATCTCAAACCTCTTGTGCAGCAATAGCCTCCTTTAAAAAAAAAAAAAAATCAATGATCTTTCTACTTCCACTGTTTTCCCCTTGCAGTGTATTCTCTAACATCAGTCCGAGTGGTCCGTTAAAACCTAAGTCAGAACATGATGCTACTGTGCTCAAAACGTTCCAGGATGTTCCCATCACCTAAGAATAAAATCAAGCCCCTTTCCATAGAACAAATCAACCACTCTATTTTACTGATGTTACCTCTGTTAAGACAGGGGATTGTCATGGTGGCACTAAATCTTCTATTTTTGAGATTTGGATCTCTAGTATAATTCAAATTAACATGTAATTTTGCTTGGAACTTTTTGAAAGCTTTCTTTGGCTCTGCTTGCTGTACGTTTACTATGCATACTGTAGGGAAGATGTTGAGGAAAATTTGCCTTCATTGGTTGGTGTTAACTTCTGTCTATGCCTGCAGATGAGGTGATTTCTGTGCTGTGATCAGGGGTTGAGTAAATTCCCCCTTTGGTCTCATTCTCCCGGGCAGGGAAGACATGAGACGAGGTTGCAATTCCCCCTTCTGTCTCATTCCTGCAGGGGAGATACGAGATGCAGTTGCTTTCTGTCTGTTTCCCCCACATCAGCAGATGAAGTGAAGAAGTAGCTAAGTTATATCAGGATGACGTGACAGGCACGTTGCCGTCTTTGGAAGGCCTTGGGCCAGTGGTCCCAGGCGAGAACAGTAGGTACTATTTTCATCAGCCAGATGTGTTCTTATCATTAACTGCATATTGATATTGATTGATTGCTGTTTCAAGAGATTGCTATTCAGAAGATTTGCTGTTTCAGGACTGCTTTTCAGGATAGGATTGTTTCAGAATAAGAGATCGGAACTTGCCTCACTGGACAGTAGAGACTTCTTTTATTGGTGAATTGTCATCATTATAGCATCTTTGGGAACTTGTATGCAGTTTGCAGCTTGCTGTATCAGAAGACTCCCTAACTTCTAGCAACAACAACAACAACGCCAACAGCAGCAGCATTCTTGGGAACCAGCAAGCAGCGGTGTGGGAGATGCCTGAGTTTCTCTCAGCTACAGACCTGGCAAGGTTTTGATTTATGACTTTTCCAGTGCTGTTGCCCCTGGTTTGGTGAGCTTTTGGCATCTACTGTAATCGTTACTATCCTATAAAGCTTATTACTGCTTTTGGATACTCTTTACTTGATGGTATTTGTGTATTTATTAGCCAAGTAATTTTTGACCAATAGTAAACATGTGTTGGGATCTCTCAAAGTTATATGTATGTATACTCTTTGACATGACATCATTATCAATGTATATAGTTTAGTCTTAACTACCTTTACTTTCTGCCATTAGCATATTCTATTAATTGCCTTTGTCTTTTGCTATTGGTAAATAAATTGATTAGATATTAAATTGATTAATTAGCCCCACTCTGGCGTGTGTCCTCCTCTCTCTTTTCCCCTCTCGTCATTACACACACCAGTTTCAGTCTTTCTATTTACTTCAGCCCAGTGCAGGCCCTGTGACTTGGGAGAGGTTTTGCATTTGTATGGGATCCACTCCTGGCTCCAACTTAAATCTACATAACATATGCAAAGGTTGTGATAACCAGCTCAACCCCATCTTCCGCCCCACCCCTCACTACAGGCCCAAGAAATTTATATCCTGGTTAGAAAATATAAAATTTGAGAACAAACAAAGACGCGACACAGTAGTTTGCAGTAGTTTCCAGCAGACTCTGCCCAGCCGACCCTTCTCTTTAATAAATCTTCCTTCTATGTTTCTACCTGACTCGTGAATTCTTTCACGGCCTGCCAGTGAGCCGACATAACAACCTCCTTAATGTAGTTTTGAATTAGTGCTTTCCTTTCCACCCTCTTACTGCTCTAGTTTAGGACCTGATATTACTTACCTAGATTAAAACCTTGCTTCAAGTCTGTTCACCATCCAATCTCTTCACAGCTGCCAGATTTAAATTATTTCTGCTGTAGGCATTCCCTTGCTTAAATCCCTTCAATGGCTCTCCATTGCCTAAGGTTAAAATTCAGTACCTTTAAAATGTCACAGAAGCCCTTCCTATGGCCTTGCACACTTTCTACCACCCATCTCACCCTTTCCCTAGATCAATAGGGAACTGCTTTTATTCCTCCCTCATCCCATTTGCTGTTTCTTTGTTGTGGCTCATACAATCCTCTCCTCTCAGAATTACTTACACCCAGATCCTTTATATTTTACCTTTCTGCTTATCTAAGACTCAGCTTAGGTGGTGCTGCTTCCAGGAAGCTAATCTAACATCTCTCTTCACCCCTCCTTCCTACCCCCTTCCAGAAATTGCCCTCCTCATTCTCCCATACCCCTGTATGTGTATCTTTATCACTGCGTTTAACACCATTATATTGTAATTATTTTTATATCCTTCCCAACGAGGCTGTGGGAGGCTCCTTGACAGCAGAGACTGTCCTTTATTCTTCTCAGTATTCCTAGTTTTCACTAGTGAGTCCTAGCACAGCACTTTCCAAGAGCCACATATATAATTTAAAATTTTTTAGTAACCACATTAAAAAAAGTAAAAAGAAACAGGTAAAATTAACTTAATACACTTTATTGAATCAAATTTATTTAAAATATTTCCACATTGTAATATAAAAATTTATTAATGAGCTTTTCTACCTTCTTTTTCTTCGTACTGAGTCTCTGAAATTGGATGTGTGCATTATCTTTAGAGCACATCGCAATTTGGATTAGCTGCATTTCTAGTGCTGAAAGCCATATGTAGCCAGTGGCCGCTGTACTGGACAGCACAGGCCTAGCATACATAATGAACAAATGAATGATGAGTGAACAAATGAGGTTATGTGATTACCTGAAGAACAGGGATGGAGCTGGGACTGGAACACAGATACCCGATTTCTAGTCTAAGGCTATGTCTGCGCTTTGTGCTGGGCATTTCCCGTCTTTCCCCCACTCCCCATGTCATCCCATCCCCCACCTCCTCCAGCATTGAGGGCCTGTATCTTCAGGCAAAAATTTTAAAGTAAATGATTAAACCCATTATGACTATTTACATAATACTGGTCAGCACCTCTAATATGAACACACTATACTAAAAAACGGGTGAACTGTGTACCTACAGTTAGACCTATTTTGAGGAGACAAAAGGCTGTTTGAGAGATAAAACTTTAAAACAAAAGAAAATTATGTTAACTGTCAACATTTATGTCAACTTGAACACTTGATTTAATTTTTAAAATGTTGTTTACAGTAATTCTTAAGTGTTGTTTGGGGTAGGTATATACATCAATTAGTGATCTTGCCCCAAGTGCCAAAATGTTTTATCTCTGATTTGAGTTGAAGATGCCAAGATCCAGTTAGGTTGAGCAGTTTTATAATTGTTCTATGAGATATATTTAACATTCATGGAGGGTGTCAGTATCACAGATTTTATTTTGATAGTCTTAGGTGGTCATTAAAGTGCCTATAATACACATTAAAGATTACACATTGCTTTCCAATTAGAAAAATTAGCCTCAAGTAGTCTGGCCAACTTCCAACTTAGATAAAGCAGCTTTATTTATTTTGATTTTCACTCCAGCTACATATACCTACTTCTTTTCTTTTTATAAACTATTAGTTTTGTGTTTGTGTTTTTAAATATCATTCACTTAGTTCCTTCATTTCATATCAGTTATGGGCAAAACTTTACTAGATATGTACTTTGCTCAATTTAGGAACTATCTTATTATATTTGGTGAAAATGTCTATACCGTATACTGTATAATTGCGTAGTTGCCTAGGTTTAAATGATGGTGGGCTGATCAAGAATGTTAATGATCTGTTATTGCAGAAAGATTTATTATCAATGGAAAGGGGCATCTCTTTCTTTCAGGTCATCCAGTGGCTGCTTGGGCAGTATCTCATACCTATGCATATAGGTTTATGAAGCCCAGGAATTTTGTTAGATAGTTAGCCCTGGCATTTATAAGATTGGCATTAACACTTAAAACTGCTAGTGAACACTGGCATTTATAAGAACCTCAGGGCTTAACTGCTGTAGAGATGATAAAAGAATTTAAGAGTGATTCCTAAAACTGTAGAGTAGAAAAGTAGATTTTAGTTTGGGAATTTTGAAAAACTAATCTTTACCTTTCTATCTAGTAAATATACTACTATACTGCATTGTCCTATATAGATATGTATAATATTACCATGATGGAAGCTGAGAGAACAATATTTATTTGCAGTAATATAAATGGAAAATACTATGAAGGGTTAACTGTAGGAATGAGTCACTGACACTTAGAGTCTATTAAAACATTCCTTGATAGGTTCACAAGAGCAAGCATGTTTAATATTCATTGCTTTGTCCACTTTTAAGAAAATAATGATTCACATCTTAAATGCTAATTTTTCCATTTGTGAATTGATAAATTTATTCACTGCTGGCAAAGCAGTGAATAGTTGTGGTCTTTAATGTATGCATGCCTCACAAGTTACAGATAATGTCTTCAAACACATTGGCTGTTTTTTACCCCAATTTTTCCCTATTCTAACAATGCTTGAAAAAAGAAGACTTTGTTTAAATATTGGATTTGTGCTTTTCCTAATCCAGATAGTAGTCAAAGGTTAAGGAACCTTTGATAGTTACCTTTCCAAAAATGTTTTCCATCCAAAATTCTTAGAGGAGACCTTCAGTTTCAGCCAATACTTTTCCAATTTTACTTAAGTATAATCAGTATTAGAAATATATAGTGAAATTAAATTATGTTTTAATTCACTTCACACCCTTGCTAGCAATTTGTTTTTGTAGACTACTGTTTTAACTATAGTTTTTACAAACTATGTTTTTGTGGATATTAAGACTGAAATAGATAGACTTCCTCTCCCCAAATTTAGTGCACTCCTTATATGAAGTGACTGTATGCCCTGGTTTACCAGCAACAGTTCTGGTTAATGTCTGTTGTTCTGGCTAATTATTAATAGGGCTCCTGTTTACTCTAAAAAGTATCCTGGTTTTGGTGATACATCCTATGGTCAGAAGCTTTAAGGAATTTGAAATATAAACTAATAAAAAGGGGAAGATTAAAATAAACGGTAGTCGGAAGTATTTCTTTCTCAGCTATATACAGACCTATCTAAACTCTATTTAAAGAGTATTATGGTACAGATAATATAAGCCATAATATTCTTGGATTTATTGATGGTGCTCTGAAATTCCTATGAGTTGAGAAGTGGTTTGTTTAATTCTGATAGGAAGTGGATTCAAGAACAATTAGTGATGGTAAAATACTAAGTGCTTTTCCTGAATATTTTTCTTTTGAGTCTAAAAATGACTGTCATAAAAATAGAACAGGTACAATTTTCATCTTTTCACAAAAGTTGAGAAATTGGGTGCTTTGACTAGCATTGTATGTACAAACTACTAGATAAGTTGACCCAAGATTTTAAATCCAGTCTTCTTGCCATAAATCCTATATCTATGCTCTTTGCAGTACACTGTGCTATTTTTGAGTAGATTTTTGAGTAGTAGAATCTATATAAAACTTATCTTGTGCTTTTCTATTTTTTAATTTAGAGAATGTTTTTGAGAAAACAAATAAAGTTTCTGAATTATGATTAAAAAAATTCTTATTACCTACAAGCTATTTGCAGTTCCAGTACATTTTTCTATTTACTTCAGAAAGCTTTACATTTTATGAGGTTACCAAAAGGACTTTTACATCTGATAGCAACTTAATTTAAGTCATAATTGAGAAAATGAAAATAAACTGGGCTCTCTCAGTCAGGGTTGGAGTGAAGCACCTATTATATGGATCAATTTCAGTTCATTTTTTAGACTTTTTTTTGCCTTAATAATTGTATTTCTTAGCAATTGTGATACGCATGCTCTTTTACTTGCCTTACAATAGGTGTGGACATTTGAAAGATGAGTATAAATTGACTTCTAATGGAATTAGCAAACATGTTTATACTAGCTTTCCCAGCCCCATGGATTCTTCCACGTAGTTAGTTTAAAATTAAATAGATTAAAGGGCCTTGAATTATGTTGTAGTCTCAGAAGGGACCACAGCAGGAAGCGCTCCAAAAAACTGACTGTGTTCTACAATCAAAGATGGCATAGCCATCCATATTCCCCGTATATGGCACTAGGTACGTCCTGAACTGGAGGATAGGACCAGGGTTAAAGCTGTGGCTCTATCTCTGATTATCTGCATGTTTCCTAGACTAGTCTTATCCTCGACTGAAAAATTAGAATAGTCGTACTTTCTGTGTCCAAAAGGGTTGTTAAAGAATGAAATAATGTATGTGAAATTTCTTAAAGAAGATTTCACAGACGTTTGAAGCACCTTGCCTGTTGGGAGCAAGCAGCTTGGTAGAAGCAGCAGCTTGCCTATTGGGAGCAGAAGGCATGTGCAAAGGTTCAGCTGTGAGTTATCATTGTGAGTTCTGAAACTAAGTATATAGAATGTATTTGTATAAATTGATATTGGAAAATCAGCAGCAGCTCCACTAAATTTATTTAATGGATTCTAATTTTTAAATGTAATCCTTCAAGCAAGTAATTTAACATCTCTGTGCCTCAGTTGTTTATCAATGATATGAAGATAATAATACATATGGTGGGTATTTCACAGGATTGTTGATAGGATTGAATGATTGTCTACATGTATCTAAATAGTGTAAGAAACTGCAGTTAATAGTAGATAGATTTAAGAGCTACAACTAATCTGAGAGATCTCTCCAATCACTAGTTATATAATTATAGTGAAATTGTTGAATTGCTATGTAAATTATGAGAGATTTATAATTATAGAAGGGCTTAAATTACAATTTGTTAAGTGCTTCTACATATCTTATTTGATTAACATAATTAAGTTTAAATAAGTCAGGGAGTATTATTATATTGTTATTTCCACTTTATTCCAGGGTACTTTTAAAATCATCTAGCCCAACTGCAAAATTGTGTAGAAAGGGAAAACTAATTTATTTGTTTATTTCAGAAATTGGTGGTTATTTAACAGAGACTTATGATCTTCTCAGCTTCAAGTCCAAAAAGGGAGTGTTGGTATCAAGTTGATTGTGATCTGAGCTAATTTAGTGAAGACCTGAGTATATTTGATTCTTCCTTTAGAAAATACTATCTGTTATTATTGGGCTTTGTTTGGCAATGTGTATCCTACTTTTTCTTATTTCTATGCCCTCCTCAGTCCAATTTCCCTATTTTGAGGGTTATTTTTTAAAACTCAGATGATTATTTTATTTTAACAAGTTAAATGAAAAGATGATATATAATATTTTAATCAAATTTCTTTTTTATTTGTACCGATTTTTTCCTCATTTTCTTTAAACTATTTCTATCATTATGCAAACAAATATGGCATTTACTTAATTAAAGCACATAACTGGCTGTTTAGTTTTCTATCTTTAATCTTTTCAACTAGAGTCTTTGTCTAATGTATTCTTCAGAGCCATGCTCTGTGATCACATTATAGGTTATAATGAATTAGTTCTTGTAACCAGACCCTCTTGGACACAGTCCAAGACAAACTTGTACTATTCAAAATTCTGTGTTTTACTATAATGAAAAGTGTTACTTGAGGGTCCAATGTAGTTAATCTGTTTTTACTATAATTTTACCAATGTAAACTTAAACAGTAAAGTCTTTGGATCAATGTTGGACACAAAAGTATTTTTAGAATACACACTAATTGTTCATTTTGCTGATGTTTGGCCCTTTAAAAATTGGCAACCAAATTCAGGAAATGAAATGTAGTTTATTAGAAAATACCTTTCTCACAGAAGATCAAATTTCAGTGCATCTCAGGTTTTGTGGGAATGGATCAAATCCATCTGACAAAATTGGCTAAACTTCCTCACTTTCCATTCAAATTGCTGTACTCGTTTCTCAGAAAATCCATTTTAGTTGTATAGGGCATAAAAATTATATTGGTAAACTAAAGAAAAAGCAGTTTGACCATATTTGTCCTATAACAGTGATGTGCTGGACAGCTTTGGGCTCTGCTTACTCCAGCCATTGCAGTGGCAACCAGGTGAAACCTGACAGCCCCTCACCTGACTTTCTGTCCTGGGGGCTTATCTAAGCGTTTGGCAATAGAAGCACAACCTGAAAGTGTGAGGAAAGTAACAACTCATGAGGCAACGTTTAACTGATAGAAGTCAGAACTGGTGGATAAACGTTCCTCTTTCATGTCTTCAGCGTCATGGCTCCTAAGAAGATACTGGGATTGAGACCTATTAGCCATTAGTAGGGGATACACTCCAGAATGCACTTCTGTATTGGTTTTCCTTTCCTCCCCATTTCCTTCTCCTAATCCCCCACTTCTGTTCCCTGGGATGATTTCCCAAATAGAGAGTATGCACATAATCTGGAGGATTTATGCTCTACTTTCCAGGGAGAATCCAAACTAAGACATAAAGGTTAAACATGAGATTTCTATTTTACTATCTTTGTTATTAATGGAAAATTTTAAATTTGAAAGTTTGCATGCATGGATGGGAGTCAGATTAATTTCATGCAGTACTTTGTAAGAATGTTAATGATGATCCAAGATAGGTTGAACATCTGCATTTGAGACTATTTTTCTGATAGTGATTGATAATGGCTAGATTTGAAGGAACTCAAATACTTTCACTCAGTCCCTTACAGGCGAGAGAATTTTTTCTTGCTGCTTCTCAAACTTTATTGGACATTAGCATAATCTAGAAAATATGTAAATATACAGATTCATAGGATCTACCTGCCAGAGATTCTAATGTGATATGCCTAGAACAGAGTTTAACAATCTGCATTTTTAATAGGCACCCCCAGGTGAATCAGATGGTCCAGAAACTATACTTTGAGAAGCATTGCTACATTATTATAGTAATAATACTGCTGGGTATAATCATTATGAAGTAAATGAAAAATAACTGACTCCACAGGGACGGTTAGTGTCATGGTACCATTAATCACATGTTCTAATAAATTGAGCCAACAAACCACAGACTGAGAAGTCAGATTAAAAAGAATTAAATTTTTATTTCAGAGTCACTTTGCTCTTTCTTTGTTGAAATTTGATTTGATATTACTTACTTGGCTTTAACATTAGTATTAACATGTGGTTGGTTATGGTACCAAGGAACTACTGAGAATTTAATTTACGCTAGATGTGTTTAATGCATGCTTACTGGTGGAATTAGAAAAGGTCATTCGTCTCAAAGAAGTACACACTTACGTCTTAAGAACTAAAACTGTGGGAAAAGAGATTGGCATTGTCATGCTGGAATGGACTGAACCAATTTCTTACTGAATGGCCTGTAGCCAGCTTCCAGTGTAGCCAGGTTCCAGATCTAGTGCACAGGTTTCTGGCCTGTAGCCAAGTTCCAGTGGTTCTTTCTATGATATAGTTAAAAAACAGTATACTTGTTCTTCAGCAACATATATTTGTTTTACATTTTATCAGATAATTACTTGAAAAGTGACTAGGGCAGAATTTAACAGCTCACTAAAATGCTATGTAGATGGTATTTACCATTCAATTCTTATTATGTTATTGAAAATTGATTACAATATTTATATTTTCAGAAAAGTGAATGATTCTACCATCTCAGCTTGTATTTCATCTACTTTAAGTTAGGAGACCCCTGCCCTCCAAATTTTGACCTGCATATATTAAATGTAAATTTATTTATAGAAGACTTCATCACAGAAGAGATGAAGAGAATTGCTCCAAAAATAGTGTACTGCAAACTACATAAAGTTATTGGTCTTGTATTTCTAAATGTATTTCTGAAATTCATTAGACTTCAAATGTTTTCATGTTGGAAGGAAGTTTTTCTCACTCTTACTCTAAATCGTTGTAGAAACAATAGGCAATGAACTTTCAGGGGAATAGACTTAAGATAGAACTTTGAAACTAAAAATTTGCCATGCAACTTATATTTTTACTTTGTCAGTAATAATAACTTCTAATATAACAGTTTTATGATTATTTTTAAGGCTATATGTCTTTAACATGATGAGCTATAACATTCTCTATTTCCCAGTTCATTTTTGATGCTTAGCAAATTTGGTTGTTAGTCCTGAATTATTTAAATTAGCTACAGACAGTCCCCGATTTACATGGTTTGACTTTTTGGTCTTAAGATGATGTGAAAGTGATGTGAATTTGTTTAGTAGAAACCATATTTGGAATTTTGAATTTCGAACTTATCTAGCAATATGCAGTACTATACTGTCTCTTTGATGTTGGGCATGTCAGCAAGCTGTAGCTTCCAGTCAGTGATGTGATTACGAGGGTAAGCAACTGTTACTCTACAGTGTGATAGTAAATGCATTTTCGACTTAATGATATTTTCAGCTTTTGATGGATTTATTGGGGTATTACACCATCAAAAGCTGAGAAGCATCTGTATTTATGTAGAAACATTTAAAAAATATATTTTAAATTTATGTTACTACTCCCTGCCTTCTTTTCAATTGTTTATAGTAATATCCACTCCAAATGTGTGAAAATAAATGCAAATTAATAGTTACGTAAGATTAAATTGCTTATGTAGCTAATAAAATAGTTTTAATAAGAATGTATAATTAGTGAGCTTAACTGGTAAGTGGTACTTTTGTCTTTAGGTATACCACCTACGTACAAACTTTTCAATTTAAGAGAAAAACAAATTTATTTACCATGGATATAAATTTAAATGATATTATCAGTACTAAGCTTATTTGTATAGCAATTGAACATCTTGCAAGAGCTCAATAAGATCAGTTTGTGAATCTATTTGTTGGTTCTAATATCAAGTCATAACCATGTTCCCGCTCTTAGCTCTTGAACTACCTTCTGATGATGACATACATTTCATAAATACGTATGTTGCATATGAACTTTTCTCATTGGCTCCATCTCCTAATCAACAAATGGGTCTGAAGCTAACTTAATATTATTTTTAGAAAATGTTAAATTCTATTCTATGTTATGTATTACACCCAAAACATTTTGGACTCACCCTCTTTATCATTTCCTATCAAGGAAATGCAATACAATTTAATATTGACCTATAATAAATTTAATTTGGAAGAGAATCTTTTGGAGGAAAAAAACATTCTAGAGCCCTGAAGAATTCAATTTATAGTAGAAAGAACATAATCCTTTGAGCATATAGAAATCATTGGACAAATAATTTGATGTCATATGAGATAATAGAGATAAATAGATATAAAGTGTCCTTGAAAAACTCAGTTACTAGGCACAAGTAAAGTGTAATTTGGTCTATGTATGTCATAGTTCCTTTCTTTGGTATAGATGATTGAAATTTGAATTTTTAAAAATTATTTAAACCTTTTAATTACTTTAGTATATTGCTCTCAAATCTGTTTAACAAAGGCTTCTTGACTCTTTAGTGGATTCAATTATATGGGTTTCTAATTTAATAAGGTTAAAATATTTTCTGATATTAGATCTTAATGCTTTCCACGGTTGCTGATTTAATTTTTATCTCTCTGACAAAAATAAAATATATGTTCTAAGTTAAGCTTTGACTTTGCTTATTCAAGCCATTTGTTGAAATTTATTATACATTCTATTAATGGGGTGGAAAGTATATTGACATTTGTTGCACCTACTATGTTCTAGGAACTGTGCTAGGCGTTTTATACACCATAGATCATGTAAGCCTTCCAACAATTCTTAGAGAATGGTATTAGTTTCCCTAACTTAGAGATGAAGAAAAGAGAATTCAGAGGGTTCAGTAATTTGCAAAGGTAAACTGGTTTGCAGCAGAGTCAATATTCAAACCCATCTCAAAAACCTCTATATTTTTCAATATACTACCCTTGCTCTTGTCTGTAAAGATAAGAAAAAAATGGAGGTGATTATATTCCAGAGTCCACTTGGACTGAACTAAATTTACCAAATTTAGAAGCATCCCTCAGGTAGGATTTTCCCTGTGAAAAGATAAGGGGATTAGGAAAATTAACATTTAGTTCCAGGAGTTAGAATTGAAAATTTTGAGATTTTTGTTCTCAGGCCCATTTCCTTGGAATTCCTGAAGGTAAAAACATTCAAAGAATTTTTGATCAATTATAAGCATAGCACTGTATTAAGAGCTCACCACTTAAATAACAAGTTCTATCATCTCAGACATGGGTTTTGAATCCTGCAGTTCTGGTCTTCATAACCTTATTGAAACTTTCCTGTCAGTTCTAACCAAATTTTAGATGTACTAACTTTTTAGGCAAAAATCCTAAACTATATCAATAGAAGAGTGACTAAAACAATGCAAGAATACATGCATACTAAGAAAATAAACAGTTGAGATAGTTGAAAGCAATATTAAGTCAGAAAACGACAGCAAGATCCTCAAACATGAAGGGGAATAAGAAGCAAATATTAAGGAGTGTGTCATTTTGATACAAAATTTTATGATGGCATTAAGAGATTAGGGTTTGAAGTGGTAGTCACCTTCATTACCAATGGTAACTCCATAAATTTAGCCACTATGACAAAAAAAGTTTGGGGACAATAAACAAATAATTTCTTAGTTCAGCAAAGACTCATTAACATAACTCTACAATACAATTTTATCTTTTTACAAATCCTTTAGAAAACAGATTAGATTTCATGTAGCATTCAGAAGAGTCAATGTAGGGTAGTGAAAAAAAAACTATTAGTCTGGGCTGGTATTCAGGAAACTGAGATGTTCTGGTGCCAGAGGGACCCTTAAGTTATATAGTGGTGATTCACCTACCTGTTGGGGCTTTTCATTCAACTCAAGCATGAGGAGTTGGATTCCTTAGTTATATTTAAGAGTCCTTCTAGCTCAAAAATGTTAGGATTCTAAGTGCTTTTGGCAGGAAACCCATGAAGATATTCAGGAAGGAAAGAGGTTACTGTTGTTAAGAAAGGTAACATTGTTGACAAAAACAGTCATTGTGTGAAACTGTGTCGCTAGGAATAAAGGAATTCATCCAATGAGACTTAAAGAATTGAAAGATTTTTAAATGAGTAGAACAATTTTTGACCTGGGCCCTGAGATAATTTAGGGCCGTATAAAACACACACACACACACACACACACACACACACACACACACTCCTAATTTGATTGATAAATCCGTATATCCTTAATTTTAATCAAAACATCACAATGTATGAATATTTTAAATGAATCAATTTATGGAAATACATAAAATTCATATTTAATAGCACTTTCATATATTTGAAACAGAAAATCCTATTAAATGAAAACTGTAGAATCCCTCTCCAAAATGTAGAGTTAAGCTTAAAATTTTGCCCAAGGATTTTTATGAAATATACATCTAGCTTTTAAATTGCTTTTCTTAAAATCATAAATATAAAAATGCTCAATAAATAAATTTGAATTCCATGTTAAGTTTATTTTCAAACAGTAAGCCCTGTATTTTAAACACTATATGATTTAAAAAATTTTAATTACCATATATAATATATTCACCAAAAACACTAAAAGTATACTCTGTTGACATGTCTATATCTTACCTGAGAAGAGAAAATTTCACCCAACTAAATTTTGATCCATATTTCCTTCAAATTGTCAAAATACAGCTTATGCTGAATAAAATTAATTTTGGTTTGCTGAATCAGCACATTCCTTTTGCAGATTCAACATTACATGGCTTTTTAGAAGTTTAGTTGAATTATCAGCAGTTTTGTGCAGAATTGCTTTGGAGTGAAAAAGCATCCAAAGGGTAAAAAAAAAAAAAAAAAAGAAAGAAATCTTATCTGAATATTTATTCTCACTTAAAAAATTCTTTATTAGCATTCTAAAGAAATTTATAGCCTTTGAGTTTGAACACAATGACAAAGTAAGGACTCTAGTGACAATGAAAAGTGTGCATCAGTCTTGCTAGGCTCAAGGCAAAGTTATATTAAGATAGCTTACAAATAGCTTTAGACAGGGGAATATTCAGTATAAATCTGTTTAAAAAATTATTTTAATTTCCAAATAAATTCATGTGTAAATTGTAACATTAAATTGAATGCCAAGAAGATGCATGCGTTCAATTCAACCTAATATTAAGGGGGTAGTTTGGTATGCCAAAATAAATCTAAAGGGATTGGTAACTCTCATTTTAAATGACACAAACTCCTAACATAAATTAATCAGATCAATGAAAGAGAGACATAAAATAATTATTTTCAAATATAATATAAAGGAACGGAAGATACAAATTTTCTTTAACCCCAAAAGTTGTTCAGATGTAATAAGGCATGACAAAACCTGTCTTCATTCCTTTCTATTCAGCTCAGCAAGTGCTTTTGAGCTCCAATAGTTAATCAGTTACCAGATTCCACAACATTTTTTTTTTTCACACTCCTCAATTCTTGCTGTGAATTGTTCCTCTAATGCACTTAGGATCACCAAGGAAGCCAAAACTATTTTTTTTTACACCTTAAAACAATTATTATTTCATCCACAATTAGATTTATCATATAAAATTGTTCCTGTATAGCAACAGTCTATAAAACATAATATTATCAAAGAAGTAGATGGCTTAAGATGAATCATTAATAGGTGAAATACATTTAGCAAAATTGTTCAACTCAGCTTTTTAAATGACTTGTAGGCATGCCCAATTTACAAAAAAGTATAGCCAAAGTGTATTATATACCAAATAACCTTTATCCAAACAAATCAGTGAACATATATGCAAGTGTTACAAAACCATATAGAACCAGTTTTACATAAAAGGTATAATGCAGTTATTATCATATTAAAAATAGACATCCTCTTAAAACATCATTTAATTTAACCTTCCAAAAGTGCACAGAAAACTGAGAAATATAAAAAAAAATGTATTAACTTACCCTTCAATTTATTTAGAAACCCTCTGCTCTTGGTCAAAAGCAGGTGTTTCACTGCTGACTTTCCCTGAAGCTATGAACTTAAAAACAGTAAATCAGTGGAAGCCACCTCTCTGGACCACGCTAGAGTTTACTAGACACTACTGCTATGTGGAAGAGTTGTGCTGCATCTAAGCTATATACAGTGTGCAATGGATAACCTAATATGTCTTTCATTTAACTGGCTGGGCAGGTTTCTATCGTCTGTGGAACATGGAATCAAACCAGAATATGTTGGCATAACAGGCCAGTCAAACCGGTTCTTCTGTAGGTCCAGAACCTGTCCAACCAGTCTGCATCAAAGGCTAGCCTAACAAGCTGCAGCGGCTCAGTTCTGCTAAGCTTGTACTGGGTGAGTTATCCCCACCTGCAACTTCCAATAAACTGCTCAGAATGTTGTAGCCTCCAGCAAAATAATTCAGAGTTCTAGTGGGAGGGGTAGATCTGTGTCAGGTATAGCAAGAGTCCATTGTTATAAAGTATCACGGAGATACTCTCCGTGAGTATCTATCGTTCTCAGCGGTAGGTAATCCTTTTTTAAATGTACTCTAGGGCTCTCTGCAGGCTAAAGCTTCTAGAAAGAGAATATCTACATGAAGAATCCATAGTGTTTAACCTTTTCCACTAGTCCACTTGGCTCTATTCAGTCTAACTTAGCCTCAACGTGGAGGTTGATATTCCCACAAGAGTAGTGGCCCTGAGAGCTAGGAGGAAGCATTTCTAGAGGGAGGAAAACAAGATGGAGATTGACTAAACATTTACCTGGGTGTGTTAATCTTCCTTGTACTCAAATGATCCTTATACCATCCCAGTCTAAAATCGGAAAAATTCCTATTTCTATACGCTAGGACAACTTGGAGAGGTTTTACTTTGGATATGCAACAGCTGAAATTATTGATATCTACTAGGTGCCAGAAGCTGTGCCTGGTACAGGGTTACAATGGTGAAAAAGACACATGTAGTAAGAGATGGGAGGAATGTGAAAAAGACACATTTAGTAAGAGATGGGAGGAATGTCCAAATTTCTAGATAAACATGTCTAGTAATCTTTTGGAAAGAAGGAATGAGCAACACAAGATCATATTTTGATGGAAATTGGTTTGTATTAAGGGAGACCATGTGAAATTTGTTCTTATTCTGTCATAATACTTGCACATTTCGAATCAGTCTTTTCTATCTATTGATGCAGCGATTCTCAAACTTCTCTGCTTAAGTACCTCCTGAAATGCTGATTAAGAACACAAATCACCGGGCCTCACCTCCAGAGATTTCGATTCAATAGGTCTGGGGTGTTACTCAAGCACTTGTAATTATGCTGCAGTTGTTGCAGGGACCACAGGCCCAGACTCCTGCTTCTTTTCTATTTTTTTGTACTTAATTAAATAGGATACATATTAATCCAAAGTTGCCATTTATTTTTGTGTCTCCAGTGTCTAAAACTCTGACACTTAGAAAGTATTTAATAAATGCTTAAGTAAATATCTACTCAACACCAGCACTTGCTAGATCCAAGGGGAATTACAATTATTAACTATTATGTGACTCAAACTGCATTAGGTACACAGGAGCGCAGAAAAGGGAGCAAATATGACTGAATAGGGGAAAAACTTCACAAAGGAGATGGGTTTAGAGCCTTTCCTTTCTTAACCGTGATCAAAGATTGATATCTGCAATATAACATAAGGTTGAGGGAACAATGAAAAGAATGCCTTTGATTTGATACAGTAATAAAAGTTTTAAGTATTTGAGGGCACCATGACCTGAAAACTTAATAATAAGGTTATTTTCTAGAGCAGGGCTTAGCAAATTTTTCCACAAGGATCAGAGAGTAAATATTTTAGGGTTTTTGTTTCAACTATTGAACTCTATTTCAACTATTGAACTCTAACATTGTAGTACAAAAACAGATGTAAACAATAGTCAATGAATGGGTGTGGCTTTGTTCCAATAAAACTTAATAAAGTGACAGGCTGGATCTGACCAATGGGCCATGGTTTGCTGACAACTGCTCAAGAGTGAAACTGGTGAAAATTAACAAGATTGGTTAGGGAAATGGACTTGGGAGTCAGAAAAATGGGGTCCTTCCTAGTTCTGTTCCATATTAGCTTTGTCACCTGAGTCAAGCATTCATTTTATTTACTTAATGTGGATGAAAGTAATAGTTGCTACCTCCAAGAGTTATTGTATGGTTCAAATAAAGTAATTCACATGAGGCTTTATCCAAAAATCTAGTACACAATAAGCACCCAATAAAATGTCAGCTAAAAATAAAACTGTAGTTAAACATAGTAGTTGACATGGTTGTTTATTTTCATTGTTTCTTAAAGTCCCACTACAATGACAAAAACAGTAAATAGCAAAGAACAAAAACAGCATGAACTCTTAAGGATCAAACAGAATGAGAGAGGTAGCAGACAAGAGATGTTCATAAATTTTGGAAGAAGGAATGTGCATAGGTAATGACTGATTTAGCAGAATAGAGAAAGAGGAAGTCTACTTGCAATGATAAAAGAAAGTCTATCTTTGCTGCAGAATCCTAGAAAACTTCTGGAATTGGAGGCACAAGGTATCTCTAAATGGTTTGGGGGAGTTTGGGGGAAGGCTTTCAATGGAAGGATTGGTTGACAGAAGACAGGTGGGACTTGTTGATTCATGCTGGGAGAGATTGTCTCAGATCAGTTCTAGACTTGAAAATACCAGGCAGAGATGAAGGCGAATGGTAAAGTACTACACTGAAAGCAATGAGATTGTACTAGTTTCCTATGGCTGCTATAACAAATTACCGCAAACTTAGTGGTTTAAAAGAACACAAATATATTGTCTTACAGTTCTGGAGGTTAGAAGTCCAAAATGGGTCTTACTGGCTACAGTTAGGGTGTCAGCAGGTTTGAATTCCTTTCTGGAAGCGCTGGGGGAGAATCTGTTTCCTTGTCTTTTCCAGCTTTGAGAGGCTGCCTGCCTTCTTTGGCTCATGGCCCCCTTCCATCTTCAAAGCCAGCAATGGCCAGTCAAGTCTTTCTCACATGGCATCATTCTAACACTGACTCTGCTGCCTTCCTCTTCCATATTTAAATTTAACTGTGTAATAAAGGATAATCTCCCCATGTTATGTAACATACATATTCATAGGTTCAGGAGATTAGAATGTGGACATCTTTGAGAGACTGTATCCTGCCTCAAAGTCTCTACATTGAATGGTGAGATGCCCAGGTCCATACCTCTGCTTGGTTTCTGAATGCTAGTAACCAGGTTCATACTCCTCACTCAGAAAGCAGGAAACTAGAGAAATTCTCTCTAAGGAAATGTCAAAACTCTCCTCACCCTAATGCAGTGGTTATTAACTAGGCATCGTTGTACCCACGGGGCCATTTGGCAATGTCTGGAGAAATTCTTGATTGTAAATAACTGTGTGTGAAGGGTGTGGAGGGCAGAGGTATGCCATTGGCTTCTACTGCACAGAGGCCAGGGATGCTATTAAGCATCTTAAAATGAACAGGACAGTACGTCCTCCCCTCTCCCTGTCCCAACCCCCAAATAATTATCCAGTTCAAAATGTCAATAGCACCAAAGATGAGAAACCCTAGCCTAATATTAAGCCTATAGTCAACATCACCCTAATATAAACAAATAAATCCCACCTAGACACACAGAGCATTTTTATGCCTCATTCTAAGATGTAGAGGGCACCTAACATGAAAGAGACAAAAAAGGAACCAATAGATAAAAAGAATTTATAGAAAATTGTCAATGTAGGGAGAATAATAATAATAATAAACCCCACCTATATTAATATCTTCAAAAACCCAGAAGATACTGATTACATAAAATAAGAACAGAAGGCTATCTAACAGTGAAACTTTTGGAGAATAAAAAAGGTATTGGAGAGTAAAAAATATGATAGCAGAAATAAAGTCAACAGCAGTTGGAAGGTAAAGTTGAAGAAATCTACCAGAAAGTAAAATTAAGAAACTATTAAATGATGTGCTACGAAGTAGGAGTAAATTAAGAAAGATGAAAACATGGAATCCAGAAGTGTCTCCACTTCTCTTTGCTTAAAGTTTAACATGGCCACCAGTCCCACGGCCACAGCACCACAGCACCAAATAGCGTCCTTGCACACCAGTAAGTTATGGAGACTGGGATTTTTACTTTAAAATCATCTTGCCTATGACTGAAAGAAGGAAAGAGAGCGAGAGGAAGAGAGAGGGAGAGAGGATGGGAAGGAGAAAGGGAGGAGGAGGAGGAGAGAGAGAGAGCGAGAGAGCGAGAGCGAGAGAGAGAGAGAGAGAGAGAGAGAGAGAAGATGTGAACATGATTGGTTTTTACTATGAGAATTAAATTTAAAAGTTTTTAAAATTGCAAGTGTTAAATTCACTTTTCACCAAGAGTTAATGTTCAAAGATCATAAAATGAGGAAGGCAATAAAACTGTTACAAGTACAAACTTGCACCTGCAGAAAAAAGTGTTCACATTTATATCTGCCAATATTCATAAGTAAGTGTTTGCAAAACACTATCCAACAGCTAGTAAAACATGATCACTATGAAATTAAGAGCCTTCTCTTTATTTTATCTGAATAAGCCCAAATCAAGAAACCTGATTTTGAGCTTGCCTCAGTTACTCTTAGGGTATATAAACATGGATTAGTTATTTATTTAACATTCTGAGCCTCAGTTGCTTCATTTATTAAATGATGGAGTTTGATTGGATATATTCTCAATATCTATTTAGCTCAAAACTTTTAATTGAAAGTTTTTTGGGCAAGTGAATAATTAAAAAAAATATGGGAGCAAAGGCAAGATAGGCCAATCAAAGAGACATTTTACAGAAGAGCAATTTTAAAACGCAAGCTTGTGTCCTCCAAAAGCTGACAGAGATACGGGTTCAGGTGCAAGTGATTTATTAGAAATGTGCTCCAATATGAAACCAGTCAGGGAGGCAGGACTAGAAAGGAGAATAAAAAAAAGCAAAAGTATGACGTTATCATCAGCCTGGCCCCAGGGAGCTCAAGAGCATAAATTATAAAGAAAGAGTTTATCCCACTTGGAGGCAAAGGAACTAGGCGTTCACACCCTTGAACCAGTCACGGCTACTGGCTACTTCAGGGATTTGTAAACTTCCAGGCACTTTTGGCTGTCCAAGACAAATGGTCTAGTAACCCAAGAACATTCCTTTGAAGAAGTTTGCAGGCACTATAACATTAAGAATGAATCATTAAGACTTCTGCTTCCAGCCAAGGTGGAGTTATAGGAATCAGATTTACCTTAACACCTGAAAAAAACAAGGACAGAATGTAAAAACAATGGTTTTCAAAACACTGTATGTCAATTAACAGAGACTAGTTATCTGTCTAAGAGAAAGCAAACAAACAAGGTGAGTCCTATATTCACCTCAAAATACTGCCTCCATAGAGTTTCCAGGTCATGGCGAGCAGAGGGATAACCTAGATAGACTACAGTGGTCTCACGGAGATTGTCAGGTTGGATAAAAATGCAAAACCCAGCTATATGCTGCCACCAATAAACATACTTTATAAAATATTAAAACCCACGTAGGTTAAAAGTAAAACGATCGTAAAAGACACACCATGCTAACACTAATCAAAAGACATCTGGAGTGGCTATATTAATATCAGACAAAATAGGTTTTAGATGAAAGAATATTACCAAGAACAAAATGGGTCATTTCAAAATGATTAAGGGACCAATTCATCAAGGAAACCTAATCCTACATATAAGGTCAGACAGTGAAGTTCATGAACACATCCTAGAAAAATTTCTTCGTACCTTATTGCTGAATATCACTATGTTCACCTTTTAAGTACTCCGCTTGGGAAGCTATGCACAGACGCCAGCACCTAGTCCACCCTTCAAAGCAATTTTGGAACTCTTTTTGGAATGGCCATCAGAGCTGTCGTTGTGTTACCCTTGATGTCCTGAATGTCATCAAAATGTCTTCCTTTCAGTATTTCCTTTACCTTCGGGTAAAGAAAGAAGTCATTGGGGCCACTTCAGGTGAGTAGGGAGGGTGTTCCAATACAGTTATTTGTTTACTGGCTAAAAACTCCCTCACAGACAGTGCCGTGTGAGCTTGTGCATTGTCGTGATATCAGAGCCATGAATTGTTAGTGAAAAGTTCAGGTCTAACTTTCTCAGGCAGCCTTTTCAGCACTTCCAAATAGTAAATTTGGTTAACTATTTGTCCAGGTGGTACAAATTCATAATGAATAATCCTTCTGATATCAAAAAATGTTAGCAACATTGTTGCAACAAGTTCACAAACTTAGTTGTCAGACCTTGTATTTATGCATCTAATGACATAAATAAAAATATGTGAAGCAAAAGTTTATAGAACTGAAAGGAGAACAGAACAAATTCATAATTATATTTAAAAATTGGATCTGGAGATTTCATTACCCCTCTCTCAATTATTGTTAGAATAAGTGGACAGGAAATCAATAAGACTGTAGAAGGCTTAACACAATCAACCCACTTGATGTACTTGACATCTGTAGATCACTTGGCCTAAAAACAATTGAATGTACATTCTCTTTAAGTGTACGTGGAACATTTACCAAGATAGATCATTTTCTGGGTCCTAAAACAAGTCTCAAATTTAAGCAGATTCAAGTTACATAAAGTCTGTTTTCTGACCACAATGGAATTAAATTGCAAGTCAGTAAGTGAGTAATGTGCGGAAAATCCCCAAATATTGTTAGACTAAATAACACACTCCTAAATAACTCATGGATCAATGATGAAATAAAGTGAGAAATTAGGAAATATTTTGAGACAAATGATAATGAAAATATAACATATCAAAATTTGTAAGGTAAATATATAGTTAAGTTCAGAATGCTTTAACGTAACGGTGGTGAGTAAATCACTTATAAAACAAGATAGCTAAAAATTATAAGTATTAAAATTACTATAACAATTTGTTAATGGGTACACAGGTAAAAACTTGCAAATTTTGACATTAAACGCAAAATGTTGGTTGGAGAAGAGTAAAAATGGGGAGCTTTAGTATATGTTTAAAGTTGTTATTAACAGCTTAAAACAGACTATTATAACTATAGGATGTTTTATGTAAGCCTCATGGTAACTGCAAAGCAAAAATCCTATAGTAGATACACCAAAAAATAAAGAAAAAGGAATCTAAACATACCACTACAGAAATCACCAAATCATAAAGGAAGAGAGTGAGAGAAAAAGAAAGTAACAAAGAAATTACAAAATAGCCAGAAAACAATTAACAAAATTACAATAGCGAGTCCACACTTACCAAAATTACTTTAACTGTAAATGGACTAAATTATCTAATCAAAAGACATAGAATAGCTGAATGGATTAAAAAAAAAAAAGACCCAACTATATGCTACCTACAAGAGACTCATCTCAGTTTTAAGGGCACACATAGACTGAAAGTGAAGGGATGGAAAAGATATTCCATGCAAATGGAAACCTAAAGAAAGCAGGGTCTACTGTAATTATATCAGAAAAAAATAGACTTTAAGCCAAAAACTACAACAAGAGACAAAGAAGGTCATTAAGAAATAATAAAGGGATCAATTCATCAAGAGGATATAATGACTGTAAATATTTATATCCCAACATTGGATCACCTAAATATATAAAGCAAATATTAACAGATATGAAGAGAGAGAGTGCAATACAATAAAGCTGGGGACTTCATCCATATATATAAATTTATGACAAAGGAACCAAGAATATACAATGGGGAAAGGGTAGTCTGTTCAAAAAACGGTGTTGGGAAAACAGGATAGCCAGTTTTCCATTCATTCAAAAGAATGAAATTGGACCATTGCTTTACACCACATAAAAAAATCAATTCAAAATGGATTAAAGACTTGAAAGTAAGACTTGAAACCATATAACTCCTAGATGAAAACATAGGTGGTAAACTGCTTGACATTGGTCTTGGTGATGATTTTTTGGATTTGATATAAAAAGCAAAGGCAACAAAACAAGAATAAACAAGTGGGGGGCCGGCCAGGTGGTGGCTCAGGTGGTTAGAGCTCCGTGCTCCTAACTCCGAAGGCTGCCGGTTCGATTCCCACATGGGCCAGTGGGCTCTCAACCTCAAGGTTGCCAGTTCAATTCCTCGAGTCCCGCAAGGGATGGTGGGCAGCGACCCCTGCAACTAAGATTGAACACGGCACCTTGAGCTGAGCTGCCGCTGAGCTCCCGGATGGCTCAGTTGGTTGGAGTGTGTCCTCTCAGCCACAAGGTTGCCGGTTCGACTCCCACAAGGAATGGTGGGCTGTGCCCCCTGCAACTAGCAACGGCAACTGGACCTGGAGCTGAGCTGCGCCCTCCACAACTAAGACTGAAAGAACAACAACTTGAAGATGAACAGCACCCTCCACAACTAAGATTGAAAGGACAACAACTTGACTTGGAAAAAAATAAATAAATAAATAAATAAAATAAAATACCACTAAAAAAAAAAAAAAAAGAATAAACAAGTGGGACTACATCAAAATAAAAAACTGTATACTGTGCTGTCTATTTGAAAGTTGCTAAGAGAGTAGATCTTAAAAATTCTCATCACAAGAAAAACATTGTAACTAAGGGTGGTAATAGGTGTTAACTAGACTTATTGTGATGATCGTTTATATATATATTATATGTATATAATATATATGTACACTAATAATTTATTACATGTCAATTATATCTCACTTAAAAATAAACTCAATGAGGTGAGAGTCTATATCTGCCTTTTTCTCCACTGTACCTCCAACACCTAGCATAGGGTCTGCCTGGCATAGAGTTAGCATTCAATAAATATATATTGCATAAATTGAACCAAACTCTATTTGACTTTGTTACCTGAGCAATTTATTCTTTTCTTTGAGCATCAGTTTCCCTGTCTATAAAATTAGGGCTATGGGCTAGATACTCTCCAGGGTCCTTTTCAATTCTGAAATTTTATGGTTTGCTTTTCTTAAACTTTAGTCTCACGCCCATTAACATTTCTCACCGATGGAAAAAAAATAGGGTAATTCAATACCTCATTTTCAACAATGGATAGATCATCCAGACAGAAAATAAATAAGAAAACATTTGCCTAGATGGACCTAACAGATATATACATAACATTCCATCCACGTTAGACTAGATGTACCTAACACACATACATAGGATATTCCATCCAGCAGAAGAATACACATTCTTCTCAAGGGCACATGAACTATTCTCCCAGATAGAGCACATGTAGGTCACAAAACAAACTTTAGAAAATGGTAAGATTGAAATCATACTAAATATCTTTTCTGACTATGATGGTATGAAACTAGATATCAATAACAGACAGAAAACCAGAAAATTTACAAATGTGTAGAAATTTAACAACACACTCCTGAACAACTAGTGGGTCAAAGAAGAAATCAAAAGGAAATTTTAAAAAATCATTAAACAAATGAAAATGGAAACACAGCATAGCAAAACTTATAGGATGCAGCAAAAGCAATTGCAAATGGGAAGTTTATAGTGATAAATTAAGAAAAAATATCAAATAAATAACCAAACTTTTCACTGCAAGAAACTAGAAAAACAACAAAGTCCAAAGTTAGTAGGAGGAAGTAAATAACAAACATCAGATCAGAAATAAATGAAACAGAAACTAAAAAGACATAAAAAAGATCAATGCAACTAAATTGTTTTTTTTAAAAGATTTAAAAAATTTGACTAACTTTTACCTAGTTTAGGAAAAAGAGAAGACTCAAATAAAATCAGGAATGAAAGGGGATACATTTAACACAAAAATACTAAGAATCATAAGAAACTACTATGAAAAATTATATGCCAACAAAGCAGATAACCTAGAAGAGGTGGATAAATTCTTAGAAACGTATAACCGATCAAGACTGAATCATGAATAAATAGAAAATCTGAACAGACCAAGTACTATTAATAGTAAGGAAATTGAATCAGTAATAAAAAAACTTCCAACAAAGAAAAGTCCTGGCTTTCTAAAAGAAGATTTTTATTAAAACATAGCTAACATACAATATTATATTAGTTTCAGGTGTACAACATATACCCAATGACATTTATATACCTAATGAAGTGACTACCGTAAGTCCAGCAACTATCTGACACCATACCAAGCTATCACAACATTATTGACTGTATTCCCTATGCTGTACATTACATCCTCATGACTTATTTGTATCATTCCTGAAATTTTGGTCTTTATATTCCCTTTCCCTTTTTCCCCCTCTTTTTAAAATTTTCAATTACAGTTGACATTTAATATTATATTATACTAATTTCAGGTGTGCAGCATAGTGGTTAGATAGTTATATAATTTAAGAAGTGATTCCCCTGACTAGTCTAGTACCCAGCTGGCGTTATATATAGTTATTACAATATTATTGACTATATTCCTTATGCTATGCCCTACATCCCCATGACTACTTTATAACAATCAATTTGTACTTAATCCCTTCCTCTTTTTCACCCACCCCTCAAACTACCCTTCCATCTGGCAACAATCAAAATGTATTCTGTATCTATGAGTTTGTTTCTGTTTTGTTTGTTTGTTTTGTTCTTTAGAGCCCACATATAAGCAAAATCACATTGCTTCTGTTTTTCTCTGCCTGACATACTCCACTTAGCACAATACTCTCTAGGTCTATCCATGCCACCACAGATGGCAATAACTCATTCCCTTCCATGGCCAAGCAATATTCTGTTGTATATATGCATATGTACCACCTCCTCTTTATCCATTCATCCATTAACAGACACCCCGGCTGCCTCTACATCTTGGCCATTGTAAACAATGCGGCAATGAACATATGGATGCACACGTCCCCTCTAAGTTTTAAATTTGGGTTTCTTTGGGTAAATACGTAGAAGTAGAAACGCTCTCGCTTTTGACCATGTGGCTTCACCAGTGAATTCTACCAAACATTGAAAGAAGAAAAGACCAGAGGGCTTCCCAAGTGAATTATACCAAACACTGAAAGAAGAATTAATACCAACTCTTCTAAAAAAATGGGAGAGGAAGAAATAGTTTCAAATACATTTTATGAGGCCAGCATTATCCTGATACAAAAGCCAGAAAAGATACTACACAAAAAGAAAACAATAGGCCAATATCCATAATGAACATAGTTGCAAAAATCTTCAACAAAATATTAGAAAACAGAATTTAGCATTACATTAAAAGATTCATACACCATGATCAAGTGGGATTTATTCTTAGGATGCAAGGATGGTTCAACAAATGCAAATCAATAAATGTGATACACCACATAAACAAAATGAGGGATAAAATCATATGATCGTCTCCATAGATGTAGAAAAAGCATTTGGCAAAATTCAACAAACTTTCATGATAAAAACTCTCATCAAATTAGGTATAGAAAGAATGTACCTCAAAATAAAGAAGGTTCTACATGACAAATCCACAGCTAACCTCATGCTTCATGGTGAAAAGCTAGAAGGATGTCTTCTAAATTCAGGAACAAGACAAGGGTGCCACCCGCATCACTTTCATTCCACATAATACTGGAAGGTCTAGCTAGAGCATTTAGGTAAGAAAAAGAAGTAAAATGCATTAAAAGCAGAAATGAGAAAGTAAAATTACAGATGGCATGGTATTATATGTAAAAATCCTTAAGGTATCCATAAAAAACTATGAGAACTAATAAATGAATTCAGTAAATTTTTGGGATACAAAATCAATATACAAAAATCAGTTGCATTCCTATATACTAACAATAAACTAACAGACAGAGACATTAAGAAAACAATCCCATTTACAATAGCATCAAAAAGAATAAAATGCTCAGGAATAAATTTAACTAAGGAGGTCAAAGATCTATCTACTAAACATGAATGAAAAAAACTGAAGAAGACACAAATAAATGAAAAGATATCTCACGTTCATGGATTCAAAGAATTAATGTTGTTAAAATGTACATAGTACCCAAAGCAATCTACAGATTCAATGCAATCCCTATGAAAATTTCAATGGCATTTTTCACAGAAACAGAACAAGCAATCCTAATATTTATATGGAATCACAAAAGACCCCGAGTCGCCAAAATAATTTGAGAAAGAAGAACAAATCTGGAGGCATCACACACTCCCTGATTTCAAACTGTATTACAAAACTCTGATAATCGAAACATTATGGTATTGGCATAAAAACAGACACATAGATCAATGGAACAGAATAGAGAGCCCAGAAATAAACCCATGCATAGATGCTCAATTAATCTTCTACATAGGAGCCAAGAATATACAATGGAGAAAGCATAGTTTCTTCAATAAAAGGTGCTGTGAAAACTTGACAGCCACATGCCAAAGAATGAAACTGGACCACTATCTTCAACCATATACAAAAATCAACTCAAAACGTACTGAAGACTTACACATAAGGCCTGAAACCATAAAACTTCTCGAAGAAAAAATAGGGGGTAAGTTCTTTGACATTGGTCTTGGCAATGATTTTTTGGATTTGACACTGAAAACAAAGGTAACAAAAGCAAACTAAAAGGTTTCTGCACAGCAAAAACAACCATCACCTTTTTCACCCTGCTCCCCAATCCCTTCCTATCTATCACCCCAACAAACTTAGTACCCATCTGACACCATACATAGTTATTACAATATTGTTGACTATATTCCTTATGCTATATCCTACATTCCCATGACTACCATGTAACAGCCAATTTGTACTTTTAATCCCTTCAACTTTTTCGCTCACTCCTAACCCCCTCCTATCTGGCAAGCATCAATATTTTCTCTGTATCTATGAGTTGTTTCTGTTTTGTTTATTTATTTTGTTCTTTAGATTCCACATGTAAGCAAAATCACATTGCATCTGTCTTTTTTTGTCTTTCACTCCACGCAGCACAATACCCTCCAGGTCCATCCATGCTGCCACAGATGGCAAGAACCCTTCCCTGGCTGAGCAATATTCCATTGTATATATGTACCACCTCCTCTTTACCCATTCATCCATCAATGGACACCCATACTTCCTCCACATCTTGGCCATTGTAAACAATGTTGCAAAGAACATATGGATGCACATGTCTTCTTGAAGTAGTGTTTGAGTTTCTTTAGATAAATACCCTGACATAGGATTACTGGGTCCTTCTTTGTCTCTTGTTATAGCCTTTGTTTTAAAGTTTAATTTGTATGGTATAAGTATTGCTCCCCCAGTTTTTTTGTTTGTTTTCATTTTCATTTTATGAAATATCTTTTTCCATCCCTTTACTTTCTTTCCATCTATGTGTGTCTTCATCTGAAGTGATTCTCTTGTAGGCAGTGTATGTAAGGGTTTTGTCTTGTTGTCCATTCAGCTCTCCTGTGTCTTTTGAGACGGGCATTAAATCCATTTACTTTGAAGGCAATTGTTGATATATATGTAGCTCTTGCCATTTTATTATTCATAATATTTATTTACTTAATCTTAAAGAAGTCCCTCTAACGTTCCTTGTAATACTGGTTTGGTGGTGATGAACTCCTTTAGTTTTTCTTGTCTGGGAAGCTCTTTACCTGTCCTTCAATTCTAAATGATAGCTTTACTGAGTAGAGTAATCTTAGTTGTAGGTCCTTGCTTTTTATCACATTGAATATTTTGTGCCCATCCCTTTTGGCCTGCAAAGTTTCTGTTGAGAAATCACCTGACAGTCTTAGCAGAGCTCCCTTATATGTTACTAGTTGGCTTTCTCTTGCTGCTTTTTGGATTCTCTCTTTGTCTTTAACCTTTGCCATTTTAATTATAATGTATCTAAGTGTTCATTAACTGTTAGGGTTCATACTGTTTGGGACTCTCTGTGCTTCCTGGACTCTATGTCTATTTTCTACGAAAGTGTTCAGTCATTATTTCTTCAACTAGGATCTTAATTCCTTGCTTTCTCTCTTCTTTTTCTGGTACCCCTATGATGCAAACATTGTTACACTTGATGTCGTCTCAGAGGTCTCTTAAACTATCCTCATTTTTAAAAATTCTTTTTTCCTTGTGCTGTTTCAATTGTGTGTTTTCTGCTGCCTTATCTTCCAAACTGTTGATTCGATTTTCTGCTTTATCTAATCTGCTATTGATTCCTTCCAGTGCATTCCTCGTTTCAGTTATTATATTCTTCACTTCTGACTCGTTCTTTTTTATGGTTTCTATGTCCTGTTTTATGCTTGCTGTCTTTTTGTTGATGTCTTCACTATGTTCCTCGAGCATCCTCCCCCCTCCCTTTTTTTAACAGTTCAGGCATTTAATTAGGTTCTTCGTAATTAATTTAGAACACCAGTGTGGGATGATAAACCCCATTTGTGAGAGCAAACACAGAGCAGAGGTAGCCCTGAAGCTGAGAAACAACTTTGATTTTTGGCAGCATTTCCTTGAGCATCCTTATAACTATTGTTTTGAACTCTGTATCTGGTAGGTTGCTTGACTCGATATTGTTTAGTTCTACTTCTGGGATAGAACAGTTCTTTCTCCTGTTCTTTCCTTTGGGATGTATTTCTTTCTTCTTTTTTTTATTTAATTTTTTTATTTTGGCTGTCTCTCTGTTTGTTTCTATGTATTAAGTAGATCTGTTATGTCTCCCAGTCTTGACCGGGTAGCCTTATGTAGTAGGTGTCCTGTGGGACCCAGTGGCACAGTCTCCCTGGTCACCTGCTCTACGTGCTCCGGGAGTGTCCTTTGTGTGGGTTGTGTGTGTCTTTCTCTTATAGTTGAATCCTGATTGCTATTGGCATGTCAGTGGATGGGATTGACCCTCAGGCTGATTGGCTGTGGGGTTTGGCCATGTCCACAGCTTATGGGCTGCTGTGCAGGGGGCTTACCACACTGAGTGGACTTTTGGTGCCTATTGAGACCGCTTTTTGGGTTTGCCACTTGTAGGGCTAAGTGGGTGGTTCGCTGCTGTGGTCTGAAGCCAATCTTCAAGTATGTTGGTTCTGAGGCTTCTTGCAAGGGGCTCCGGTGCAGGCCCAGGCCACCCACTGCCTGTGACTGGCTGAGGACTACTTGGTAGGAGCTACAAAGTGTTCTGTAGTTGTTTACTGCCTGTGCTAACCCTGGAGGTGCATGGGAGAGGCCACACTGTGAAGTGAGGACGGCTGCCACCAGTACTGGGCCTGGGGTAGCTCCGCAAAAAGCCAGGACACCCTGAGGCCTGCTGCCACCTGCCAGCTCTCTTAAAGTTCAGCCCCTGATAAAGCCTCATGTGGTACACAAGTTGAGTGAGGCAGGATTTCAGGGAGTCAACTAGAGTGGGAAGAGTTGTGGTTAACAGCTTAGTGTAGACTGGTCTGATGCCAGTGCTATGCCTGGAGCTACTCAGCAAGTCTTAGCATACACCGAAGCCAGCTGCCACTTGCCTAGGTCCTGTGGACTCCAGTAGTTTTTTTTTTAAAATTTTTTAATTTTTAAAAATGTATCGGGGTGACAATTGTTAGTAAAATTACATAGATTTCAGGTGTACAATTCTGTATTACATCATCTATAAATCCCATTGTGTGTTCACCACCCAGAGTCAGTTCTCCTTCCATCACCATATATTTGATCCCCCTTACCCTCATCTCCCACCCCCCACCCCCCTTACCCTCTGGTAGCCACTAAAATATTGTCTGTGTCTATGAGTTTTTGTTTGTCTTGTTTTTTTGTTGTTTTTGGTTTATATACCACATATCAGTGAAATCATATGGTTCTCTGCTTTTTCTGTCTGACTTATTTTGCTTAGCATTATACTCTCAAGATCCATCCATGTTGTCATAAATGTTCCCATATCATTTTTCCTTACCGCCGAATAGTATTCCATTGTGTATATGTATCACAACTTCTTTATCCATTCATCTATCAAAGGACATTTTGGGTGTTTCCATGTCTTGGCCCAGTAGTTGTTTAAGAAAGAATGCAATGAGGGCAGGGCTGGCTGTTCTTGGAGAAAGTGCCTCTGGTGTTGGGTAAGCTGGGTAGGGTGGTGTCTCAGGGGATAAGCAGGGTAGAGCAGCAGAGATCACCAGGCCAATCAGATTCAGTATTGGTTGGAGGGGGCAGGTTCAACACAGGAAAGATGGCATCTGCCTGCTGGCTGCATGGGAGAAAGACCACATACAGGGAAAATGGCCACTTGACTTCAACCCTTGCTCCGACGTCCGCCAAGTTACTGTCCCTCTGCCAAAGCCCAAGGTGAGTGCCTGTGAGTGAGTCTGCATGGGCGATTTAAGAGGATGTCTGGGCTTCCTGCAGCTTTTGCCCCACCTGGATGGTCAGAATCCCCACTGTGTTTCACAGCCAGATTCTGTGGGGGCTCTTCCTGACACCAGTACTCTGGGCTGGGGAGGTCGATGTGGGGCTGTTGTCTCTTACTCCTCCAGGAGGAACCTCCCTGGCCAAGATATCCCTCCTGGTTCTCAACCACCACATAGAGGTTTGGAGCCAGTCCGTTTCATGTCTCCACCCCCTCCTATCAGTGTCAATGTGGCTTCTTCTTTATATCCTTAGTTATAAAACTTCTCTTCAGCCAGACTTCAGATGGTTCTCCAGGTTGATTGTTCTGTAATCTACTTGTAATTTTAATTTGTTCACAGAAGGAAGCAGGCACAGTGTTTCTCTACTCTGCCATCTTGGATCTCCTCTGTTAAAGGTTTTGCGGTTTATGTCACAGCAATATAACCAGCAGTGACTTTTGGAGATAACTTCAGTGACTCCTGAGAAATTTCATTTGGTCCTTCACCCACAAAAGTTCTTCCACTTTAAACTTTGCTGCTGAATTCTTTCTCCTTCTTTCCTCGGGAGGGAAACAGATTTTTCTGGTGTCATAGAGTAGTTTTACCACCTCCTTTGTTTCTGTTGCTTCTGGTATTTATGCCCTCAGGCTTTTATATTCTATCATAAGCAACTCAAACAAGGACACATCTTTTTATGAATATATTAGTTTGCTAGGGCTGCTGTAACAAAGTGCCATAGATTAGGTGGCTTAACAGACAGTCATTTATCTTCTCGTAGTCTGTAGGCTAGAAGTCTGAAATCAAGGTATTAGCAGGGTTGGTTTCTTCTGAGAACCATAAGAGAAGAATCTGTTCCAAGCCTCTCTCCTTGGCTTGTAGATGGCTATCTTCGCCTTGTGTTTTCCCTCTTCATATATCTGTATCCAAATTTCCTGTCTCTTATAAGAACACCAGTCATATTGGATTAAGACCCACCCTAATGACTTCATTTTAATTACTCCTTTAAAGACCTTATCTTTAAATACAATTACATTCTGAGGTACTGGATGTTAGGATTTCAACATACGAATTTGGAGGTGGACATAATTCAGCACATAGCACTGCTATTTGTCGGTAAGATAATAAATTTTTACCTTTGTTACTTTTGCTTATTAGTGTTAATGGGGGAGAAAAAGTCCTCCAGGCAGCAATTCAACTTAAGTAAGCAGACTTAGCTGATTCTAATTGAGTTTTAACTCCAAATCCCCAGGAAGAAAAATCAGATTGATGGAGGTTAGATTATATAAATAACTCAGCTTTGACCAGGGTCAGGCTATTTAGTACACATGGTCCCATCCTTGTTGACCTGAGACAGTTTCCAGTGAAGTGAGAACAGTTAGGAACTGGTCAGTTACCTTAAGCATTATTTACCATTAAAAGACCAGTGTAAATTATAATTTATTTAGAATTTAATAGAAAAAAGCAATACGGTATATTTTCCAATAGTAGAATAAACCTTTGAGAATTTATTACTTAAAAAAATTTAAGATAGATCAAGACTTGAAAGAGAAAGAACTTGAAATGAGTATTTTATAACTGTATTTAATGCTGAAGTAATTGGTGTATTTAAACTTCTAAAATGAAGTTATAGAACTACAGAGGAAAATGAACTTGTGGTTAAATATTGCAACTTGCTTCGTCTGAAATTACCTAAGTACTATATAGGTGCTAATGAATTCTCCAACTTGAGGAGACATGCAATCAAAATTGCCTCACTCTGGTTCTGTGTGCTGTTGTAAGCAGTGATTTTTTTTTTTTCCATCCATGGTTTTTTCCTTTAAATTGCTACCTTGTGCCAAATTAAGAGATATGAATTTGCAAACAGCTGCATTTTACATGCCAACAATAATAATTAGACTCACCAATGAAAAGCATCCTTAGCCACTTTTATAAAGTTCATATTTCTTATTTCTTTCTTTCTTTCACTTCGTGACAATTAAGTTGTGAACTTTTTGCAACAATGTTGCTAAACTTTTTTGATATTAGAGGGATTATTCATTATGAATTTGTACCAGAGGGACAAACAGTTAACCAAGTTTACTATTTGGAAGTGCTGAAAAGGCTGTGTGAAGAAATTAGACGACCTGAACTTTTCGCCAATAATTCATGGCTCTTGCGTCACAATGCACCAGCTCACACGGCACTGTCTGTGAGGGAGTTTTTAGCCAGTAAACAAATAACTGTATTGGAACACCCTCCCTAGTCACCTGATCTGGCCCCCAATGACTTCTTTCTTTACCCAAAGCTAAAGGAAATATTGAAAGGAAGACATTTTGGTAACATTCAGGACATAAAGCGTAATAAGACGACAGCTCTGATGGAAAGAGTTCCAAAACTGCTTTGAAGCATGGATTAGCTTCCCAAGGGGAGTACTTCGAAGGTGACCATAATGATATTCAGTAATGAGGTATGTAGCACTTTTTCTAGGATGAATTCGTGAACTTTATTGTCTTACCTCGTATACCTGTGTCACTACAACTTTTTCTGTGATGTATGTTAGAAAAAGATTTCCTATGGCTGAGGGTGTTCTGACCAGTGTATTTAATACCAGAGAAGATGTAATTAGCTGGAAAATGGCTGGAAGTCACATTTTCTAAGTAGCAACATGCCCTTACTTATGGTGCGAAAGGCAGTGGCAAGCTTTTATATCTCTCTTCCTACCCCTCTAATTCTTTCCTCCTTGGCATTATAGTACGTATAGTTATTAGAAGTTAGAGTTTCAAAATGAAAAAGACCCCAGTTCAACCATGCATTAGGTGTAAGTTCTTTGGTAAATTACTGGGCTTCATTCATAAAGAGGGATCATAAGATTATTACAAGGATTAAACAGGATAAGGTTTGCAATGTGCTTAGCAATAGCCTGGCAATAGCCTTAGCAGTAGCAATTAAATAGAAAATATTTAAAAAGTAGTAGCAATATGTATTTAAAAATAATGCTAATCATTATTTTCAATGCTAGGCCTGAGAAAACAGATTCATGAGGTATGGTCCCTGTCTTGAAGGAACTCATAGACAAATAGAAGTGTGAGACTCAAAAAGTAGCACCGTAAATGTATTTTTCTACTGGGAAGGCATGTGGTAATTGATAGAGGTTGTTCGTATTTTCATTAAGTACTACATTATTTTATTTAAAAATACATATGAATAAAGTTCATTCTTAACTTTGGATTTTAAGAATTTTATCCTCAGAGCAAATACTATAAATGACTCATTAGAATGGTAGGTACTGGCTTTCTCTGCTCTGTTCTTAGTTCTTTCTCAGCCACACAGGCTGCCAGACTCTTTCCTAAATATCAGGTAGAGGACAGCCAGGTGGGCATCAAGCTCCTAATGATGGAGATAGTCAACCTGGAAGATTGGCTCTGGTCCCAGCTTTGGATTTTGAGAGGAGGGACTAGAATGTAAGATGCAGACTCAGGAAATCTATCCAGAATTGAGGCAAAGAAAAACAGGCTCAAGTCATTCAGTTGGTACCCAAGACCAGACTTCCTCTAAGCATCTGTATCTTGGGGGAAGAGAGAAAAGAGAAACTTAGGAACTCAGGAGATCGGGATAGGAGCTCAAACCAGCAGTCTGATCTTCACAAAGGCAGTCTAAGGAGAGCAGGGCAGGGTCAGGGAGGTGAAGAGAACAGTTTTACCAATGCTTTAGTCCAGTGGTCTCTAAACCTTTTTGACTCTTGACATTTTTATTTATTTATTTATAAATTGTATACATGTACCTCTATTACTAGTAACATCTCGATGCAAAATAAAGTTTATTGTTAACAATAATTGCAATTAATTAAAAATATTTAAGGAGTAATTTTAAATTATTTTGGCTGGTTTCTCGCCAGGTGTGATTACACTATTACTATTTTAAAATGAAGATAGGCCAATGATGAAGAGATTGTGTTGCTTTCTTGTTGCTTGGTATTGTGCTTGCTTTGTTCATGTTATATATTTTTGATTAAATAAAAATGCTGCACTCTAAAATTCCTCAATGACAGAGTGCATACAACAGTATACACTCAAAATGCCTTTCCTTGCTACTTGCCTATCCAAATCCTGCCTAGTTCAAGTTCCACCTTTTCCAAGCAGCCTATTATTAGATAGAGGTACATGTATATAATTTATAAATAAATACATTTATTTTTAGACTGTATTTTCTAAAAATGGCAGCAACAGACTCTTCCATCCTGCATGATCTTCTTCCAAGGTAACATTCACACCTTCCCTTCACTGAAGAGGCTATAGAGATGGCAGATAATTGCATGAAAAGATGGCCAAGGGGTGGCCGGATGGCTCAGTTGGTTAGACTGTGAGCTCTGAACAACAAGATTGCTGGTTTAATTCCTGCATGGGATGGTGTGCTGCGCCCCCTGTAACTAAAGATTGAAAACAGCAACTGGACTTAGCGTTGAGCTGCAACCTCCACAACTAGATTGAAAGACAACTACTTGGAGCTGATGGGCCCTGGAAAAACACACTGTTCCCCAATATTCCCCAATTAAAAAATTAAAAAGATGGCCAACATTACTAATCATTAGGAAAATTCAAATAAAGACCACAATGGGTTATTTCTTAATTCATTTTATTTGTGTGTGTGTGTGTATATATATATATATGTATATATATATATATATATATATATATATATATATATATATATACACATATATATTAATTTCAGGTGTACAAATCGTTAGAAAAATGCAAATAAAAACCACAATGAGATACCACCTCACCCCAGTCAAAATGGCTATCATCAATAAATCAACAAACGACAAGTGCTGATGAAGATGTGGAGAAAAGGGAACCCTCGTGCACTGCTGGTGGGATTGCAGATTGGCGCAGCCACTATGGAAGTCAGTATGGAGGTATCTCAAAAAACTGAAAATAGAACTACCTTATGACCCAGCAATTCCACTCTTAGGTATCTATCTAGAGAAATCCAAAATGCTAATTCGAAAAAATATATGCACAATGAGATATTTTTAACACTATTGTAACCGCTAAAATTAAAAAGAAAAAATCCAATTGCTGATGAGGATTCAGAGAAACTGGATCTTTCATATGTTGTTGGTGGGAATGTTACATAGTAGAGCCACTCTGGAAAATAGTTGGCAGTTTTTTAAAAAACTAAACATATATTTGATATACAATCCAGCAGTCGCACTCCTGCATTTATTCCAGAGAAATTAAAACTTATGTTCACACAAGAACCTTTGCATAAGTGTTCATGGCAGTTTTATTTGTAATAGCTCTTAACTTTAAACAACCAAAATGTCCTGCAATAGGTGACTAGTTAAGCAAACAGGGAATACTACTAAGCAATAAGAAGGAATGGACTGTTTATTGATACACGCAATAACTTGGATGGATTTCAAGAGTATTATGCTGAGTGAAAAACATCAATTTTAAGAGCCCACATACTATACAATTTCATTTATATAACATTCTGAAAATGACAAAATTATAGAGATGGAGAATAAATTAGTGGTATTGCCAGGGTTTAGGGTCGGTGAGGGCAAAGTGTGACTATAAAAGGGTAACACAGAAGAGATCTTTCTGGTGATAGATCTGTGTCTTAATTGTGGTGGTAGTTCCATACATATACACATATGACTAAATGCTACAGAAAATGACAAGGTCTATATTCTGGTTTTGAGTAAATATAATTACTAAAATGTAGCTATTGGGAGAAACTGAGTAAAGGGTATGTGAGACCTCTCTGTACTGTCTTGGCAATTTCTTGTGATTCTGGAATTATTTAAAAATAAGAAGTTAAGAGAATGCAAGAGACTGAATTTAGATTAGCTCTTCATCAGCCTTTGTGTTTACTCCTTCCCTGACCCTGGAAAAGAAAGCGGAGGGGAGTCATAGGGCACACCAGAAATATTTTATAATTTCTTTTGTGAATTTTTTCTTTGACCTGAGTATTAAGTAGAATTGTGTGATTTAATTTTCAAATATTTGTTGATTTAAAAAATGTCTTATTGTAATTAATTTTTAAATTTATTCAATTGTGTAAGATATTAAACTTTTGAAAGAGTTTCAGTTTTATTTTTATTATTTATTTATTTATTAAGGTTTTTTTTTTTTTTTTAAATTGGGGAAGGGGAACAGGACTCCACCGGGGAAGAGTGTGCACCTCCAGGACCTTTTTCCAAGCCAAGTTGCTGTCTCCCCAATCACTGCGGAGGGAGCAGCGCAGCTCCAGGTCCAGTTGCCGTCGCCAGCTGCAGGGAGCACAGCCTACCATCCCTTGTGGGAGTTGAACTGGCAATCCTGTAGTCGAGGGGATGCACTCCAACCATCTGAGCCATCGGGGAGCCCAGCGGCAGCCCAGCTCAAGATGCTGTGTTCAATCTTAGTTGCGGCAGGTAGAGCCCACCGTCTCCTGAGGGAGTTGAACTGGTAACCTTGTGTCTGAGAGCCCGTGCTCCAATCCACTGAGCCATCTGGGAGCCCAGCGGCAACTCAGCTCAAGGTGCCATGCTCAATCCCAGTTGGGGGGGCAGAGCCCACCATCCCCCGCGGGAGTCGAGGAGTCGAACCGACAACCCCCCGGCTGAGAACCCACTGGCCCATGTGGGACTTGAACAGGCAGCCTTCAGCATTAGGAGCTCGGAGCTCCAACCACCTGAGCCACTGGCCCGGCCCCGAGTTTCAGTTTTATTGAGAAATAATTGACATACATAACTGTATACATTTAAGGCATCCAGCATGATGGTTTCATTTACATATTGTAACACGATTACCACAATCGGTTTAGCTAACATCTATCTTCTCATATAGATACAATAAAAAGAAAAGAAAGAAATAAAAAAGGAAAAAAAAATATTTCTCCTTGTGATGAGAGTTCTTAGGATTTACTCTCTTAACAACTTTCCTATATATCCTACAGCACTGTTAGCTATAACCATCATGCTGTACATTACATCTCTAGTACTAACTTATGTTATAACTGGAAATTTGTACTTTTTGACCATCTTCCTCTATTTCCCTCTCCCCCCACCCTCCGCCTCTGGGAAACACACGTCTGACCTCTTTTTCTACCAGTTGTTTTTTGTTTGTTCTTGTTAGATTTCACATGTAAGTGAGATCATACAGTATTTGTTTTTCTCAGTATGACTTGTTTCTCTTAGCATAATGCCTCCAGGGTCCATTCATGTTGTCACAAATGGTAGGATTTCCTCTTTTATTATGGTTGAATAATATTTCACCATATATATCTATATATCTATATCTGTATATAGATATAGATATATAGATATATAATTCATGAAATATATATATGGTGCCAAAAAAGTGTATACACATTTTAAGAAAGGAAAGGAAATCTGTATTAAAGTTGTAATACTCAATAAAAATCAATAACAAAAGATGAACACAAGTCACGTTTGACTTCTGCAATTACAAGAGGAGCTCAAAGTGGTTACCATCAGTGTCCAGACACTTCTGATTATGGCAAACTACTGCTTGAGCAACGTTGACTAGTGTCCACTTGTATACATTTTTTTGGCACCCCTGGTAAGTGGGTTTATTTCTAGGTTCTCAATTCTGTTCCAATGGTCTGTGTATCTGTTTTTCTGCCAATACCATGCTGTTTGATTATTGTTGCTTTGTAGTATAATTTGAACTCAGCAGTGTGATATCTTCTGTCTTGTTCTTTTTTTTCTCAGGATTGTTTTGGCTATTCCGGGTCTTTTGTGATTCCATGTAAATCAGATGATTTTTTAATTCTATTTCTTTAAAAAGTACCATTGAAATTTTGATGGAGATTGCATTAAATCTGTGTATTGCTTTGGGTAATAGTGCCACTTTAGCTATATTGATTCTTCCAATCCATCATCACAGAATATCTTTTTATTTCTTCATGTCTTCTTTAATTTCTTTTAATAATGTCTTGCAGTTTTCAGTGTATAGGTCCTTCAGATCCTTTGTTAAGTTTATTCCTAAGTATTTTACGTTTTTTGCTACAAGTGTAATCTTTTTTCTGTTATTAAAGTTAATTTTGTCTGATATTAGTATAGCTACCCCAGATTTTTTTTGGTTACTATTTTCTTGAAATATCTTTTTCCATCCCTTCACTCTCAGTCTATGTATGTCTTTAAGGCTAAAGTGAGTCTCTTGTAAGTGGCATATTGTTGGATCTTGTTTTTTTTTAAAAAATCCATTCAGCCATTCTATGTCTTTTAGTTGGAGAATTTATTTATATTTAAATTAATTAGTGCTAAGTAAGGATTTACTATTGCCATTTTGTTCTTTATTTTCTGGTTGTTTTGTAGACCCATTTTTCCTTGTTTATTATCCTGATGCATTTTTTTTTATGTGTGTATTTGTGTTTTGATGTCTTTTGGCATTAGGATACTTTGATCTATTTACCATATTCGTTTGTGTAATCAATAAAGAATTTAACCTTGTGATTATCATGAAGTTTACATAAAATATCTTAGACTTAAAACACCTGTTTTAAACTGATAATAACTTCAATGGAATTTATAAACTTTACTTCTCCTCTTCCTCACATTTTAGGTAATTGCTGTTACAATTTACAAATTTTCTATATTATGTAACTAATGACAGATTTTGGTACTTATGCTTATATTTGCTATATTCATTTCTTAAAAAACTTTTAAACTATAGTTGTAAATGAATTATGCACCACTATTCCTATATTGCAGAATCTAACTATGATTATATGTTTACTATTACCAGTGAGATTTATGCTACCTTATTATGTTTTTATGATGTTGATTAGCATTCTTTTACTTCCACTCAACTCCCTTTAGTATTTCTTATATGACCGGTCTGGTAGTAATGAACTCCTGCAGCTTTTGTTTGCTTGGGAAAGTCTTTATCCGTCTTTCATTTCTGAAGACAGCTTTGCCAGTATACAAGTAGAATTCTCAGTTGACAGTTATTTTCTTTCAATATTTTGAATATGTTATCCCATTCTTTCCTGGCCTGAAAAGTTTCTGTTGAGAAATCCACAACTAGTCTTATAGGGTTTCCCTTGTATGTAATTTCTCTCTTTTCTCTTGCTGCTCTTAAATTTTTCTTTCTCTCTGACTTTTGACAATTTAATTATAATATGTGTCAATGTAGTCCTATTTGGATTTAACCTGTTTGGGATCCACTGGGCATCATTGATCTGGATGTCCATTTCTTTCCCCAGGTTCAGGAAGTTTTCAGCCATTATTGTTTTAAATATATTTTCTGGGCTTTTATTTTTCACTTTTTTTCCTGGAATTTCCACAATGTGAATATTGTTGCTTTTCATTATGTCTCATAACTTCTGTAGGCTTTCTTCACTTTTTTAATTTTTTAATTTTTGCTCCTCTGACTGGGTAATTCCTAATATTTTGACTTCCAGGTTGCTGATTCTTTCTTTTGCAAGGTTGAATCTCCTTTAGAAACAATTGAATTCTTCAGTTCAGTTATTATATTTTTTAACTCTAAGATTTCTGATTTTTTTTGATGGTTGTTATTTCCTGTGAGACTTCTTGTTTTTTTCCCCATTCATTGTTTTCCTATATAGTTTTTTAGTTGTCCATCTTTGTTTTCTTGTAGTTCGCTAAACTTCCTTAAGAGGATTATTCTGAATTCTTTGACAGTTCATAGATCTCCATTTATTTAGGGTATTATCATTTTATTTGTTTCCTTTGGTGGTGTCATATTACATGATTTTTTTGTGATCCTTGATTTCTTATGTTGGTATCCATGTATTTGAGTAATCTTTATAGGTTTGCTTTGGCAGAGACCATTCTTCACCATTCAGCTCAGTTAGGATCTTGGGTGTATTTGCTGGTAATGTCCTTGGGCTGATGGGACCTGCTATTATGGTCTATTTGGGGGCAAGGCAACTGTTCAAGCTGTGAGCATGGGGATGGGTGTGCCTTGGATGAGAACATTTGGATATGATTAATGACTTGATTCCCTACCCAACTGAGGCTGTAAGATGAGCTCTGTGGTTGCCTAGATTTTGTGGTCAGAGTTACTAGCTGGTTGAGACTGGGTACTATATTCAGTAGCAGATGGTACTATGAATTAGCTTTACTGCCCTGGCAGGGCAGCAGGATAGGAACCTGTACAACTTGTTGTTTGGGGACCTGAATCAGGCCAGAGTGTGCACTGAATTCCCTATTCATGTGAAGCCACCAGTTTTGCTGTACAGATGGGAGAAGTCATGGGCTGTGCTCTCTATTCAAGTGCCATTATATGTATGGCTGTTGAATGGGTTACACAGTTCCCTGTGTGCTCTGGTTAGCTTCTCTGGTCAGACAGGCTGAAGGCTGTATTCATTTCTCTTTGGTAGATACCTAGGAGTGGAATTACTGGGCCATATGGTAACTCTATGTTTAACTATTTGAGGAACTGCCAGACTGTTTTCCAAAAGTGGCTATACCATTTTACATTTCCACATGCAGTGTACGAGGATTCTAATTTCTTTGCATCCTTACTTACGCTTGTTATTATCTGACTTTTTGTTTCAAGCCATCCCAGTGGGTGTGAAGTGATAGCTCATTGTGGTTTTGACTTACGTTGCCTTAATGGCTAATAATGTTGAGCCTCTTTTCATATATTTATTGGCCTTTGTATATCTTCTTTTTATTCAGATCCTTGCTCAGTTTTTAAGTGGGATGTTTGTCATTATTATTGAGTTTTAAGAATTCTTTATATATTCTAGATATAAGTCCCTTATCAGACATATGCTTTGCAAATCATGTAATCTCTCATTCTGTGGACTATAACTTCATCTTCTTAATAGTGTCCTTGAAGCACAGTTTTTGATTTTGATGATGTTCAATTTATCTATTTGTCTTTTATTGCTCATGTTTTTGAGAATTCATTGCCTAACCCAAAGCAATGGATTTTATTTTTTACAGTTTATTTTTATTTGCTGAGCTTTGCTGTTTATTCACTTTTTTTATTCACTTTTTAAGACGTGTTTCCTTTGTACATACTTTCTTCTATATCACTGAGTATGTTTATAATAGCTCTAAAAGTCTTGATTAAATCTAACATTTGGATCATCTCAGAGTTGATTTATATTGACTATTTTTTCTCTCTTGTTCATTCTTTTACTCAGGGTCTTACAAGGCTAAAAATCCAGGGGTTGGCCAGATTGTGTTCTCATCTAGAGCTGAGGTTCTCTTCTAAACTTATATGATTGTGGTAGAATTCAGCTCCTTGTAGTTGTATGACTAAGATGCCCATTTCCTTGCTGGCTGTCCAAGTATATCATATAAGTGCAGTCATGCAGTATTCATCTTTATATGACTTGGTCATTTCACTTAGCATAATGTCTTCAAAGTTAGTCCATATTGTAGCATACTGTAGAATTTCCTTCCTTTTCAAGGCCGAATAATATTCCATTTTATGTATATATCACATTTTGCTTATCTCTTCATCTTCTAACGAACACTGGGTTGCTTCTATGTTTTAACTATTGTAAATAACGCTGCTATGAACATGTTCAGAGTACTCTCTTATAATCTTTTTTATTTCTGTAGAATTGATAGTAATGCCTTCAATTTTATTTCAGATTTTAGAAATATGAGTCTTTACTTTTTTCCTTAGTTCATCTAGGTAAAGGATTGTCAATTTTGTTGATCTTTTCGTAGAACCAACTTTTTGTTTCATTGGACTTCTGCATTGTTTTCTATTCTCTATTTCATTTATTTATGCTCTAATCTTTATTATATCCTTTATTCTGATAACTTTGGGTTTAGATTGTTCTTCCTTTTTTTAGCTCCATAAATTATAACATTAGGTTGTTGATTTGAGATATTTCTTGTTTTTTAATGTAAGAATTTAATTATGAATTTCCACCTTTATGGATTCATGTCTTCATACCTCCATGCCTTCACTGTGCCCTGTAAGGTTTGGAATGTTTTATTTTCAATTTCATTGGTCTCTAAGTATTTTCTAATTTCCATTTTGATTTCTTTTTGATCCATTGGTTGTTTTTGTTTAATTTCCACAATTTTGTAAATTTTCCAGTTTTTCTTCTCTTATTGATTACCAACTTTATCCTTTTGTGATTGGAGAAGATACTTTATGGCATCTATCATTTACAATTTATTGAGATTTAATTTGTGGCCTAACATACAGTCTGCTTGGAAAATGTCCCATGTGCACTTGAGAAGAATGTGTTTCTATTGTTGGGTAGAGCGTTATGTATGTATTTGTTATTATATATCTAGTTAGTCTGTTGTGTTGTTAAAGTTTTCCATTTCCTTACTTATTTTCTGTCTGATTATTCTACCATTATTGTGAGAGGGATATCGAAGCCTCCAATTACTATCGTAGAACTATATGTTTTTTCCCTTTAATCCTGTCAGGTTTTGCTTCGTATATTTTGATGGTCTGTTATTAGGTGCATAAATGTTCACAATTACTGTATTTTGTTGCATTGATATCATTACCTTTTATTAATATATAATGTCACTTTTTCTGTCTCCTGTACTTAAAGTCCATTTTGTCTGATACTACTTAGATACTCCTACTCTATTTTGGGTACTATTTGCATGGACTATCTTTTTCCATCTTTTTACTTTCAGTCTATTTTTGTTTTTGTATCTAAAGTGATTCTCTTGTATAACCCTTACCCTTCTCAAAGGATTTTTAAAAATTCAAGAGGAAGGAAGTTTCCCAAGCTCATTTTATGAGGCCAGCATTACTCTGATTCCAAAATCAGGCAAGGATGCTAAGAAAAAAAAAAAATTACAAGTCAGCATCCTTGATGAACATAGATGCAAAAATCTTCAACAAAACATTAGCAAACCAAATTTAGCAATACATTAAAAAAGATCATACACCATGATCAAGTGGGATTTATCCCTGGGATAAATATATGCAAATTGGTTCAATATATGCAAATCAATTAGCTTGATACACTATATAAACAAAATGAAGGATAAAAACATATGATCATATCAATAGATGAAAAAAAAAAAAAATCTGACAAAATCCAGCATCCATTTATGGTAAAAGCTCTCAGCAATGTGGGGATAGAAGCAACATACCTCAGCATTGTAAAAGCCATATATGACAAATCCACAGCTAACATCATACTTAATGGTGAAAATCTAAAAGCATTTTTCTTAAGATCAGGAATAAGACAAGGATGTTCCCTTTCACCACTTTTATTCTTCGTAGTACTAGAAGTCTAAGCCACAGCAATTAGACAAGAGAAAGAAACAAAAGACATCCAAATTGGAAAGGAAGAAGTAAAACTGTCATTATTTGCAGATGACATGACACTATATACAGAGAACCCTAAAGATTCCACCAAAAAACTATTAGAACTGACAAATGAATTTAATAAAGTAGCAGAATACAAAATTAATATTTAGAAATCAGTTTCATTTTTATACATCAATAATGAACTACCAGTAAAGGAAATTAAGACAACAATTCAATTTAAAATTGCATCAAAAACACATAGGAATAAATTTAACCAAGTAGGTAAAAGACCTGTACTCAGAAAATTATAAGACATTGAAGAAAGAAATTAAAGAAGGTACAAATAAATGGAAGGCTATACCATGCTCATAGATATGAAGAATTAATATCATTAAAATTCCCATACTACCCAAAGCAATCTATAGATTCAATGCAATCTCTATCAAAATACCAATGGCATTTTTCACATAACTGGAACAAGTAATTCTAAAATTTATGTGGAACCACAAAAGACCCCAAATAGCCACAGCAATCTTGAGAAAGAAATCCAAAGTTGGAGGTGTCATGCTATACGATATCAAACGGTACTACAAGGCTATAGTAATCAAAAGAGCATGGTACTGGCATAAAAATAGATGCATACCTCAATGGAACAGAATAGAGAGCCCAGAAATAAACTCATGCACATATGGTCAATTAATCTATGACAAAAGAAGCAAGACTATACCATAGGATAAAGACAGTCTGTTCACTGGGAACACTGGACAGATATATTTTAAAAAATGAAATTAGACTACTTTCTTACACCATATACAAGAATAAACTCAAAATGAATTAAAGACTGAAATGTAAGACTGGAAACCATACACCTCCTAGAAGAAAACATAGGCAGTAAACTCTTTGACATTGCTCTTAGTAATATTTTTGGTATATATCTCTTTGGGTAAGGGAAATAAAAGAAAAAACAAACAAAAGGGACTACATCAAACTAAAAAGTTTTTGCACAGCAAAGAAAACCATCAACAAAATGTAAAGACAATCTACTGAACGGGAGAAGATATTTTCCAATGATACATCTGATAAGGAGTTAAAAACCAAAATATATAAAGAACTCATACAACTTAAAATGAAAAACAACCAAACAATGGGCAGAGGACCTGAATAGACATTTCTCTAAAGAGGACTTACATATAGCCAATAGATATATGAAAAGATGTTCAACGTCACTAATTATTGGAGAAATGCAAATTAAAACAACAATGAGGGATGGCCCGTTAACTCAGTTAGTTAGAGTCTGGTGCTATTAATAATAGCACCAAGGTTGCCGGTTCGATCCCCACCTGTGCCATCCTTAAAAAAAAAAAAAGAAAGATACAAAAAACAAGCAAACAAACAAACAAACAAAAAAACCCCACAATGAGATATCACCACATACTTGTCAAAATGGCCAGCATCAATAAATTAACAAGCAACAAGTATTGGAGTGGTTGTAGAGAAAAAGGAACCCTGGTGCACTGTTGGTGGGATTGCAAATTGGTGCAGCCACTATGGGAAGTTCCAAAAAAAGTTAAAATAGAAGTAACATATGACCCAGGAATTCCACTTCTGGGTATATATCTGAAGAAATGCAAAACACAAATTCAAAAGATATATGCACCCCTACGTTCATTGAAGCATTATTTACAATAACCAAGATATGGAAGTAACCTGTGTCCATCAACAGACTATTGGCTAAAGAAGTGATACATATATACAGTGGAATATTACTCAGCCATAAAAAGAATGAAACCTTACCATTTGTGGCAACATGGATGGACCTAGAGTGTATTGACGTAAGTGAAATAAGTCAGAGAAAGACAACTACCATATGATCTTACTTATATGTGGAATCTACAAAATAAAATAAATGCACAAACAATACAGAAACAAATGCATGGATTCAGAAAAGAAACTAATGGTTGCTAGATGGGGGAAGGGGCGTTGGGGGCCTTGGTGAAAAAGGTGAAGAGATTAAGAAGTATAAATTGGCAGTTACAATATGATCATGGGGCTGTAAAGGGAATATAGTCAGTAGGGAATATAGTCAATAAAATTGTAATAACTATGTATGGTTCCAGGTGGGTACTAGACTTATAGGGGGTATCACTTTGTAAGTTATATAAGTCTCTAACCACTATGTTGTACACCTGAAACTTATGTAATATTGAATGTCAATTGTAATTGAAAAAAATTTTTTTTAAAGATTTTTTTTAATTGGGGAAGGGGAACGGACTTTATTGGGGAACAGTGTGTACTTCCAGGATTTTTTCCAAGTCAAGTTGTTGTCCTTTTAATCGTAGTTGTGGAGGGTGCAGTTCAGTTCCAGGTCTAGTTTCCATTGTTAGTTGCAGGGGGCGCAGCCCACCGTCCCTTGTGGGAGTCGAACCAGCAACCTTGTGGTTGAGAGCCCACTGGCCCAAGTGGGAATCGAACCGGCAACCTTCAGCATTAGGAGCATGGAGCTCCAACTGCCTGAGCCACTGGGCCGGCACTGAAAATTTTTTTTAAAAAACTAAAAAGAAACTAAAGTGAGTCTCTTGTAGATAGCATATAGTTGGATCATGTGCTTTTATTCATTATGCCAATTTGTCTTTTGAGTGGAGAGTTGAATTCATTTATATTTAAAGTAATTATTGAGAAGGAAGGACTTTGTCATTTTTCTATGTGTTTTTATGCTCTTTATAGCTTTTTTTTGTCCCTTATTTTCTGCATTACTGTTTTCTTTTCTCTTGCATTGACTTTGTAGTCAAATGTTTAAATTCTTTTGTCATTTCCTTTTGTGTGACATTCCATAAGTATTTTTTTGTGTGTGGTTACTGTGGGGATTACATTTAACATTCTTAAGGTATAACACTCTTAATTTGAATTCATACCAGTTTAACCTTAAAAACATACAAAAACTGTGCTCTTTTATAGCTGTGTCTCTAACCCTTTGGTTGTTGATATTATGAAATCATATTTTTACATATTGTATTCCTAAACAAGTTAATCATAAGTAAACATAAACTAATAATAATTATTTTAAATGCATTAGTCTTTTAAATTATGTAGATATCAAGATTTGGAGTCATACACCATAGTTGCAACAAGACTAGCTTTTAGGCTAATGGTTACTTTTTTCCCTTATATGTATTATTCTCTTAAATTATGTTGAAAACAAAAAGTACAGATATAAACCACGTTTATAACAATACCAGCTTTTATAATTGCACATATATTGACCTTTTTTGAGATCTTATTTCTCCATATGACTTTGAGCAACAGACTAATGGCCTTTTATTTCACCTTTCATGACTCCCTCGAGTATTTTTTTCAGGGCAGTTCTAGTGGTCATGAACTCCCTCTGCTTTTGTTTATCTGGGAATGTCTTAATTTACCCCTCACTTTTGAAAGACAGTTTTGCCAGATATAGGATTCTTGGTTGACAGTTATTTTCTTTTAGCTTTTTTACTATATTAGCCCACTGTCTCTTGGCCTCCAAAGTTTCCGATGAGAAAGCTGCGGATAATCTTATTGAGGATCCATTGTATGTAATGATTTACTTCTCTCTTACTGCTTTCATCTTTGTCTTTTGAAAGTTTGATTACAATGTGTGTCAGTGTGTGTTTATTTGTGTTAGTCTTACTTGGAAGTTTTTTGAGCTTCTTGTATGTTTATAATCATGTGTTTCATTAAATTTGGGAATTTTTTTTGACCATTATTTCTTAAAATATTCCCTCTGCCCCATTCTCTCTCTCTTTTCCTTCTTGGACTTCCAAAATGTGTATATTGGTCTGCTTGATTATGTACCACAGGTCCCTTGGGTTCTACTTACTTTTCTTCCTTTTTTTTTTGGTTATTGTACTGATAATTTCCATTTTCAATCTTCAAGTTCATGAATTCTTTCTCCTGACTGCTCAAAGCAGCCTTTGAATCCCTCTAGTGAATTTTTCATTTCAGTTATTGTACTTTTTAACTTAAGAATTTCTTATTAGGTTTTCTATTTATTAATATTCCAATTTTCTCATACACCTTTTTCTTAACTTTATCCACATCTTTCTTTAGTTTTCAGAGCACCTTTAAGACAATGGTTTTAAATTCTTTGTATATTATATCTGCTAACAGTTCTTTTTCAGGGACCATTTCCATTGACTTATGTTTTCCTTTGAATGGGCCATACTTTCCTTTTATTTTTGTATGCCTTGTGATTTCTTTGTTGTTGTTGAAAACTGGACATTTTAATCTAATAATATGGTAACTCTGGAAATCATATTCTTCCCCATTCCCTTGGGTTTGCTAGTTTATTTGTTATTATTTATTTATTTATTTATTTATTTTTTATTAAAGTGTTTTGGGGTGACAATTGTTAGCAGTTACATAGATTTAAGGTGTACAATTCTGTAATACATCATCTATATATCACACTGTGTGTTCACCATTCAGAGTCAGTTCTCTTTCCATCACCATATATTTGATCCCCTTTATCCTCATCTACCACCACTCTCCCCCATTACCCTCTTGTAACCACTAAACTGTTGTCTGTGTCTATGAATTTTGTTTCTTTCTTTTTTTTATTTTTATTGTCATAGGCTATTACTATGCTGAGGGTCAGCTTGAGGTGTAATCTTAAATTCTTAATTCTGTTCTGTGTCTTTCCCTGAGCACGTGTGGTCACTTTCTAATTTGCTTCATATATGCAATTTAAAAAATATACACAATAGTCTTTAATATCTGGCTCTCCAAATGGGAAAAAGATAAAAATAAAGAGTTGAGGAGCAGCATTAGCTATTTAAATCCCCTGGAAATCACTTCAGCCAGAAGAGGAACAGCTTGCATCAATGTGGGGAAGGGCAACAACAATGGCTGCCTACCTGTTTGTCTGAACCTCTGTGCTCAGGAGCAACAATCAGTGATCAGAGAACAGATCCCTGATATTTGGAGGACAGAGTTATTTTCGTCCACCCTGGCTCCTATATCTATGTGCAAGCTGCTCCAAAAACATGAGCACATCTGCCTGTCATGTGCCAAGGGGCAGGATATGTAGCTGGTAGTGTGTAAGAGCTGAGAGTGACCAAAATTAACATCAATTTACTATCCAAATATTTCCCTGGAAGTTAAAAGTTTTTGACAGACTCCAGAGTTTCAAAATAATTAACAGCAGACAGATTCTGCCAGTATAATTGTTGTCTAGCTGGTGTTTTCTACTCTGCCACCTTTCCAGGATCCTGGAAAGGTGTATATCTTTGTCTATAACATTTCTTTTTCTATAATATTTCTTTTTCTAGATCTTTTTCTATAATATTTCTTTTTGGCTTTCTGTGTTCTCAGGCTTTAAATATCTTTTGTTAACAGCATATAGCTGGATTTTAAAAAGGAACAGTTCTTAAGTCTGTCTTGTATCTGGTGAGTTTACCCCACTTAGTGATTACTGACATATTTAAAATTACTTTTATCATTTTATTTTGTGCTTCCATTTATTCTTTTTCTCCTGCTTTCCCTCTTTCTTTCCTTCCATGATTTAATCAATTTTGTTCCTTCTCTCCCCATCTACTGGTTTAATAGCTATATATTCTATAATTTCAGTGGATTTCTTAAATTGTATAAATTTCTTAACAAAGCTAATGTTAATATCTATCCTTCAGATAAATAAGATAGGAACTTTAAATTACTTTAATTCCAATTATCCTCCTCTAGTCTTATAAAGAGAAAAGATCAATTGCTTATAAATGAATGCCAGTTTGATGGAAGATTTCTATCAGCACCAATATAATGAAATAATATCTTCTAAGAGCTGAGGTAAAAGAACTGTTACTTAAAAGTCACTAACTTCCCAAAATGTTAAAGAGCAAAACTCACAGATCTTTTCCAGAAAGAACACTGTATTTTTGTCAGAAAAAATCTGAAGAAAAGGAGTGGTGTGTAAGAAACATTGTTGATCAAAGAGACTGGTAGATACATTGGTAAAAGTTTATAAGCACTAACTATCAAATATAATATTAAGAATGACCCTGTGAGGCAGTTGGTTTTTCATTTTTACAGATAGAGAACAGAAGGATGGAGAAGCTAAATTATGAAATTTGTGTGGTCACACAGCTAAAGAAGACTAGATCTAGGAGAATGCCCTTTCATTCAGAAATGCTTTAGATTCAAAAAGCAGCACTAGCAATCTGTGTTCATTCTTAGGCTAACTTGTGACTCAGAGAGTTTTTGTGTCTATGACATCTATTGGGTTGGTGCAAAAGTAATAGGGGTTTTTGCACATATTTTTAACCGTTTAAACCGCAATTACTTTTGCAACAAACTAATAGAATGATATAAGAAAAATTCACTCAGGTATTATCCTTTAAACAGAACATGGAGCACTAAAGATAAATTGTGAAAGTTTATCTTACTTGAAATTCCATTTGTGTAGTATAACTTTTAGTCAATTAGCATGATTACATAAACTTTGAGAAATATTAAATAACTCATGATGATATAACCATGTTAAGAAACCAAAGGTGGAGAGAGAAGCCAAATTGAATCAACAAAATTACTCTTAGTAGATAGAAAAACATAAAATTGCTCTGCATTTGGGGATAAATTCTAAACCCTAAAACATATGTGATGTTGTTGTTTTATTTTTTTAATCACCTGATTTGTTTTTTGACTAGGCTTATAAGATACAATATAATCTTTTAAAATTATAGGTAATTACAAGAAGGTACATTAAACCTCAGTTAATCACGGTTGTTTCAGAAATATGTCCTTTCTCTTAACAAAGCAGTAACCCAGCCAAAGCTTGGATAAACTGGCATTTCCCTAGATCACATGTTTCATTCCTAAGCACAATGCCCCTTGTGTTTCTTTCAGGCATCCATACTTTCTCTGAAAAATAGATCTCCCCTTCCAAAGCTTGAGCATTATCTGCTTTTTGTTTGAAAATAAATGCATTGTTCATGTGTGGACTAGTAGTGCAGGTGTTTTACCTCTCTTTTCCCAGCCAGGCTGACTCTTAAGCCTTTCATGAAATCAGTTCAATTTAGTTAAATCTCTGACATCCACTTTTCATTGTTGTTTCCCTTTATGGACATAATATAAACCCCAAATACAACCAGATCATCTCTCATTCCATTATGTTTACATTTGTTTTATTATCTCAGGAGTTGCCAACACTCTACTTCTTCCTCAGTTCCGGAAGGATAACTCTAGGGCAAGGCCAAAGTTCTGGACAAGCATTAGCAGCCCAGGTTGCTTTCATTTTCCCTAAACTTCTAAGTGCTGTCTTATGGTACCTGGACTTGCTCCTGCCACTGGAAAGCATTCTCTGGAAGCTTTGCATGAAATTAAACTCCCTGAGGTGTAACCAAACTGAATAAAGCCACAGAAGCGTGTATTGAAACAACTCTTTTCCTGAGTGGAGCATGTGAAACACTGACATTCTTAACACAGTGAGGGTTGGTATTGAATGTCAGGTAACTGATTCTGTCTTCTGAAGTACAGTGTTTCAATCCCTCATTTTATTTTCAAACAATCACTTTCATGTTATTCCCTAGAGAATGAGGACAGTATGAATCTCAGGTCACTGGGAAAGTTATAGCTGAGAAAGGGAAAAGGGGGGCAGAACTACTTAAAGACTTCATCTTTTCAATGCAAAAGGTAGTAATTGATATTGCTTATCAAAGTTTCTGTTTTCTAGCTGTGTAACTTGAAGTTTCAAGCAATTTGTTATTGACAATCATACTTCTAGATTTTTTTCATAATCCCCATTTTCTGTCATTTACTCTTACTGATATTTATTTCAGTACAATATAGTGCATATTTTAGGATTTCATTACTCCTATAGCGTTCATGGCTAAGAGTTTTTAAAATTTCATCTTCCGTTTTAAATGTTAGAAAGTTTATATGAAAATAGTGAATAATCAGTAAAGAATCTAGCGTCTTTACTTTTTCTAATTGCAGTGTTCTGCTTATCACAATGTGCTAAATGCTTTGTTGATTAAAAAGAAGAATGTAACACACTACATTTTATTTCTCCAATTACCTAATGTAACTAATCTGAATTTATTTGTGAAACACATTGTTCTGTTCTGGGTGTCTGTAGAGTTCCTATACAGTGTAGAAACTTCATTTTAAGAAGTGCACATTTCTTAAGTTGTTTTAAAATGCTGTTTTGTAGCAAATAGCAATCAATTTTATTTTCTGTTTTAGAATTGGTAATTCTATAGAAGACTTTAGACCAGAGATTGGTATTCATTATATACCAGCAATTCTCTGTAATGCTGTGGCCTGTACAGTTCATATGGATTATAGAATGGAAATCAGCATTATGTGAAGATATTAAGGAGATTTTACCTACAAGGAGGTGCCATGTTTGTGGACTTAACAAAGTGTTAATCAAGACATTCCAGTGTTTTGAGATTTTGACATCAATGGCTGATGTGAATTTGCAAAATATAATCATAATATAAAACCTATACTTAAGATAATCTCTCCTTTTATAGTTAGGCTTGAGCATATGTGCCTTATGCTTGAACCAGATGATTTCAAAACTCCTATTTCATATCCCCTTGGGACAACTACAGAAAGGTCTACCTATTAGATATATAGGAAATAGCACTCTGAATTTTTCTTTTGCTTGAAATTTTTTAGAATTGATATGAAGTCTGGATATCATAAGAATTAGTGCATGGACATATAGACTATCTCCAAAATATTCATTCTAAATAAGGTGTTAATTTTGGGATCCCTTCCTTTCTTGTCTTTGCAACCTTTTTTTTTTTTTTTAAAGATTTTTTATTAAAAACTATAGCTAACATACAACATTATATCAGTTTCAGATGTATGCCATAGTTGTTCAACATTTATATACCTAAAGAAGTGAGCACTATAAGTCCAACAACCATCTGACATCATACCATGCTATCACAATGTTATCGACTATATTCCCCATGCTGTACACTACATCTCTATGACTTATTTGTTTTATGCCTGAAAATTTGAACCTCTTATTCCCCTTCATCATATCCCCCTTTTAAATTTATCAATTACAGTTAACATTCAATATTATTTTATATTAATTTCAGGTGTACAGCATTGTGGTTACACATTTGTATAACTTAAGAATTGATCCCCCTAACTAGTCTAGTACTCATCTGGCAATATACATAGCTATTACTGTATTATTGACTATATAGCTATGCTTTAATTTATATCCCCATGACTATTTTGTAACAACCAATCCTTTCCCTTTTTTCACCAACCCATCTGGCAACCATCAAAATGTTCTCTGTATCTATGAGTGTGTTTCTGTTTTGCTTGTTTGTTTATTTTGTTCTTTAGATTCCACATATAAGTAAAATCACATTGTATCTGTCTTTTGCTATCTGACACATTCTACCCAGCACAATACCCCCCAGGTGCATCCCTGCCGCCACAGATGGCAAGAACACTTCCTAGCTGAGCAATATTTCATTGCATATATGTACCACCTCCTCTTTCTCCATTCATCCATTGATGGATACCCAGGCTGCCTCTACATCTTGGCTATTGTAAATAATGCTGCAATGAACATATGGATACATACATCCCCTCAAAGTAGCGTTTTGGGTTTTTTGGATAAATACCCAGAAGTGGGATTACTGGGTCTTGCTTTGTCTCTTGTTATAGCCTTTGTTTTAAAGTCTATTTTGTCTGGTATAAGTATTGCTACTCCAGATTTGTTTGTTTGTTTGTTTCCATTTTCATGAAACATATTTTTTCATTTGCGTACTTTCAGTCTCTGTGTGTCTTTTGATCTGAAGTGAGTCTCTTGTAGGCAGTATATGTAAGGGTCTTGTTTTCTTATCCATTCAGCTAACCTATATTTTGATTGGAACATTTAATCCATTTACATTGAAAGTAATTATTGATAGATATATATGAAGTTATTGCCACTTTATTATCATATTTTCAATATTTTTTTTGTCTTGAAGTCCCTTTAACTTTCCTTGTAATACTGGTTTTGTGGTGACGCATTCCTTTAGCTTTTACTTGTCTAGAAAGCTCTTTATATGTCTTTCCATTCTAAATGATAGCTTTGCTGGGTAGAATAATCTTGGTTGTAGATCCTTGCGACTATTTTGTGACTATCCCTTCTGGCCTGTGGAGTTTCTGTTAAGAAATCAGCTGACAGCCTTCTCAGAGCTCCCTTATAAGTTACCTGTGTTTCTTTTAGGATTCTCTTTTTGTGTTTATCTTTTCCATTTTAATTATAATGTGTCTAGGTGTGGGTTTGTTTGGATTCATCTGTTTGGGATTCTCTGCACTTCCTGGGCTTGTATGTTTATTTCCTTTGCCAGGTTACAAAAGATTTCAGTCATTATTTCTTCAACTAGGTTCTCAATCCCTTGCTTTCTCTCTTCTCCTTCTGGTACTCCTATGATGCAAATGTTGTGCGCTTGATGTTGTCCCAGAGGTCTCTTACTCTATACACATTTTTTAAAATTCTTTTTTCCTTTTGCTGTTTCAGTTGTGTGTTTTATGCTACCTTGTCTTTCAAACTGCTGATTCGATCCTCTGCGTCATCTAGTCTACTGTTGATTCCTTCTAGTACATTCTTCATTTCAGTTATTGTATTTTTCACTTCCGACTGTTCTCTTTTGTGGCTTCTATGTCATTTTTTATGCTTGCTATCTCTTTGTTGAAGTTCTCAACAAATTCCTTGAGCATCCTTATAACCAGTATTTTGAGCTCTGTCTTTTGCTTCCAGTTTGTTTAGTTTTTTTCCTGGAGTTTTCTCTTCTTTCATTTGGGATGTCTTCCTTCCTTCCTTCCTTCCTTCCTTCCTTCCTTCCTTCCTTCCTCCCTCCCTCCCTCCCTCCCTCCCTCCCTCCCTCCCTCCCTCTCTCCCTCCCTCCCTCCTTCTCTCTCTCTCTCTTTCTCTCTCTCTCTCTTTCTTTCTTTTCATTTTGGCTGTCTCTCTGTGCTTGTTTCTATGTATTAGGTAGATCTTCTTTGTCTCCTAGTCTTGGCCAGGTGGCCTAATGTAACACCTGCACTTGGTGCTCCAGGAGTGTCCCTTGTGTGGGTTGTGCCCTCCTGCTATATTTGAGCCTTGATTGCTATTCTCACCTCATTGGGTGGGATTGACCTTCAGGCTAAATGGCAGTGGGGTTTGGCCATGTCCACAGCTTATGGGCTGCTGTATGAGGGTGCTTACCACACAGAGCGGGATTTACCCTAGTGGGCTATAGTGCCTGTTGAGACCACCCTTTGGACATGCCACTTGTGTAGCTAATTGTGTGGTGCTCTGCTATGTTCTGAAGCCAGCCTCCAAATATGTTGGTTCTGGAGCCTCTTGAGAGGGTCTCCAGTGCAGGCCCAGGTCAGCCACTGCCTGTGGCCAGCTGGGGACTACCTGGTAGGAGGTACAAAGTGATCCAAGATTGCTTGTTGTTTGTGCTGAAGCTGGAGGTGCATGGGAGAGGTCACACTGCCAAATGAGGACAGCTGCCACGAGTACTGGGTCTAGGATAGCTCTGCAAAAAGCCAGGACACATCAAGGCCTGCTCCCAGTTGCTAGCTCCTGTAAGGTTCAGCTGCTCATTAAACCTTGAGTTGGTTTGTGGTGAGGTCTCAGTGAGTCACTAGGGTGGAGGGAGTGGAGCTCACTAAACCAATTCATATTCAGATTTGGCCATGGGACTAGGGGAGAGCTCAATACAAGAAAGATGGCACCCACCTGCTGGCTGCATGGGAGGAGGACCCCACACGGGGGAAATGCTGACTATCTTCCAACCCTTGCTTGAAGCCACACACCTCAGTCTGCCCTCCGTATGTCTCTGATGCCCCGCAAGTCACTGTCCCTCTGCTGGAGCCCAGGGTGAGTGCCTGTGAGTGAGTCTCTGTTGGCCCTTTAAGAGGATGTCTGGATTTCCTACACACTTCTGTCCCACCCAGCTGGTCGGAATTCCCATTGTTTTTCACAGCCAGATATTGTGGAGGCTCCTCTTCCTGGTTCCTGGACTCTGGGCTGGGGAGCCTTGTGTGGGGATGGGGTCTCTCAATGCTTCAGGGGAACCTCTGTAGCCAAGATATCCCTCCCAATTTTCATCTGCCACATGGAGGTTTGGGGCCAGCCCATTTCGCATCTCTGCCCCTCCTACAAGTCTTGACGTGACTTCTTCTTTATATCCTTAGTTGCAGAGCTTCTGTTCAGCTAGACTTCAGATGGTTCTTCAGGTTAATTTTTCTATAATTTAGTTGTAATTTTGATGTGTTCATGGGATGAGGCAAGCACAGCATTTATCTACTCTGACATCTTGGACCTCATTCTAAAATTTCTTGAGATTGAGAAAAGGAAAAACTCTTTTTTTCTAGTATCCTGGAGTTAAGATTTGCAAACACAATTTATCCAAAATTTCTAAAGTGTTTTACTTAACCTATAAACACCACTGGTAAATTGACTCAAATATTTTTTCTTTTCAACTTTATTGAGGAATAATTTGTGTACAATGAGGACAATTTGTCTCTTCTCTCAATTTTATTTGACCATTTATATATGTCAGTATAAACACATGTTTATTTATTTTATAATTTGGGATTATAATCCAATACTATGTTATTTATTTTGGTAAAATTGTTTCAGATTTGGTCATTAAGAGCTCTTTCAGTTTGGCTCCTGTGTCCCTTTGACATGCCTCATTCTTTTTTTGTGTGAGCTTCCTCACTTTCTGGTATTACAAGATACTTCAGGCTTATCTCTTATTTTCTTTCCCTGACCCAACCCTAGAAAACCCATTTCCCCAAGGATCCCTGGTTTCTTTTATTGAAAAATGGTATTTAGAAACCAAGATGTGGGTACTGGGTTTGCTTTTTGCTGCTGGAGTGTGATTGCATCTAAGTCTTTTCAGTAGCTGAGCTAGGTAATATAGGTATATACAGTAACCCATGTATACACATACATTGATGATTCTATCTATCTATCTATAAATTAAACTAAACATGAGTTCATTCTGATGTCTTTCACTCTAATCTAGCACCACAGATTTCATTCCATACTTCCCTTCTTATTTATCTGCCACTTTCATCTCTGACAGTGAGAAATATGGCTCATCCTCCATCTGTTCACTTAATTGTTCAACCTTAGTATACATTTAAAGCAGTTACTATCAACATTTCAAATGCAATTCTAAGAATTATCTTCCCATACATTCACACTGATGTGCAAAAATGTATGGATAAGAATTGTTCACTGAAGCCCTAGATTCTTCATTTTCCTTTCCGTTTCTTTTCTTTTATACCATATTAATTTACCTTTGGTTTTTAAAAACTGTTTTATTATGGATATTTTCAAGTATACACAATAGTAGAGGAAAAAGTATTCTGAATGCTATGCAACCATAATCTAGCCCATAACAATTTTTAGTATTTTGCCTATCTTATTTCATTTATTTCCGTTATTCTTTTAAAAATACGTTTTAATGCAAATATCAGATATCATATCCTTTCACCTATAAATAATTCTGTAAGCATCTCCAACAGGTGGCCAACACTAAAAACAAAATGCCATGATCATACCTTAGAAAGTTAATAACAATTCCTATATATGATACCCAATCTATGGTCAAATTTTGTCACTTCTGTGAAAATGTTTTTTTTATCATTGCTTTGTTTGAATCAGAATCTGTGGTAGACAGAATAATGCCCCTTTTCCCTCTCCCACCCTTCTAATATCTACATCCTAATTCCTGGAATCTATGAATAAATTAACTTACATGGCAACAGGGACTTTGCAGATATTATTAACTTAAGGATTTTGAGATGGGAATGTCATCCGGGATTATCTGTGTATGCTCTATGTAATCACATGGGTCTTTATATGAGAGAGGTAGGAGGGTCAGTCAGAGAGGGAGATTGTGGTGGAAGTAGGTGCCATTGCTGGAATGGGACGACTAGCCAAGGAGTGTAGATAGCCTTCAGAAGCTGGAAAATTCAAGGAACCAAATCTCCCTAAAGTCTCCAGAAGTAGTACTGTCCCAACACCTTGGTTTTAGTCCTGTAAGGTCCATTTTTGGACTTCTGACTTCCAGAAGATAATAAATTTATAAGATAATATATTTATGTTGTTGTAAACCACTGAGTTTGTGATAATTTACTACAGCAGCAGTAGGAAAATGCAGGATTCAATCAAAGTCTATATGTTGCATTGGTTTGTTATATTTCTCAAGTTTCTTTTTATCTGTAATAGTCCTATATTTCTTTTCTGATTTGAAGAAACTAGGTCATTCATCCACAGTCTTCTGTATCCTGGACTTGGCTAATTTTTCCTCATGATGTCACTTAACTTTGTTCTTCTATGCCTTGTATTTCCTAAAAAGTGGTATTAAGTTATAAAGGATTTTTTTTTTTGAAATCAGGTTTGATTTGGGCAGGCAGGATATTTGATCGATGGTGCCTTGAACTTCCTATTACATCACATCAGGAGACAACTAATATTCTCCCATTGTTAGTGCTGCTAGCCCAATCTACCCACTAGAATGCTTCCATTAACTTTTTACCTAGGGTTTTGGCACCTATTGGTAATTATTACATCATTCATTATTTCATTAGGGGTTCAAAAATGGTGATGTATCAGCTAGAATTTTATAAAGAAGAAATTTTTCTCATCATCTATTTGGTTATTCTCAAGTATAGCTTGTATATGAAAGCAGGATAAATGCTTGATTTTTTCCCTTCATTCATGAATGTTTCAGAATAATAAATGTGTGTGCCTTAGCAAACTTCAAATGGTGATGAATAAAGTTTATTAGTTTAATTCTGAATTCATAGATTTAAGTGTATTTGTTGTGTTTTAATCAGTTAGAGTTAGTGTTATTTTTTTATGTTCAAATTATCCTTCTTTGTCCGGTGAAAACTCTTCAAGGTGACTCCTGATCATTTTAATGCTGTAAAATAAGGTACATTAAAAAAATTTTGTTCTCATGTCTTTTCCTTCCACTCTGTACCTCTACCTCTGAGAATATCATTTATATTTGTTTGGGTTTAGCTTTTCATTAATTCACTTTGAAAAGAAAAGCCAATATTCCTCCTTATCCTTTACACAAAAGTTAACATAATATATGCATTGATGTGCATCTTGCTTTTTCATATTAAATATCTTCTGGATATCTTCTGGAGATTCCTATATAGAGAGAAGCCTCATTCTTTTTTGCTGCTGCACAATAGTCCATGTTGGATATACCATAGCTTAACCAAAAGGTTCCATATTGATGAATATTTATGTCACTTCTAGTGTTTGGAGAAGAACAAGGGAATTGTTCCTGTATATACTTGCTGTGCTGTTTTGGGATCACTTCCCTTGGGACTGTGGCTTCTCTCTTAGTGAGTTTTGGGTCTGAGAATTGGTTCAAATCTTGAAATCAAGCAAGGGATTGCATCTTTTTATTGGGGTGGTTAGCTTCAGCCTCTTGTTTCATCCATCTTTGATTTCTTTTCATCATTTAGATTGAGAAATGCCTGTGTTGGCTGGCCATGCATACAGCCCCAAGGGTACTGTGCTCTATTAAAAAATCTCTATATCTTTCTGTGGTTCAGGCTGCCTGCCCCCTCCACTTCCACAATCAATTTGCTGTTCCTTGTGACAATTGCCTACCTAGCTCCTAGTGGTTTAACTTCGTCACCTAGCCTCTGTAATTTGGGAGCTTATCATCCCCATTGTCATCAATAAGACTAGTTCCCTAACAGTATTTCTCCTACCCTCAGTATTGGCCTATAGGGGATAATAACACTGAGCTTCTCCTTGATTTTGGTGCTCCTCTCACCAGGTCATTCTTTATCTCTTGGAAAACAAGTTCTTCTCTAGGCTCTCACATGGAACATATTTAGTTCTGAGTCAATGGATATGCATACACACACACACACACACACACACACACACACACACACACATATATGTCTCCAGCCATTCTGGCCTCTGACTCTTTTGATCACTTCTTCATTTTCAAAGGCAATTCTGGCAATTTCATTTCACTTAGTATAAGCCATTGATTTTTCTGCCTCTCAGAGTTATCCTGTCAGCATGGTAGCACTATCTCCTGGGGTTCTGGCCAAGCTGCTAAATGCTGTATCCCAGGAGAGTGCTTCCATTGAAAAATTATCCATTGTTTAACCAGATGTTCTATTTCCATTGATCCATTAACCTACAGAATCCAATCCTATGCATACTTTCCCAGCTCCTTCCAGTACATACTGGCTAGATCCTCCAGTTCTTTCAGCATATAGTCACTTTCCTCTTTTAGTAGGCCCAACACTTCCTATCCTGGGTTATATTGAAGCTTGATCATAGTTATTGGTGAAGGTCATAAGGAGAAGAGGATTCAATTTTGAGAGTGGATGTGGGGAGGATGTGCCTTTTCTCCAAGCAAGGATGGTGGGGCATAAGGCTAGCTTTTAACTGAGAGGAGTATGTCATATAGTAGGCCCAGAGGGTTCAGGGAGATGATCATATGTTTCAAGGTTTTCGAGTGAATCAATTCAGATACTTGCAGACCCAAACAGTGCTCTGTCCTGACATCCGCACCAGGGCCCTGAGAATTCACCTTTCTGTGGAATTCTGCTACTCATAATTAAATCCTGAGACTGATTCTCAGGTTCTTCTGTCCTCTGGCTACAGGAGATGAGTCTCTTCATCTGCTACTACCAAGGAGGATCTCTGAGTGCTGAGTTTTCATTTCTCTTTAAATTCATAATTAACCTTAGCCTTTTTTCCCCAGTTTATCAATGGCAGTCAACAACAGTGATTTGATTCTGTTATCTTACAATTAGTATCCTTACTTTCACAAAAGCCTGAGGTATTACAATCGTTAGTACCTTCCCTTCCACTGGTGTCCTATCTCAGTTCCCCACATATTAAAAAAATAAAATGCTTTAGTAATTACATTGCTCCAGCATACCAAGGAATATCAGGGCTTCACCTACCAGCAGTCATGTGGTTCTCATTGTCAGCCATCTGGCTGATGAGCCAACTCTAAAATCCCATTTTAGCATCTGCTTTCTGGGACCAGTTTGGCACCAATTGATTAAGTTCCCTGAGAAACAGATTCTGAGCAGAGATTTACATGCAGGAAGTGATTAGTGAGTGCTTTTGGGATCAAAACATTTGAAAGAGTGAAGGGATTAGGTATTGGGAAGAGTTGAACTGCAATGAGGTTGCACCAAAGGCCTCAGGAAATCCCATGGAGAGCTCTGGGGCTAGATGGCCCCTTGGAGTTGTTCTTTCTTGAAGCAAGAGGGCCAGGTCCATATATCCCTGAATAGAACAGTCACGGGATGTAGATTGGAAGGCAGTTTTTTTCAACAAAAGGCAACCCTTAAAGAGAATCGCAGCTGAGAATATTCTGCTGCCAAACTCGTAAGAATGGTGTCTCCCATAGCTTTTGTCATAAAGAGGACATCTGGGTAATCCACCACACAATCCACTATAGTATTTTTGCAAGTATATTTGTGGAATAAATTTCTAAAAATGGAAATGCGGATGATTGGGAAAAATGTATATATAATTTTGCTAGACATTGCCAGATTCTTCTCCATAGATGTTGTATTATTTGGCATTTCTTCCAGCAATGTCTGAGAATGCCTATTTCCCCAAGGGCACAGTATCCATTTAGCCTTAGTTCTCGTTGGGATTCCATACTGCTGTGGAAGCCCCAACATGTCTAGGGGTCATGGTAGCCAAACAATGGCTAGAGTTGTGCTGTTTTTGTGCAATTAGAGCAAAACCGCTGTTTTCAGAGGAGTAGGCAAATAAAATTGTGGGAAGAATTGTCACGTCCAGCACGACGTGGGTTGTGGGGAAGGAGAAGGGCGGCGCAGGGTTAAGAAAAGACAGTAGCCATGAGTAGAGTGCAAGCACGGGCCAAGGTGAACAGTCTCAGGGACTGAACCCCGAATTGAGCCAACGTGTAGTTTTTACTGGTAAACTTCTAAAGAGGTAATGATTGTTAATCTCAAGATCTGTGTTACGTAGCCTGCTGGCTGTCTCTCTGAAAGTTCCCATTGTGTTCCAGCCTGAACTTTGCCTTCACACACATGTACATCTCCAAGGAATCCATTGAAGGGGAGGGACCGATATAATTCCATCGGGTCTCAGTTTGCTGAGACTTCCCCTCAAAGGAGCTTTTCCGATATCTCTCCATTGGGCCTCAGTTTGCTGAGGCGCTCCTTTGTGAAATCCTGGGAAGAGAGCGGGGGAACAAACTGACAGCTGTAAGGCAACAAAGAATGACTTAAAATTGTTCATCTTTGGACTGAGCTGATTTCTGTTATTTGGTCAAATTATCCAACTTAGTGTGTTTATTACTGGATATTGCTGCATCGATTCTTTTTCTATTTTTACAGCATCGTTTGATCATAATCCAACTTTTGAACGAACAGCTATTTCTCTCTCTCTCTCTCTCTTTTTAATTGCTTTATTAATTTTACATTTTTCCATGCAAATGGGTGAAACTACTGTTGACAGAAATTTAAAACTGGGTGCCAAGGCAATCTCCAGTTAGAAGCTGGTAAGATAGAACCCACCTGACACATGGAAATTACATAAGGTTCACAGCAAACAGATCAGTAAAGGCATATGAGGAAATCCAAGGAAAAAGAAAACAACAGTGGGATTCACAATATTAATCTCATGGAAAATGGCAGGAGTCAGAGCATAAGGCAAAATTCATCATGATGGTCTTGGTGAGAATTCCTCCATACGGATACGCAGACAATTCCTCAACTGCAGCTCCTTAAGTTTTCTCCTGATTTCTCTCATCTCCTCCATGAACATTTCCATATCATCTCCACCTCCACCCATCCCATCATTGACCTGCCTATTAGGTATGGCCCATCAGAAGTTAGGGGCAAGTCGGCGAGCCTGTCCCCGTCTATTACTTCCTGCTAGCTGGTGGCCTTCGCCCCCTCCGAAAGGGCAGTTTTCCTCTCCATGCTCCATGTGCTGCTCCATGTCTTAGATTTCCTGGTGGATATTTGCCATGATATTTTTTTCCTGGTTGTTTTTCTAGGCCTATCCTTGCTGTCTCTGCCTCCTCCCAGTCCTTGTCTGGAGTACGCAGCCCCAACGCTTGGACCCATAGACCTGCTTCCCTTTCCCAGGGCTGATGCAAGCCCACCATGCACAAGGTAGCGGGGATCTGGTCTATTTTTCTCTTTCTTAATGGTACTACTGTTAACTTCTCCTCGTTGGTATTAAGACATCATAAAATAATGTGTGCAATCATCCAACTAGGTAAGACATTTAGCAAAAGAGTATGAGTGGGTTTTCACCATGTCTTTTGTCTCAATGTGTGTGTGACCTGTGCAATCACAGAGGGCCCTGTACTTAAAAGGGCTTGTTCTTGGTTTAATGCTCTGTTGTGAAATATTAAAGAATTTTTGAGCAAGGGCTCCACATTTTCATTTTGCCCTGGATTTGGTAAATTATGAAGCTGGTTCTTGCTCTGCCATATTCATATTTGTTCAAGATGACCAACTGAATATGAGCACTACCAAAAATAGGGTCTGATTGTTAGTATTATTATACCTAGTAATAATTGCTTTATTCATACTTGTTTCTTGATGAAAGGTGCTAAACCCCAGCTCTGCCAGTTGTAAACAAATATGTCCCTCTCAAAGACTGAGAAGTAGTATCACCTGTGTCATTATTTCTATCCAAATGCAACAGATAAGGAAACAAATGAGATCCAGTACACAAAGGCTTCTAGATAATGTTGAAAACACTGAGAAGCTAACATCAGTCTTGAATTGCTATTCTACTTCGTCAGGCAACTAAACCCTGAGGACTGACTCAAAGCTACAGACATAAATGAAAAATGTTTTTCTCTGAGAACAAAATAAGAAATAGGAGATGTCCTTTGTAACTCAGCAATAGGTAAATATCACCTAAGCAATAACAAAGAGTCAGAGACTTTTCCCTGAATAACCTAAACTTGTTTCTGGACATAGAAATATCTTGGGTTTGAGGAGAAACTTTTCCTACAGGGTTGAAACTATGAAATTAGAACTAATTTCTGGTTAAAAATTATTTCCTGAAGGAATAAATATCTACTACCTGACATAAGGGTGACTCAGAATGTCACTATTGCCATTTTTGGCATCCAATGTACAAATCTGAGAAAAGGCTACCTGTGCCAATGAACAGTCTTTTCCCAACATGGTGAAGAAAAAGTCCATTCAGTTATGGACTGAATGTAGTGCAGACTCTGTCACTCTCTTTACTCTGATCAGTCCTAGTGGGACATGCATACTATACAATTGGGTCCATTCACAAAAATTTTTTTCCCCACTGTATATTCATAATACACGGAACCTTGCCATGGCAAGTCAAGCAATCTCACTACCCAAAGCAGCTGTAGGCTAAACGAATGTCTGGGCTTGCAGAGACAGATATTTTTGAGGCTTACAATGTGTGGGTAGAGTTGTGAGGTCTCTTGTGCTGGTGCTCAGTTACATCATCTAGAATTAAATGCTGAAGAATTTGCTTTTCAGTGCTTTCTCATACCTTAACTTTTCTCCTTGTACTCTTAGACTGGACTCCACCACAGGAAATTTACAACATTCAAACTTAGTGTCCATTCTGTCATAGGGTAAACCACCCAGCAAGTGTTTTGAAGAAAAAAAAAGTGAATGAATGATATACCATTTCTTCCTTATATATCACTAAGCAGACCCTTTGCAAGCATAGAGACTGTGATGAAATGGGATTTGGGCAGCCCGTGATTGAAGATTTCTTGTCATTTACTAGACTTTAAAAGGTCTTGTTATAGGTAGCTACCAATGTGCCTTAGCAGAAATTTCTATTTACTTCATAGGATTTATTAGTATCCAAATTCCATGTTCTAGCGGAAGGGCTTTTGAGAAACTAAGTAAAACTACCAATGAAAAATTCCCCAAATGGAAGAGTTTAAAGATAAACTACACTTAACAGTTTAACTCAATTTCTCCCCTCTTTTAAAGGTTCTGGAAAGTTACAAACATTGGATTCTGCAGGGTTAAGATATCTATTCCTAGAACAAAGTTGTTGGTGTGCATTTTAACAACTCTGATATGTATAACTCAATGGTTTGAACATCCAGTTCTTCAAAAGGACGTGTCGGGGGTGGTTGGTTGGCTCAGTTGGTTAGGGTGCCACGCTCCTAGCACCAGGGTTGCCGGTTCGATCCCTGCATATACCAGTGTGAGCTGTGTCCTCCACAACTAGATTGAAACAACTGCTTGACTTGGAGCTGATGAGTCGTGGAAAAACACACTTAAAATAAATAAAAGTTTCTTTTTTTTTTTTTAAAGAAGAAGAATGCCTATAATTGTTCAAATCATTTATCATAATAAACAATCCTGGCTTTTTTTTTGTTTTAGTCGTTTAATTCTATGTGAGATATTATGCGGTGTGAAACATACATGTACTTTTCAGGATGAGAAATACCAAATTTCATGGAGAGAGTATTTACGTCATATTGTATTCCTTAAATTTAGTGGGAGACTTCTGCCTCTGGACAAGATGAAGAACAGAGTCCATATTTACTCTCCTACTGAAACAACTAAAACAATGTAAACAACAACAACAACAGCAGCAGCAGCAGACTATATGAAAGGACAGTTTCCAGACAATACAATCAGGTAGTGAAGCATAGAGAAAAAGGAGAAAAATGAGGAAAGCCCTAAGAAGGGCAGAAGGCCATGTGAAGATAGAAGCAGAGATTGGAGTGATGCACCTACAAGCCAAGAAATGCCAAGGACTTCTGGCAACTACCAGAAGCTGGGAGAGAGGCATAGGAAAGTTTCTCCCTTAGCGTGTCCAGAAGGAACTTGCTAATACCTTTATTTTGGCGTTTTGGCCTCCTGAACTGTGAGAATATAACTTTTTGTTGTTTTAAACCCCAGTTTGTGGGAATTTGTCATAGCAGTCTTAGGAAACTAATACACAGAGATATTTGAAAAATCAGTAGTGCATCAGTGAACCGTGGGAAACTTCAGGCGGTCTAGTATGTATGGACTTGGAATTGCCAAAGGAGAGAAGTGAGAGGGAGGAATGAAAACATTATTTGAAGAAATAACAACTGAAAACAATAAACCTAGAAATCGAAGAATCTCAACAAACTCTAAGGATAAGATTTATAAAGAATGAACACCATGAAAAAAAAACACAGTGATAAAAGGAAAATATTAAAAACAATGATAAGGAGGGGGGGCTGGCCCAGTGGCTCAGGTGGTTAGAGCTCCATGCTCCTAACTCCGAAGGCTGCAGGTTTGATTCCCACATGGTCTGGTGGTCTCTCAACCACAAGGTTGCCAGTTCAATTCCTCAAGTCCTGCAAGGGATGGTGGACTGCACCCCCTGCAACTAGCAATGACAACTGGACCTGGAGCTGAGCTGCGCCCTCCACAACTAAGACTGAAAGGACAACAATTTGAAGCTGAACGGCATCCTCTACAACTAAGATTGAAAGGACAACAACTTGACTTAGAAAAAAGACCTGGAAGTACACACTGTTCCCCCAATAAAGTCCTGTACCCCTTCCCCAATAAAAAAAAAAAAAAAAAAAAACATGATAAGGGGAAAAGATTAAACTTGTGATAAAGAAAACATATTAAAAGCATTCAGTAAAAAAATAAAACACGTTATGTCCAGAAAAATAAAACATGTTATGTCCAGAAGAATCCTTGGCATTTCTTGGCTTGTAGGTACATTGTAGGTATATTGACAGAAAGAATGCCGATGACATTTTATCTCCTTGTGACAATGACACAAGACTTCTTGTTGGAATGATGGCAGACTACTTGTTGGAAACAGTGCAAGCCACAACATAGTGGAGCAGCATTTGCAGTGCTGAAAATAAAAATCTGTCAACTTACAATTCTCCATTAAGTAGACATATTTTTCAGAAATAAAGGCAAAATGCATTTCAGACAAACAAAAGCTGAAATAATTCATCACCAACAGATCTACATTATAGGAAATGTTAAAGAGGAAAATGATACCAGATGAAAATCTAGATCTTCATGAAGGAATAAAAAATACTAGAAATTGTAAATAAGTGCGTAAATAGAGATGACATTTTTTCTTATTTAAAAAATATCTTTAAAAGATAACTGACTGCTTAAACATATTAATAACATATTGTGAGATTTATAACATATGCAGAAATAAAATGTATGAAACAGTAGTACAAAGGCCAGGAGGAGAGAAATGGAAGTATACTGCTGTAACCATCTTGTACTATAAACTAGTCCTCCTTATCCATGGGTGATATGTTCCAAGACCCTCACGGATGCCTGAAACCATGGGTAGTATTGAACCATGTATATAAAATGTTTTTTTCTATACATACATGCTTATGATAAAGTTTAATATACATGTGTAAATTTGACACAGTAATTAGTTATTACTAATTAGTAATTATATTAGTTATTAACAATAACTAATAAAAGAGAACAATTATAAGAATATACTGTAATAAATGTTATGTGAATGTGGTCCCTCTTCTCTCTCTGATAACCAATCAAATAACTGAGGCAGCTACTAAGTGACTAATGGGTGTGTGGTGTACACAGTGTGGATATGCTGGACAGAGGAATGATTCACGTACTGGCCAGGACAGACTGGAACACACGAGATTTCATCATGCTACTCAGAATGACATGCAATTTAAAACGTATGTATTGTTTATTTCTGGAATTTTCCATTTAATATTTTCAGACCATGGTTGACTATGGGTAACTGAAACCATGGAAAGTGAAACCATAGATAAGGGGGAAGACTATTGTATATGAAATGATATAATATTATTTGATGGTAGTTTATCCTAAATAAGATTTAGGATTTTAATAAATCCTAAAATAACTGCACACACATAAATAGAAACATGTAAACTGGAACAAAGAATTATAACTGATATGACATCAAGGAGATAAAATGGAATAATAAGAATTAATCCAAAAATTAGAAGATGCAGAAAATTAGAATAAAGAAGAAAAATGGTACAAAGAGCAGGTGGGCTAAATAGAAATAAAACAACAAGATGGAAAATTTAAACCCAATCATATTAACAGTCATGTTAAATATAAATAGTCTCAAGAAGGCTACTTTAGATATAAAGACACAAATAACTTTAAAAATGAAAGAATGGAAAAAGAATGCTAACACTAACCAAAAGTACAATATAGTGGCTATAATGGTATCAACCAAAATACATCTCAGAGCAAAGAATATTATCAGGGATAAAGAAGCTCATTTCATAATGATAAAGGGGTTAATTACCAAGGGGACATAACGATTCTAAATGTTTATATGTCTAATGACAGACTTCAGAACACGTGAAGCAAAAACTGATAGAATTGAAAGAAAAAAATAGACAAGTTCACAGTTTGAGCCTGAGATTTCAACATAGTCTCTATATTGATAGAACAAGTGATAAAACATAAATAAGGGTATAGAAGCCTTGAAAATTGAAGCACAGGGAATATTTTTCAATTTATTCTCTAAGAACAGCATTATTCAGATATCAGAACCACACAAAGACATTGCAAGAAAACTACAGACCAGTATTCTTCATAAACATGCATTCAAAAAATTTTAAATTTTACCAAATTAAATCCAACAATATATAAAAAAGGATAACAAATAATGGCCAAGTGTCCCAGGAGAGCAAAGTTGGTTTAAAATGTGAAGGTTAATGAATATCCATTTTCCTTTCTCACTCAGATATTGCCCACACCAAATTTCCTAGGTTATTTCTTCTGGAATTACTGTGTCCTCCTAAATCTGAAATTTTTTTTTCTCAGGGTAGAATAGAATACCCTTTTTAAAGATAGTCTGACCTTAGGTAAATCTTTTGGTTTTGCTTTTTTTAAAAAACAAAACAAAACAAAACAAAACACAGCTAGAGGAATTCAGTTGAACTCTTACATGTTATAATTTTAAATTTCTTTTGTAATAGTTTTTTGTTGCTTTGTAAAAGAATTATCACCAACTTATTGGCTTAAAATGGCACACCTTTATATTTCACAATTTCTGTGGTCAGGACTCGGGCATGGCTTAGCTGAATCCTTGGCTTAGGGTTTCACCAAGCTGTAATCAAAATGTTGGCTGGCTGCATTCTTATCTGGAAGCGTGACTGGGGAAGAATCTGCTTCCAAACTCACTCAATTTGTTGGCTGGATTACTTTCTTTGTGAATATAGGACTGAGGGCCCTGAGTCTTGCAGGCTGTTAGTTGGAGGCCACCCTCAGCTCCTAGCTGCTGCCTGCAGGTCTTTGAGGCTTCCCTGGGTTCCTTGCTATGTGGGTTTTTCCAACATAGCTGTTTAGTTCATAAAGCCATTAGGAGAGGCTCGAAAGTGAGTCTGCTAGCAAGAGCGAGTGGTATATAACATAATGTAATCACAGGAGTGATAGGACATCCCATTATTTTGTCCTATTCTATTGGTTAGAAGCCCACACTCAAGAGTAGGGGATTAGGCAAAGTGTGAACACTAGGAAGGGAACATATTGGGTGCATTCACAGTCTGCCTGCACATATGCTTAAAGAAGTTCAGGCAACAGACTCTAAAAAAAATTGAAGCAGTAATAATATAACAATAATTATAAATGAAATAAGTAGAGCGATGTAGGAATCTGGACTGAACGATTAATTGGTTGGGTTCAGTTTTGTTTAGAGATAAAAAAACACTATAGGTTTGATTAGCAGTGCAAGTTAATTTATTGAGTATTCAGACTTTTATTATGCTCTAATTATTTCTTACATAAATCTCGTCTTTCAAATTTGACTGTAAGTTCTCAAAGGCAGGTACGACTTCCCACCTTTTTGGTACTCACAATATCTTTTAGCAGGTTAATGAGTGCATTACAGATACAGTAAATTTTATTTGGAATTTTACAAACACACAACGAATGATTTTGTTGCACATTTGAAAACAGTGCTAAACACACCCTACCAAACTGCATTGGCTTCATCTATTAGTCAATAAAACATTAATTGATTGGGATCAGCTCAGTTGGAGTTTAGAAAAACAATGTGATTTGTTTGCTTTAGGGTAAATTAAAAACAAATTCAAAAGTACAAAGTAAATAATAGCATAAGGGTTTATGTTTTAAAATTTGTTAAGTTTTAGAAAATTTCTTTTATGAATTAGAAAACGTTCAAGATATTGCTATAAAATGTCACTATCATTTATTTACATTCTTGTATGGTTTTATTTTTTGAAAGAAAATAGTTGTTACTGGAAATTGATTTGAGTCCTGGCTCACCCTATCTATGCTCAAACCTATGGTGAATAGTCATATTAACTTACTTAAAGAAGTTTTATTGTGGAAAATTTCAAACATGCAAAAGTGAAGGAAAGTAGTGTAACAAAACCTGACATATACCCATCTTAAGCATCAGGCATTATCAACACACGGACAATTATGTTTCATCTATACCCTCACCAACTTCTCTCCACTTTATATCATGTCAAAGCCAATCCTAGGCATTATATCATTTCATTTACAAACACTGAAGTATGCATCTCTAAAATATATATATCATTGTTACACTTAAAGGTTAATAGAAATTCCTTAATATCATCAAATATTCAATTGGTGTTCAATTTCTCCAATTAGTTCATTAAAAAAAACACACACAATTGCTTTGTTAGCTTTCAAATGAAGTCCACACATTGTACGTATTTGGTATATCTCTGAAATCTATTTATCACCTCCTCTTTTTTATTTGTTATATTTTGGTTTAGATCCCATAGTAGAATTCCTGTCTTGAAGGTGGTTAGAGACCTTGGAAAGTTACCCAATCCATTGCCTCACTTTCATGTCAAGTGAGATCACACCTAAGCTATCATGGTCAGAGAGGTGCTGTCTGATTTTGATGAAATCAGCTCTCTTGGGGTCTCAAAATTCTACATTGAGATAATTGAGACTATTTTGTTACTTTGCTGAAGGGAGCTATCTAAATAAATTAAACGTGCACAATAGATTGAACTGCTGGAAACACCTCTTCCTTCCTTCAACTCCATTAACTAGGATTCACTTTTGCTACTAATCTGACAAGAGGTTTTCTTTGTTAGATATGAGAGGTTACTATAAAAGTACAAAGAACTCTTGCTCATGGAAGAATTTGTCCAGCCACGATGTGTCCCTTCTGTGGGTCTCTGGAATTCTTACCTTAGCCAGAAATTTAGTTAAACTGTGTTTATATGCTACTGTATATTATCAAAGAGTAATTGATGTTTTCCTTAGAATCCTGGCCAAATTCCAGCTCTGATAAACACATTCTACTTCCCAAAATTTCCCCTGCAATTTCAAATGGATTTCATATCCTTAATTGCCTGTCCCAACCTGTTGCTTGGTGTTGAAGTTCACCTATTAAGCAGCTGTTGCTTTTGGCCCCAGAGGCTTGTAACTTTTGGGATTCAAAGAAGGGATCTGGTAAACTTGGTAAATGAGTATGTATATATGTTAGTATGAATGACTCTGAGGGCTCCAGAACTTAAACTTATCCTCTAATATGAAAACATTGGAGAGAGAGAGAGAGAGAGAGAGAGAGAGAGAGAGAGAGAGAGAGAAAGACACTGAACCATACAGTCACTCCAGAAGTATGAGGCCTTTAGTTTGCTCAGTAAACTTTTATTAAGAAGTTTGTATGTATGAGGTGTTGTTCTGTGTATTGTGGGGATACAAATATGAAGGAAATAATAGTTCTTGCCTTAAAGGAATATACAGTCTGGTAGAGTGGATGTTTTCAAAATATTAGGCAGTGCTAATTACCCTTTTTAAAAAGTCTTCCTTATAGTGGGTGAAAACTTGAGCAAGTTCCATTCCTCTTTAATCCAAGGTTTTCTCATGTGTAAAATGGAGATAAATATCTACCTCAGAGTGTTTTGTACAAATATTATGATGCAAAGTACTGAAGATATCGCCAGGCATATAGTATTGCCTGGCTTAATGAACATTAGTTATTGTGGATTTCTAAATGTGCCACTTGGGTCAGCTGCTGGGGGAATGTTAATGCCACTGAAACCTGTTTTGGGTTGTTTATATAGATGCAGATATCTAGACTGGATGGAGAGCTCACTCATCCCATAAAAACCAAGATTGCGGGAGAATTCTACACCCAAATGCTTAGCAGGCTCCAAATCTTTTATTTACTAGTTCTTTGGTACAGATCATAAAAGGAGGAGAAGGAATTAGGATTCTCCTGTTCTCACCCCATTATCTAACTTAAAATCCTGAGTGGTTTTAGGGACCGAGATTTGGAAATTCAGACCTTTAAAGCTGTTACAACAGGAGAAAATAAAAACTTTACTGTTTGACATTGGCACGTATTCCAAAGTCCCTCCCTATTTAACTAGCTCTAAGCTTTCATAGGAGACATAAGACACTTAAGGGAAAAGTATTGCCACAAGGCTAATGATGACAACAGCTGCCAGCGCACCTTCCATCAAAAACATGTGAAGACTTGAAACCAATCTGAGCTCCGGTTTGTTTTAGAAGCATCACTGTGACATGCCTGTGCCGGCAGAGGCTCAGAATGCATTCCTTAACACTAGGACTCTAAGACGTGCTGGATGCCAGAAGCCCAGTGGTAATGAGAGAGCAGTTGTGAAGTTTCATTCAGAGGGTGTTCTTTCATCATGGGCGTGCTGGCTCTGAAAGTTGGGTGCAGGGAACCACAAAAAAAGAATGGGTCAATTCCTTTCCTTCATCAGAGGTTATAGTCCAGCGAATTCATCTATTTATACCTTTGTCCTTCAGACACTTAATGAATGCCCACTGCATTCAAAAGCACTGTGTTGATGATTAAATCAAGTAAAGTAGTGAATTTAGGATTGGCAGTAAATTATAAACTTCATAACTTCTATGCGTATTTTGGAGAAAATCCACTGGGATACTTTAAATGGAATCAAAACAACAGGTATACATAATATGACTACAGAGTGGTGAACTCGATTCTTTCATACCAAGATTTATAATGTGCAGAACACTATTCTAGGTACTTAGGAAATCCTAAAAATGAAATGGTTGGACTCTAATAAGTAGGTTGGTGTGAGAGCAGATGTCTTCAACAGCTTCACAAGGAGAAATCTGTGTATTTTTTTCTGGGAAACACTCTGCTTTTAAACAGATAGTCTCTTCTACTAAGTCTTAGCTCCCTACCTATATACCATGTAGCTAGCTCATTCTAAAAAGCCTAAATTTGGAATGTTGTGACCTCAACTTTCATAGTTATTTGTGGGCTTTCCATATGTATTCTTGACAGGATCATTTTCCTACCATCAATTAGAGTGACTGGTGTTAGCCCGTCTTCCCCCTTTCAGCATTTCTTCATTGCATTGTAGTCCTGTAAGTATCTGTTGGGATAAACAATGTGTATTTGGTATCTCCACTTCAAACTACATTTTTTTCTTTCACTTGTGGAGTGAGAGGGAGACTTGGGAAAAGTTTATACGAATTCTCTTAAAAATCTATGCTATACATCAAAGTTTTATTAGATAAGGAATACTTTACATAGTAAAGATGTGCTGTATTTCTAATTGCTACAAGTTCCTGAACAGAGATTATTAAACGAATGTCATCAGGTTAATACACTAAGACAGAGTCATACATTTTGTTCTTTGTTACCCGAAAAGCCAGGTATATTCATTTGCAACTACTCTTCTTTTCCTACCACAATCCTCAAGACACTAGGTAAATTTCATTGAACTCTTCCTCCTCACTTCTAGCCAATTCCATTGAGCCTTGAGACATACAAAATCTTCTCCTATCAGCAGCTCTTTCTGCACGGTCTGTCTTTATGTGTCTTCTTTAATGTCCAGGTTTATAATCCATATTCCTTTCTATCTTTGGCAGTTTCATTTGCCAGGCATTGTACTTAACCCTATAGCATATATCAACAAAGATGTGATTTCTGCTCTCAATGAGTTAGCACTCTATTTGGGAGAAGGAGCTCTTGCCTATATGTCCTTCTTTCATGAAATTTTTGTTTTATGAAAAACCAAGGAGGTCTTAAGATTTAATAAGTGTAAGTAGCATTTAAAAACTAGGTACACAAAGAGAAAGATTTCTTATAAAAAAGGATATAACATTGTGGTAGCATTAGAAGGTGGCACACACTTTAAAAATATTTCCCTATTTGTTTCACTGATCATTCAATTGGCTAGTCTTTGGTATTTTGGGACTTTTTATGTTGTTATTAGTTGCTTTAAATAGAATAATCAAATGGTCCAGCCATGCAGGGATTTAAATTGCTGTCAAGTCAAGCAATGTAATACTCTATTATTTTTTAATCCTAAATACAAATTTTGTCTTCATATAATTGAATGTATTGTAGTCTTTCAGCAAAGTAAAACAGAAAACAGCAGAAGAAAGTGGAGACAACATTGGCAAAATGTTTTTGGAAATCATCAAGAAGAATGCCTCTGATATCTGAAAATAAAACAATATCTCTGCTGGGTTAATGAATAATAAACTTTACATGTAGTTGAACTAGGTTATTTTCTTACAGTTAGGCGAATGGAGAAACAAAATATTAGTTTAATGGAAGCAATCCTGCAATTTTAATCTGTTGAAAGTGCTGGCATAATTTTATAAACTATCTGTTAAGTTTCTAGTTCTAGGTAAGATGGAGCAAGCACATTTCATTTTGTCTCTCCCAAAAATACATGGAGCAGATATCTGAAGACTCTGAAAAGTGAATAGTAGTAAGCAGATGGCAGAAGAAAAGAATTCAAAACACAACCAAATAGGGTGAGATGACCATTTCTTGTTCTCTGGTAACTTCCAGTTTGAACGTAGGGTAGCCCCAAATCAAGAAGCAGATGTGGGCATGAACATAGCTGTGGGAGAAAACCTACCATGTTTCCCCAAAAATAAGACCAGGTGTTATATTAATTTTTGCTCCAAAAGACGCATTAGGGCTTATGTTTAGGGGATGGCATCCTGAAAAATCATGCTAGGGCTTATTTTCCAGTAAGGTCTTATTTTTGGGGAAACAAGGTAGTTCTGACTTGAGGAACAAGAAAAAGATCAGCTAACACTCAGAAAAAAAAGTGGGGGAACCTTGCTCTTCTTTACCTCTTTGGAATCTTTTCCATTCTCTTATGCCCCAGTCCTTAGTCAATCATGCTATGGTAGTGGCAGTGGCAGGGAGAAAAGCAGCAGCTGGAACCCTCAGTACCTAAAACAGAGAGGGGAACATTTTTTTTCTGATTGAAGGAGCTGTGGTCCCAAAAGGGTGAGGTGAATTCCTGTTGCTTTTTTGTTTCTTTCTGTTGTTTTGCTACTCAGCCCCAGAGGAGCCAATCTCAGGAAGGGTGAAGAGAAATCCAGCTTTATTAGAAAATTGAAAAGGGGGCTTCAGGATACAAGAAATACCATGGAGATCATAGAGAAAGTGGGAACATTGGAAGAAAATCCATAAAGTTGTCTATGAACTCCTGGGCTCATCCTTGAGCTATGCACGCGTGGATCTGATCCTAAACAGAATACCAAAGACTTTGAGAAGTGAATTAAGGGACAGACCACAGCCCATGTCCCAGACTTATCACTGGATGATAAGAACAGAACTAAATAAAGGAAAATTTCAACTTGCATAAGAATTGACAGATGTTAATGTGTCGTAAATGCTGGCTATAACTGACAAAATATGCTCAAAGAAGTAAGAGCATACAATTCTTTTAAAAAAAATTATTCTCTTGTGGTATGAATACTTAACACGAAATATACCCTTTTAAAAATTTTAAATGCAGAATACCTTATTGTTGACTATAGGTATAATGTTGTACAGTATATCTCTAGAGCTTTATCTTGCTTAACTGACACTTATGCCTGTTGATTAGTAACTCCCCATTTTCCCTTGTACCCAGCCCCTGGAAACTGCCATCCATTCTTTTTCTTATTTTTTAAAGATTTTTATTAAAATATAGCTAACATACAATATTATATTAGTTTCAGGTGTACATCGTCATTATTCAACAGTACCCATCTAGCACTATACAGAGTTATTATCATATTGTTGATTTTATTCCCTACACTAAAGAAGTGATCACCATGGTAAATCCAGCAACCACCTGACACTGTATCATGCTATCCATTCTCTGATTCTATGAATTTGACTGTGAATTTGTATGAGTTCATGTAAATGGAAATCTATGCCTAAACACATCACATTTAAAACTGTGACAAATATTTTGAAAGCAGCAAGAGAAAATTGATGTATTATTCAAATGACTACAATTTTCTCCTTAGAAATTGTATAGGCAAGAACAAAATGGATAATTTTTAAAGCACTGAAAGCACAAAAATTGTCAACCCAGAATTCTATATCCAGTAAAAATAGCCTTCAGAAATGAAGGTGAAATAAAGACATTCTCAGATGAAGAAGAACTAATAGAATTTATCACCAATAAACCCATTTTAAAAGAGTTACTAATTGAAGTTCTTAAGACATAAAGGAAATAATACCAGAAAGAGATTTGGAGCATCAAGAATGAAGACAGAGCAATATAAATGACAAATACCTAGGTAAATATAATATAATAGATAATTCTAATCCTTTTAAGTTCTTTATCATTGATAGTTAAAAGCAAAAGTTATAACACTGTGTAATAGGCTTTTCAGTGTTGTAAATCTGACATGCACCACTCCTCCCTCTTGTACAAACTAAACATTACTTTCTTCAGAGAATTTCCCTTTTTCTTTTCCATATGTTCATGGTAGTGCTGCCAATCACAACACAGCATTCTTCATAGGCACTAGGGTAAGCCAGTGGTCTACACTAGACTGACTGGATTTTCTCTGCCAGGTATCTGATTCTGGAACAGAGGTTCCAAAGGGCAGAAAATCAATCGGTGCCAAGTTACTCAATGATAGAACCCAGGGAGAAATTCCATAAATTCCTACTGTTGACAATCTGAGTCTTCCCAGCTCCGTACCCTTTCTGAAGAACAATTGTTCACCTTTTTCTTCAATTCAGTAAACTCACCAGTCTCCTCACAATATCATGACTTTTGCTTAAGTTAGTCAAAATCAGTTTCTGTGTGTATAACCAAAGGCACTCAACTAACACACCACCACCCTCCTCCACTTCTACCTTCATCCCCTGCCAGAGTGGGGGGCAAAGAAGAGAAATTTTTAAAGAGAAATCCAAAGGCAAGAAAATCATTCATTTAAATAAATAAGATTCTCCTAGTGAGATAGAAAAGAAATATATGTAGAAAGAACTTTGGACTGAAAGGTAATATACATAGATGTAATACTTAAGACAGTTACAACATGAAGATGGGAAACTAAAGGAATATATGTTGTAGAAAAGATGCTAAGACAATTCAATGGAGAAAGGATCATCTTTTTAATAAATGGTGTTGAAACAATTGGATATATATGTGCAAAACAAACAAACAAACAAACAAAAAACCCGAAAAACGATTAACCACCTAAACCTCATACATTATACAAAAATTAAATCAAAATATATCATAGCTCTAAGTATAAAATGTAAAACCATAAAACTTTTAATGAAAATATAGGAAAGAATATTCATGGCCTGAGGTCAAGCAAAGAGTTCTTAGATACAACATTGAAAGCATAATCTATAAAATAAACAACTGATAAATTTAATTCATCAAAATTCAAAACTTTTGCTTTGCAAGACACCATTAAAAGAATGAAAAGTTGGGGCGGCTGATTGGCTCAGTTGGTTAGAGTGCAGTGCTCGTAATACCAATGTGGCCGGTTCGATTACCACATGGGCCAGAGAGCTGCGCCCTCCACAACTAGATTGAAAACAGTGACTTGACTTGGAACTGATGAGTCCTGGAAAAATACACTGTTCCCCAATATTCCCCAATAAAAAAAAAAGAAAAAGAAAAGTTAAGATCTGGACATTATTCAAAATTTGCTAATCCACTTATATAGGTAACCATTTTTTTCCCCTTTTAATTTCACTGTGCTAGAATTTAGTCCTGCAACCTCAGGACACATCTTTACTCATCTCCCGGGCAACCATTTTTAGTTTTTTTCTTGCCAGTATATAGGTAGGCACCCTAAAGGGCTCTCTCTCACTCAGGCCTGCCTTTGGCCATGAGAAACATGTGCCTTTGACTCTCAGTCCATGAGAGTACTGCTAATTTACTCTTTCATTTGAATCATTCCTTCCAAATATTTGTCTAATAACTAGAATGAAAATACTACCAACCAGTTATCTGATATCTAGAATTGAGAATAAAATTTTATTTTTGTCATGTGTATAATTCATTTGTATAATTCATCTTTAGCAAATTTTGACTCGTAGGTTTGCTATAACCTAGTTTGCTATAACCTAGCTTGCCTCTTATAGACATGTTCCAAATAAGGAAAATAAATCTTTAAATTAATCTAAGCAAAAACATAAGAAGATTGCACTGTCGCTGCTAAGAAGTCCTTACCTGAAAGATTCCAAATAAACTCTGAATTTTTGCTTCTCTACTGTTAGATTACCTCTGCAAACAGTTTTACTCTTTGCAGAGAAAATTAAGTTAATATAATGAGTTAATGTGATACTCAAGAAGGAGGATTTAAATACGATATTAGAATTTTTTCTCACCTAGAACAAATGTGTTTTGGGTAACCACTTTGTCATAAAAACCCTTTCATAAGCTAAAAACTTGCTCTTTGTCTCCCAGTCTAAATGCTTTTATGGCAATTAATGAACAGATGATTATCTCTATGCTGTGCCACAAAAACTGGCCAATTTGTTGAAAAAAACTAGTTAAATCAGTTGTTTTGGCATTATACAGATTCAGATCGATCAATTTGTGAATAGATGGAACTCAGGATTGAATGAAACACATGAATGATTTTAAGTTTCTGGGTACTAGTCAGTGGTGGACTAGAATGTTTTACTCTTTTAAACTTAGCCCTTCCTCATCTCTTTTCCACACTGTCAGAATGGCCTTTTAACTGATCTCGATGCCTCCAACTTAACTCCATTTTCAAATTATCCACACTGTCATTTGATAATTTTTCAAATTTTTCTAATTTGATGATGCTACTCTACTGCTTAAAGGTAACCTCAGTGGTTTTCTATTACATACAAAACAGTTCATATTCTTCAGCTGGCCTTTAGGACTACAAAAGCTGGTTCCAATCTACCTAATTAGTCTTATTTCCTTTAATATCTTTGCCTCACACTCTATACCATATAGGTGTTCCCACCTTCCTATGAGTATAGAATATTCTTTCAGGTGTTCATGTTTTGCCCACCTTTTTTAATTAGCCTTTCCCCACCCAACTCCCCGACCCCTACTGCGTGGTGAACTTTTTATATCTTCAAATTCCAATTCAGATGTCACCTTCTTTGTAAAGTGCTCCAGTGCCCCCCTCCCGCAATTCTCTGTCATTATAGCACTTTGCACAAACTTGTCATACGGTTGTGCAAGTATATGTTTACTTATCTGTTTTGTCCAACAGAGTGTGATCTCTTTGAAGAGAGGAAGATTTTAGTTCCATATCTCAAATCCTAACCCAATGCCTGACATAATAAACACCCAAGCAATGTTTGTGGAATGAATGATTGATTGTCTAAAAGAGTTAGTGCATTTTTAATGATTTATCACTTATTCCTAAGAATGAGCACCTACTCAGGGAGAATCTGGCGCATTTATAATTCCATAAATTACTCTTTGTAATGAAGTGAGTGCTTGAAAGAAGTTGTGAAACTCTTATGGGGCAGCTTGTTCCTTCTAATTCATAGACACAGCCCAGAGCTCCAGAAGGCACTGGAAGAAAATTATGATTGTAATTGTTAAGTATTTACTTTTAGAGTTTCTAAGCAAGAACAAGTGTTTGACATACACAAAGTTAAATTTGGCTTAAAGCTCAAAAAATTCAAGCACAAAAACATTTTAGAATTTTCTCTCCATAAATAGCCCAATAACCTCTAACGTTTGGATATCATAAAAGTACCTACTTAGTAGGGCCTTGTCCAAAGTAGGTGTTCAATAAATACTTGTTAAAGGAGTTGTTTTTCCTTCTGTATTTATAATAGCAAATGGTGCCGATGTATGCATTCCCCTGTTTATCTGTGTATGAACTTGATCCTATAACTCTTATAATCATAGAATATTACACATAGAATCTTTGAACTCATCTTGTTGAATAGCCTCAAATTACAAATGAAGATACATCTAGAAAGATGAGACCCTGTTTGAATTAAACCATGTGAAATTGCTGTTTTAATAGGTCAAAAATGGTCTAAAACTGGCAATTTCATTTGTTGCAACCTAAAAAATGTGAAAGTGTTCATTCCATATCATGATACAGAGCTCTCCCTGAGGATAATAAGAAGAAAGGAGTTACTGTCTAAAGTAAAAATATAACATCAAATAGGTTAAACTCCAAGTTATAGAAAAGGGATCATATCTGCTGCTTTACCTGTTAGTTATATATGATCAGAGAAAACATTTGGATCATGGGATAAAAGGTAATGGTTTCCACTGAATGGGTTGGGAAACTTTATAAGGTTGAGAACCTTAAAAAAATATTTGACCAATTTTTTTTAAGCTCCTGAACTATAAAAATTTCCTCGCTGAGTTTTTAAAAAACGAGATTGGCCAAATTTAACGGGTGTGGCTGTATTTCAAAGTATCAGAATTTCTCAAATTTTATCCCCTGATTCCTATTCCCTGAATATTCTAGATCCTACCTAAAACCACAAATTGTAACTGAAAGGGAAGATTATTTTGTTTACTCTGTCCTGCCTTTGTGGGAAGCTTGGCTTCCCATGGAACTGCATTTCGTTTTTAGAATGAGCTTTCAACAGGAAGCATTCTGCTCATGCATGCATGACAGGAGAGGAATGTGCCCTGACATAATGATATTTTTACCTAAGAAAGAGTTTTGGCTCAGGGATTTCTTTGGGAAATCGTTTGTGGTCTTTTCCCCCATGACACATGTGGTCACGTTGGCATTTTTCTTCATAAACACAGTTCAACGAAGCCATCCTTTGGACCTTTCTCTCCTTGTTTTCTCTTGTTTCTGTAGCCTTTCTGTCATAGGAAATGAGACATTAAGCTTCAGGCCAGAGAAGTCATCATGTTCTTAAAGTAGTCAGAGGTTTCTAATCTTAGAATTTGGGCTCATGAAGACCTGTAGGTGAAAAGGGAACACAGATGCAATTTCCTAGACAATCAGAATAAATGTTTTTGTTTGTTTTACTTTTGAATTAGATAATTACGTTGGCTCTTACCTTTACCTCAAATGTTCTGGTAATTATTTCTGCTTTCTGTTTTGCTTTATGTCTACTGAAAAAAAATCAATATTAGTTATGTTTCCGATTTTCTTAATGAACATATTCAGATTTACTGGACAGCCTATCTAATTAATTTTATAGTTAGTTAAAATAAAGTCTTTATGGTTGCCTGCAAATATAGCCTATGTTTACATGCATAATCTATATATTCCATAAGAGTAGGAATTGTCTGTTTTGTTCACTGTCAGATCCCCAGCTAGTACACTGCCGGCCCATAGTAGGGACTCAATAAATATTTGTTGAATAATTGAATGAAAGTAGAAGTATTAAAATTGAGTTCTAATGAGGTAGTTATCTAAACTTATAAAAATTAACCTAATGAAATATTCAAATATGGAGGATAGAGAAGACATAAAAATTGTTATTCTGACATGAAGCAGAATCTAGGGAGGGAAATGCCTGCGGGAGGATTTAACCCCACAGTTCTTATCCTTCCAATCTGGGTGTCCTTGAGCCTTAGAATCTGAAGGAAACTTTAGAGATCATATCATATCTAATCACTTATTTGACAAAAGGTTATGCAACCCTTGATTGATCACCATTTATAATATAGTGACTCATTACTCACTAGTTAAGAAGCAATGCACTTTTTTATAGGAAAATTCTGATGCTAGAAAGTTTTGACTTTCAATTGATCCAGAACTTACCTGTCTGCTATTTCTGTAAATTTTAAATTCTGCTTTCTGGGACCGCATGTGATATGCCTGGTGGCAGACCATCCAGACCTGAATTAAGGGTATATCGTTTATGTCAGCACTAGTCTAGGTTTATTTTGAGGCAAGGCCCAAACTAGATAATAAACCTCCCCAATTCTTGCCAGGTACACCTGAACTAGCCTGCTTTGCACGGCATAGTGTCCTTATCTCATACATAATTTGTGGAAATGTAAATTGTTAACACTTCCTTCGGGAACAATTCGGCTCGAAAAATGAAATTGTACCATTTCATCCAGAAATTCAATTTTTAGAAATTTACCTTAAATAAATATTTCCAAAGTTGTACAGAAATAGATGAACAAAGATGCCTAGAGATGATCCAGGATTCCCATTATAAAAATTTTAAAACAATTTAAATGTTCAATAGGCAATAAATAAGTTGGATACATCCGTTCAATGGAAAAGTATAATGAAAAAGAATGGGATAGAGCCACATACATATCCAGTTGAAAGATGTTCATTACATATTATTAAATGAAAAAACAAATATCATAAAAGTATGTATGACACACCCTCATTTTTATAAAATAATAGTAATAATAATAATATATATAAGTATTTCAGTGAAAGATTATATACCAAGCTTATAACCCTAATTTGTAAGGGATAGCATTATGATGGACTTTTTACTTAAATTATTTCTGTAGTCTTTGAACACTTTAAAATGAGTATTACCACTATAGTAAGGAAAAAAAAAATGCAGACATTTAAAAATGTCACCTGGAAGAATTCTAGACGATTAGGATTGAAATAGGACTTAGACTGCGTAAGAAGTATCTTTAGAATTAATCTAACGTAACACCCTAATTTTACAGATAAGAAAACTGAGTTCTACAAATGTGAAATGAGTTACCCAAATCCCCCAAAGCAATTAGTAGCAAATCCATTTTTAGAACACAGGTCTAGCACTCTGAATTATACCACAATGTCTTTTAAAAAGCAGTACAGATTTTGAGAAAAATGAAATATAAAAGTATTCATTATAAATCTGTTCATATTTGTTTTCTTTTAAGTTGCTCATAGTTAAAATAATGTAAAAGAGTAACAACTTCACAAATTGTGATAGGTTTTTTTTCTTTTAAACTTGAATTTTGTTTAAGAAATGATTAATACCAATGTACTCCTCCTCAGGAGAGAAAATTAAAGCCAAGAGATTTGTGGAAGATTCTATAGTGCATTAATAGTAGAGCTGGAACTTGAACCCTGGTCTCAGGATTCTTAGTCAATGACTTCTTCATTTTGCCAAACTGCTTCCTGCAAGTTGATGTACACTTATTAACTATCCGTCACGGTACTAGATACCTCAGCCAGAGATATACTAGGCGCAGTCCACACCCTTGAAAAATAAAATAAAACGTGCCAATAAAATGTTCATTTAAGAGATTTCAGCATAGATAAGATCAATTAAGTTGAGAAAGCCTAATGAACTGAGCCTCAAAGTCTATCGAATTCTTTGTCCTTAATTTGAAAATGATGTATATGAGAACTTTCCCCCCTTATCCCAATTAAGGATTTCAAGGCATTCCATACCAATATATAAAGTATCACAACCTTCTCAAAGGGAAGGATTATTTTATTCATTAGGAAATTGAAGGCACAGAGACATTAAATGGTTTGTCTACTGGTCACCAAAAATAAGAATAACTGTCAGATCCCTTAGTTCTGGGTGATTCCCAGAAAATCACACGTTTCATGGATCCAAATTAATTTGGACTACTCCTGAAATCCCGAACATATCTGGAAAGTGAATAGATCATTGCACTTTATTTTAGGTTATGTCGACCACAAACCTGGCAGAACCTGACTCGTCTGAGCAGAATCCACCAAACTATGCCTTCTAAGCCAGGTTTACTCCACCAGAACTGGGGAAGCATTTATTATTCCATGGGTGAGGTTGCATGCATCAACAGCCAAGTCAATAGCAGATGAATGAAAACCACAAAATTAAAGGTGTTGTTGGCACCAATACACAAACTAAAAGTGCTGATCCAGGAATGACAATCTAAACATTTTCAGACAAGTTAGGAATACAAGTAAGACCAGCTCTGGGCAGATCCCATTTGTGTGACTGGCACCAACAGTTTAGTGAGCATTTAACTTGGCACCAAGGCTTCATTTCCCCTTTGTGCTCTGGCTATGTTTTATGCAAATTTTAAGATACAAAGCCATTTTTGTTACAGGCTTATTTTTTTAATGATCTTCAGACTCTGCTTCCCTTAACTGGTTACCTTTATTGTAAATAAAAAAATAAACAAGTCTTTAATCCCCTTGTGTACTTTTAAAACATTCTGATTGTCAGTGGAAATGCAGATTCATTCTCTCATAGTCCTTCAGGCTTTTAGGATGTGTTAGTTCCGATCCACTAAGAAATAGATTTATTGGGGAAGCAGGCAGAAGGTGGGGCAGTCTTTAGATCATGAAGAAGAGAGGGAAGGATGGAAGATTGCGTAGGAGAGGTCTCAGACTGCAGTGCAGAGCCAAGAAAGATATGACCAGGTTGATGGGAAATCCCAGAATCACAGTCACTGAGAAGTCCTGCATATTGTAAGAATGGGCCCATTTTAGCACCTCTGCTGTGCTCTCTCATTGCCTGGGAGCATCCATGGGAAGTGTGGCCTCAGGGCAAATGCGGGGGTGAATCCAGAGAGGCTGGCAGTCAAGTATTCTCCTAAAACAGGTCTGAGAGGAGCATTGTCATAACTGCCACAGTCTACTCCTTGTGCTACACAGATCTACTTCTTCACATAGGTCTGGGGAACAGCTCGTCTTAGACTCTTCTTTCTGGAGGAAAAGCAAGAAGAGGAGTAGTAGTGCCATGTCTGGCACGATAGCCATGATCAGGAATACTATTTGGTTAAACTTGGTCTATAATCATTCCCCAAGATGGCTTCTATAAGGGCCAGATATAAATGATTTAAATGAAGCCATGCTGGTAACCACCATCTTTGCCTCCTTTAGATCTTTAATGGCAGTACTAATCTCCACATCATCTCCAGGATGCAATATCTATCATTTTGAACTTATTATGTTGGCTGTGAGGAAGGATAATTTAAAAGATTTCTATTTGGCTTTTCCTGCTATGATAGCTCTTCCTTCATAGGCCAAGGGTGCAATGTAGGGGTTACTTCAACTGGCAAGTTTCAGTAGTGTGTCTCATAGGAATCATTGCAGTATGTACTTTCTGTGGTATTTAGTCAAGGGTTTCAGGATTTGAAAATTTGCTCAGGTCTGGTAACTTAGCAAAGGATCGCGACTTTTTACAGGTGCTGCTGTCAGCCTCTTGCTTTCCCATTCTTGCTGCATCCCCCTTTTGAAGCTGTTAAGTAGAACACTTACTGGCTGCCCTTTTGTTTTGTTCATAGATAACCCGTGCTCTGTCAACCATCCCCACAACTCCTCATGGGTCAAACCTCTTGGCTGCTCTGATCTTGTAGGTCATTAAGGTGATTGCAACCTCTTAACTTCTGGCAGGTAAGTACTGTCACCTGGCCTCTGTACTTTGGGGACTCTGTCATCTGAATTCATCATTGTGAGTATTAATGTGCCCAGCTCTGTGATGGTCTCTCCTACCATCCTTCCTGGCCTGCAGAGGTGCCACCACCAAATTTCTTAGTGATGCTGCTACCCCTCTTAGTGCAGTCCTGATGGCTGGGGGGAAAGATGTGTTTTCTAGGCCCTCCTGTGGATCAAATCCTCTGGGAGATCTTCTGGCCTGATGTAATATGTGCATTCTAGTATGTCCACTTACAGGTTCAAGTTGAGGGTGAGGCAAGAGACTCCATTCTTGCAGAACCCTGAGAGTGAGTGACTCTCTAAAGTTTGCCCCTATGTACCTCTCTTGCCTCACCCTCACTTCCCTTAGCCTCTTTATTTTTTATCTCTAGTATCAGAACAACTCAGGCATTTCACTTTGCTGAGTGTTGGTCATTGCTGTTATCAGACTTCTCAGAGCCATCCTAGTAATGAATTTCCCCACACTCTGCAGTCCTTGCCAGGTTTTAAATCCTGTGTCCCAAGAAAAGCACCCTCAAGTCAATGAATTCTTGCTTACCCAGCCCAGTCTTATATTCTGGCACCTTTCATGAAGCACCCTTAAAATCCAATCCCTGAGTTGCTCCCCCTGGCTCCTGCTGGTATATGCAAGCTAATTTTTGCAACTCCTTTGATGTAGAGTCTCTTTTTGTCTTTCATCAGGCCAACCAGGTCCTCAGCTGGGTAGCCAAGAGTGGAGGAGAAAGCATCTCCTAAAGTGGCAGTTGTTCCTTTGTCAGAGACCAGCTTCTGTAGCATTTTCCAGCACAGTGGAGGTGCTTCCTCTGATTCGGGTAGGCCATCTACAAGCTCTGAGGGTTCAGAGAGATCTACATCACCGATATCTTTAGGAAGCACTCATCCAGATGTTCCCATCCCATTTTTCTGTGTCCCAGTTTGCCCCAGTGAGTGCCCTTACCTTAGCATAACAGACCTGCCTTGGCTGATGTTCAAACATCACTGGAGCGCCGCAACTTTAACTATGAGATCTACAGCCTGCTGCTCCCCTTTCTTCTTTTCCAGTGCGAGGGATAAGAGCTTCTTTGTAAAAGCAACAAAAGAGGCCCCTTTAAACTGCTTGTCAATAGCCCTCAGTGTCTCATTACCCCTCTGCTGGGCATCGATATAACTGAGTAATAGCCTGCCAACTCTGTTGTTTTCATAGTCATTTTGTTGTCTTTCAAATGCCTGAATGATTGGACCTGTACCAATGTTCTCTTCCACTGGGACATTTCCCTAGGTCATTGCTGGTGAAATCTTTAGCAAATGACCCCACCATCTCCCCTTGTGTCAGAGACTCTCTGTGCCTTTCCTACCACATGGGATGACACCCTCTTAATCTACTGTTTGGGGAGAGAGCCAGTCCCAAATTCCCACCTTCCTGCCTGTTTTCTCAGACTATTCTGTGTACTAAGTTAATTGTGTTAGTTTGGATCCACCCAAGCAAACGCCTAGGTGGGATTAGACATGAAAGAGTCATTTATTTGGGGAGGGAGCAGGAGGAGGCAGGAAGAGTCTTCAGAGTGTCCGTGTAAGAGGGAAGAGGGAAAGAGGGAGGATTGGGTAGGAGAGGTCTCAGACTGCAGTGCAGAGCCATGAAAGATATGGCCAGGTTGATGGGAAATCCCAGAATCACAGTCACTGAAAAGTCCAGCGTATTACCAGAATGGGCCTGTCTTAGCACCTCTGCTGTGCTCTGCCATTGCCTGGGAGCATCCATGGGAAGTGTGTCCTCGGGGCAAATGCAAGGGAGACAGAATCTGAGGCTGTCAGTTAATTATGCTCCCAAAATAGGAGGTCTGAGAGGAGCCTTATGACTGACCCATTGCCACCGAGCTGCTAATGATTTCTAGTCTTCACTGGGTTAGAAGTTGTTGAGTTTTACAGTTGAAAACACCTGGGAGGATAGACTAAGTATTTTAGCATCATTCAGATGACCACTTTCCATTCTTTTTTAAATTTTAAAGAAGAAGAAGGCAAAGGAAATAAATGTATCTAAACAGTTTGCATCATAGTTAAATGGAATAACAAATCTAGCTCAGGTTAGATAATTCAGACCCAAAACTTACGTTCTCTCCAGTTCCATAGTGGCTTTTTTGGGCCTGCTATATGTGGGTGTCATTTTGAAGACAGATGTGCTATAGTATCACAATGTTTCAGCTCTAGTCACACTACCAATATCGCTGTGGAATTTTGGACCTACTGAGGGGACTATCAGCGGCACTATCCTGCGCCCTGGACTGTAATGCAGTGCGATTGCTTTAGGCAGAGGGCTTCCTGACGCCTGCATCCTCTAAGTAGCTATTTGCCCTGCTTTTTCTTTCGCTCATGTTTTCTTTCTCTCTTTACCCACCTGAGTGGCATTGTTAGAGTCTAGGCACCATACAAAAAAGTTTGGTAATTATCAATGAGATTCATAATACGGATTTTATTTGTTGTTTGGCAATCCATGGTATTTCTTCGGCTCATGTTGGGCACCTTCAATCTGTGTCCTGTCAGGTAACTTTCTTGTACTGCTGAGGTCATTCTTTTTCTAATGTCTCTTCAAATTCATTTTCTCTGTTGGTATCTCTGTTTTCTCTCCTTTGGTATTTTGAGAGTAGTGACAAATGTTGGGTAGAAAAAATAACGGTGGAGCATAGTTTTGCGTATGTCCATTGTACTTTTGGGACTCCTTTGCTCTTATGGTATTATCAGGAGAAATTCCCCAGATGCCTGTATGACCAAGCTAAGTCAGGTAACTTCGTACCTATCTAGCTCCAAAGACACCGTGGATTTGTAAAGGAGATAGGGCAGAGAAAGGAGAGATTACAATTTCAATGACCCCTGTTCAGAGCTGTAGGAATTCCCTGAGTCTAAGTGAATAAGCAGAAATGTGATCTTAGGGTCAAATCAGAAGTTATGTGCTAGAGTCAGCAGTTGGGATATGCAGGTAAGCTGGTAAGCACTATCAAGTTTGAGTTCACAAACTGGAACAGATAGGGCCATAGACTATATGTGGTTTTTGAAGAGTACCTTTTGTGACATAACTAAGACGCTTCTGCCCTTTTTGTGATCTGACAGCATATTATAAAACATTTTTAATGCACTTTCTCACATACTTCTTTTTTTGATTACTCAATCTAAATGGTGTAAGCAAGGAGGCATACTGAAGAAACCAAGTCAAAAGAGGTTGAGAAGTCTTCCTTAAAAAATGAACCCACTTAGCTTTCTAACAGTGTTTTGACTTTCACAGTGTTTCATCGCCTGAGCCTCTCTGTCCTACAATTCCTCGCCCTACCCATCCCCAAGAATACAACTTAATCCAACCCTCTCCCCGCCAACCACAAAAATATACAAAACAAGTAAATTCCCTGTGGAGGCTTCAGGCTTTTGAAATGAGAAGAGCAATTGTAACATTTTTGTGTTATTGGGGGAAAAGTGGTAATAGGGATAACATGTTGGAAGAGGTCAGACTATCAGCAGTTAAGACAAGAGGGTGTGAACTGTGATACTGTTGGGGAAGGAGCTTTGTCTTAGGAGTTACATTATCTTTATATCCAAAGAGTTATTTTGATCGCCATTGCTCTAACTGGACCCACTTATAATTTTTCATTTTCTCTTTCTCACCCTCCCACCATTTAGTATCAAAGCACCCTATTTAAGGAATATTTCCTTTCCCTAAAAGAGGCCTAATAGAACAAGACAAATCATTACCTCCTAAAAATCAACATTTGGAATAAGTTTTTCTTTATAAAACCATTCAAATCTAGTGGAAGGAAAGCTAGCCAGCAGGAGATATTCAATTTTAGCAGGTGAAGAATCATCCAGATATGGGCATATTCCCACATGTCAGGAAGGGGCTAGGAACAAACATTTCTTGAACTCTGTTAGTGTCTTTACATACAGAAAACCATCTAATTTTAGCAGTAGATTATAAGATAGGTATAGTATTATTAAGCTTATTGTACACACATGGAAACTGGGGCTTGGAGAAGTTAAATAATTTGTCCAAGGCCACACAACTAGTTTGGATGTAGTGGATTTATCGCCAAAATCCATGATTTGCCAATTCTACTTCTCAGTATTAGACTATAATGCCACACACAGACACACACACACACACACACACACACACACACACACACACGCACACACATGCACACAGAGACAGCAGTAGAACCATGTGTAACCCATTATGATTGTTTCTTATGGACAAGCTTTTGGATTTAATAACAAATTATAGTTGAGGAGAAAACATCAATTACGAGGTGACGGAACATCCTAGACCTAGGAAGAAAAGACAAAATATTCTTTGACAAAGTTGATGCTTTTTCTTTAAAATACTCATCACTTGGCTTTCCTGATTTTCCTGCCCTATCAGCCACAATTTCTGTTTATACTGGTTCTTACTCTTCTTCCCAATCTATTAATGTTAAAATGACCCAAAACTCAGTTTTTGACCTCTTCTCTTATATACATATACTCTCTTTATCTCAGTTATTCCCAGAGCTTTCAATAACAAATCTATAAATATATGGTGACAGAAGGAGACTACACTTTGGGTGGTGAGCACACAATGGGATATACAGATATTGTATTATAAATTTGTACACCTGAAATATATAATGTTATTAACTGATTTTACCTCAATAAATTAAAAAAAATAACACATTTATGATGATGATTGTATATTTTTTAATTTTATTTTTTGTGCCTTTTCATTTTTTTATGTAGAGTCTACCTTTATTTTTTATATTTTAAATAAAATTTATTGAGGTAACATTGGTTAATGGAATTGTATAGGTTTCAAGTATACAATTCTATAATACATCATCTAGTATATATTGCATTGTGTATTCACCACACAAAGTCAAATCTCCTTCTGTCACCATATATTTGATTCCCTTTACCCTCTTCTACCTTACCACCCCTTATTTTCTGATAACCTATAAACTGTTGTCTGTGTCTATGAGTTTTTGCTTGTTTGTTTGTCTTGTTTGCTGCTTTAAGTTTTTTTTTTTCCATCCCCCCCCTCAAGCTGTTGTTCTCAGTCTATTTGTGGAGGACACAGATCCCTGGGCCATGCTGGTATTATGAGCATGGTGCTCCCCTCCCCGCGGCTGAGGCAGTCGGTTGCCTGCAGGCAGTCAGCTGCTCATGGCATCTCTTGCCAGTTGCCGGCAGCCCAAGGCAGCCCACGGCAGCCCAGCTCCAGATCAAGCCATTGTTCTCCATCTTAGCTGTAGAGAGCGCTACTGGCCCGGTGGGATTTGAACTGGTGATCTCAGTGTTAAGAGCTCACCTCTCCAACTGCCTGAGCCACCCGGCGGACCCTGCTTCCAGTTTTATATCCCACATATGATTAAAATCATATGGTTCTCGACTTTTTCTGTCTGATTTATTTCGCTTAGTATGATCATCTCCTGATCCATCCATGTTGTCACAAATGACAGTATTTCATCTTTTCCTATGGATGAGTAATATTTCATTGTATATATGTACCACATCTTCTTTATCCAATCACCTATCAGAGGACACTTTGGTTGTATCTATGTCTTGGCCACTATGAATAATGCTACAGTGAACACAAGGGTACTTTACAGATGAATGTTTTCAGATTTTTTGGGTAGATTTCCAGAAGAGGGATTGCAGGGTTGTATGGTAATTCTATTCTTAATTTTTTGAGGCACTACCATGCTGTTTTCCATAGTGGTTCTATCAATTTACATTCCAACCAACAGTGTACGAGTGTTCTCTTTTCTCCACAGCCTCTCCAACACTTGTTAGTACTTGTCTTGATAATAGCCATTCTGACAGGTGTGAAGTTGTATCTCATTGTGGTTTTGATTTGCATTTCCCTAATAGCTAGTGAAATTGAGCATCCTTTCATATATCTGTTGGCCGTTTGTATGTCTTCTTGGGAGAAATGTCTATTCAGGTCCTCTGCCCATTTTTTAATGATGATGACTATAGATATTTATCTCCTGTTTGAACCTTTTCCTTGAACTTCAGACTCATATATCCAATTTCCTTGATCTCGTCATTGAAGTGTATAGTAGACATCTCAGAACTGACATTTTCAGTATTCAATTTCTGATTTCCACACTTTCCATGCCCCAAATATCTACAGTTTTTCCCATTTTAATTAAAAATTCAGGACAAAATTTTGTTTGGATCAAAAGTGAGTGTATTGTAGCCAGCATATAGTTGGATCATGTTTTCTTTTCATTTAATTCATTCTGCCAATCTCTATCTTTTAACTGACAAGTTTCATCCACTTATTTTTAATGTGACTACTGATAGGGAAGAACTACTTCTGCCATTTTTCTATTTTTTTCTATAAGTTATATCTTTTTTGTTCCTCATTTCCTCTAATATTGGCTTCATTTGTGTTTGATTGATTTTTTCTAGTGTATTGTTTTGATTCTCTTATTTTCTTCTTATGTATAGTCTTTTATAATAGTTATTTTTATAGTGATTACCATGGGAATTACAATGAACAATTCTACATTTATCACAATCTAGTTTGAATTGATAACAACTTAGTTTCAATACCATACAGAAACTCTGCTCCTATATAGCTCTGCTTCCTTATATTATTGTCACAAATTACATCTTTATATATTGTTTACCTGTTAATACAGAATTATAACTATTTTTTTATGCATTTGGCTTTTAAATCAAATATGTAATAAAAAGAGGAGCTAGAAACCAAAAATAAAATAATATTGACTATTGCATTTACCTATGTAGTTACCTTTACTGGAGTTTTTATTTCTTTATATGGCTTTGAATTAATATTTAGTGTGCCTTGATTTTAGTCTGAGAGATTCCCTTTAGTACTCTTATAGGGCAAGTCTACTATTAACAAACTCCTTTAGCTTTAGTTTACCTGGTAATGCCTTCATTTCTCCTTCATTTCTGAAAGACAGTTTTGCTGGATTAGATAGAATTCTTGGTTGACAATTTTTTCCCCCCTCAGCCCTGTCAAAAGTCATCCCAATGACTCCTGGCCTTCATGGCTTTTAATGAGAAATTAATTGCTAATCTTTATAAGGATCCCTTGTATGACAAGTTACTTCTCTCCTTCTGCTTTCAATATTCTGTGCTTTTGGCTTTCAGGTTTGATTATAATGTGTCTCGGTGTGGATCTCATCCTATATGTGAAGTTTATCATAATTAGAGTTTGTTGAACTGCTTGGATGTAGAGATTCATATCTTTTATCAAACTGGGGAAATTTTCAGCCATTTGTTTTTTCAAATATTCTTTCTGCTCCTTCTCTCTCCTTTCTTTCTGGAACTCCCATTATTATGTATATGCTGGCATGCTTGATGGTGTCCCACAGGCCTGTGAAGCTGTATATTGATCTGTATTATTACTGTTTGTTTTTTATTTGTTCCACATACTCTTTGTTCCTGCCTTATTTTAAATTAATTGCACATTTTTAAGAATTCTATTCTATATCTATCTTATTGTATTTCTTGTTTTATTTTTTAGTGGTTGCTGTAATGTTTCCAATAAGCATCTTTAAGTTATAACAGTCTACATCCAAGTTATATTGCACTACCTCACATGTAATGCAATATCCTTACCATGGAATAATTCTATTTCTTTCCTATTGTCTTTTGTGCTATTTTTGTTATACATATTTACTTTTACATATGATACATACTCCAAATACATGGTTATTATTTTTTCTCTGAGTTCAATTGGCTTTTAGAGAAACTAATAAAAGAGAAAACATCTTTTCAATTGATGATTTTTGATATTATTCATTCCTTTGTTTAGCTCTAAGTTTTTACCAGGTGTTATTTTCCTTTAGCTTTAATGTTTCTTATAGTGCAGATCTTCTAGATATGAATTATTTCAGCTTTTGTTTGTCTAAAGAACTATTTACTTCACCTTCATTTTGCTGCACTTTTTTGCTGGAAATAGAAGACATATTGAAAGTTTTATCAGTTTAAAGTTTAAAGGTGGCATTTCATTTTGTTATCTTCTGGTCAGGATATCTGCTTCCATTCTTTATTCATCCATATGTTATTTTTCCTTTATTCGCTGATAAATTTTAATATTTTCTCTTAATCACTTAGTTTTGGCTATTTATTATGATGTGCCTTGGAGTAGTTTTCTATATGTTAATTTTGTTCAGTATTCATTGAGCCTCTTGAGTATGTAAGCCCAGAGTTTTCATCAAATTCTGGGCATAATTACTTCAAATATTTTTTCTATATCCTCCAACCCTTATCCTTTTGGGACTTCAATTACACATATGTTAAACCACCCAATATTGTCATAAAGATTAATGAAGATCTGTTCTTTTTTATTTTTATTTTTTGTCTTTCTTCTTTCTATACTTCAGTTTGAATAGTTTCAATTGCTGTATCTTCAAGTTTATCGGTCTTTTCTTCTGCAGTGTCTGTCTATTCTGCTCTTATTCCACCCAGTGAATTTTTTATTTAGAGTCTGTATTTTTCTTCTCTATTTGTTTATAATTTATTCATTTTCTCACCTCTTTAGGTTCCTGCTTTTCTTTCAATACTTTCACATATTTATAACAGCTATGCAAAATTCCTAATCTGTTAATTCTATAATTTCTAGGTGTATTTTAATTGATCCACTTTTCTTTTTCTGGTTATGGGTCGCATTTTCCTGATTCTGGTATATCTAGTAATTTTTGACAGGCTGTTGCACATTGTACTTTTTACACTGTGATGTGCTGTATTTTGTTATGTTCTTTAAAGACTGTTAGGTAGGCTTTGTTCAGTTAAGCATTTAAGTTACTTGCATATTATCAGGATCATTTTTGACAATTCTTTATAAGTTTTGTTTGGGGGAGTTTAGAGTAGGCTTTATTTTAAGCGTGGTTTACTTCTGCTATCAGTACATGACCTTTCTGGCATTTCTACTGAATTCTCAGGTGTTTAATAAGGACTCTCCACTCTGATGGTCAGAACACAAACTTCTCCCAGTCCTTTTTGAGTTCTGAGACTTTTTCACTTTATTGTTCTCTGGTAATTCTTTGCCTTGGTCCATGACATTTAACTTTAGCCATATGTGACTTGGTATTTAGAAACAGACTCAAGGGTATCCCTATGCATATTTCTGCAGGTCTTCCTGTACACAGACCCCTTTCTAGTACTCTGTCCCTCAATTCCCTTGAATTCTGATTCTGTCTCAATTCAGAAAGACTGCTATGTTCTGCTTGGGATCCCACTCTCCATATCACAGTAAACAAAATGTCTCCAGACAGAAATCCAGGATGATTATTGATTGGGCTGTTCTCATTTGCTTCCTTTTTTTTTTTTTTTTTTTTTTTTTTTTTTTTACATATTATTCTTGCATTGTCTGATATCCAGTAACTGAAAACTTTCATTTCATATATTTTGTTTAGATTATGATAGAATAAATCTGGTCTCAGTTACTTCATCATATTCTGAAGTGAAAGTCAACATTTAGACTCTTAGATACTATTTTCTAGGATCAAATAATATTTTCAAGGAGAAAATATGGCATCGTGGTTAAACATATGCACTTGTAACCGTTAGAGTCTTGGTTCTAATACTCACTAGCAGGGTCCTTAACATCCATATTTCTAGCAACAGTCTGTTCAAGGCAATCTAGACTTTTTCTATCATGCTTCTCAAAATTCTTCTGGCCTCTTGCCATTGCCCAATTCCAAAGCCACTTCCACATTTTTAGATATTTGTTACAGCAGCACCCTACTTCTGGCACCAAAATTTGTGTTAATTCCCATTGTAATAAATTATAGCAAATGGTGTAACAAATCACAACAAATTTAGTGGATCATAACAACACAAATTTATAATCTTATAGTTTTGGAGGTCAGAAATCTAAGATGGGTTTCACTGGGCTAAAGGTGTCATCAGGATTGCATGCATTCTGGAGGCTCTAGTGGACAATCCATTTCTTTGCCTTTTCTATGTTATAGAGGCTGCCAATGTATATTGGCTCATGTTTCCCTTCCTTGTTCAAAGCCGGCAATGGTAGATTGAGTCCTCATATCACATCACTCCAACCTTCCTTCTGTCATCACATCTTCTTCTCTTATCCTGACTATTTTGCCTCCATCTTTCATGTATAAGGAGTCTTGTAATTACATTGGGATTACTTTGGGTCCATCCAGATAATCCAGAATAATCACCCTATCTCATGAGCCTTAACTTAATCACATCTATAAAGTCTCTTTTGCAATGTAGGGCAACAAATTCACAGGTTCTATGGATTAGGATATGGACATCTTTGGGGGGGGCGTTACTCAGCCTACCACACCATTGTATAAAACATTGTTGTATATCCCCCTACTTCCTTCCCTTCCATTAAATCACTCATTAAGTTATTACATGCAAAGATTATTTTTAACACAAAGGTTACACATGGACTAAAACAAATGCTATTTTTCTTTAAAAATAATTTAACTCTCTGAATCTCTGTTTTCTTATAAGGGAAAATAAATAGGAAGTCTCTTAGATTCTTCTGTCTCTACAATTTAATAAATTTAATGTACCCTGCAGTGTAATTAAAGCAGGATATGAAATGTGTTCATTGTAAAGTAGATTCAAGGCTCATAATCCAGAGCCTTCTGTAGGTTTCCAAAGAAGTTCAGGTCTTTGGATAAAAGAGACCTACATTCTGCTTTTGCTACCAGAAGAGAACAGTACAAATCTGATTACACATGAAGTAACATAACCTAAACAGAACAAAACAGGTAATTGGGGAAAGGCCTAGGAGTCAGAGCAAAGATGAGAAGAGAGACAAAGGGCTGGCACAGGTTCAGTGCTCAGGAGGGATACCTCCTAGCAGTTTTCCAAAGGGATCCAACCAAGGGGGAGTAAAAACCCCATCATCAAACACTTGCAAAGCCCTTCCCTGAGGTTATGCAATGGAAAAACAGACAGACAATGACTCAGAGCCTTAGCTGTGTGTGGGAGCCACTGAAACAAACTGTCAAAGGGGAAAGGTGGATTGCAACAGCTTCCACCAATGGCAGTATGGCAGTATACAAATTAGGTGTAGGGTGGAGGCAGAAGTCTTAGTCAAAATATTGTCAATGATAAAGGAGGTGCTTGCAGGTTTATAATCAGCATGTGGGGCTGCCTGCCTGAAAGGGGGTCAGGGAAGATGACTTTGTCAGCTGTATAGGTGCCACACTGAGAAACAGTTTGTTGTGGCAAGAGAGCCAGAAAATTCTTCATTCTAGACTTGACCCATCACCTGAGAATTTTCACCATGTCTCTGGCTTAAAGCTGATAGTGGGTAATAGGTTGCATGTTGAAAGAAGCGGGGATGGGGAGGCCGGATGGCTCAGTTGGTTAGAGCGCAAGCTCTGAACAACAGAGATGCCGGTTCGATTTCCACATGAGCCAGTGAGCTGTACCATCCACAACTAGACTGAAGACAATGAGCTGCAGCTGAGCTTCCGGAAGGGCAGCTGGATGGCTTAGTTGGTTAGAGCACAAGCTCTCAACAACAAGGTTGCTGGTTCAATTCCCACATGGGATGGTGGGCTGCACCCCCTGCAACTAAAGATTGAAAACGACTGGATTTGGAGCTGAAGCTGAGCTGCCTCCTCCACAACTTGATTGAAGGACAACTACTTGGAGCTTATGGGCCCTGGAGAAACATACTGTCCCCCAAAAAAATTTATTAAAAAAAAAAAAAGAAAGAAAAGAAAAAGAAAGAAGCTGGGAGCATGTCAGCCACATTTCATACTGAGTTTAATGAAGAGGTCAAACTCATTTTTCTAGAGTTCTGTCAGAAACCATGAGGGAACACAGAAAGCAGAGCAAAGCAATGGATCATTAGAGATGGGACCAATTGTTTGGCTGGAATAATTTGAACAGCATAGCTGAGGACAAATTTCTATGTGGAAGGATAGAAAAGCCTCCCACTCTCATAATAGAGAAGAGGTTATAAACAAAGATTTGTCATGTTTATTTCTACTGTAAGATTACAGAAAATTTACTTTCTAGATTTTTGGTAGGCATGCCACATACTATGTAAAATTCCTGGAACATGTGACTGAAATAATTTTCTTTCAGGTGGTTTTCATCTCTAACATGTGGGCACTGGATCAGTAGGTTCTCTGGGCTATCAGTTCACTGAGGAACAAGTGAAAAAAATAGTAAATCATTTAGTTGTAAGCCTAAATTGCTCTAACAGTGTGATCAAAATGGTATATCTGGTATGTCTGGGTGGAGATGTTTAAAATGTCCTTTTATATGAGAAAGAGGTAAACAATACCAGTGGTATAAATTAAACTCCACCAAAGAATGGGCCTCCTGATGGCTTGCTCATTGGCAGAATAACAGATTTCTTTTGGTTGGTCCTATTTTGTGGATGGTTCCTCCCCCAATTTGTGAATATAATTGTAAGACAGAACCTATTTTCTTTTCTAGAATTTGAAAATCCCACGCAGAGGAGCTAGTGATGCAAAGGAGAGGAGGTCATAGAAAAATGTTTCTGGTTTTCTAGTTGCATTAACAGTAATAGCAAAATCAAGCTTCTGGCTTGGCGTTGGCAACGGTTTGTAGTAGCAGTTGCAACAAGACTGAATCTACAGGGTAGCAGTGGTAGCAGTGCTAGAGGTGATAGTGGTGGCCCCAAGATTGAGTTCCTGGGGGCAGATGTGCAAGTCATAGTGTTTAGTTTAGTGTTCTTGGGCAACCTCAGAGACTGCTTCACTAGATAAGTTTGGCAGTGTGATTTTGGGCTTCATTCCTCTCTGTAGCTCCAGGCTTGGCTTTCCAACCCTCCTATGTATTTTGTAAGCTGCCTAATACCCTTTTAATCAGTTCTGTTTACTTGAGTTCTGCTAGGCTTTGGTTTGCTGCTTGCAACTCAGAACCTGATGGATACTTCTGGGGACATTACTAAAATACAAGTTGTATGGTCTAGACATAATCAGTCAGAATATCTGGCATTGGGTTTCAAGAATCTAATTTTTTAACCACTCTGAAACAATCAAGACTTTTTTTTTTCTGTAACAAGTGACAGAAAACTGAATTCAAACCAGTTTAAGCAATAAAAGAATGTATTCACTCATATAATTTAAAACTCTAGTTTTAAATTCAGGGAGTACTGAATTCAGAGCTCCAGTAATGCCCTCAGAATTGGTTTTCTCTATTTACTGGTTCTGTCTGCTGCGGTGTTTTCTTTAGTCTATAATTTCATGTGGTAGCAAAACGGTGGCAGTGACTCCAGATCTTATATCCTCTCAGCTTGTGTTCTAATAGATGGAGCACTTGTCTTTATCCTAGAAGTCATGGCTCTGACGGAGATCCATGTCTGAAACTGTCACTGTGGCCAAAGGGGTGCAAAGCTCCAAGCAGTTGGCCTGAGTCTTCTGCCTCCTCTGGAGCCCAGATTCTCTCAGGAGTAGATTTTCTCTTTTCACTTGGCTGATACTGTCAACCTTTTGTTAACCATCTGTCCTAAGGACTATTTGACCTCATTCTTGTAGGTGAGTTGTATACTCATTCACTTACTTATTCATGAATAGATTGAACACTTACTAGGCATTTTGCTAGGCAAAGGGGACTTAAAGTTGAACATGATATGGTCTCTCTTTTAAAAGAACATAGATTCCAGTGGGGGAAGACACATAAGTAGAGCAGTATTTAAATACATTTGATTTATTAGTGAATATCTATTGTTCTTGGCCATATTTTAGTGCTGGGGATCCAGCAGTGAATAAAATAAAGCACTTGTCCTGATAGAGCTTACATTATAATGGAATAAGACAGATGATAAACCAATAAAGAAACAATATAGGAGACAGTGATAAGTGCAATTGAAAATAGTCAGACAGACATCTCTGTGAGGGTGGCAGAGATGTGAAGGAGGTAAGGCAGTGAGCATGTAAATATCCCCGGGGAAGAACATACTAGGCAGAGGAAGCCTCCTGTATAAAGGGCCTGAAGCAGGACCATGGTTGGCCACCAATGTAGTTGGAGAAGGGTGTTGGGGAGAGTTGTTGGAGATGAGTTAGGAAGGAAGTAGCGGGGGCTAGATTATGTAAACCAATGGTTCTGTAAACCATTGTAATGCTCCTTATATGGGAATAATGAGGATTCTGAGCAGAGAAGAGGCATGATACAACTTGTTTACAAAGCATCACTCTAGCTGCTGTGTAAAGGGAGACAAGGACAGAATCTGGGAGCTCAGTTGTGGGCGCGTTACAGTAATCCAGATGAGAGAGAATGGGGCTGAATATGGTGATGAGTAAAAAGTGGCTGGATTGTAGATATATTTTGAAGGTAGATCTTACAAGATTTGCTGGTGGATTGAATGTGAGGTGGGAGAGAAAGAGGGAAGTCAAGGATGACTCCAAGCTTTTGGCTTGAGAAACTGGAAGAATGAAATAGCCATTTACTGAAAAAGGAACATTGCTGAAAGAATTTGGTAAGATGCCAATCAGACATTCAAGTGCACGTATTAAGTTGGCAGTTGGGTGTTCTAGTTTAGAGTTCAGGGTAGAGGTTTGGGCTAGGATACTTATTTGGGCACTGTTTATGGGTGATATTTAAAGCTACGAAATTGATGACATCATCTAGAAAGTGAATAGATAAAGCATAGAAAAGAGCACTCCAGGTTTTAGAGATCAGGTTGATCAGGAGAAGCAGCAAAGGGGATGGAGTAGTGTCTGCAGTGAGCTAAGAGGAGAATCAAGAAAAGACGCTGCCTAGAAACCAAGAGAAGAAAGTCTTTCAAGAAGGAAGGTGTGAGTAATTGTATCAAATGATGCAACGGCGATAGGTTAGTCAGATGAAGACTAAGGACTGACTATTTTTTATGGCCATGTTGAAGACATTTGTGACTTTGTCAAGAGTAATTTTGCTAGAATAGTCAAGATGAAAAGATCGATTTAAATGCATTCCAGAGACAAAAGGAGGAGAGGAAGGGATGACAGTGAGTATTGACAATTTTTGATGGGGTTTTGCTACAAAGGAGAGCAGGGAAACGGGGAGGTATCTGGAAAAGGTGTGAGGTCACATGAAATCAATGTGATAAGTGAGTATAAGTATAGTCTATTCAGGGTACTTTGTGAGTGCATAGAAGTTTGCCTGCAGTAGATGTTAGGATGGAGTTTTAGAGGAAGGTCCAGGTGCTGGTAGTAAGAGCACATGAGAAGAAGGTTTTTCACATGAAGGCTGTGTTTGAAGTTACATAAGTGTGGCACAACGTGAAGTATGGCAAACTGCAAGCAATTTGGAATGACTGAAAGAAAAGGCCATAACGCAAATTGGTAGGTTATTAAACTAAAGGATAGTCAACATCACACCTTAAAGTGAATTTTACTTTTTGAGCTGAAGAGACCTTTTGAAATATTTTAAGTAGGGGAGTGAGGTGATGAGATTTGCATTTTCCAAAGAGAAGTCTGGAAGCAGTGTGGAAGGTGGATTGAAGTGGGCATAGACTGACATCAAAGTGACAGGAGATTGTTGCAGGAACGCAAGTTCAAATTGGTGAAGGACTGAATTTAGGGAAATGGCAGTGAAATTAGAGGGAACAGATATGCAGGATGTGAGGAAAGTAGGATCACAAGAATTTCTGACTGTTCGGAGGTCAAGGAGTGGAGTGTATGAGGAAGAAATGTAGCAGGACGTTCACTCCTCCTTTAGGTATTAGATAGATGGTGGGTCGTTAGCAGAGCTAAGAATTATTGGAGTAGTTTTAAAATTCTATTTTAGTTTTGGGTATGTTGAGTTTAAGAGACATGTGGAGATTTTAAATTGAGAAATCTGGTAGACATTATGAGTCTGGAATTCCAAAAAAGAGGCTTGGCCTAGAGATACAGATTTTTCATTTTTTTTATTAAAGTTTATTGGGGTGACAATGGTTAGTAAATTACATAGGTTTCAAGTGTACAATTCTGTATTACATCATTTATATATCACATTGTGTGTTCACCACCCAGAGTCAGTTCTCCTTCCATCACCATATATTTGACCCCCTTTACTCTCCTCTACTATCCCCTCTCCCCCCTTACCCTCTGGTAACCGCTGAACTATTGTCTGTATCTATGAGTTTTTGTTTCTTTGTTTGTTTGTCTTGTTCCTTTGTTGCTTTCAGTTTTATATCCCACATATCAGTGAAATCATATATGGTTCTTAACGTTTTCTGTGTGACTTACTTTGCTTAGCATAGTCATCTCAAGATCCATTTGAGAATCATGAGACATGAATGTTGGCTAAGTCATAGATTTGGATGAAGTCACTCAGAGAGAAGGTGTAGAGCAAAAGTTGTTAACGTGAAGTTCAGCTGAATGTAGCTGGAGGACAACATTCAACTGTGTTGATTGGTCTCACTTTAAATCTATGAGCACATATTTTAAGCAATCTTTCCATTGCAGGGCAGCAATCTTATTTCTCAAATCTTGAACAACACTTCTCTCCTCATACTCAGCTGACGACTTTTCATCTAATTAACTGAGAAGCCAGGAGCAGTTATAAGAGAACTACTTCACAGGCTCACCGTCAAATCTACCAGTTACTCTGCATCTGTATATATACTCAGCTTTTTTCTCCGTCTTGCAGCAGGTGAACTGTTCTGACTCCTATCTAACCCCAATTAGATCCAGATCTTGTCCCCTCTCATCTGCTAAAGAACTCTACTTCTGCATTCATCCTCTTTTTCTTTTGCACCATCAGTTTTACTTTGTACTCATCATCCCATCTCCATGATGTAATATGTTCCATTTCAAAAAGGTTTCTCATGACCACACATTCCCATCCCACAACCCCTCTCCCATTTCTCTGCTCTTCTTTATAGCAAGTCTCTTAAAAGAGTTGCTCTCTCATCTCTCATTATTTCTGGAACACACTCCAGCCAGGCTCTTGTACTCTGATCCCACTAAAACCAATCTTATTATGATTGGCAAGAGTCTCTTTCTTGCCAATTTCAATAAACAATTCTTAATCTTCACCTTACTCTTCCTCTCAGCAGTATGTGACACAGTTGATTCCTTCTTCTTTCTTGAAACACTATTTTTGTAGTTGTTGGCTTCCTGAATTTCACATTTTCTTTGTTTTCTTCTTATCTCACCAGTTACTTCCTTCTCAATCTCCTCCACTGGGTCTTTCTATTTTTACTGAAATTGAAAGGGTGAAATACCCCAGGGATGAGTCCTCAGCTTCCTCTTCTCTATTTGCTCTCCTCCCTAGGTGATCTCATCCAGAGTCATAGCTTTAAATAACATCTGGTCAAATATATGTCTCAGAGAGTTCTTTCTTCTCCATGACTCCTACTCTGCTTTGTTTTTCTTTGTGGCAGTTGTCACTATTTGAAATCATATATATATATATATATATATATATATATATATATATATATATATATATATATTATATATATATATATTTACACTTATTTGTTTATTATCTGTCTTCCCCATGAGAACAGGGATCTTGTCTGTTTTGTTCTGTGTTATATCCTCAGCAACTAGAACAGTGCCTGGCCCATAATAGGGTCTTAAAAATATTTAACAAATGTATGTTCTGAAGAGACATTCATAGCTTTATTTTCTTTCTTTCTTATTCTTAGCTCCCCAAAGGGAGGAATCATTAGTTTCTAGAGTGAAAAGATATAAGAGCCAAGAAAAGACACCTGGGGGATATAGATATTTAAGAGGCAAGGAAGAAAAAGGCTCCTGAGAAGGTGGACAAGAATTAATACAGAGAAAGAAAGGGAGAATCTAGGAGGCTAACATAAGCAAAATTTCAAGCTAAAGAGTTAAGAGAAGAGTAGAAAAGTATTTAGGTTGGATAAGGAAAGGACAGGTGTGATTTCTTAGGTAAGTGAGAAACTTTTGTTATTTTGGAGCTGTGGAAAGAGGAAAAAAGACAAGTGTGAAATCCCAATCTAGCTGATGGGACTTTGCTTGGAGGGAGAGGTGGTGCTGGATGTAAGAGATGGTGCTTGTGAGGAGAAGTGAGGTGCTGCTATAACAAATACCTAAACATGTGGAAGTGGCTTTGGAACTGGGTAATGGGTAGAGACTGAAAGAATTTTGAGGTGTGTGTGAGAAATATGGACATTAACGGAAATTCTGGTGAGAGCTCAGAAAGAAAGGAGAGCTGGAGAGAAAGCTTCCATCTTCTTAGAGAATATATATATAATCAGGAACATAATTGGTGAAACTGAGGGCATTAAAGGACATTCCTGTGAGGTATCGGATGGAAATGAGTAACATGTTACTGGAAACCAGAAGAAAGGTAATCCTTATTATAAATTGGCAAAGAACTTGGCTGAATTGTGTTCCTGTTTCGTGTTTTGGAAGGTAGAACTTGCAAGCAGAGAAACTGGATATTTAGCTGAGGAGATTTCTAAGCAAAGTGTTGAAAGAGGGTCTTGGTTTTTCCTAATTGCTTACAGTAAAACATGAGAAGAGAGAGATGAATTGAAAAAGGAATTGTTAAACAAATCCAAAATCAGAGCTTGAAGATTTGGGAAATTTCAGCCTATCCATTTTACAAAAACTGAGACATAAATTTATGTTGTGTAAGTCACCCAGTCTATGGTATTTTGTTATAACATTCCAAGCAGATGAAGACACGCTTTGGTGGCCAGTGACACCTGGAAAGGAGTACTGTGCATGTCGTGTGCTGGCTGTTTTCCCCCTATGGATTCAGTTCCAGGTTTTGCTTTGAATCAAAATGTTCTGCAAACTGGTTCTTCCAAAGGTTGAGTCTCTCACTTGGCCCTTGCTAGATAATTAATTGTCAAGGTAGTTCATTTTCTTATTTCCAGAGGGCAGGAAGGTCTTTTGGGACAAAGGGGAGAAAGCCTGACTGAAAGCCTGTTTGGCCTAGAAATGAAGGCTGTCTCTGCCTGACCCAGGAAGAAGAGCTTGCATTCCTGCCTCAAAGGGAGGTTTTTAAGCATAGAAATGTGGAAATGGACAGGTAATTCAAGGGCCTCAGGGTAAGGCAGAGGTGCCAAGGCTATCCAGAGGTGGGAGTTTATGAGAGGAGAAAGACATCCTGAGGACAAGTTTATACAAGAATGCTCAGGGAGGGACATAAAAGGAGGTGAGGCAAGAAACCTCAAGATTAACTTGGCATCATGTAAATCTTTTTGAGGAAAATCTCCAACTAGGGGCTGTCAGACAGCCTTCCTGTGTTAGTCTCAGGTGCTTGCACTTGCCCCGAACCTGCTTCCTTGCTCGATGTGCAACTCGAACCAGTCTTTAGATACTCAACCTTGGCAGCATTTGAAGTAAATTATTTCTTGCTTAGTACTTCCCCCGTGCAGGGAGGAGGACTCTCCCAAGGAGGTGCTGGCATGGCTAATGCAGAGCTGCGGCCCTTTCGGGTAATATTTTGAGAAGAAAAGCAGAGTGATTGCCTTCCTTCAGACGTCTTGCCTCCCACCCCACCATGAACAATTCTGGAGGTTCTGTTGAATAAGCAGATTAAATGTTCAACGCTCTATTTTACTTGTCTATTGAGCTATATAAAGCTACTAAAGAAAGTGATACCTTTGAGAGAAAGTTATAGATTAGTAAATCTACTAGGCTAATATTCTTTAATTCTTTCTTTTTTTAAAAATTTATTTTTTAAATTTATTGGGGTGACAATTGTTAGTAAAACTACATAGATTTCAGGTGTACAATTCTGTATTACATCATCTATAAATCCCATTGTGTGTTCACCACCCAGAGTCAGTTCTCCTTCCATCACCATATATTTGATCCCCCTTACCCTCATCTCCCACCCCCCAACCCCCTTACCCTCTGGTAACCACTAAACTATTGTCTGTGTCTATGAATTTCTGTTTCTCATTTGTTTGTCTTGTTCTTGTTCTTTTGTTGTTCTTGGTTTATATACCACATATCAGTGAAATCACATGGTTCTCTGCTTTTTCTGTCTGACTTATTTCGCTCAGCATTACACTCTCAAGATCCATCTATGTTGTCACAAATGTTCCTATATCATCTTTCCTTATCGCCGAATAGTATTTCATTGTGTATATATACCACAACTTCTTTATCCATTCATCTATTGAAGGACAGTTTGGTTGTTTCCATGTTCTTTAATTCTTGTGAAACTTTCCACTACAGAAGCTAAGGATCCTACCAAGTTTGTTTAAAAAGCTTTACTATAGTCATACTTCTAAAACCTGCAAGAGGTTATGCTTTTGCTAAGAGTATTACTTAACCTTTATGAGGCACCCGCAAAATTCTTAACATAGATAATTATGTCCCACTGGCTAGGCTCCAAAGATGAAGCTAGAAATTTTAACAATATTACTATAAATGTAGTTTTTACCAACGTGCCACTATTGTTTTCATGTTGCTTGTTACTATTTGGAGGTATTAACTATTAATGCACCTCAGTGTGATAAACAACAGCTGTAGTTTGTTAATGCTTTTACTGACAATTACCTAGAGAGTGTCTTCTAAGGAGAAGGACAATTAAACCTAGTTTAAGAAATAATGCCTAGCAAAGCAAATTACATGTGGGAATGTTTGGACACTCTTACAGTGTCAAGAAGAACGGTGTGCTTGTAGAATTTCTTCTTGCCACCTAATTGACAGATTCTAATTGGACTAGAAAGATTCACTGTCAGATACCATCCAGGATAATGGACACAACATGAATTCCAGAAAACTGATAAGATTATGTTATATGTACAAGCAATCTACTGCTTATAAACATGATTTCTGCAGAAAATAAATCAGTCAACAAAACAAAAGGCTATCCTTACCAAGTAGTCTGGTTCTCTTAACTCATGGTTCTCCAAATGTGGTCTCTGGACCAACAGCATCAGCTTTACCTAGAAATGTGCTAGAAATGCAGATTCTCAGGCCTACCCAGACCTACTGAACAGAAACTCTAGGGCTGGGGCCCAGCAGTCTGCATTCTAACCAGTCCCCCACGTGATTCTGATGTATGCTCAAGTTTGGAAACCACTGTCTTGAGCCTAAATCAGTACTGGAGCCAACAGCACTTTTTCAGTTCTATAATTACCTAGGGGTGTTTATGTTGGGAGATCTTGAGATATCAAATGTGACTGGTCAGATTTTCTATACACAAATGTTTTGTCTGGATAGATAGGCAACTGATAATAATTTTTTCATTAATTAACTCATTCAACAAATATTTTCGGAATGCTGACGGTCTAGGCACTAGATAAGCAATTGTGAACAAGACAGAAAAGAGTTTTGTTTCACAGGGCATCATTCTGGGCTAAATGTCACACACACACACACACACACACACACACACACACACACACACCCTGTTACAGGAAATGAATTCTTTCTACACTTGACCTGATGATACAACAATGTTGCAGTCACATTAAACTCACACAGCCAGGTGGAAAGTGAACAGCTCAATCAATCAGTTGTTTCATTCAACAATCCCAAGTGACTGGGTTTTACTCTACTAAATTGTTCAAACCAATTAGTAGTGTTGGAATTATGTCGACTTAGTATGAATCTTCAAGTATATGGAAGATTATATCTGAAGAGTTCAGGTGGAAAAAACATTGATGGATGAAAAGGAACATTTGGAACATAAATGATCCAGCTTTGTTATTACCTGATTTTCCTAGTTTTTTTTTCTTCTCAGCATTCCAGTTTCTTTTGTAATATTATACACAGCCTACCTGGATGAAATGAGGTCAACATGTTAACGAGAGATGATATAAAGAAAATTTAAGGCCAATACTTAGCTTCATAAAATTTGTTTGGTCGCTAGGAAATAAATGACAATTCTAGTTTTCATTCAAGTTTATGGTTTTGTTACAGGCAAAATATGAAGTAAAGAATATCTTAATTCTCTCTACATTTCTTGCATTGATTAATATGCATATAGTAGGAGAATAACAACCTTTAATAAAGAAGCCACATTATCTGGACTTGTTTATTCACATAACAGAACTAAATTGTTCTATTTGCCACTGTGAATATCTTTAACAGTAATTATTAAACACCAGTTGGCGTATGAGGTGTTCGTGAATATTTTGTATGTTAGTCGGTCATTCTTTGTGGTCCCAAAGATTCCTCTTTTCTCAGACAGTAATAAAAAACAAAGGATCATCTTTTAGAGGAAACTGTCAGGCTCACTCTCTTGCCATGCACGGGGAAACCAGAAACACTTGTCGTAGAGTTTAGACCAACCCAGTCCACTTTTTTCTGGGGCAGAATAAAACAGGTATGATTTCTAATTAAGGTTTTCAAACTCAACCTGGACAGTGCATGTTTTGCTAAAAGTGGTTCAACTTTAATTGTTTCAGTCACATCTTGTGCATGGAGATGTGTACTTGACTCATTTCTCAAAAGTAGCAGATTAAAGGCCACAGAAGGAGGTTAAAGGTCAGTGGTCTGGCCCAGACTTCGATCTTTGGTATCAGGATACTGCTCTCTCCAGGTCTGATATTTTGTGAACATATGTCAAACCATTAGAATGTATCAGGATACTGCTCTTTCCAGGCTTGATATTTTGTGAACATATGTCAAACCATTAGAATGTATTATGTTGACCCATATGAAATTGTCACTTTTCTAAGTAAAAATGGTCAGATATTGGTTATCCCATATGATTAAACCTAATATTTTTCTATCAAGAACAAACAAAAATAAGGTACATATTCTTTTATCCCTTCCTTCATTCTCTAAAGAAGAAGTGTTTTTAGTTTATATGACTGTTTATTTTTCTTTCTGTAAAGCTAAATTCTCACACTGTGGTCTTGATTCAGTCATTCAAAATATGTTTAGTCATTCAAAAAGTATTTTTTTAGAAGTTGGGAACACAACTGTAAACAAGATATATCACATACTTGCGCACATGTTTCTTACAGTCCAGATTTAGAGAAGTAAACACGCAATTCTGTTATAGTAAAATGTGTTAAGGGAAGTTCAGTGTTCTGTTAGAGGTACTTGTATGTGTGTGGGGAGCGGGGGTGGGGGAGGACATCTAATTTGAAACTGGGATTCAGAAAGTCTTCCCGGAAGAAGGGGCTTGAGAGCGGAAGGATAATTAGGACATAACTAGGCTAAGGGGAAGAACAAGCGTGATCGAGGGAGATGAATAACATGTGCAAAGCGGAAAGGAAACCTGACTATGTTCGGTGAACTGTAAAGAGTTCAGATTGACTGGAATACATAATATGAGGAGCACATATGAGTTTAGAGAAGTACGGAGAGAACATAATCATGAAGGTTAAAATATTTGGAGGTTTCCTTATAGGCAATGACCAGTTATTGCAAAGTTTTAAAGGGAACAAGGTGTAGTGTGATCAGATTTGAAATTTTAGTAAAACTACTTTGGAGAATATTATAATAGCAGTGGAAATAGAAAAATAGTAACTTGAAAAAGGCAATGGCAGTGGTACAAGAGAGTAGCTTAGAGAACTTTATAAAGAGTTAAAATCAGTAGGCCTGGTGATGAGCTGTGAGAGAAGGAATACACACAATTAAAGAGGGTTCCCAAGTATCCAGCTTTGAACAACGGGTTGGTGGTCTTTAGAGAAGCCAAGAACTCAAGAGGAGGAGACGGTTTGGAATGGAAGATTATGAGCTCACTTTTGGACCCGACGAGTTTGAGTTGGTTGTGGAAAATCCAAGCTGAGATGTTCAATAATGATTAGATAGACAGGAAAAACATTTGGCAATGGAGGTATAAATTTAGAAGCTAACAGCTGATAGATGCAATAGAAGGCATGGAGTAGATAGATTCATACACCGAGAGTATGTGGAGTGAGAAAAGGTCTGGGCATGATACTTTTGGAACAGAAAATTTAAGCGACAGGCAGAGAAAGTGAACACTCCAAAAGACAGAGAGCTAAAAGGACAATCAGAAGAGGGTATCTTAATGGAAGACAATGAAAGAAGGTTGAGAGGATGGTGTCACCAGCCACCACAAATGCTGCCAAGAGTGCAAGACAGATTGAAGTTCATTGTATTCAGCAATAAGGATGCCATTGGTGACCCTCTGTGAGCAGTTTTTGTTAGAATGGTAGGGTCAGAAACAAACTGAAGTGGTTAAGGAGTCAGAGCTTAGCAAATGGAGATTCTAGACAGATCTTTAAGAAGTTTGGCTTTGAAGGATAAAAAGGAAGGTGACACTACAGGAGGTTATTTATTTATTTTTAAAGGATGGCCTAGTCTTGTTGGGAAGGAGTTAGTAGAGAGAGAACAGTTTGAAGATTTGTGAATGACAGGAGACATTAAAAGGCTAAGGTTCCTAAGAAGCCTGGACGAAGTGAGATCCAGAATATAGAGGGAAAGTTAGCCTTAGACAGGAGGAGCTGGAGGTAAGAATTCTGAAGTTTTGAATTATTTCTTCTGAACCTTAGAAAGATAGGAACAATCCTTTAGGAAACAATATATTTTATACTGAAAAAAACATTTAGTTGAAGTTCAGCAATTATTTTAGTGTGCTTCAGTTTCTTTTTCTTCTTTTAAAATCAATGATAGATTTAATGCTTTTATGAAAATGTAGCACGTACAGTGTGATTCTATCTTAATAAATTTTAATCGATATGCTTATATAGCTGTCATTTATCTAATTTATATGTCTATGTGTATTTATGCATGTAGAGCTATCTAGGATAATGCTCAGATATTTGGAATGAGGATCATTTAATGAAAAAAATGATTACTTTGAATGGCAGATTTGGGGGTAATTATTATACTTTCTTCTTCATACTTTTTGTGTTATATACATTTTTAAAATAAACATTTTTAAAATTGACATATGCTCATTTAAAACAATTAAAAATTTACAGAAAAGCACAATAAAGAAAAAAATAATCTATAATTTTACCACCTAGAAATAATTATTATTTTGCTACATATCCATCCAGACTTTTTCCTGAATGTATTAATACATGCATGGTCACACACGTGTACACACATTATTTTTAAACAAACAAATTGAGGTCATATTTTTACACTTTTAAAAAATGCACTCAGTATATTGTGGACATCTTTTAATGCCAATAAATGTAGATCCACACGATTATTTTAAGTAAAATTTTATTGTATGTCTATTCCATAGCTCCCCAAAGTAGAATTTCTGGGTTTAAATCTATAACTTTTTGGGAGGAGGGCAGAAGCAAAGTGTGTGTGTGTGTGTGTGTGTGTGTGTGTGTGTGTGTGTGTGTGTGTTGTGTGTAACCAGGCATCAAGCAGTGTGCTGCAGACTTTTCCACTAAAGAGAAAGAGTGAGTGTGCATCTCCTGGGGTCTGAGAGTAAGTTTTCAAATGCCCAGCTGCAAGTGTGAGTTGTTTTTGATTTTCATATTTTTACCTTCAAATTTCATGCTTATTGTTGGATTCTATTTTTAAAAAAATATAAACATGATGTCTTATGTCTCTAGATCTGTGAGTGAATTTGACATTCGCAGAAAGTGTGTCAAGGATATCCTGTTGCTCAGGTAAACCCCATTACACTGCCCTATTTTTTCGTTTGTTTGAAAAGAACATAAAAGTGATAAATTAACGTAAGCTAATGTTAACCAAGGAACAACTGTCAACCAAGCATTGGTCTAGGTTAGCATGGGGAATTACAAAGAAGTTGAGAACATAGTCTTTGCCTTTGAATGGCCTCCAATTTATTTGTTTCTCTTTAACAAGTACATCAAAGGATTATGCTTAACCTGGTAACTGACTGCGCTAAGGTCTATGATGAATTTGCTTGAGAGGATGGAAAGTCCCTACTGGTATTTTTCGCACACTTCTAGGGCGTGCTAATGCATTTGTTTTGGACTCTGAGGCATCATTGTTAGCATCTGTAGCATTTTAGACTCTGGGAAGGGGATCATGTACCCTCCTGGCAAGAGGACAGTGTAATGAAGATAGGAGTTTTTAGGCTTTCACATTTGGGATAAGTATAGTACAGGAAACGTAAATGAACTGGATCTTAAATTAACCAGTATTTCCAATTCAGTAGACTTTTTGAGACACATGATATTAAAAACTTAAAGTTAAGGTGATGGAAGGAGAACTGACTCTGGGTTGTGAACACACAATGCAATATATTGATGATGTATTATAGAACTGTACACTTGAAACCTATGTAGTTTTACTAACCAATGTCACCCCAATAAGTTTAATAAAAATTTAAAAAAACAAACAAAAAGTTAAGAGGAGTGAGGAAAATGTCAATAATAAAGGCTCTTACCAGAGATATAAAAGTCACATTCAGAGTTCATTCTGTCCATTGCTATTTAACTTCTGGGTCTCCATCTCCTTTTCCTTACAGTGACCCTGATTCTTAAGATAATCCCAAGAACAATGTAGGTATGCGTTTGCTGAATAAATGTATGCTCTGAATAATGAATCAAAGGCATTAAATTGTATTTAGCCTGCATTTACTAAAAGAACTAAAACTTGCTCCTTAGTTTTAAGAGCTTTAACATCAAGGATTGATATAGAAAATGTTTGCTTGTGAACCTTAAGCAAAATAAGAGACCCCCCTACCCCACCCCACCCCTGTCTTCTGAGCTATGTCTCCCTGTAGCTCTGTCCCAAGTTTTTGCCATTGCATTCCTTGGGTCTGGTTGCAGAGGGTCTCTGGCAAAGAGGGTGGCTTATCTCTCTCTTTATTTTTCTCTCCTTACCCCACGCTGGGATTCCTGACTTTTGCCTAGCTCCCTTGCTTTACGTGCTTCTTTGGAATCTCTCGACTTTTAACTTATGTTCTCCATGGACAATTTTGCTGTTTCTTCTGACACAGGCACACATTTATTTAATAAGAAGACACCTATCCCCTTTCTCTGACCTGACACCTTGTAAGATCATCAGCATGTTCCCATGAGACTAGATACCCTTATTTTGAAATATCTTTGCCCAAGTTACCATCCAGGACTGAGCTGAAGAACTGGTAGGACAAAGGGTAAGGATAGAGTTACACTGATGTGCAATAAATTGTGCTGCCTTTGACTTGTTTTATTTATTTAAGTGAACAGTATTGGATTAATCATAGTCCATGGTTCATAAAATACTATTGTCATTGTTTCATGAATGGCTCTTTCATTATTTAAATTGTGAATTTGTGCCTTTAAATATAGTATAATGGACAATGAATCCATTACCCACTCAAGAACTAATACATTACCAGTAAAGTATCTACCTGTGTACTTCTTTTCTGTTTCTTTATTTTTTAATTTCTCCTTTTACTGATGACTTAAATATAATCTAGTCTACAAAAAAAATAAATATGTTCCTCCAGGCACCAAACTTCAGGTGCGGCCATTCACAAAGACAGCTTCATGAGTTATAGAATGGAAACTGAAGACCTGGTGTGGAAATTCCACCAGGCAGAGGTGTTACTAAGAATTGGAACAATTATTGTTTTGACCTTCCTTTATAGGGACACATCAGTGTGGTATTGCAAGGATGCTACCTGACACTGCAGCAGCATCCATAAAGGACAAAGACAATAAAAGCTGAAGTGTGTGTTTAGTCATACAAATGAGCGAGTTATTTAAGGGTGAGAGGTACTTTTAACATTTACCAATTAGAACTATTTTTTCCTGTCCTACAATTAGGAGGAGGAGATATGATTCACTTGAATCTTCCTTTGTGCTTCCTCTTGACACTGGATTACATGCTGATTGCTAGTCTTTGAACAGTTAACTCAGACATTCTTTTTTTTGTTTAAGTTTCTGGCCATATTAGACAGATTGGTAAAGGAGCCCTTTAGTTTAGTGATTTCGTTGTTTGTTTATCTGGACTAGCAGAGGAATTTTTTTCCTCTGCAGCTGGCTGTAGTCTTATGTTCTTGCCTGAACATGCCTGGATGTGGAAGAAAAATTCTATCTTATTCTACAAAGCACTTCTCCATATTGTCAGTCCTCCAGGACTGGTGCCTTTCTAGTTTAGAAGATTTCACTCAGGCTACAGCTTTTCTTGAAGATAAAAATTGCATGACAATTTCTGCAGAATTAGAACTGAATTCTCTCCTTGGCAAAGTAGCTAATTATAAATAATTTGGAAAGGAAAAAGACCCATGATCATTCTTAACCTAAAGAAGTATTTTCCCTTTGTGTTTTCAAGAAGTATAGTTATTAATAATTAATATTTACCCTTCTGATCTACATGTATAAAAACATCTATTTCAAGTGCGGTTTAGTTGGCATTTTACCTCCCTGGAAAACGTGTCCTAGCTCAGATCAGGCCGTTAGCACCACCTAGTGTATCACGCAGGCACAGAAACACAAACTCCAACTCCAGGAGAAAGCATCCAAAAAGTTCTTTAGACATTTGGAAAAGTTATAGGTAGGGCCATCTGGGACTAACTCCTTTTCTTTTTTTAATATTTTTAAAAATTTGTTGCAGTGACATTGGTTAGTAAAATGATATAGATTTTGCTTTTCACCTGGACAGTGGAGCTGCCTCCCAGCACACGCAGAGATGCAGGTCTTTGTGAAGACCCTGACGAAGTCGAGCCCAGTGACTCTGTTGAGAATGTCAAAGCTAAAACCCAACACAAGGAGGGCATCCCATCTGACTAGCAGCGTCGGACTTTCGCCGGCAAACAGCTGGAGGACGGCTGCACTCTCTCAGACTAAAATATACAGAAAGAGTCCACTCTGTACTTGGTGCTTCGTCTGCGGGTGGCATCATCGAGCCCTCCCTCTGCAAACTCATCCAAAAATACAACTGTGACAAGATGATCTGCGAAAAGTGTTACGCTCGCCTGCATCCCCGTTCTGTCAACTGCCACAAGAAGTGTGGCCACATCAACAACCTACACACGAAAAGGAAGGTCAAATACGGCCCCTCCACCACCTCCTCGGCCCACAGGGCAGCTTCCTGCCCAAACTCCTTTCGTTGACTGGAGCAGTGAAAAAAAAAGGAAAAAAAAGAAAAGAAACAAATTATGTAGGTTTCAAGCGTGCGTGTCTATAATACATCATCTATATATTGCGTTGTGTGTTCTCCACCCAGAATCAGTTCTCCTTCCATCACCATGTATTTGATCCCTTTACCCTCTTCTACCTCCCCCCTCCCCCTTACCCTCTGGTAATCACTTAACTGTTGTCTGTGTCTATGAGTTTTTGTTTGTTTGTGTTTGTGGCACTAAATCCTTTGTGACTCATACTTTCAGCTTCAATATTTTTTATAAAGTTGGAAATATGGAACATAAAACAATTTATTAAAGAAAAGAGTAAATGAGCACCAAGATTATGTGGGATCACATGTGCAGGGAGATTGGCGAAGGGCATCAGCCTTTGCTGAATACCTACTGCATACTGTTACTGAATACCCCCTGTGTACCAGACTACGAGCTCTGCTTATGTTTTCTTGACAGAGGGAGTGGAGTTGAGGTTTTCTCTCACCAAATCTTCTTTGGGGCAAATGAATGATATGATAGGCTAATGTTGTTATGTGACTCCAGGTCTTTGCCAGAACCTGCTACGTCATTGTTGGGAGACAATTCTGCATCAGTCTCTTGCACATCCAGTGAACAGAGGAACTGACAGTCTTTTGTTCCAGAATATGTTTTCCAGGCTGTTTTATGGTGAACAGGCTTGGAACATAGAGATGGTGTCTCCACCCAGAACAGAGGTTTGCTTTTGTCAAGTGTAATAAAGTCTGCCCCCAGAGCAAAGGTTGGGCAGGTTTGCTTACAGCCCATTATAAGATTTGGGTTTCCTAAACCTGGGATTGCTCAGCTGTGAGGCAAACCCACAGTGTGCACAGCACTCACCTGGGCATCCCCAGTTTGCCCCGTGGGACCCGAGGGGCAAGGGAAACCGATGCAAATATGCAGCTCATGCTGCTTGCTGTGGCTTGAGTAAAAGTCCTTTCCTCTGATCCAGGAATTTGTATCTTCTGGCAGCATCCACGGAACTGTGGCAGGCTGACTTGTTAACATGCAAGTGGAGTAAAATCTCAGACCTTTTGCAGTTCTTGACATCACCACCCCAAGTGACCACCCAGTTGCTAGATGCCTGGTCCCTACAGTCATGTAGTGCCTGCCATCCCCGACCCCAGAAGGAGGGCCTCCCAGTTGACCATGGACTTGCCCTAAGTACAGTCTTGCCTCATTTTAAGAAAACCAGATATTAAGAATACTCCAAATATTAAAAACGGAAACCAGCAGATGATTAGGTACACAATATACAAACATTTGTGTTACACTTCACAGAACACATGTGTAATTACATAACATTGGAATTTCAGAAGCTGAGTTTTTTTATAGGTTTAATACAGTTTTAGTGTTTATAGCATGGTGAATTTCCGGGACTTGTTAGAAGTCTTAATTATGTTTAGCATAAAAGAATCCTGGGAGGTTAAAGGCATTTCTGCTGAGCCAGGTTTTCCCAAAGGTATCATAGTTGTTTTAATTCTTGGGAATCTGAAAGTCATTCTCAAACTTCAGAATTACAGTGTAGGAGTGGGTTAGTTGTGTGTGAGTGTGTGTTTGTTAAAATGCAAATGATGCAGTTTCATTCTCAGAGATTTTAATTGACCAAATCTGGGCTGAGATCCAGGATTCTACATTTTCAAAATGTAACTTGGGGTAGGTTCTGAAGCTCTTGAGAAGCTCTTGAGAAGCACATTCTGAGAACTATCTTGAGACATAAAAGACTCTTCAGGTGAAGGAATGATTTACAACATGCAAATAGCTTGTGCAGCTGTGGCCTCTGAAAATAAGAATAAGTTTTGGGTTTTTTTTGTTAGGTTGCTGGTGGCCTTCGTTGCAAGGATAAGTGAGTGCCAGCTGGGTGGGGGCCACTTGTGATTAACCGGTGCACAGGATAGTAAACGGTGGCTAAAGCAGTTGTACCTTTTTTGTATTCACTTAATAAATACTTATTGAGTGCTGGCTATGTGCAGTGATACGCCTGTTTCTTGAGATGGTTTCATTTTCACATCCATGGAGTTCCCTTTCTTATTATTTCTGATTCTTGTAATTGGGTTTTTTGTTTGTTGTTTGTTTGTTTTTTAAGTGTGTTTTTCCAGGACCCATCAGCTCCAAATCAACTAGTTGTTTCAATCTAGTGGAGGGTGCAGCTCACAGTGGCCTATGTGGGGATTGAACCGGCAACCTTCTTGTTAAGAGCTCAAGCTCTAACCAACTGAGCTAACTGGCCGCCCCAGTAATTGGGTTTTTATGAATAGGGTTTGAAATCCCAGAGGACATGGACTTAGTTTTTCTTCATCCAACTCAAAAACACTTTGTTGGATGCTCACAAAAAATAAGGTAGTTCAAAAATTCATATTATGTTCACTTTACAGATGTGAAACTATTGAGCAAAGAGATGAAATGACTTGCCAAGACTCACACAAGCAAGAAGCAATGATTGAACTAAAGCTTGAATCTTGATTTTCTCACGCCCGCCCTGCACTTTTTCCTACACACAACATCACCTTCCATATGAGTTTCTACAGGGATCCTATTGCATTTTAGATATGATTTGATTGTGACAAAATATGATTTACAGGTACATTTTCAGGACAAAGACTCTCTTATTGTCTAAGCATGCTATACCTGTACAGCAAAGAAACACACTGACATTCTTATGATATCATTAAAAATACCCCAAAGGAAAAGACAGGGTTCTGTTTTCAAAATGAAGTGGTGTCAGCAATAAACAGAACCAAGCCTAATTACAGAACATTATGCTCTGTCCCCCAAGACATGCACATTGAATTATCCTACCAATCTTCTAAATGCCCCGTGAGAGGGGGAAATGGGAACGGCGGTGAAGAATAGGCTCAGGAATGTGGACACACTGCCATGTTAATTCTGAAGGGGACTTGGGAGCCACACCTTTGGTTTCTTGTTCCCAAGTACCATGCCAAGCATTGCTCTGGGTTTCCTGCCTTTCCCAGAGACTTCTCTAGATTTTGTATTTTCCAGGGCACCAAGACCCTGTCTGGCTTTCAATAAATGTTCGGCAGCAACAATAACACAGAAGTGACTGTTTATTCAGATGGAAAGTAACATGGATGAGATAACATTCTGGATTTCTGTTTCCCACCCCTAAGATTGTAGGTTTAAACACCAAGAGAGAGAATGGATTTAATACACATTTCTATTGCTCATTGAGATTGGCAACACTTACCTTGGGATAGGTTCTTTATTGTTTTCAAAATGCTCTCACATGCACTAGCGCCCTTAATTAACCAAACATCTATGAAGTGAGCGAGACAGATACTTATTTCATTTTACAAATGGAGCTCAAAGAGATTAATTGATTTGTCTAATGTTTCAGTAATTGAGTTCGTCTGAATTTGAACCTGACTCTTAACTCACTTTTAGTTTTTTACTCACTGAGCCACACAGTCTGGATTCTCCTCTAGCCAGAAAGAGGGCATTATCACCTGCCTTGGTCCAGTCATTTAACTTATCTAAGGCTCAATTTCTGTTTTAGTCAGGACTTCTGGTTATTTGGGACAGAAACTCAACTTGAACTAGCTTGGATCCTGGAGGGGATTCACTGTTGATATAACTACTAAGGCAGGAGTGTAACAGCAGAAGGGAACCAAGGTTTTATTGTGACTGGGGCACCTCTCTCTGCTTCTCATGGGCCTCAGTTTGATTCCTTTCCACCACAATTCTGTCTCTCTGTGCTATGTGCTGGTAGTTAGGTGCTGACATATGTACTACTTTGTCATGAGAGAAAGGGCCCCTTCGTCCCAGTTACAATTCAGAGAAATCTAGGTAAGGGTTTCCTCCTTCTGGTCATGTTACCCTAAGACGATGGCTAGAAATGTAAGCTACTGTAATGGCCCAGCTTGGGTCACTGGCCCTGGAGGGCACAGGGCATTGCATTGGCTCTACTTAAACCACATGGGGGAACCACATGTCAGAGGGAAGAGCAGTTTCCTAAAAGAAGGGGGAGGTGGTTACTAGATGAAAAGGGAAGGGGTTCTGGCAGATGAAATCAATAGATGTGCATTATAGGCTTTTAATCTGCAAAGTAGGAATAATAAAACTGACTTTTCTAGATACTTTGGTGAGGATTACCGATGCTTTGAAAACTACAAAATCTGTATCTTTGGTGCTGATACTTTACTGAAGTTCTTTTTCTTTCTTTTTAAAAGACCAATGTCAAAATCCTTCATACAGCACTAAGACTCCCTTCATTATTTGCCCTTCAGCTTGCTTCTTGAGACTTCTCTCTTTCCACTCCCTTCTAGAACTCCATATTCTGATCTTATTGAACCATCTTGAAAACATCATGCTCTCTTTTATCCCCAGATCTTAAAATGTGCCTAACAGGTAGTTGGTGACTCTTGAATATATGTTGAATTAATTAATTAACTAATTAATTAATCGGTAATAGTGTCTTGCCCATGGTGGGTGCTCACTATGTAGAAGTTATTGTTATTATTATTATTTTTGTCTATCAATTGCCAACCCTAGTGTTACATTAATCTTATTAGGCAAGTTAACTGTTACCTTGCTAGGCAGACTATCTAGCTTTGGAGTTGAGGGAAGGGGATATGGCTTTTGGATGGAGAAAAAAGGTCAGACATATGCTAACATGCTTTTATTAGCAGAGGGCAAAGAAGAATGATTGGAGAAGGATGAGCTGAGGAAGGTCAGGTGGGGTGTGAGGGCTGCATCAGAGAGGCCAAGCCCAGGCGGTCCAGAGGCTCAGAACCAAGAAGAGAGTTTGGGGCACATGCTAATTTGGCGAGGGTCTAGGCTGTGGCAGAGGGGAATATCAATCACCATGGCAGTGAAAGAGCACTGGATTAGGAGACTTGCGTTCCAGGCTTGATTGTACCTCGAACTGCTAGCTGTGTTCCTTTGGCTAGATCATGTGTTTCTCTGAGCTTTATCCAGGCGCATTGGGGGAAATTACTGTACTAAATCAGATTTGTTTCACTAGAGTATAACATGAGTTTTAAAGCTTTACTATTACACAATTGTAAAGTTAGCACATACAAATTAAAAGTACAGTTATTGAGCTTTCTAGAATTCATTCTTGTGGGACTTTATTTTATAACTTTGCCATTAGGAAGCACAAATATATTAGCTCCGAGATAAATCTATTTTGTCATTTAAAAAGTCATTAAAAAGTTGATTGTGAAGGAATTAGATCATTTTATCATATCTAATTTCTATTCTTTATAAAGAAATGCACAGCGAGATTTACACTTTTAGTGTCTTGTAAAAGACTTTCTAAAAGAATTCGGTGTATTAGGAATTTTATTTTTATGACCTCACTATAATTATTTTTGGTATCAAGCTTAAACTACTTTTAAAAGGCAATTTTTAGAAAGTCTTTTTAAGAGTTAATACCAAAAATTAAGGCTCATTACAAGACTGGATTTTTTCATCAGGAAAGGGTGGTGATTGTAATGAAATGAGCAAATTTTTTTCTTAGAAAGAAAGTCACAAGAACCTATTCCTGTAAGATAGAGAACTCCATTTCACATCTCAATCTATTTTGTATTTCTGACTGGCAAAGTATTGAGCTAAATCCCCACAGATCTGATTACAGCAACTTCTTGGACAAGTGCTTATCTCTAATTAATAGTGTGTTCATCCACACTATGGGGTTGTATGACATAGCTTTGCAAATTGTATCGTACCCTGGTAAAACTGAATTGATTTAGTACAATGATTTCCCCAAGGAATTTGGGATAGTCCCAAAGTTAGAATCCAGACTTAGCTGATGTTATTTGGGAAAATGATTTCTATAATCAATCCAGGAACATGTCATCAGATTTCTTACACAGATTTTTTTCCTGGGAGATGGAAACTTATCCCTTTCGGTGATTAACCTTTGACTCTAAAAGTTCTTGCAATGCTGTGTCTGTTCATGAACAAAAGGAAGGGGTGAGGTGTCAGAGTCTCTACAGTCATTCTGATCACCCCTGCTCCTCTAGGACCAAAACAGACATAGCTAAGTTTATGTTTTATGCTGGTTTGTTTTTCCTTATGTTTCTGTTTTACTGAAACAGGCCATTGCAAGTCCTCTGGAACCAAAGACAAATTTCCACTTGTTTGCATGATTGCCGATTGCTATTGTGGGACCCCTGTCCGTGGACTCTGTGGGTACCCAGTGCCAAGGCATATGGCAATCCCCGGTCTGCCCCAGCTCACCCAGTTTTTGCAGCTGCAGCAACACCTACAGTCCTCTGAGCTGGGGAGAGCATTTTTGCATCAGAAACCATGGCTGGAGAGGATCTCACTAAAAAAAAAATCCCGTCCTATACGTCATCTTTCACTGGTTCCCTCAACTGATTGGGGCCCAGGGAAAAGAACGTTAAGGCCCTGGGTTCTTTCCCACTATGGACCTGTAAGCTTGTTCTCTTAACCCCAGTCACTGCTTCCCCATATCAGTCTGCTGAACTAGTACTACGGGAAAAGCACTCCTCTGTTATAACCCTACTTTTACCCCATCCCTCAGGACCCCAAAGACCTAGATACTAAAATAAAGTAGGATTTAAAGTCATTTTTTTAAAAAAATGTTTGTAGCCAAGCCATGCAGAGGTGTTTGTTTGTTCCCTAGTGGGTGGTAAGCTGAAGTCTTAATTTTGTTTTCATTTTCAGGATCTGGTTTGGGAGCTAAACGTGGGAAATTAGGTGAACATGAATGGAAATAATTGTGCAAGCACATATGTTTGATTTATTTTAAAAGTATGATGAAGAGAAAAATCCCAGCAGTACCTTATACTTACACTGCTACATTCCTGAATATCTGTTTGTCAAGAAGTCATCTACTGTTGAATCTCCCTTTGCACATAATAGGTGATACATAAACATTTCCTGGAATCTCAAATGTAAACTACACTAACAACATGTTCTGTTCAGAAATCTGTTTTAGAACAGCCTTTGTATGCTTCTAACATGGGTTCATTTCATTGTTAGAGCTTTCCTATTATTAGAGACCCCTTTTAAAATGTGAAACAATACTTGCCTCCCGGTAACGTCTTTCTCTGTCTTGAGTGAATTAACAAAGGAAACCTTCAGAAGAAGGCTAAACCCATCCTCTACCAAATTCCATGGTGTCAGGGCATTTATCATCCTTCGAGGATCACTTGAAATGTAGTACATGCCTCCTTGAGCTGAAAGCCACATTTCTGTGGCAGTGGGTGGGTGGGCTGGCAGTGTTCAGTTTGTTCAGCTTGGACAGTGCCAGGAATCCTAAGGGTTTCTCTTTCCAAGGCAGACAAATAGTTTCTCTTTGCAGACCCCAAAGGATAAGGAGAAGAAAGTCACCTAAGGCCCAGGGGAACAGCAAAATATTTAAGGAGACCAGAACAACTCCTCTCCTCTTTATCCTTTTATCTCATTCCAGAACCATAAATCTCTTCTCCATCTTAGATTGCTTCACTCTCTACCAACATGTGGTAGAAATTTTGACCAAAGTATTCATTAAAACTGAAGGAGCCCCAAGGGGAAAACACAGTCTTGAGTCTCCCTCTGGTGGATGATTATAGCAATCCACACACAACTCTGCCAAATTAAGGGATGGATTTCAGAAATAAAAATACAAAGACTATATATAGTATACATAGTGAAAATATTTTAAGATAACACCCCTGTGCATTATCATTATCTATACAATATTTAAAATTCTTAAATGACATACTCACCTCTATAAATTATATTTTATTTCACAGAATTTACTCCCGCTTTGTAAGTGTAAATTAACAGCTCTTGTAACTCAACAACCTGGAGAGACTCCCACCACACTTCCACCAGTAGATGAAAGAACTATACTATTTTGTCCATTGCTATTTCCATTCAAACAGAGAAGACCCAAGCATGGAAGATTTAAATTTTGTCATTTGTAATGAACTGCTGGGCAGGATTCCACTGGAAGCTTCTCTCTTACCTTTACCCTTAGTGTTGAGGAGGTATTTACGCTGGAAGCTCTCCTTAAAGCACCTTCCAGGGAGCATTCACTCCAGTGCCTTTTTCTGGAGCCTTATGCCCTAGGCAGCTCCAAGCTTTTTGGTGACGTTTCTTGGGCCCAGATACCCAGTCAGTGGCCCTCTGAATAGCTCCCTTCAAAAGTGGCCACTGAGGAACTGCCTCTGCCTTCTTCAGATCTGCCGTTGTTCATGTTCTTATGTCATGATATTAACCTTCTCTTCCTCGGGCTCAGACCCCACTTGGTATGGTCTGGATGCTGGTGTTTGAGCAGCACACCGTGTTTCCCTCCCAATGAGCCTTCTTCCCACTGTTAGATTCACAGTCTGGTGTTGATTTGTCTCCACATATTTTGCTCTTTTGACATTAGTAAGGTTAACTATAGTTCCATTATTTTCTCCTCTAATGTTCTTTCGCTTAAGTACATCCTCTCTATAGTCTACTTATAATTAGTAGTGATCTCACCTGTTGTGAGATCTACAGTTAGGTTTAAATAAATGTCCTTTCCTGGTAGTTATCTCCCTGATTAGAATTTGATGCCATTTTTTAATTTAATTTAATTTTAAATTAACATACAGTGAAATTGACTTTTTGCGGGGAGGGGTGTACAGCTCTAGGAATTTGAACACATATGCATTTATGCAATAACTATCACAATAGGGTACAGAACAGTTCTGTCAGCCCAAATACTTCCTTATGCTATCTCTTTGTTGTCATAATTTTCCCCATCCCTACTCCCCAGCAATCACTGATCTGTTCTTAATCCCCATAGTTTTGCCTTTTCCACAATATCATATAAATGGAGGCATATAGTATATAGACTTTTGAGACTGGATTCTTTCACTAAGCATAATGTCTTTCATATTCATTCATGTTATTGTATATTGCATGTATCTGCTATGTTTGTGTCCCCCTAAAATTCATATGTTGAAGCCCTAACCCCCACTGTGATAGTATTTGAACGTGGGAATTTTAGGAGCTAATTAGGTTTAGAGGAGGTCATGAGGGTAGAGCCTCCATAATGGGATTAGTGCCCTTATAAGAAGAGGAAGAGACACCAGTGCTACCTCTCTGCCTTGTGAGGCAGTCCTTCACCAAGAACTAAATCTGCCAACACCTTGAACTTGGACTTTCCAGTCTCCAGAACTGTGAGAAATAAATGTCTGTTATTTATGCCATCCAGTCTATGGTATTTGTTATAGTAGTCTATAACAAATATAGTATCAATAGTTGGTTCTTTTCTGTTGGTTAGTAGTGTTCCATTGGACGGATGTGCCACATTTTTTTTCAGTCCATTTACCCATGGAAGTACATTTGGGTTGTTTCCAGATTTGGTGATTATGAATAGAGCTGCTATAAACATTTAGGTACAGGTTTTGGGGTGAACAGAATTTTTATTTCTCTAGGATAAATAACTAAGAGTGTCATTGATGAGTCATATGATAAGTGTATGTTTACTTTCATAAGAAACTGCCTGTTTTCCAGAATGGCTGTACCAGTTTGAATTCCCACTAGTAACATATAAGAGTTCCAGGTGTTCCATCCAGTACTTGGTATTGTCATGATTTTTTATTTTAGTAATCCTAATAGATCTGTAGTGATACCTTACTGTGGTTTTAATTGCATTTGCCTAATGGCTAATGATGTTGAGCATCTTTCCATGAGTTTATTTACCATTCTATATTTTCTTGGATGAAGTATCTGTTGAAATATTTTGCCCATTTTTTAATTGTCCCCCCCCCCCCCACTGTTAAGTTTTGAGAGCTCTTTAGATATTCTGGATACATGTCTTTTAATGGTATGTGATTTGCAAAATATTTTCTCCCAGACTATAACTTGTTCTTTCATTTGCTTAACAATGTTTTTCACAGATAAAACGTTTTTTCATCTATTCTTTCCTTTTTAAAATTGTGGAGACATATATCCATTTTAACCATTTTAAAGTGCACAATTTAGTATATTGACAGTGTTGTGCAAGCATCATCACATCACCATTACCTATTTCCAAAACTTTTTCATCACCTCAAACAGAAACTCTGTACCCATTAAACTATGACTCCACATTTCTTCATGTTTCCACCCTGGTAACTTTTATTCTACTTTCTGTCTCTGTAAGTTTGCATATTCTAGGTTCCTCATATAAATGGAGTTATATAATATTTGCGATTGGCTTATTTCACTAAGCATAATGTTTTCAAGATTCATCGGTGTTGTAGCATATATCAAAATTTCATTTCTTTTTAAGGTAGCATAATATTCCAGCATTTGTATACACCACATTTTGTTTATTCATTCATTTGATGGTCCCTCGGGCTGTTTCCATCTCTTGGCTATTGTGAATAATGCTGCAGTGAACATGGCTATATAAGTATTTGAGTTTCTGCTATATAAGTATTTTGGCATATACTTAGGAGTAGAAGTGCTGGGTTGTATGGCAATTCTATTTTTAGCTTTATGAGGATGCTCAAAAGGAAGACTTAAAATTTTTGATGTGATGAAGTTCAATTTGTGATAAGTTCAATTATTTAATTTTTAAGTGAATTCTGTGTTCCGTGTCATATTTAAGAACACTGCCTAACCTGAGGTCTCAAAGATTTTCTCCTATGTTTTATTCTAAATATTTTATAGTTTTCTGTTTTACTTTTAGATCTATGATCCATATTGATTTAATTTTGTATAAAGCATAAGGTTTAGTTTGGGGTTCATTTTCTGGATATGAGCATCCAAGTATTCTACCTCCATTTGTTGAAAAGAATATTCTTTCTCCTTGGAATCTCTTCATAAATTTTTCAAAAATAAATTGACTATATTTGTGTGCATCTTAATTTTATTCCATCAATCTATAGCTGCATTCCTTCTCTGATAATGCATTGCCTTAATTACCACGTTTATTAGTAATTTAAAAATCAATAGCGTGAGTTCTTCAACTTTGTTTTTCATTTTCAAAATTATTTTGACTATTGTAGTTCCTTTGCCTCTCTGTACAAATTGTAGAAAAAGCTTGTATTTATAAAAAATTCTGCCAGAATTTTTATTGGGATTGTGTTAAATCTATAGATTAATTTGGGGGGAAATTGACACTTTAAGTATTTTGAGTCTTCTAATTTGTGAACAGAGTGTGTCTCCATTTATTTAGGTCTTATTCCACTAACATTTTTGTAGTTTTCAGCACAGAGCCTCACATTCTTGTTAAATTTGCACCTGAGTATTTAATTTTTGGAAGGTATTATAAGTGATATTGTTTTTAAAGTTTTGGTTTTTAATTGTTTGTTCCTAGTATTTAGAAATATATATTTTTTGCCCCGTGTGTGTTGACCTTGTAGTGTGCACCCTGCATAATGGACACCATTAGAAACAGCTGCCAATACCCTAGTCAAGACCACCTGTTGGCCAGGGGCACCAGTTCTGGAGGTTGTGGGATGGACCAATGGGTGAGGGTGGAAGAGGGGTAGTGTCTGGGAACCATGTAGTGGGGAGGACTTGCAGGGCCCTCTGAGGAACCCACGCATGTGCCACGTAAGAGAGCCTACTTCAAGAAAAGTCCACGCTAACCAGAGATACTCAGAAAGCCATTACTGTGTCCAGTTAAATAAAGCGATGCTTGTCCTTTCCTTTATCCTCCTCCCAGTCCTGATATATTGAAGGTGTTAGAGTCTTTAAATCAGATATGAGATTGCATTTTTGCGTTGGCTTTTTCTAAGCTTTGAAAAGTAAAAGTACATAGGAAGTTATTATTAGTTAAGAGAGACTCAACACAGCATTGGAGAAAAGATAAAACTATTTCATACAATGACAACACTGACTTAGAGCCACTCATGCTTCAGCCTCAGCTTAGATGTCACTTCCCAGGAATGCTCATCCTCTAGACTGGATTAGGTGTCCCTCTGATAAGCTCTTGTGGTCCTGCATTTACTCTTTCTGTCACCTATCACAGAGTATTTAACTCCTGATTTATTCTGTGTATCATTAGACTGCATGTACATCGAGGGCAGGGAAAGTGCTTCCCTCACCGGTGTGTAGACAGTGCCAGCATGCTGCGTGCCACCTATTTGACATTTTAGTATATGCAATAAGTTAAACACGCAGAGAAACTGTGTCCTTGCTATAAACTATCCCATCATCTCTAAAATTCTGCAAAAATTTCCAAGAAAACCCCACCTTTCTAATGAAAAGAAACACAGGAAAATAGTTTTTATAATGAATTATTTATTTATGTATTTATGTATTTATTTATTTTAAATCAGAGCTGATCGATTTAAAAGATGAAATGCTGCCCAGGGAGATAATGAATTTTCTGTCACTGGAGGGTGTTCATGTCTAAACTGGATGACAGCTGGATTTGGGGCTATGTAGCGATTCAGATTAATGGTAGGACTAGGTCATCTTTAAAGTTCATTCTAACCCTGAACTTCTAATTAGTGTTTATTATGCTTTTAGATAGATTATTATCTGTTAGTTATTGAACTCAGTGCAACATTTATTTCTTGAGTGGATGCTGAGACTCTCTAAGGCTCTTAATTATTACCGAAAACAGAATCTAAGGAACCAGAAACATTCATTCGAAGAAATGTTTAAAGTAATTGGCCCATTTATGATAATTCCAATAATGTGTTTTATCAGTTTCAATATAATTAGTAATCATTTATCATTGCAATAGAGAGGTGAGTCTGAAGTAATCTGGTAAGTGCCCCAGTGATTCTTACACCAGGTAACTTGGGAATCGGTGTCCTTCTAAGAACTACCGGGTCTGGCTTTATTATGTCAGCCTCTGCTGGGGAAGGGGGTCCCAAGGTGGTGGTCTTAAAGGCAAATGGAGAAAAGCAGCTGAGGGGAAAAGAGGGAGGCAGCAGAGCAGTGTCCCCACTTTGGCTGCATTTTAGAACCACCCGAGGAGAACTTTTACAAATCCTCAGAATCCTTGCAGGTAGGACCCAGGCCTCTTCACTTCTGAAGATTTGTAGGTGACCCCAGTGGATAGCCAGGCATGAGAACCACTGCAGTAGAGGGAGGTGACTGAGCCAGGCAGGAACCGTCAGCGTTCAGGAAAGTTTTGTTGAATGGAATGAGGAAGTAGCTGATTTATTTATATTATAGGTAACTTCTTTATGGATCTGCTGGCCTCTCTTTAATACTGGCTTTCTATAGATGTGTTTTGAAAATAATTTTTACTTTAAGGTCAATCTTCCTTTATCTCTTTTTGTGATTGAGGAAATATTTATTCTCCCCTGGCCCCAGCACATCATTTTTAACAGACATGATGGGAGAATGCAATATTAACTAATGGAATTAAATAAAAAAAAGACTCTGGGAAACCATGGAGAAAGGCCTTGCTGGCAGTGAGTGTTATCCTCAGCCAGCAGAGTCCTTCCTGTTTTCTAAAATGCTAGCTTTCTGGAGCCATCAAACTAGGCAGTGCTTGGAGATTCAAGAAAAGTTCAGATAGTGACGCAGGAAAGTGTCTTATGACTTTTATTTCACTTCCCCAAACCAATGTACCACAAAGCAGAGAGGACCTGTGTTGCATAGCATCCCATCTGATTGGTGTGTTAAATTTCATCCACAGTCAAGGAGCACACCCTAGTGAGATTTACACGTTTTTCTTTAGTAATTTACTGCTTCCTGCTCCTGAAAGTCTAGTAAACCAAATAACAATGGACTGAGGAGAGAAGGAATTGTTCTCATCTTTAAAATAAGAAACAACATGCTTTGGCATAAAGCAGCACTAACTTGCTACTGTAAACATCAGCAATCCTGCACAGACAGCTGCAGGCTGATGGCGCCCCCCACCCAGGGAAATGTGTGCACAGCTCAGACATACACACTGGGCCCAGGCAGCAACAATGGAGAATGGGACCTGAGGTCTTTTCCCAGGTTTTATCTTTAGCAGGCATCAATGTCGAATGTAGTAAGTCAGCCACTAAGTTCTCCCAGAAAGAGTCTGGCTTCCTCTGTTTGTATAGAATTTCCTCCAAGTGTGTGGCTGGAGAGACCCAAGTTCACAAAAAACAACACTGTCGGACGGGATTAATGTCACCTGTCTTTCCTTGTCTGCTCTGCTCCTGGGGAATAATTCACTTCAAGCAATACAAAACAATGCCAAACAACGTGAGAGCAGAAGCTTTCAATTCCCAAAGATTTTTCATTAAAAAGTGTACATATATTATTTTTAAAAAATGACAGGAAAAACATACAAATTTTACTGATGTCCTCAAAGCTAAGTTGAATATTCTGCTATAAAGTTTTACTGGAAATGATTATGAACATGATTTTAAGATACATAAATGTCATTATTGTTTGTGGAGGCTGAACACAGACATTGGGCTTTTGACGACTGACAAAAATTACCAAACAGCGTGTTTCATAAACTTTTTACTCAAAAATAGTACTTTAGTATTATGGAAACTTATAAATAGATATTGGCAGGGACATATTATTGAAGCCTAGATTCACAGATGTTAGAGCCAGAAGATACTTTAAAGAGCATCCAGTCCACTGGTTCTAAATTTAGGGTGAATCAGAATCCCCAGGGAAGCTTGTTAAAGCACAGATTGTTGGGCCTGCTTCAGAGTTTCTGATTCAGTAGGTCTTGAATGAGGCCCGACCATTTGTAATTTTTTCTTTTAGAATTTGTATTTTTAATAAATTCTCAGGTGATGCTAATGCTGCAGTCTGGGGACCACACTTTGAGAAACTCTGGTCTAGTCCAGTGTCACTTTATCATTGAGGCAACTGAATCCTGAAGTCAAGAGTCTGGCCCTCTTGTTAGGCCCTGTCCCTGTCCAGGGTAAACTCCACTCAAGTATAAGGTAGTACCCTCTCTCAAAGACATTGTTTTAATAACCGTCTCTTCTGGCATCAACAACTCCTGGCATTAACACTAGTTATGTTAGTCAGCATACAAAGGCTCTGTCATAGTGTCGGTCTTAAAAAAGGCAGTTCCCTGGGCTCACAGCCTATTCCAGCCGCACCCTACAGAAAATCTCAGAGTGGTTGCCCACAATCATTGTCCCAATTCCTCTCCTCCCATTTTCTCTTGAAGTCACTCTATTCAGACTCTCCTGGGATCACTTTACTGAAATAGCACTTGTCAAGGCACCAGCAACCTTCATAATTGCCAATACAATGGTCAATTCCCAAATCTTGTCTCTTGTCTAACCAGCAGCATAGTTGATTACTCCTTCCTTGAAACCCCTTGTTGGCTTTGGGACACCTCTCAGTTCTAGCGAGTTCGCTTTCAGCCTTCTGTGTTGATTCTTCCTCCTTTCCCTTATTTCTAATCATTGGAGTTCCTTAGGTCTCAGTCCTTAGAGCTTTTCTTTGTCTATATGCACTCTCCACGTGATCTCATCCTGAAATATTGTCTATCCAGTAATACCATGTTTCCCCGAAAATAAGACCTACCCCCAAAATAAGCCCCAGTTAAGATAGTCAGTCGGATGGATGCATTTAGTACGTTATGATGATGTTCCAGAAGATGACATGACTGTATTTGAATAAATGTAGATTGTTGTACATGGAAAAATAAGACACTCCCTGAAAATATGCCCTAATGCGTCTTTTGGAGCAAAAATTAATGTAAGACCCTGTCTTATTTTCGGGGAAACACAGTAATTCCCAAATTTATGTCTCCAGTCTGGACCTCTTCTCCTAAACTCCAAATTCACATATGGGTACGTGTAGTCCTCGCTTTGCACAGTAGTGTGGGACTGTAAAAATGAGCATGTGAGCTGAAATTATGCATAGTGTTTTAAATGATCAATGAAAAAATGGGATTGTTCTGGGACTTTTAAAATTTTGTCAAAAATTTAAAACTCTCAGTTGTAAATGTATAGGGAAATGAAAAAATACAAACTAATATTTAAAAACAAACATTTATTTATTTAGTTTACACTAACTTAAAACATTAGGAATATTGAGAATTAGTGTTCCATTTCATTGTAAGATACTTGTCGAGTGTAATTTGAACTGTCATGACCTCCCTGTTGTATCACATGGTGTGGAGTGAGCATCTTTTCTATGCCTTGGTGAATTATCATAGTCCTTTCTAAGGCTGGATTAATTTCCAACATATTAGCCTGTATGCTTTTATTGTTGTAAAATATCTCCAAGAGTTTCTCTAATGTGAAGTTTTTTGCCTGCATCATCAGCTCTGGAACATCTTCTTGTGTGTGTGTGTGTGTGTGTGTGTGTGTGAGACAACCACTTTCCTCCTTTGTGTCAATAAGCTTGCCTTCACCTGTGGCTGCACATGTAGTTACTTGAATGGTTGCGGGGATAACATTCCCAGGTTAGCTATTCTTTTTATAACTCCATGTTTGATTCAAATTTCACTTTCAGTGTTACCACTTTTTCCTTTGTTATGCTTTTTCATCTTTATTGGCCAATTTCTTCTTTTGAGTACCCATTCTGATGGAATGTCATGTGGGTTTATCACTGGGAGACAAGGAAGCAACACAGTGATACACTTTGCTATCTGTAGAAAATGAATAAGAGATGCACAGCGACCAATCACAGACAGACTGAAAGATGTGACGTGATTTGTCACTAATCCTGACCTGCATCTGTTATTTGCGAGGTGAGGAAGCAGTGAAGTTGTACTGTCTATAGTTACTCACAGTTAATGTACTGTGGGTAATGGAATTTGTTAGAGGACTGGTGTTATTTAATGAAACCATGGTAACTGAGATTTGTGCAGAGAGGACTGCCTGTGTTCCACTGCCTACTTGACACCCCGACTTGTTTAATAAATATCTCATACTTCACATACCCTAAACTGAGCTTTTAATTTTCTCCAATTCTAAGCCTGCAATCCTCCTTGTCTTGTTAAATGACGACTCCCTTCTTTTAGTTGTTCAGGTCTAAAACCTTGGAGTCATTTTTGACTCCTTACTTTCTCGTATGCTACATATCCAACCCACCATCTAATCTTGTCAACTCTATGTTCAAAATATAATTAGCATCCTACCATTTTTTTAGGCGCCCCACTGCTACATCCTCATCTGGGCCATCATCATCTCTCACCCAGTTTCCTAATGGGCCCCCTCACTTCTACCCTAGAACCACTGCCTCTATTCTCCAGAATGATTCTTTAAAAATTCAAGTTAATCATGTGACTCCCTGCTCAAAATCCTTCAGTGGTTCCTGTTTCAATCAGAATAAAAACCAATCATTTTGTAAGGATCTCCAAGGCTCTATATCACCACCCAAGGCTATCTCTCTGACCCTCTCATTTCATATTCCACCTCACCCACTCTGCTGTTGCTGCACTGGCCTCCTTGCTCTTCCATCTCTTCCATGTGTAGGCCAAGCATACTTTGCCTCAGGATCTTGGCACCTGTTTCACCCCTGTGTGGCGTGTTTCTTTTCCATATATCCACATGGCTCATCCCCTCATTTCCTTCATGCTTCTGTGAAAATATCTCATTTTATAACACATACAAAATAATAGTACCCAGCAAGCCTTATTTCCTAATACTGTTTTTCTCCCTCACACCTCTGTCACCATCCAACATATTGCATATTTGTTTGTATATCCCCCATGCAAATAGATTGCAAATTTCACAAGGGCAGAGACTTGGTTTGTTAGTTTAAAACTTTATCCCCAAAATTTAGAATAGTACCTGGATCATAGTAGGTCCTTGACAAATATTTGTTGAATGATTGGATGATGACTAATCCTGGTTTGTGGTAGTTTTAAAAAACCACATCTCCAAGAATGGCTTCTGTCAAAGAAGACCTTGTCTAGAGTGATAAGCAGGGCAATCACCCGAGTGCTTTAGTTTCTTGTGATTGGAGAAGCAGAAGTTTTCTAGAAGTGTAAAAATGTGTTGACATTTTTCTTATGGAAGTTAATTCTTACCTACAGAGCATGAACATCTTGTCTGGGAACTGTTGGTGGTCTTTTTGCCTATAAGTGTACCTTTTTAAGCAGACCTGAACATTGATCTGAAGCAAAAATATTCTTTATAATTCAGATATTTTTTTTCATTTGTGTGTGTCTTTTTTAATGATAGGGGGAAATGGAAGGAGGAAAAAAGAACAATGTTAAAAACCCTGGAGCTGATCGCATGGGCAAGAATCATGGTGCAAAGGACTTAAGAAAAAGGAATCAGGTAGGAACCTTGAAATATGGTGTTAGGCTGGGTCGATTTTCCTTCGAAGGTTTTATTAGACTTCTCTTATGCAAACACTCTCTTGGACCCCTCATTTTACTCTAGCCATTGCTGAGGTTACCAGCTGCACACAGGTGTAACTTAACAACACTGTACCTTAGCCTCACTGTGCGTTTCTTACTTTCTGCCCCAGGCTTACCTGCTTGCACGAAGTGGAATGCCTGCAGAAACCCACTTGTTCATTCTGGAGCATATACAAGCCAGCAGATGTGAGGGCAACCCTTGAATAATGGGGGATGGGAATTGGTAGGTAAATATTTCTCTCTTTCATCTCTTGGGTGAATAATTCTGAGATACATTCTTCATGATTCTCTTAGAGGGACCCAAGGAGACCAAGGCTCAGTTGCTCACAGTGGTGAGGAGCTTGATTGATTGATTTCCCTTCTTCCCTCTTTTACTCTTACTAGTCTCCCCCTCTGGATCCTGGGGATTGCATCCCAAAATAACACACCTGTGTACCAGATCTTGTTTTAGGTTATGCTTTTCGGGGGAGACTAGGCTAAGACAGAGGTCAAAGAAGGAAGACTTTTCTTAATAGTTTTATTCTAATTACTGAGGGGGGTACAATTTCTATAAACACAGTTACCTCTGAGATGCTCCCTTTTCACCCAAAAATCCCCAGTAGCTCTCTTGGCCTATACAATAATGAGCCTTATTGATCATCCAGATTCTTATTATAGAAATTGAAGCAAGGTATGTTACACTCTGACCTTACCTACTTGAACAACTCTAAACTGGTCCTCTTATTTTTCCCAAATATGCCACCTACATTGTGTGTGTGTGTGTGTGTGTGTGTGTGTGTGTGTGTGTGTGTTTTCTCCTAAGGAAAAATTCAAGTCTTATATTCTTCCAGAACCTTCCCCAACCACTTAACTTATAACAATCCTGCCTTCTATGCACCCTTACTGCACTTTTTGCTTGGACCACAGATTTGCTACTTACGCTGTGGTGCCTTAACTTATTATTTATCTCTTTATTTACGTGTTCTGGTTCAACTTTATTATAATCATCTGTGGGAATAGATTGTATCTTAGAATCCAATATCTCCAGAAGTACCTCACACAATGCCCTGAACAATAAATGCTACTGATGCTAAGACTGACATTGTGGCGACATGACCTGAATCAGTGTTTATGAAAGTGTGTTTGTGGGGTATTAATAGGCATTGTAAGAACAAAAGTGTTCTGTGTTCAATTAACTTGGGAAACCCTGGAGTACTTCTTTAAGTCTTCAGATTAACCAACCTTCATTGCAAATCTCTAAGATGAAAACAATATATGGTTTTCCCAAACTTATTTGGTCATGAAAATTTTATTCATGAAGCATTACCTTAGGCTAGTCTCTTGAAATACTAAACTATTTCTTGAAATGCTTAAACTATTTCTAAATACATGGATTGCCTAAACTACATAAAAATCCCAAGTACCTAGGGAAAAGTAGGGGTGTAGGGAATAGATGCAGGTCACAGAGGGAAATACTATATGGTATGAGAGAGAGATGAGAGACAAAATATACATGAGAGACAAATATTCACATTCTTAAAATCACGAATGAACATGTGTCAAACTTTGTCAACTGTACCAATTGAGTATATCAGAGCTGATATAATCAAATTTAGACAGGGCAATTCGTTTCCAGGAGGTACATGTGACTATGGAGTTCCCTGGCAAATATAGAGCTCCTGGAAGCTTGCTTTGAAATGCCAAAATGAGAATACAGATTAGATGCACTTGTAAGGACCTATACCAATCATTTCTTACTTGTTTGCAAGTCCATTTCTCACCCCTCTTCTGCAAATTCCATTTCTCTGGCTCTCAACTAAGTTTATCTGCTCAGAGACTGGAGGGCAGAGGAATGGAGATCTCTCTTCACCACAGCCCCTTTCTTTCTCTGCTTCTGTGTGTTTTTCCAGTTTCCATCAGGGGCTGTATCTTTTCTGAGGTTTCTGGGTTCTGTTAACATGTCCCTCTGTGTCCTTCCACCCCTAGGTGTGGTAGTGGCTTTCTGATTTGGTTAATCTCTGGGTTGATTTACCACCTCTATTTATCAATGTTTCCATCACGTGTGTAACCAATTCCCTATTTTAAATTTACTAACCATTGTCACTGCAATAAATTTAATTAAAAAAAAGAAACTATAAAAAATTTTCTTTGTTGAAATACCTAAAGTTTTTTTCTGTTTTTCTCCCCAGACTCTGAGTGAAATGCTACATATTGACATGTCGCATCTCTTCTTGACTATGCTCCATTCAGGGCAATGCCTCCTGTCCTTTTTGATCTTGCTGCAGTGCCAAACACATGGGAGGTTCTGTATGTTTGCTGAAAAAACAAGTGTGACCATATCCTTTTAAACTAAATTTGCATATATTCGTACAAAACTTTGGAATATCTATGTATGATTGTTTAAATGTACAAGAAAGGAAATTCTTTCTATGAATATATTGAGCATAGAAAGAACCAGAAACTTCTCTAGAGAACTGGTTAAGGAAAGCCAGAACTTTTCTCATTTCCAGGACACTAGAGAGAATAATTTTATTAGGTCAACTCTCCCTGAGAGGAGAAACCTTTACTCCAATTGTTCTGTTTGTTTCACGTCCGTAAGGCCCTCACCTCCAAACAGGCTGGAGACACCTCAAGAAAGGAGAGGATACGTTTATCTTTAAATTTCCAAAAGTATGACAGTGTTTTATCTTAGACAGCTGTGCTATTAATTTCTCGAACTTTAATGCCTTAGAATGGTGTAATTTTAATTTCTGCTCAGCAAATATAGGGAAGGTGATAATTAATCACCATTTATTTAACAATGGTGGGTATTTAGATGTATCAAGAGGTAGGAAATCAAGAAGTACACTAGAACATCTTCCAATGGTCCTCGCAATTCTTTTAGACTATGAAAATTTTAATCCTAGCCTTCTAATTTATAAAGCCTCTGACATGTCCTGGTCTATACTGCACCATAGATTTGTCCTTAATGTAACTATTATGTGAAAGCATAAGAGGCTCTGTATTAGTCAGGGTTCTCCAGAGAAACAAAATCAACAGGAGACAGGAGACTGACTGTGCCAAAAAAATGTATGCACATTTTAAGAAAGGAAAAAACTGTATTAAAATTGTAATACTCAATATATACTGAAAACAAAAAATGAATACAAGTCATGTGTATATATTTTTTGCCCCCCCCCCCAGTATATATATTAAGTTTACGAACTTGTTGCAATGATGTTGCTAACCTTTTTTGATATCAGAGGGATTATTCATTATGAAATTGTACCAACTGGACAAACAGTTAACCAAGTTTACTATTTGGAAGTGCTGAAAAGGCTGCATTAAAAAGTTAGACGACCTGAACTTTTCGGCAACAATTCTTGGCTCTTGCATCACGACAATGCACCAGCTCCCACAGCACTGTCTGTGAGGGAGTTTTTAGCCAGTAAACAAATAACTGTATTGGAACACCCTCCCTACTCACCTGGTCTGGCCCCCAATGACTTTTTTCTTTACCAGAAGATAAAGGAAATGTTGAAAGGAAGACATTTTGATGACATTCAGAACATTAAGGGTAATAAGACGACAGCTATGATGGCCATTCTAGAAAGAGTTCCAAAATTGCTTTGAAGGTGGACTAGGCGCTGGCGTCAGTGCATAGCTTCCCAAAGGGAGTACTTCAAAGGTGACTGTAGTGATATTCAGCAATGAAGTAGGTAGCACTTTTTCTAGGATGAGCTTGCAAACTTAATTGTCTGAGCTTCTGTGTGTGTGCGTGTGTGTATGTGTGTGTGTATTGTTGTTGTTGTTGTTGTGTGTGTGTCCTATTGGTTCTGTTTCTCTGGAGAACCCTGATTAATACAGAGCCTCTTATGCTTTCACATAATAGTTACATTAAGGACAAATCTATGGTGCAGTATAGACCAGGACATGTCGGAGGCTCTATAAATTAGAAGGCTAGGATTGAAATTTTCATAGTCTAAATGAATTACAAGGACCATTGGAAGGTATTCTAGTGTACTTGTTGATTTCTTTACCTCTTGATACATCTAAATACCCATCATTGTTAAACAAATGGTGATTAAATATCATCTGTTAACTTTGGGCTTCCCTAAGTACTCCTCCTTAGAGAGACTGTCTTGCAGCTCTTTCAGCTGTAGGCCACTCTTATTATACTGAAGCCCCATTGGTGGCAGTGATGGGGGTAAAATGTGGGGGACAGGAAGCATTCTATAATGTTGTTATTAAACCTCAGTCTTGTGGGCTGTGACCTTCACGGGTGTGTCTAGCTATCTCTACTTCCTACTTAGATGAGACAGGAATGCTAGAGAAAGAGTCAATGAAAATTAAGTGCAGCACAAAGCTGTTTTGGGCCTTATTTTATATTAACTGCTCCTATAAGCAGCGATGGGACCATAGAAAAGAGTGAGAAGGACCAGGCTTGCAGGAGACTGAACTCTGAAGAAAGGCTGGAGATGCTAGGATTGTCTCAAACAGAATTCTGGAGCAAGAGCATGACAGTTGGGGTAATCTATGGTGGTGTTAACTGGCTCATTTTTCTTCAGTCGGTTAAAGAAATGAAAAGGAAAGCATTGGAATGGGAGATGAAGTACAGGTGAAACTAGTAAGATATGACAACTCTGAAAACCCCAGTGTTCATGATCATATAAGGTAATACTTTAAGCAAGAAAAGAAAAATAAGCTGCATATAATTCCAGAGTGAGAAACAAGGATATAGAGGGTCATCAAAATATTGAAATCTGTTTGGCAAGTTCTCTGAATGGTAAAGGTGTGACTTTGGCCCTATCTTGTTTCCTTGCTCAACCACTGCTCATGAATTACGGTTCAAGTTTGTTAGTGAGTTCGGGGATGGGGTTTATGCTCTCATGTAACCTTGAACCAATGCCCCAAATTACTTAGATTTTCTCACTAAGAAAACAAATATAATGGTCACCACTAAACTAAAATATCAAAGCCTGGGAATTGATGGCCTGAGGGAGGAGTGCTGGCACTGGAATTTCTGAAAAGTAAAATCACATTCCACAACTACCAGTAAATGTGTGGAAATGGAAATTTTAAAAAATAGGGGGAAGAAACTGTCAATCCAAATGCAAATAATGGGTTAGATGTCTCCTAAATAATTAGTGAAGTATTGTTAAAATTAGTGCAGTTCTGATAAGAATGAACATTTCTTGGTGGCATAATCATCTGCTGCCATTTGGAATTCAGGAAGCGTTTTATAGTGAGTTAATAAATGAAATGAATCACTGAATTGGATTTATTAGTTGCCTTTCAGTAGCTTTCTTTGACTAATCTAACCACATCCTCATCACTATTTATTTCTTTGGCTCTATCAACTTAATTTCAAGTTTTTTGAAGACTATATCATGATGTTCATTTCTTTATATTCCTTACCATGTTTAGTTCAGTATTAGAGCTATTACTTAATGTATTAATTAGGGTCTACAGAGAGACAACCAATAGGATCTATCTCTCTCTCTCTCTCTCTCTCTCTATATATATATATATATATATATATATATATATATATATATATATATATATATATGTAAGAGGGAACTTATAAAAATTGGCTCACATAATTATGGAGGCTGAGAAGCTCCATGATTCACCCCCTGCAAGCTGGAGAACAGTAAATCTGGTGGGATAATTCAGTCCGAGTCTGAAGACATGAGAACCAGGAGGAAATGGAAGTTCCAGCTTAAGCAGAGAGCAAACTTGCCGTCCTCCACCTTTTGTTCTATTCATACCCTCAATGAACTGGATGATGCCCACTTGCATTAGTGAGAGCATCTTCTTTACTCAGTCTACCCATTGAAATGCTAATCTTTTCCAGAAACACCTTCAGACACACCCAGAAATAATGTTTTACCTGGCTATCTGGGTATCCATTAGCCCAGTCAAGTTGACACATAAAATTAACGATTATCGGTCCCAATTAGTTAGCCATATTTCAGAAAAGCAAAACCTGGCCACTGCACTGTACACCTGAAACTGAAGCTGAATAATATTGCATGTTAACTATAATTTTATATATATATATATATATATATATATATATATATATATATATATATATATGTAGTTATGGGATATGGAGGACAGCATAGGGAATAGAGTCAACAGAATTATATTAGATATATACGATGTCAGAGGGGCAATAGATTGGGGGAGGAGGGTTATCACTTTGTGAGGGGTGAAATGTCTAGCTATTACATTTTTTTTACACCTGAAACTAGTAAAAAAATACACAACAAACAACAAACAAGCAAAATCCCACCCACTCTCCAATGATGAAAACTGACAGCCTCCTGGGTATATTATCTAATCATTTCTTCAGGCTCAAATTTAAGCCGGGCTTAAAATTTTTGCAGACTTAAAAAAAACATCTCAAACTTCTCAGTAGTGATACTTGCCACTTAACTAAATAAATAGCATCTTCATTTTTTCTTTTTAATGGAGGAATTAAGGTAGAGAGGGAGGTCTAATGTGTGGCAGCAGCATTTGAGAAAACTCCAGCACCAACTCCCTTTCTCTGCCGAAAATGCATGAAGGTCTAAATCACACATGTGCCCGATTTTTCCTTCAGGACTTTCTTACTCCTTCTACCATGTTTTTGACTCTTGAAACCTCAACTCTCTTCTGTGTACCTCTATTCTTCTAGATTAGCATTTTACAGAGTATGTTCCTTGGATTCTTCTGAAGGTGACCCACTGTTTTGATTTCATCTGGTTCTCTTGTCTTCATTTCATTCCCCAGCAGGCCTGGATTTCACTGATAATCATAGTAATGTCTTCATTTCATTGCTTGCCTGTTCATCCTATCTACCCCATCAATTTTTCACTCTAGGTGCATGCTTCTTCCAGTGTTTGTGTTCTGCTGTTTGTCTTAAGAATACTATACAGAGAAAACTATGTGACCAATCAGATCGGCACTAATACAACTCCAGCCAGGCCTTCCACATCGTTCAGAAAACTTCTTACTTGTCTTTGGTCAGCTTGTTTTCTTTTTCCCTGCAGTAGCTATTTTAAAATGTACTACTTTCTTTGGGAATTCTGCCCCTTTCGTTCTTCTCATTCTCAACCAGAAGTGTGTTTATAGTCTTCCCATCTTTAAAGAGAAAATAAGGACCATCATCAGAAAGGCATTCTCTTCCTGTACCCTTTAAAACTTTCCTGGAAGATTGTATCCCTTCTCATAGTCTCATAGGAAGAGGCAGCTCCCTTATTTTAAGGTAAAATTCCTCACCCTCTGCCTTGGGTCTCATTCCGTCCCTCTTTTGTATCTTTCATTTCTCACTTCACATACAAATCAAGATTATGTTAAAAATATTAACCTTTTATCTCACTCTTTTACTGTTTTTTCATTGTTTATGATCTTATTTTCTATAGAGAAACTCTTGATTTGTATGTGATCAATATTCTGTTTTTCCTCTTTATGGCTTCTGAGTTTCTTATCTTGTTTAGGAAGATCTACATCTCTAGGTTATAAAAATGTTTTGCTATTTAACATATATTTATGTAGTATTTTCCTCATTTATTTTCCTATACCTGGCATTTTCTTTAGGATTTATCGTTTTCTTCTACACGGCTAGCTACAGCTACTAACTCCATTTTTTTTTTTTTTTTAAGAATACATCTTTTCCCACTGAATTAAAGTGCTGTTTTTATTAAATGCTAACTTTCTGAATATACTTCAATTTGTTCTGTATTCTGTCCAATTGATCTACAGGCATACTTTGGATACTGTGGGTTTGGTTCTAGACCACACAATAAAGCAAATATCACAATAAAATGAGTCACATAAATTTTTTTGTTTTCCCAGTGTATATAAAAGTTATGTTTACACTATACTGTAGTCTGTTAAGTGTGCAATAGCATTATGTCTAAAAAAAGAAAAAATATATATGCCTTAATTAAAAAATACTTGATTGTTAAAAATTGCTAACCATCATCTGACTCTTCAGTGAGTCATAATCTTTTTTGCTGGTGCAGGGTCTTACCTCAATATTGATGGTTGCTGACTGATCAGGGTTGTGGTTGCTTAGAGTGGTGTGTGGTGTGGCAATTTCTCAAAATAAGACAAAAATGAAGTTTGCCCCATCAATTGTCTCTTCCTTTCACTTGAATGCTTAGAGGCCATTTTAAGGCTATTAGTCAGTTTAATTTCAATATTGTTGTGTCTCAGGAAATAGGGAGGCCTGAGAAGAAGTAGAGAGATGGGGGAACTGCCAGGGGTGGAACAGTCAGAACACACATATTTATTAACTTTGCCGTCTTATATGGGCATGGTTTGTTGGTTCCCCAAAACAATTAAAATAGTGACTTCAAAAATCACTGATCACAGATCACCATAATAAATACAATCATAATGAAAAAGTTTAAAATATTGAATTACCAAAATGTGCATTTTTATATACCAATAATGAACTATCAGAAAAAGAAATTAAGAAAACAATCCCATTTACAATTGCATGAAAAAAAAATACTTAGGAATTAATTTAACCAAGGAGGTAAAAGACCTATACTCAGAAAATTATAAGACATTGATGAGAGAAATAAAAAAAGATACAAATAAATGCAAGTGTATACCATGTACATGGATAGGAAGAATTAGTACAGTTCAAATGTCCATAGTACCCAAAGCAAACTAGAGATTCAATGCAATCCCTATCAAAGTACCAGTGGAATTTTTCACAGAACTAGAACAAATAATCCTAAAATCTATATGGAACCATAAAAGACCCCAAATAGCCATCGCATTTTTGCTAAAGAAGAATAAATCTGGACGTATCATGCTAACTGATATCAAACTATATTACAAGGCCATAGTAATCAAAACAGTGTTGTATTGGCATAAAAACAGAAACATAGATCAATAGAACAGAATAGAGAGTCCGGAAATAAACCCACGCCTATATAGTCATTTAATCTATGACAAAGGAAGCAAGAATATACATTAGGGTAAAGACAGTCTATTCAATAAGTGATGCTGGGAAAACTGGACAGATATGTGCAAATAAATAAAACTAAAGCACCTTCTTACACCAAATACAAGAATAAACTAAATGTGGATTAAAAGCTTAAATGTAAGACCTGAGACCATAAAATTCCTAGAAGAAAATATAGGAAGTAAACTCTCAGACATTACTCTTAGTAATATTTTTACTGATATAGCTCCTTGGACAAGGGAAACAAAAGAAAAAGTAAATAAATGGGACTACATGAAACTAAAAAGTTTTTTAACAGCAAAGGAAACCATCAACAAAATGAAAAGATATCCACCAAATGGGAAAAGATATTTGCCAATCATACATCTGATACAGGGTTAATATGCATAATTTATATATATATATATATATATATATATATATATATATATATATATATATATAACTCATACAATTCAACACCAAAAAAAAACAATTAAATTAACAAATGGGCAGAGGATCTGAATAGACATGTCTCCAAAGAGGATATACAGATGGCCAATAGACATATGAAAAGATGCTCAATGTCTCTAATCATCCAAGAAATGCAAATAAAAACTACAATGAGCTATCACCTTATACCTGTCAGAATGGCCATCATCAATAAATCAACAAACAAAATGTGTTGGTGAGGATGTGGAGAAAAGGGAATCCTTGTGCACTATTGGTGGGATTGCAAATTGGTGCAGCCACTATAGAAAACAGTATGGAGATTCCTCAAAGAATTAGGAATAGAACTACCATATGACCTAGCAATTCTACTCCTGGGTGTTTATCTAAAGAAATCCAAAACACTAATTTGAAAAGACATGTGCATCCCTATGTTTACTGCAGCACTATTTACAATAGCCAAGATATGGAAACAATTGAAATGCCCATCAATAGACAACTGGATAAAGAAGAAGTAGCACATATACTGGGGATGCCAACAAAATGTATACAAGTGGACACTTTGGTCAACATTGCTCAAGCAGTAGTTCGCTGTAATCAGAAGTATCTGGACACTTATGGTAACCACTGTGATAACCTCTTGTAATTGCAGAAGTGAAGTATGACTTGCATTCATCTTTCGTTATCGTTATATATTGAGTATTACAATTTTAATGCAGTTTTTTCCACCCTTAAAATATACATTCTTTTGGCACCCTCTGTATATACAACAGAATATTACTCTGCCATAAAAAATAATTAAATCTTTCCATTTGTGACAGCATGGATGGATCTACAGGGTACTATGCTAAGTGAAATAAGTCAGAATGAGAAAGACAAATACCATATGATCTCACTTATGTGTGGAATCTAAAAAACATAATCAATGAACAAACAAAACAGAAAAAGACTCACAGATACAAAGAACAAACTAATGGTTACTAGATGGGAGCGAGTTTGGGGGACTAAGTGAGAAAGGTGAAAGGATTAAGAAGTACAAATTGGTAGTTACAAAATAGTCACAGGGATGTAAAGTACAGTATGGAGAATACACTCAATAATACTGTAAAAATGATGTGTAATGTCAGAGGTACTAGACATATCACGGGGATCACTTCATAAATGATATAAATGTCTAACCACTACACTGTACACCTGAAAGTAATATAAAATAATATCGAATGTCACCTATAATTTTAAAAAATAATTACAGGGATGGAAAGTACAGCACAAGGCATATAGTCAATAGTATTGTATAATAACTTTGTGTACAGTGTCAGATGGGTAATAGACTTATTGGGGTCATCACTTTGTGGGTTATATAAATGTCTGATCATTATGTTGTTTTGTACACCTAAAACTAAATAAAAAAGGAACTAATGGATATATCAATGTATGTAACGAACTGTGTAAAGTATTATGTTAATGATAGTTACAAATAAATGGATAAATGGATAGATGGATGATTTAAAAAATCACTGATCACAGATCACCATAATTATAATGAAAAAGTTTAAAATATTGAGATAATTATCAAAATGTGACACAGCCATCAAGTGAGCAAATATTGTTGGAAAAATGGCATCAATAGCCTTGCATGACACAGGGTTGCCACAAATCTTCAACTTGTAAAAATATCTGCAAAGAGCAATACAGTGGAGCGCAATAAAGGGAGGTAAACCTCTACTTCTCCGTGCTCTTCTAGTACGATAATTTTTTGTTTATACAGCTTTATGGAAGATTTAATATCTGGCAGGTTAATCCCTACATCACTATTCTCTTTAAAAGTTTTCTTAGGAAATTGTATATTATTGATTTTTTCTGGTAAATTTGAGAATTATTTTATCTAATTGCAATCGCTACCTTATCTTCATACAAACCAAAATCATATTTTGGGACTCTAATTGATATTTCATTATATTTGTGCATTAGCTTGAGAATAGTAGACTTCTTAATTCTTTCCATATTCACATCCCAGGGTTATAACATTTTTTCTTCACTTATTATATATATTTAAAGAGGTCATATCTTTATTGATAAATGTTTTGTAAAAGGTTTTGTCATTGTTTTACATAGGTTTTAATACCACATTTTCTTTTTGAACTGATCAGAGCTAATATAGAAATAATCTTTAAAATTTATATATATTTATCTTATATCTAACTTACTAAATTCTGTAATTAGGTCAATAGTTTTTCAGTTGAGTCTTTTGTATTTTCCAGGCATGCACCAAACCCTCTGCAAATAATTATTTTTGTCCTTTCTCTCAGTATTTATTGACGTTTAATGTATTTATCATGTATAGAAACTATTCTTATTTTTTTGCCTTAATTTATTTTATTTATTTATTTATATATATTTTAAATTATTAGTTTCAGGTGCACAAAACAATGCAGTAGTTAGACATATTACCCCTCACAAAGTGATAACTCCCCTCCCCCAATCTATTGCCCCTCTGACATCGTATATATCTATTACAATTCCATTGGCTCTATTCCCTATGCTATACTCCATATTCTGTGACTATATATATATTAAATTATAATTGACCTACAACATTATTCAGCTTCAGCTTCAGGTGTACAGTGCAGCGGTCAAGCATCTACACTGTCCATGAAGTGGGCTCCCTAATAAGATATGTACCCATCTGACACCCTACAAAACCTTTGCAACATTATTGATTATATTCCCCAAACTGTCTTTCATGTCCCCGTGGCAATATTGTGGTTACCAGTTTATGCTGTCTAATCCCTTCTCCTTCTCCCGCATACGCACCCGTCTCCCATCTAGCAACCATCAGTTTTTCCTCTATGTCTCTGAGACTATTTCTGTTTACTTTGCTTATTTATTCAGTTCTTTAGAGTCCACATATAAGTGAGATCATATGGTATTTGTCTTTCTCCAACTGACTTATTTCACTTAGCATAATGCTATTCTTATTTTTTAGAGTTCTTTTTTAAGCTCAGGAATATCTGTCCCAATATCTCATTTTTGGGGTATGTATTCATGTGATCACATATTTTTCTTTAATTTTTTAAAATATAATAAATTATACTAACATATTTCTTAATATTGGAACATCTTGCTTTTCTGGAACAAACTTAACTTAGAAATAGAATATAACCATTTCAACACATTACTAGATTTGACTTAGTATCTGGTTTCAGATTTTAATTATTATCAATTATAAGCATTCTTCTAGTTTTCTTTATTGGAATATCCTTATCAAATTTTGGCAATAGTATTATGATAAAATTTCAAAGTGAATTAGGAAGGCTTCAGTATTTTTTCCCCCAATAAGATAACATGGGCAACATTGTCATTGAGTTTACAAACAATTTACCTGCAAACCACCCTGAATCTGGTGCCATTTTCAGTGGTAGTATATATTTTTCAAATTCTATAGATGTTTGATTGCTGAGGTATTCTACTTATCATTGAGTCAATTTGGGGGATTTATATTTTGATAGTACATCTGTTTCCTTCAGATTTAAGTCTGTTGGCAGAATAAAAATGGTAGATATTGTTTGTCAGTAATTTGTGATCATAGAAGACATTTTATGAGTAGAAAATGTTTCCATATAGAAATGAGAATAATTTTTAGAAATGTAAATTGGATCATTTTGCTCACCTGCTAACTCTTCATTGACTCTTTATTCCATGTAAAATAAAATACAAATTTCTAACCATGGCCCACAAGACCTGTATGAAGGTCTGGCCTCTGCTAACCTTTCCAAACTCATTTTGTGTCACTCTGTCTCTTGCTTCAGTCACAAGGGTCATCTTTATGTTCCATCAACACACGATTTTAGCCCTCTTACGATCTTTATACCCACTGTCCCTCTGTCTTCTGATTATCAGGAATAAATAGAATGCTTTATTAGAGAATAACAGTGGGGATCATTGTTAGAGAGGCCCTTTTGAAGAGGTGACATTTAAGTTGCCACTTGTAAGATGGGCAGAAGTCAACTATGTAAAGGTCAGAAGAAAGAGAAATGCTTTCTAAATTATGATTCTCCATTGTTAGTCTCTAGGAAAGCATGCATACTATTTGATTTCCTTTACAGCAATTATCACTATGTAATATTTATTTAAAATATTTAGTAAGCTATATAAATGCTTACTAATATATTTACTATACTAATATATTCAGAATATTCACTAAAGTATTCAGTAATATATGAAATGCTTACTAATCTCTTATTTTCATATGTATAAAGTGCTATACTCCAGCCCCTGGCGATGGGCCAGATTTTCCTAATTTTTCCCAGGCTTTCATATAGTAGGCAGAAATGGGCCATGGGGCCCTTTCAAGAAACAGAAGAGAAGGTGCAAGTAGCAGTGCCATGCTCCACTGGTGGCAGTTATATCCAGAAATTCACTAAGAGTTTGATACCCCCACTCATAAATACATTGTAAAATCATACATTGTAAAACTCTGTATTGTTTTCTTGTATAATTGTTTACCTTTGTATTTTGTTTCCTAATTAGATTGTGAGTTTCTCAAATTGTAGAGATTCTCTGTTACAACTTTTTGCTTTCTTCACAGTTCTCAGCATCCTCATAGTGGAAATAACACTATATTTGAAGCCAGACAGCCAGCCCATGTTGAAAGGCAGCTCCACTATTAGCTATGTGATTTTGGGCAAATTGGAACCTTTGGGCCTCAAATTCTTATCTATAAATGGGGATAATACTTATTCTATTAGGTTTTCATAAGGAACACTCATTTCATAATGAGATAATATTCATGAAATATTCTGGCAAAGAATAAAATGTATAAATGTAAGCTGCCATTATTATGTCCTTCAGGAATAATTATTGATTATTATTGGTTTAAGTTAAACATTATCTGCACAATGAAAGCATGATGTAGAATGTAGTGCAAATTACAGTTTTGAGCCATGGGGCTCAAATTGTGGTAATCCTGGGACCAGCTACAAAATTCCATTATTTCACACCTTAGTCAGTGGGAGAAATCCCTGGACTCCCCCGGGGGGAATAAAGAGAAAATTCTTCCCTACTTGGGACATGATTATGGTCTGAGTTTTACAGCTCTCATTAGCTCCCCAGCACATAGGTTGGGTTCAAATCTTGGTCCTGTTTATCTCTGTGCTATTTCTGAACACAGTCATCACAACAGCCAGCTCAATAGTTCAGAAAATTACAATAGTGCAAGGTTTAATGCAGTCATGAGGCCTCTACCTAAAGAGGGATCCAATAATAACATTTTGTTTTGACGTAATGAGGATAAATGCCATCCTTTTCGAAGTTAAGCTTGAGAGAAGGAATGAGGTGCCTATGAAGAGATAAGGAGAAACATAAAGAGAAAACCAACTAGGATAAAATGGCTAGAAACTAATAATTTTATAGTACTTATTACATGTCAGGCAATATACTAAGTACTTTGCATATATTGATTCATTTAATCCTCAACAATCCTATGAGGTTGTTATTTTTATTTTCCTTGTATAGATGAGGAAACAGGCACATAGAGGTAAGTATACTGGGATAAGGAGAATTCAAACCCAGTGTGTGTTCAGACTCCATGTTTTTAACATCTGTTCAGTGTAAAAACATCCAAAATCAACACTGTTTGCAAATGGGAAAGCAGACAGATGCTGGCTTTCCACAAATCCCATAGCTACAGATTGATTTTTATGTACTAATAATCCTTTTATTTCAAAGTAATGCAAAAAATTAAATTAATCGACCATATAGGATAACAGTCTGGAAAATATATATATTTTTTCAAGGACTATGAGGGAACAAGAAACCACTTACTCTATATTTGATCCTCAGCAGAGTCAGAGGAACATGAGGGCCTTTGGAAAATAAGTGTAATTATTTGTTAATTTTTCTTTATTGCCCTTGAGCTTCTTATTTTCAATCTTAAGATGGGCTCTATGGAAACTTAGGAGAATGAGAAAAGAAAACATGGTACTAGGTTATAAAATCTTTTGGACTCAGTCATTGATTTGTGGGTGGGTGTGTATGGAGGTGAAGCAGTCACATAGAAGTGATTATTAAGTTGAAAATAGTGTGAGTAGAAACTTCCAGAATGCCTGATGGTTTCAACTGATGTCAACTTGGTACTGTTCCCAGAATTGCGGCAACCCTGTGAGAGCAGCCTGGTGTGACAATCTGGAACAAAGTGGGCAGATCCTGTGGGTTATTCCCAATCCTATCCACATCTCCCGATGGCACTGTGGACTTGTCCAGGGGTGCCAAATCTATCCGTTTGCTGCCAATACTATGCTCAGGTTGGATTCATGAGGAGGCCAAGAGGTGATGGACTATATGTCATGAATTGTGTAGCACTGGGTCATTCTTTGCCTCAAAATGCCTCCTTCCTGTGGAGTGAGGCGTGACAGGAAGAGTGCCCCCTGGCGGTGGAGTGAGACAGGCCCGGGCTCACTCCTGAGAACTGTTGTGACTTTGGATGAGGTTTTTAACCTCCCTGCACTAGTAAGGACTCCGGTTTCAAGTGACAAAAACCCAATTTGAAGAAAAAAATATATTGGGAAGGTTAATAGAGAAATCAGAGTCAAACTGAGTCCAGCTTCTGAATTGCATTTCCTTTGCCCATTTAGGTGAGACCACTCTGCGGCTGCATCTCATTCAACTTCCACAAAGGAGAATGGATGGTCAGCAGATGGTGATGGTGGGTGGGGACAAGCCTTTGATAGACCATAGAAGGAGGAGGAAATCTGTGGCAAAAACATTTCCTAACTTAAGGCTGTTTGTGAACTGAGTAACAATCATGCATGGTAGCAAAGATGAAAATCTTAGATCCATTTTGAGTTAAATTTTGTATAAGATGTGATGTTAAGTCAAGGCCTTTTTTCTTTCTTTTTCCTTTTTCTTTTTTGCCTATGACGTCCAATTTCTCCAGCAGCATTTGTTGAAATGGCTATCCTTTCCCCATTGAATTGCTTTTGCACCTTTGTCAAAAATCAGTTGAGCAATGCATGTAAATCTATTTCTGTGTGCTCTATTCTATTTCATTGATCTATATGTTTATCTCTCTACCAGTATCACACACTGTCTTGATTACTGTAGCTATATAGTAAGACTTAACACTGAAAAGGCTAATTCTTCTCTCTTCTTCTTTTTCAAAATTGTTTTGGCTAATATAGGTTCTTTGCCTTCCAATATAAATTTTAGAGTAAGCTTGCTGATGTCTCCAAAATACCTTCCTGAAGTTTTGATAGGAATTTTGTTAACCTAATACATCAATTTGGGGAGAATTGACATATTTATTATGTTGAGTCAGTCCCAATCTTTGAACTGTCCAACTATCCAGGACTACTTTAATTTCTTTCATTGTATTTTGTAGTTAAAGTGTGCAGATCCTGCACTTGTTTAGTTATATTTATACCTATTTCATTTTCTTTGGAGCAATATTAAATGGCATTATGTTTTAAATTTTGATTTTTGTATGTTTGTTGTTTTGTAAGGAAATGCAATTGATTGTGTGTGTTGATCTTGTAACCTGGCTAAACTTATTCGTTTTAGGAGGTTTAAAATCATTTTCTTTTATTGTGGTAAAAACGTATGAGATCTATCCTCAACAAAAATTGAAGAGTACAACACAGTATTATTTACTATAAAATAGTTCTATTTTTAACTTTTTGAGCAACTCCATACTATTTTCCATAGTGGCTGCACCATTTTACACTTCTACCAACAGTGTACAAGGGTTCCAATTCTTCCACATTCTCATCAAGAGTTTTTTTTTTTTTTTTTTGTGTGTGTGTTTTGTAGATGCTTTCGGATTTTCTACATAGAAAATCATGTCCTCTGCCTTGAGGAATAGTTTGATCATATTTCATAAAATTTTTATACACATTGAAATTTGAAAGAATATCACAATGAATATCCACAACAATTCCCAAATTGTTAATATATTTTGAATGTGTGTTTGTGTGTGTGTACACAAACACATACTTATATATTGGTTGGACATCACCTACAAATACTTCATCATATATGTATTAATTATAAGTATATACCAACATATAACTCTATTACTTCAGGAAATTAACAATTCCTTAATAACAACTATATCTAATCCACACAGAAATTTCCTCAAATTTCCCCCATGATACCTTTTATTTCTTTTAAGGTAGGTCACATGGAGTTTCATGAATTGCATTTGGTTATTATGTCTCTTTAGTCTCTTATTTTAGAATGGTCATACTAACTTTTTTTCCCTATGACATTGACGTTTTGAAGAAACTATGCCAGTTGTCTTATAAGACATTCCACATTCTGAATTTACCTTATTGTTTCCTCATGATTGTTTGTTTGTTTTTAGCCTTGTTCCTTTATCTTCTTTATCTCCTGTAAACTGAAAATTATGTCTAAAGATTGATTAGCTTTATGTTGAACACATTTGGCAAGAGTACATCATAAGTGAAGTTTTGTGCTCTACATCATAACATCAGATCAGCCTATTGTTATTGAGGCTTAGCTGAATTACTAGGTTAAAGGTGCCATTATAAAGGTGCATCTCTCTCTTTTCAATTAACAAGTAGCCGGTAAGAATGACGCATACATATTTTGAAATGCTGTGATGGAAGCCAATTGGTTTTTTCCCAGAGAAAGGTGCTCCAATAGCATCATGTCCCGTTTAGGAACCTATGAGGATGAATGTCCACCTTGGGGTGGAAATACATGAGGCTTGCAAAAAATTCCTGATTTTTAAAGAACAGAAAATGTGACTCTGGCCTACTGGAAGAGGATATTTAATGAATATTTTTGCATGAGGCTGGCTCTATAATTCAATTTAAATGTATTAGTTAAGGAATGCTCTAAGGAACACTTTGAGAGAAGAGCGTAGAAAAAGTCTGAACCTCAAGCTATGATCCCGAGAGCAGAAATCTCCCCTAGTTTTGTTTTGTGATGGTAGCTGATAGTCACCTAAATAGCAGACCTAGTAAGAGAGGCTTCTGTATGAAGGCTGCTTATTGAGGGAACATGATTTTATACAAAGCTTTTCCTCAAAGAGGGTTTGAAAAGCATATGTTGGTTTGAAGCTGAAGAAAGCTGTCCTCTTGTCCATTTCAGGTGTCAGGGTGCCCTGTATCTCTGGATTTGTTTGGGACTATTTCCTATTGTGACAATTCTTGAGAGCAGCCTGGTGTGATACTCTGGGGTGAAGAGGGTGCATGTCCTGGGCATTTGGATCCTTATCCACATCACGAGGGTGCTGCTGGTCAGTTGAACCAGGGGTGCCAGGCCAGTCAGTTTGCTGCCAACACCATACCCATGGACAGTTTTATGGGTAAGCAGAGTAGATGAGTTGAGTAGCATAGGGTAGTTCCTTGGTTCAGCATGTTATGAACCTGGCATGATGGAAAAAGCACACTCCTGGCTTTAGAAGAGGACAGATCTGTTCTCGCTACTTACTAATGATGGGATCTTGGGGAAATTATCATTATTGCTGCTATTATTATTATTACTGTTTTTATGCTTATTTGGGGTCAGTGATTATTTTATTTGATCTTCACAACAATCATAGGAGATAGTTGCTATTAATATCTCTGTTTTAAAGATGAGGAAACTGAGGCACTCTGAAGTATATGTGTATTTAATGACCAGGTGGGACATGCCAGAAGCAGCTGGCCTAAGGACCTCACCTAAGAGGGCCTCCTACCGCAGGCATGGAGCTCTCACAGGAGGGAGAGTAGAGGTACACAGTCAGATGAGGAGCGGTTGAGGAGGCTGTTAGCAACCTGCCAGAGGACAGAAATTGGTCTCTTCAATCTAAGAGTGATCTTGATGGAGGAGAATGGTCACCGAAGAAACAGCAAAAGTGCCCCGTGAAGAAAAGAGACAGTAGTAAACACACTGCAGACACAGAGAGCACCAACACCAGGCAATGTGGGTACCTGTCAGGCACAGTCTTCTCTCCTTTCCCAACATGTATCACCTTACTTTGCCTCACTCCATGTCTAGAGAGGACAGAAACCAGTCGTGAGCTTGTAGGGAGCACACGAAGCTAACGAAGCTACCCAGAGAAGAAGGCGACCATGTTTCTCTTTCCCACTGCAGGCTTCCTGCCTGAGGCAGCCCATGCTAGGGAATGAGAGAGGCATTAACTCTAAATAAAGATTGGGGTTTTTTGATTTTCGATTATTATATGGGACTGGATATTTAAATTACTAAAATGAGTTGATTTTGTGGATAAAAGTGAGAGAAGACTTTATTTTTTTATTTTTTATTTTTGTTATCTGAGAGGGACTAGAAAAGTAAATAAACCTGCTCTAGAGTCATCTAAGGAGCAGAAGAGAAGAGAATTAGCCTCACAGAATGGGTTTGAATGGGCAGTGGGGGAAAACGATGAAGGTGTTCTCTTTTTTGGACTCTTCGGAGTCCCCCTTTTGCAGCATAATTCAAACCATCAGTGTATCTGAGGAGTGTTTCTTCAAATTAAGTTTTACTCAGAATAGTAAAGATTTAAAGCAAGTTAAAGCAGGCCTTCTTCTCTTCATGTATATAAACCCACTCCCGTCTAATTCAACGAAGGCAACTCTTTCTGTATATGTTTTATGTCTTTAGCATTGACAAGCAAAATTGTTGATGGCAACGATTATACCAATGAACACAAGTCCATTGCTTCCTTAGCAAACGCAGTTTGTTGGGATGTTATGGTATCTTTGGGGGCTTCTTAGACATGTTTCTAGGGAATTTGGGACCAAGATGCACACTGTCTTTCTTTGCTCTTGACTTCAGTCACCATCTTTTCGTGGTAATTAGATTAATACCTGTTTGAGCACCATGAAGCCACCCATTTTATCCCTGGGTACCTCTGAGAGTAACAAAGTTCTTAATTGAGTTAAGTAATAGCACTCTTTCTCTCTTACTTTCTGGCAGAGAGACCCTGGGTTTTTAAAGTACAGAGGTCCTTTGCTTTTCCTTTTCTTCTACTTGTTCCTCTTATGGTTTGAGGGAGATACGTTCTCATGCTTCTGGCTGTTATTTCTGCAGTTCTGAGCGTGGTCATGGTGTCAAGTATCAGAGACAGCAATTTTCTCAGAAAGAGAAAAAAAGTATGTTCCCAAGAATTAGAAAAATACCCTCAAACAAAATCTGAGGAAACAAGGACTGTAGGTTTTATTGCGCTCCCCCATCCCACCCTATATTAAAGGGTATGATATTAAAGTAAAGCAGGGTGTTGTGGGTTTTTTCCTGTATTGAATACATCATAATAGAAATCCCAGCATTAAAGATATATGGTATGAAAACTTTTTAGGTAAATAAATCCCCTACTTAGTTTAATCTCCCAAGCTTCTATCTTTGCAGGTCTTTGTAGTCTCTGCTCTAGCTAAAACGTTCTCAGATTTGTGTTTAGGGATCCTGAGTTGGGTTTGTTTTCAGCACATCATTTTTCTGAAAGGCCCAAGTATGGCATTACTTCACCTTACAGTCCCCACAGGGTCTGGGCAATGTTCTTAGAAACATTAGGGTGATCTCACCCAGTTGGAAGAAGGGTTTCATAATAAAGTAATGATACTTCTCTCTCTCAGGCCACTGCACACTGTTAAAACATGTTACTTCTTGACCTTTTGGCTAAGATCCTATGTAGAACAACTAAAATATCAGCTTCCTGTCAGCCCTACCTCACTTGAGGCTATAATTTCTGAAAGCTGTGAGAGATCGTGTGCTTTGTGGGGGCCCAGCTGAGCCCCTTTGTGATAGCTGAGTTTGTCCAAAAAGGCTGGATCATGGACTATCAGTCTAATAATCCATGTTATGCTCAAGGCCTCACTGTAATGTTGTGGTGTTGGCTGATCTTCCCCTGGCTGGGGTTGTCCAGCCTGGGCTTCAATACTACCAGTGGAGTGTAGGGAACTCGGAGGCAGCGGATTCCATCTTCCCCTTAATCTTGGCTGACTATAACAAGTTCTCCTGTTGAGCTGAAAGCTGCCTCCCTAACACATGTTTATTAATCTCACTTCTTCCCCTATGGGTCTGTGCACAGTAAGTTGAATCCCTTTTTAACTATTTGAAGATAGCTACCATTTGTTCTTCAAGTCTTGACTTTAGGTTGAATAACCTAATCCCTTGAATGCATTGGAATTTTGATTCAGGCTCTTTTACCAAGTGTATCCCAAATTTTATCTAATATGTGTACCCGGGGTTGAATTTAGTACTGAGTTATTCACTTTCTCATTCTCAATGTTATTCATTTATGAAAGCACCATAAAGAACTGTCAGGTTTTTTTTCCAATCATATCACACTTTGACACATATTGAGTTTATTATTAATTAAAATTCCTGTCTCTTACATACTTACTTGCACAGTTAATTTTTGAACCTGTGTATAGGATTTTGTACTTCATTCTAAAATTCATTCTAAATTTTATTAGTTGGATTTGGTTCATTGTTCTAACATCTCATGCTCTTCCTGAAACTTGATTCTTTTATCAACAATATTTACTGTTCTTCCTGGATTGTTACCATTTACAAATTTGTTAAGCATACCCTTTGATATTTGCATATTACTCATTGATGTTAGAAGGGTAGAACTAAGGACAGAGGGAAATGAAAATAGAAATTACAGCCCAATAATGAAGTAACCTTACCATTTACTCAATAATAATGAGTTCTAGGTCTAATTCATTAATATTGGAATAACTAGTAAGGTTACTATTTACAAGCCCTTGTGTAGTGAACCTAGTGTGGTTAGAGAGATTGATAATGTCTCAGTAATCTATACTCTTTATGATATGGCTTCTTACGAGTAATTTAAAAATTAAGAATTAATGGCAACTTTTAAAGTAAAAGCAAAAAACACTCAATGGTGCATGAAATTAAAAAAAAAAGATAGTCTATGATTTCATTTGAAGCTCAGGTCACTCCCCGAAACCTCAATCATTATTTTATTAAAAAACAAAAAACAAAAAACCCAGAGCCAAACAAAAACCTTAGTTTAGAATACAGTAAACTTTTCAGAATTGAATTTCTAGATCATCTGGTTCAGTTAATTGGCAGCTAAAGATGTGGTTTTGTTTAAACAACCCCATATGTAGGCTTTCAACCCCTCCCCTTAAAATTAATTTCCATAATTCTTAACAGTGACAGAAACATGTATATGAAAGATGGAAGGAAACTCAATTTCAGTTGGTATATTCTGACTGAATAAAGAGAAGGAGTGGGCTTCAGGAGATACACTTGAAGGATGAGTTGAATTTTCCAATTAGGAATGGATGTAGCATGACTCTCCACGTTAAAGATTTCCAGGTAAGTTCAAGAGGAAAATAACTGGAGCTGAATTCCATAAGGAAGTAATAATTCCCTTTCTGATTAATGACCGCAGGCAACACTGCCAGGACAGACAGATTTCTGCACTACATTCCAACTTCTCAAAAACTCCTTTCATAAGCTGAATACTTAACCATACTTTAGCTTAGTCTAATTAATGAGATGCACGCCCGTATGAATGATCAGTAATGGGATCACTGTCCTTTATTTTCCTTTTGTTTATTCAGTGTCATAGCTACATTTTTGGCTATGTTTTATGATGTTATGACCTAGACGACTGCAAACAAATTCCTAGTCAAATTGTTGTGGGTTGTTTATAAAATAATTTTGGAGTCTAGTTTATTTTAGCTTTCGATCCTCCTCTGCTACATGTCACACACACACACACACACACACACACACACACACATCTATCTCACATAATCACAAATAGCTTTTTCTAGTACAAATATTTTAATTATGATTTATTTGTAGCTGAACATAGTATTTGTGAAACATCATCTATCCTTGAAAATTTTTTTACTTTTTAAGGCTTGGATCTTCAATGTAACACACAGATGGGTCAAAGTCATCCTTCCCTCTAAACATACTCTCTTCTTTAACCACAGTGAATTCCTTGCATATCTCCAAATGTGTTATTATGGCATAACTTCCTTCAAAGCTTTGCATAAGCTCTTCCCTTTGACTTGAATGTCCCCTTTCTCTGACTCAGTAATGCTCATCATCAAAATGAGGCTGAGTGCTTTCCAGGAAGTTTCCCCTGATTTCTAGTCCTTACTCAAATGCCCTTGTACTTGTCATTTATATATCAGGTATCACACTAATGTTAATTTCCTTCTATGTCTTTTATTAACATTGTGTGCTGATAGATTAAATCATATATAATAGGTGCTACTGCAATTTGAGAATTAATATAGATGCTCAACAGTATAATATTCTTTTAAATGTAGGGGGCCTTTCCTATTGTCCAGACTGAATTGGTGCTTGTACCGTATATTCTCATAAAGCACTGAACTTCTCTTTTGTAGAACTTAATCATATTTGTAAGTAGGTACTTACTTGTGTAATTGTTTGGTATCTGCTCCTCCCCTCGATTATAAACTCCTTGAGGGCAGGACCACATCTTGTTTTCTTTTTGTTTTAATTTTTTTTCTCAGTTGACATTCAATATTATATCAATTTCAGGTGTACAGTATCATGGCTAGACATTTATGTAATTTACGAGGTGATCCCCTGACATCTTTTTTCCTTATTGTTATACTCATGTTCTTGGCACAGTGCCCAGAGCAGGATATTTGTTCAGTAAGTACTGGTTAAAAGAATGACCAATTGAATGAATGGATCTCTGTGAGAGAAATTGATGAGGAGATTGGTGCCCTTAGGTTTTAGTTTAATGTCAGGGGTTGCAATGGCGGGGGGGAGGGGTTGTTCTAGGAAAAGAATAAGAATATAAGAGTTTCTTGAAAACTAACTGGAAGAAAGCAGCAGCCGTGAGGATGAGAAAGGAAGCACAGGATCCTGATGAAAGGAGAGTAGTCTGAGGAGAGGGTTTCTACCCTAAGCTGTGACTGAGGGCCACTGTGATGAAGGCCACAGGGAAGTGGGCGGCCAGGCAGGATGGAGGTGATTGGGGTTTCCCTAACTTTGGGACTCCCAGTAGAACTTTGGCTTAAAGATTTTTTTTAATGGTCTTTATAGCACTCCTTTCAAAAGGAGTAGCATGGCACCATAGGAAGAATTTTGACTTTGTTACCAGACAAAACTAGTTGCAAAATGAAGCTACAGCCCTTATTAGCTGTCTGACTTTGAGTAACATATTTGACATTTCTCAGCTTCAGTTTTCTCATTTGTAAGAAGAGGATAATCATATTTACCTTGAGGAACTACAGTGAAAGGAGATACTATTCATAAAGCATGTAACTCAGTTCCTGGCTCAGAGTAATTACTAAACAAATGATAGAAGTTGTTAATATTAACCAGATTTAACCTTCATAGAACTTTTGAATGGTTCTGTTCTTGGTCCCAAATTGTTCAGTATCTTCAATCAATAGGTTGAAAGCATTCTTATCAAATTTCTAGATGACACAAAACTGGAAAAAATGACTAATATGTTGGCTGACAGGCTAACGAGCCATAGACAACCATTGAGAAGGAGAGGCTGAAACCAACATGATAAAATTGATAAGACAAATTTAGATTCTTCCTTTTGTGTTTAAAGAATTAGCTGAAACCAGAACAAGGGAGACCTTGCTTAATAGTTCATAAGGGAAAAGCCCAAGGGTTTTAGCTGGCTGTCAGCTTAACATACGCCAACTGGGTGCAGGCTGCCAAAAAGCTCATGTGATCTGAGTCCATGTGGTGGAAATAGAACATCCAGAAGAAACGAGGTAATTGTCTAAGTGTCCTTGTGCTGGGAGGACATCAAGGCAATGTGCTCAGTTCTTGGCCTGTTTTAAGAGAGATAGATCTAGAAGAAGGTCACTAAGAGTGTCAAAGTTCTGGAAACCGTGTCACATGAGCAATGGTTAAAGGAACTGGGATGTTTAGTGTGGAAAAGAGGAGACTAGAATGGTACAGAGTTGGGTTGGAGCGTGGGTACCATGGAGCGTGCTGCAGCCTTCAAATACTTGAAAGGTTTTCATTTGGACAAGGGATAGACTTTCTTTGCAGTGTTTCAAAGGATGGAAGAAATATGATTGGAAAATGGAAGAAAGGAAAATTTGGGTCAATATATGTCAGTACTCATTGTAGCTGTACTTGCGAGCATTCATAAACCGTCACTATATGCAAGGCCCTCTGCTAAGCTCTTCTTACGTATGACTCTTTTTATTTTTCTTCAATCCTTACATCAGTTCTGTAAGGTGGGTATCATTATCCTCATTTTATAGATGAGGAGACTGAGGCTTAGAATGAAAAATTGATTTCATAAGCTATACAACAGGTTAAATGATAAAGCTTCCTCTAACTCAGGTCCCTTATGACCAGAAAGCCTGTGATTTTTAACCCTATGACATATTTAACCTAGAGTTTCTTGGGACACAGGACTCTCAGTGCTAAAACAAGGACAGTCTTGAGCCAACTGGAATGGTTGGTTATTCTGATTTCATGCTGTGTTTCCTTGTACCCCAAAGCTGGAGGAGACGTTTGTCTACAAGAAAGCTAGGATTATAGCTCAGTGCCTGGTTTTGGCTCAAGTTTCGAAAGCATTCCAGAAAAATTTCACTGTTCAGACATGAAAATGGTCTGTCCTAAGTGACAATGAACAACCAATTCCTGGATGTAATCAAACAGGGGCTGGATGCCACCTGTCAGAGTTGTTGAGGATGAGAATTCCCTATTGGGCTTGTCATTAGAGACCATTTCCACAATCCCTTCCACCTCTGGCATTCCATGATTGAGAAAGAGAGGACTCCCTGCTTGGACCCTGAGGTGATTCCCCAGGCTCTTTATCCAGAACTGAAAGCACACCTGTGGGGCTTGTTTATGATGATGTCTCAAGAAGCGTGGAGCATGGAACATCTTGTTCCCTTCCTGTGGTCATTGTTCTCTGCTAATGTAGCCAAAAGCCTGAGTATAAATGTTCTGAGATAGTTGTCCTCAGAGCACACATGCTTTGGATTTTCAACCCAAAGCTCTTCCAAGAAAGATCCAGACACCAATTCATTATGTATAAATCATTGTTGTGTTTATTCATTTAAAAATCATTTTGGGAGCTGGCCCGGTGGCTCAGGTGGTTAGAGCTCCATGCTCCTAACTCTGAAGGCTGCCGGTTCGATTCCCACATGGGCCAGTGGGCTCTCAACCACAAGGTTGCCCATTCGATTCCCGCCCCCTGCAACGAGAAAACGGCAACTGGACCTGGAGCTGATCTGCGCCCTCCACAACTAAGATTGAAAGGACAACAACTTGACTTGGAAAAAAGGCCTGGAAATACACATTGTTCCCCAATAAAGTCCTGTTCCCCTTTCCCAATAGAATCTTTTAAAAAAAAATAATTTCGAAGAGGAGAAACAAAACCGGTCTCAGCCCATCCTTTGGAATGCACTCATCAGTGAAATTTCATTTCACTGGTAGTCTTTAAAGGCCTCATGGGTGGAGTGTTTAGGAGCCCATCAGTATTCTGAGAAAGGCTTTTGAATTTTTCTAGGCCCTTGAAATTAGTCCTATGAGTGTCCGAGTAGTGTTGTATTGGAAAAGTCTTTTTTCTTGTAGCCTGCACAGGAATAAAACATAGGATAAGCAAAGTGGTTATCATTACACTTTCGCGCCACATACATGAGGACATCCTTGGTGATCCTCTGCCACCTTACTTAGAGAACCCATGGAGCAGTGAGATTGCATCTTCCATGGGGAGACCTTTGTCACTCAGTGAGTGTCCCTTGTCAGCTGAAGGAGATGCCCTCTTGTCCCTGACAATTTGTGTGTGAGGTAAACTAGCACACGTGGCCAACATAGGGAATTCTCAATGGAGAAAACTGAAAACAGCAAAATTTGCAAAGAAAATATGGCAACCTACAAAAGTCCACATTTTATCCCCTGTATGTTCTTATTCTATGTATTCCTTCTTCTCCATGAGGGCCCAAGCAACAGACACCAGAGTAATTTTTTCTTTAAATCTAACTCTGGTCATGTCTAGTTTCTTAAATGCCCTGCTGTTTCTGTTTTCTTCACTAACAGCCACCATTATTGAAGACCCGTGTGGAGTCAAGCACTGTATTAAGTGTTTTACATTATTATTTATTTACCCCTCACAACAACACTCTGAGGTAGACAATGCCATCCCCTTTTTACAAATGAGGAAAGTGAGCCCCAGAGAGGCTAAACATCTTGTCTGAACTCACACAGCTAGTAAGTGGAAGAGCTGAGATTTGAACCAAGTTCTATCCAAAGTTTTCTGTTCACAATGCTACTCTCACTCTGATCTGAATCTGACCTTCTGCCCAAAGCCTACCAGAAATATAAAGTATTTTTTCAAGGCTTCCATCCTCTAGTACTTGTGGATCATTACCATCTTTTCCACAACTTGCTTTCACTGAGATACTCTAATACTTAAGCCTCAGACCAGCCTTGCTTCACATCAGAGCCTGGACCCTTACTTTCTAAAGGACTTCGTTATGGCCTACCAACCAGAATCATCGTTATGCTTCGCCTAAGGACATATCTTCATTGCCTGTGAGTCCAGCCCTCATGCTCTTCTCACTGAACTTCCTGACCTCTTGATATGAATATAATGTTATTTAATATAACAAATATTTTTTAACATCATTGCTGTCTGTTGATATACTTTTGTTAAGTCTTGATTTCTAAGCTCTTAGGAAGCCAAATCTCTTTCTCTGTGGGGGCAGTGGGAGGTGGGCAGAGGATGCTTATTATCTGTCCTCCTCGTGTTCCAATAAAAAGGGCACTTCTTCTAAGACTTCTGCCTTCTCAATAGTTCTGGGGAGGAAAAATCCACCCTTTCCCCACACTTCTTCCTTTGGTGGGAGAGTGCTATCTGTTTGGCCTCTTTATCTGTATAAACCAATGGGGTTACGGGTAAGTACATATTCTGATTTCCCCTATCTTTTCCTTAGGCTGGGTAGTGGTGATAGTGGGTTTCTAATGAGTTGAGGTCATGGAGCTTGAGGCACTAATCATTTTGGACCTTGGGAGGAGCCCACTGTTTAGGAGGTCAGCTTCCTACCACATGTGGTTGGATTGGCACTGTAGTGTGGTAGACAAGGAGTTTATATCACAAGTAAAAGAAGTGTCTGCTCTGCCATTTTCTTGTTTGTACTTGTTAATATTATCTTCAACTTTTGACCTTGTTTTTTGGAGTTGTTATTAATATTATCTTCAGTTTTTTACCTTGTTTTGTTGTACTGGTTATTCACATTATCCTTCTTAATTTCCTGCTTCTATTTTTTTCTTTTGTTTTTGTTTTTTCTTTTTTTTTTTAAATCTTTTTTTGGTGTGTGTTTTTTAGTCAATTTGCGGGTTTTTTTTTTTTTTTCTTTTAAAGAAATATTTTTAAGTCTCTTGTCCATATTTTGAGGGCTAGTTTAGTTAAAACTAAATGATGTGATTTATAAGATCACTTCTCCAGGCCTGCATGAACTGAAATATGTGGTCATTTAGGGAAAACAAGCAAACAAATGAGGGGGCCCTGAAAGCTTCTTTCCTTCATGGAGTTCCCATTCTTCCTTTGGGATATCACTCGATATACGACCAGTCAGACCATGTATGGGGGCCACTATTAATATGAACAGTCAATATGAGTAAAGTACAATTACTTTTTTATAGATTAAGAATAAATGTAATAATGAACAGGTTTGGCAAGATATTCTTAAGGAGGAAGTGAAAAGAATTTATCTACCAGCTCTCATCTCTCATTGGTCAAAGTTTGCCCCCAGGGGTGTTAATGTTCTTGCTCTTATGGGTTAGGCGTGTGCATCACTGAGCAGTTCCCTTGGTATCTCACCCCCCAATGGCAACAGAAAAGCCATAGGATAGGAGGCAAGAGGCAATTCTCAGGTCTAAGATTTGATTAACACGTCCAACAGAGGTTTAGGCCAAATCCCTTCAACTAGTCTCACAGAATTTAATTAAGACTAGTATCTGTCAATAGGACTTCAAACAGCAGCTTGGGGTCAACCTGCAGCATAGACTCCAACAACGCTCCCCAGGGTCCTGGACTTGGCCAACTGAACAAGTTCTATAAACCATCAGGGTCTACTTCAGAAAGCCTGAAGTAGATGGCTTTCTCCTCAAGTCTCTGTATTGACCTTTCCACTTGGCCCACAGCATTAATACAGGTGTAGCAGAATGCAGTTGGGATTGCAGAGGCTCTGCCTTTGCCTGTGAGGAGGGAGTCTAGAGTAATTCTCTCATTAATAACAACTCTGACTAGTGAGTTGAGGCTGACTTGAATGCCTTCAAAACTCAAGTGGTGTCACTAGTCTAGTTAGCTAAAGCCAGGGACACATTTCTTGTCACTTTTTCTAATTGGATGACTCCTACCTGGAGGGGTAAACACCTACAGTATGTGGATAAACAGTGAGTAAGTTATCCCTCTGGAGACCTTTGCCAAGTAACTAAAGGTGGTTGTGTTTCAGAGACATCCCCCAGATGTCTGAAGATTGTATGATCTACTGCTGGTGTTTCTCCAAATCTTTGAAGGTGCTTATGACTAACTCTAGGGTGGATGATGCTGTGGTCTTTGGGGTCAGACAGATTAATGTCTGTTGTCAACACAGGTACAGTCCCAGGGGGCACATATGGTGTCTCTGGAAAGAAGATATTATTCATAATTAATGATATCCCCAAAGTGGGACCTTCCTTATTTGTGGACACAGATTGACAGTGCCTTCACTGTGGCCTCTCGGCAGGCTGGTAGGCATTAGAATACTCAACTCATTTTGGATAATTGAGTGCAATTCTTATCTTTGGAGGGACTGCCTATGGGCAATTAGTCTGACCTGTCCTATTTGTCCATGCCACCAATGGTGTGGTGTTTGTCCCATGGAATGATTGAGTAATGGCTATGGAAATGGGTGTGGAAGAGACATCCGGTGTTGATAGGTGATTTGTGTGGAAGATGCAGGAGCTGGGACTGTCCAACTGACTTCCCAGTATGTGAGTTTAAAAAGACTTATTCACTTGTATCATGGCACAAGGCTGAAAAGTAGACAGAGTAACACAAGTACCAGGCTTTCAGAAAACATATGCTCTGTTCTTTCTCTTCTTTGTTTCCCTGCCCTGTTTTTTCCATGGATGTTGCATTGAAAGGAAGTATGCAAACATTTTCTGAAACGGTTAGAGCATTAGCGCAATTCGTTTCTGACTACCTCCCTGGAGTGTGTTCTAATTGACCTCTTTTGAAAGTATTAATAAATGTTTTCAAGTTTACAGCTCCTGGAAATGGAGGAACAGGATGAAATTTAAGAAGAAATCTTGAAATATATGAAATCTTAGTTTTTGGAAGTTAGCATTTCTTTTGATACAACATTCTTACTAAGTTACATGCTGAAATCCTAAACCCTCTTTCCACGGAGCAGGCTGGGAAAACATTCCATGATGCTATGTTGTTGCTGAAATGTGGCCTGAATTTTGGGAAATATGTGACGTGTTAAATAGCTGGGACTCTAGGGATGGTGATGCACTAGGCCAGCAGTGAACCAAGACTTATTCAAGTCTCCTGACTCTGGGAGACTCAGTTTCTTAATATGAACTATTTAGATGATAGTAATTTTCTGCAAGCTCATTTTCCTAATCTGTTGTATTTGTACATACTATTTGAAACTTTTTATTGTTTTTATTTATTTCAAGTGTGTTCATAATTGCTCATTGAAATATTTTTATGATGGATGCTTTACAATTCTTATCAGATAATTCTAACATCTGTGTCATCTTTGTGTTGGCCTCTGTTGATTGTCTTTTCTCATTCAAGTTGAGATTTTCCTGGTTCTTCGTATGATGAGTGATTTTCATTTTTATCCTGGACATTTTAGGTATTATGTTATGAGACTCTGCATCTTATTTAAATATTCTGTCTTAGCAGGCCTCTTCTGATTCCACACTGGCTGGGGAAAAATGTTCTGCCTTTTAACTGCAAGTGGCGTTGGAAGTCCAGTTCCCCACTGACCTCTGTTGACACTCCAAAGGGGAAGGGATTCTTTGCTATTGCCGAGGATAGGTCTCTGCTGACATCACCCTACCTTGAAATGGAGAGGGGTTCTCCTTACTGCTAGCTACTTGCCTTCTACTGACATTAAGGGGAGAAGGGACTTACTATCTCCAGGAGGTGATAAAAGTCCTTGCTTCCCACTCAACCTCCTCTGACACCACCCTAGCAGATGGCTGGACTATTATGGCAGTAGCAGACTGCCATACTATAACTAGCTCTCATCTTTCCTTATTTATTTTTTCACTTTAAAAAGCTTCTGACATCTACACAAAACTAGAAAGAAGAGTATGATGAACTCCAAAATCCAAGCTCAACAGTTGGATTTTGCCAGTTTAGTTTCATGTGTGTCCCTAAACTTCTTGCGCGTATATTTTACAGCAAATCCCAGATATTATTTTATTTGGTGGTATATACTTCATATGGAACTAAAACAACATGATCTCAATTTCATTATCACTCTTAACAAAATTAATAACAATTTTTAAACTTAATTTTATATCAATCTTTATTCAAATTTTCATGATTGTGTCAAAAAAAAGTCCGTTTCGCAGATGGTTTTTCAAATTGCAGCTCCCATCTTAAAAACAAACAAACATTCCCCTTTTGGTAGGTGCTTCCTATTTTTCCACTTCCCTTCATGAGCAAATTCTGTAAAGGAGATGTCTAAACTTCCTATCTCTAATTCCTCACCTCCCATTTTCTTTTCAGCTCACTTTGGTCAGGATTTTCTTCCTGTAAGTGCACTGGAACCACTTCAAGGTCACCAATGACCTTCATATTGTCAAACCCAATGGTTCTTTTTCAATATTTACTCAACTCCCAAGAAGCTGAGAAAGCTAATGTTTCCCTCCTTTTGGAACATTTTCTTCACTTGTTTTCTGGGGCAGCATTTTCACCTTGTTTTTCTATCTCACTAGCTACTCCTCCCCTTCTTGATCTCTAATTTTTGGAATACTCTCTGATATACTTCATCTTCTTTTGTTTAGAAATGCATGTCTTTCCTAGGTCATATTCAAAATGTATGTGTTCATCCCCAACCTTTCCTTGACCTCCAAGCTATATGCCAAACTAGCTGAATGTGTGTCTTCTCTTGGACATCAAAAAGGCATCTTAAACTTAACATTTCTAAATCAGGACTCCAAATAAGACTATGCTCCTCCCTAAATCTTCTTCATTTCAGTAAATGACACAACAATAGTAAAAGGAGAGAGCGAGCAATGAGTTAACTTGGCACTTTAAAGTTGTTGGGAAAGCTTCTCTGAAGAGGTGACATTTGAGCAGAAATCAGAATGATGAGAAGAATCCATTCAGGAGCCAGCTGAGGTTATAAAACAAGAAAGACAGGGAGAGAGAGAGGGAGAGAGAGGAAGAGAGAAAGAGCTATATCTAGATGCCATTATTTGTTATTTATTTTCTTATTCCCATATCCGTTGACCAATAAATCCTTTTGGATCCACCTTCAAAACAAATCTGGGATCTGACCAGTCTTCTTTACTTCCATTACGACTACCTTTTCCCAACTCACTCTCATTTTCCATTAACTACTCTAATAGCTTTCCAAATTGTCCACTGGGATATAATCTTTATCAGAATGGAGATTTGTTTCATTCACTGATGTACTCCTTGTACTTGCAACAAATCTGGTGGGTACTGACTCTGAGTAAATTATTATTGAATGAATAAATGATCTCTCTGCTTTCATCAGCCAGAGTGATCTTTTAATGAGGTTCAAGGTACCTCTCTGCTCAATAAATACCCTCTGATGATTTTATATCACACGTTAACCTTAAAAATCTGAATTTAAACTTACACAGTCTGGCCCCTGCTTACCCCAACTCATCTCCAACCACCTTTCCCTTTGCTTCCTCTACTCCAGCCACATTGGTCCCCTTGATGTACCTTGAGCATGCTTCTGTTTTATGGTCACTCATGGCTGTTCATTTTGCCTGGGACATTCTTTCCCCAGATCTTTACCTGGCTGGCTTCTTATCATTCTAGCTTCTGCTTAAATGTCTCCTCTTCAGAGTAGCCTCCCCTGACAACCTTACTTTAGAGTGCCAACTTAACTCATTACTTTCTTTCCTTTCATCATAATTATTTTTTCTTCATAACCTTATCACCAAAACACATTTATTAGTTGAACTCGTTATTATCTGTCATATTCACTAGAATGTAAGATCCATGAGGCCTCCATGTATGTAACTCTAACTCAGCAATTATTGTGGAATGAAGATATAGGTTAATCCAACTTTTTTTTACAGGTGTGGACTTTGAGGACCTGAGAGGTGGGGTTACTTGCCAAAGTCTCCTTAAGTTGGTTTCTGAGCCAGAACTCCACTGCTATCCTCTAGCCTCTCAGTCCAGAGCAAGTTTTACTATATGACATTGCCATAAGGCCCTGAAAGGTCTATTAATCCCATTCCCTGCCCATCATAAGTACAGCGCTTGCTGTATGTTATTTCATATCTTTAACAATAATGCAAGCCAGCTGGCACTTCCCAGGATTTCCCAAAGGGGAGAGGAGGAGCAGTACACCTCTGCTGGTTTTCCTCTGAAATGGAGACTTTGCAACATCAGCCGCCATGCCATTGTTGGACAACAATATGTGTCTCAGAGGCAAGGAAAATTTCCCACACTCTGTGCTTACCAGACGCCTGGCTGGTGAGCTCTGGTCTCCCCATTACTCCTGGGTTCCTTGTTTCTTTTTCCTCTCTCTTTGTTATGTCATCTATTCATGACTAGGGCAAGATGCCATGCTATTCTTTCTCAATTCTGGATCAGTCTGTTATTAGCTATTCTCCTTGGGTGCCCTATTCATGAAAACCTAACCACCCCAGTTGCAGTAGGTGAATTCCGTGGAAAAGTGCAAGGCACATTTTTCCTGCTTGGTTTGTGCTTTTCCTGTGATTCAGCGATCTTCAGAGGTAGCTCTTCATCATGGCTGTGTCTGCAGATCCAAGGAGGCTAGGTCCAGTCCAAATTTTGTTGACGTTCTCAGGGAATGCAAAAGCTAAGTTACAGCAAAGTGAATCTGTGTGGTGGGTGTGCGTGATCAATATGTGGTTTTAAGAGACCTAAAAATGGAAATGTTCTCATGGTAAGAGCAAGTTGGTACAGAAGATTAAAAAGATGATGGTCAGGTCATTTTAGGTTAAATTTTAATCCTTCTCCAGGTCTATCTTCTCTCCTACCCCCTCCCCCACTCCCAGTTCTCCTTCTAGTTGTAATACTTTTCCAGGATACCCTGATTTCTAGACATCAGTTTCTCCATTCAATAAGTGGGGCTCAGAGTAATAGCCAACCTGGTAAAAATCTGGTGATTTTTAAAAGGGAACTGAATCCAGGCAGAGCATTCTTTCATCTGTAGAGCTTAAGTGCAGGATGTTGGGAGGTGGGACTCCATTTATTTAACATGTGCTCAATCTTTTTGCCTGTGAAGTCATATACATTTTTTATCCAGTTCAGGAGATGTATATATATATATATATATATATATATATATATATATATATGGTGTGTGTAAATGAAAGAACTGAACTGAGTCTGAAATGTCTGTGTCAAATCATCAGATAAAGTGGAAACAGTATAGTATCGTGATTAAGAGCACAGAATCAGGGCTTCAGAGACATAAAGACCTGATCTCAAACTCCTGCTATACATCTTGCATGCTTTTTGATTTGGAAGAGGTTACTTTTCCTTTTTGAGTTTTGGTTTCCTTATGTGCAAAATAAAGTTCCTAATAATATCAACCTCATAGGGTCAGCATGAGGGTTAAATAATGTATATGTATATAGCAATGAATAAAATGTTTAGTATAGTTTTGATATATAGTAAGTGTTCAATAAATATTAGCTATAATTATAACTATTAATGCCCCATAATATGTCATAGAATCAGAGATAAAATGGAATTGGGTACCTTCTAGTGTATCTCCTTCTCTTTATAATTTCATTGGTGATTCCTATCTAGACCCAGTTTCACACTTTCCCACAAACATACCTCTCCGGATAAATATAAATTCATGTGGTGGCCCTTTGGAGGAAATCTCTTCATTGCTTGGAGGTCTTTTGAGAGACTCTTGCTAAAAGATCTCAGGTCACATTTCCACATAATCCCCCTTAGATTAAGCTGTTTTTGAGGAAGTAGGAAGGGCACAAATTATTGTGTGGGATTCACTCTCCCCATTTATCCTTGTAAATGAATAAAATCAACCTATATGCACGCGATGGTCACTGGGGAGAGAAAAAGAAGCATTAAAGAAGGTGGAGAGGAAAAAGAATGTGGAAATAGTAGCCAATGAACTTGAACAAATTCCAAATAATCATGCTGAAACAAGATAAAGTTTTGTTTCATGTAGAAATAGTTCTGAGGAAGGTGGCCGGCCCATTGTTAGTGTGACACTTCCTGGTCTTCTGTGACTGGACTCTATATTTTCTATCATCTTTGATGTGTGGTTGTAAATTCTTTATGGTCGATGATGGTTGCTTGAGTCTTCATGTCCACATTCTTTGGGACATGATAAAATTTGAATTTCAGATAAACAACAAATATTCTTTTAACTAGATATCCCAAACTGCATAGGATATACAGGCATACCTTGTTCTGTTGTGTTTTGTTTTATTGTGCTTCACAGATGTTGCACACTTTACAAACTGAAGGGTAAGATCCTTCACCAGCAAAAAGATTACAACCCGCTTTATTGCAGTACTCACTTTATTGCAGTGGTCTGGAACCAAACTCACAATATCTTTGAGATACGAATATGCCTGTACAAAAAATTATGTTTTTTTTTATCTGAAATCTAAATTTAAATAGACATCCTATATTTTTATTTGCTAAATCTGGCAACCTCACAGATTCTAGGCAGAAAGAGGGAGGAAGAAGGGAGGGCAGAAGGTCTCAGGGTCCTTCCTCCCAGTTGATAAGCTCCTTATATATAAGCTCCTTATATAAGCTCCTTCTATAAACTTCCACTTACATCTATCTCACTGGTCACTCTTAGCGGCAAGGGAGAATGAATGGATGCCTAGAAGAAAATTGACATTCTGTGAATAGGGAAGATGGAGAGAATGCATATTAGACAGACAACCAGAAGTTTTTGCCACTGGTGGAAATTTATTCCAGTGCTTTAGTCATGTGGGTGCCTGTAGGGATCGCTCAGTATTTTACACTTTATTAATTAGAAACATTTCATAATCTTCCCTACAACCTCTCTACTTCTTTCTACCAGACTAGCCGTGTTAGACGCTCCAAAGTAAGAGCCTGAGAACATTGTGCATCTTTCCAGAGGACAGCTTCAGATGCTTTTTGTAAGATAGAAATTAACAATAATAATTCAAAAAAACCCTTAAGGATTATTGGGAATGTCTCTAACTTTGGGGAGAGAAAGCTTATTTTGGACTATTAACTTCGTGAACTTGTTGCAATGACATTGCTAACCTTTCTTGATAACAGAGGGATTATTCATTACGAATCTGTACCAACTGGACAAACAGTTAACCAAGTTTACTATGTGGAAGTGCTGAAAAGACTGCATGAAAAAGTTAGACAACCTGAACTTTTCACCAACAATTCAGGGCTCTTGCATCATGACAACGCACCAGCTCACACGGCACTGTCTGTGAGGGAGTTTTTAGCCAGTAAACAGATAACTATATTGGAACACCCTCCCTATTCACCTGATCTGGCCCCCAATGACTTCTTTCTTTACCTGAAGATAAAGGAAATATTGAAAGGAAGACATTTTGATGACATTCAGGATATCAAGGGTAATACGACGACAACTCTGATGGCCATTCCAGAAAAAGAGTTCCAAAGTTGCTTTGAAGGGTGGACTAGGTGCTGGCATCGGTGCATAGCTTCCCAAGGGAAGTACTTCAAAGGTGACCATAGTGATATTCAGCAATGAAGTATATAGCACTTTTTCTAGGATGAGTTCTCACACTTAATGGTAAGACTTCATATGGTTTTGGGCTTTGTGCTAAATATTTGAACCATTCTATATAGTTTCATCTTCACAGCGTTTCTGGAGATATAAATGTGAAACACAAACAACAACCTTGGAATAGCTTAAAATAAACTAAGAGGCTTCGATCCAATGAAAAACAAAAGTTGAACTTTTCAATGTACCGTACTTCGTATTCTCTTGGCCCTTGGGATAAGTCAATTTATGCTAAAAGGTTTTTTTCATAATAAGAATTAATCTATTGTTAAAAAGGAAAGGAACTTATACGCTCCACAGGAGGAGGATATTCAATAGAGTCTAAGGCAACACTAGTCAGCAAATAAGAAAACAAGCTCATAAAAATCGTGTATTTGAGCCCTGGGGAAGCTGAAGTCTACAAATGACAAGCTTGGAAAAGAATTCTGGCAATAGATACAGAGCTAATGCAATATTTTGGTGGTGAATAATCCACATGGTAGTTTTGATGTTGGATTATACCATACATTGGCTAGGACTAGGCAGCAGCAGTGGCCTAAGGGTAACACAGTAGCATCCTTCCACCATAAGTGGTGGCCCAACAACAAAAACATGTATATTGGGCCTGATAGGAGGAGAGGGGCAAGGCTGGGAGACCTGAAATACAGTGTCTGGTGGTGAAGCCAAGCAGATAATATAGCTGAAGCATTGCTTGAAGAGGATTAGGCAGAGAAAGAAACCCAGGTACTTGCCCAGCTATCTAGAGGTTTGCTGGAGATCTATAGTATGATGACTACAACTTTTTGTACTGTGCAGTTAGCCTTTCCTGTGGATGAGATGATGCCAAGGAGGCACAGCATAGTGTTTACAAGTAGAGTGATTCTCATTTGCCCAAGACTCTGTCCTAGGACACGGGACTTTTGGCTCAAAACTGGGAGAGTCCTGGTCACCCTATGAAGAAAGAGGGTGTTTGAAAAAAGAGGTGGACTTTGGGCCCAATAGGCCTACGCAGTAAAGACTCATCAATTAGCGGAGTTGAAAGGGACCTCAGAGGCTGGCCAAATAGGCAAAAATTTTAACTCAATTTAGATCTCTCTAATCTATCCCCAACTGGCAATCTCTTCCTGAACACTTCTGAATGGTTTGGCTTATTAGCTATTATGCTAATGGAGAATTTTTAAGATGGCAGGCTGCAAGACAGCAGTTCTCTTTTATTTTGATCAACCCAGGAATAAAATTCCCTGCAACTAAGTAATTAAATCCCAAGTAACTAAGCATCTACTCATTGTATTATAATTACTTAAATATCAACATCATAATAAACAGAGATGCCTGGCAAGATGACAAGATTCATAGCCAGAAGTTGTGGATTTGAGACCCTGCTCTACTATGCATGAATTCTTTGACCTTGCCACATTAGGAGGCTGAGAGAGATTAGGTGACCGATATAGCAAAGTATTGCAACAAACGAGAATCTATGCCTCAGAAAACCAAGCCCTCAGAAAACTGATTTCCTCAGACTTATTTGCTTTATAAGCTGTAATTCCCTTGAGGTGTTGGCTAACATAGTGCTAATGTTAAAACAGAAATCTGGGGATCCTACTGATACTCTTCAGGCTATCATGACACCAAAGAATTTAAAGAGGCCCATATCTTGATGACATATCTTTTCAGCTAAAAATGTGCATATTATTACTTTGCATGTGCAGCCCAGCCTGTAACTTCTCAGTTCACTTTAACTGCAGTCCCATGATTGACACAGATGTTATTGCTCCCCAATTACAGTGTTTTCTGCTTGGAGGCATCTTGTCTTCTGTAATATATCATGAGCCAGAGTCACGGTGCTAAACATTAGCTAGTAATTTATGACCATACCTTCTGAGGCAGAGAGGGCAGCCATAGCTCACTTTGGACTTGGAAAAGCACTCCAGGTTTTCCCTCAGCTCTTTCCCTCTCTTTTCTTTTTCTGCATTTGCTCATTACTATATCTTTTCAATTTAGGGATGGCCTGGATCCTGCCATGTAAATCAAAGAAGAGAGGGTCTGACTCAGCCGCCTAGCCTGAGTCACCTGGAACCCATTATGATACAGGACCATAAACACCTCCATTTTCCCTTCAGAGAGAGACCAGACCCACTGAAGTTAAGCTACCTGCATAAGAGTTGAGTGCGATCAGCTGTACTTAATCTTTAAATGTCCAACCCACTGATAACCTTTGGTTTGCTTTGATAACTACAAAATAAATTCTCACTGCATTGGATACCAGCATTCTGGTTTCTATTCAAGGCTGTGGTGCAGATGTCATGGAATCTTGGACTGGACAGCAGTCTTTGGAGATCTCTAGGGCCAGTTACTGGCTTTCAGGCACTTAATTTCTATGCCTCCCTCTGCCAACTCTAAATTTTCTCAGGGAGAATGACACGACATTTGTGCATTACCCAGCTTTAGGTACTCTATGGGTTGAAAAACACTTGGAGGTGAGAAAAAGGGGAGAAACAGGAAGATCCATCAAATCCAAAGCTTTACAATACAGTATAACAGAAAGAACACTGGTTTAAGTTTCCAGCATCTTGAGTTTGAATCCAACTCTTTATTCTCACTCCCCCTCACCCTCCCAGCAGTGCAATCTTGGGGAAAGGATATTAATACTTTTGGCCTTAGTTTTTCTCCTCTGTAAAATAAGAGGAATGGTCAGTGCTTCTTAAACTTTCACGTAGATGTGAATCACTTGGGGAAGCATGTATATTTGTTATGAGGATTAAATTAGTTAATATATGAGGTGTGATCAAACAATACAGTGAATGTTTAAATAAAAAAATTGTTACAGTAAAAAACACATTGCCCCACGAAATACTCGTCCTCCTCTCTTTGAACACACTTATCCCATCGTTCTTGCCACTTTCTGAAGCAGTTCTGAAAGTCCTCTTTAGGGAGTGTCTTTAGTTTTGCTGTCATGGCTGCCTTGATGTCCTGAATCGATTCAAAACATTTTCTTTTGGGGGCGGCCAGATGGCTCAGCTGGTTGGAGTGCAAGCTCTGAACAACAGGGTTGCCACATGGGCCAGTGAGCTGCACCCTCCACAACGAGACTGAAGACAACAAGCTGCTGCTAAGCTTCTGGAGGGGTGGCCGGATGGCTCAGTTGGTTAGAGCATGAGCTCTCAACAACAAGGTTGCTGGTTCAATTCCCTCATGGGATGGTGGGCTGCGCACCCTGCACCTAGAGATTGAAAACGGCAATTGGACTTGGAGCTGAGCTGCGCCCTCCACAACTAGATTGAAGGATGACTTGGAGCTGATGGGCCCTGGAGAAACACACTGTTCCCCCAATATTCCCCAATTAAAACAAAATAAAGACGTTGACGTTTAACTTTCATGGTCATTTTGACATTGGGGAAGAGCCAGAAGTAGCACAGTGCCAGATCCGGTGAATAAGGTGGATGAGGACACACTGTACTGTTTTTATTTGACAGAAATTGCCATACCAGAAGTGATGTGTGACACGGAGCCTTTGTAATCCATTGTGATCACAAAATACAGTGAATGCTGCTGCCGAGTGCCATCCAATGGAAAGGCAGGGATCTTCAATATGGGAAGTGGTACGTGAAACCTTAGTAAGGAGGCCCATATCTTGATGACATATCTTTTCAGCTAAAAATGTGCATATTATTACTTTGCATGTGCAGAGTGACAAGTTTCAACTTGTTCGGTGCAGTCATTTGGCTGTGAACTACAGTTGAGAGAAGGTGTGTTTTAAAGTGTGCCCTAAATCATCCTTCATCATAACAATGCTCTGTGTCACACATCGCTTCTGGTACACAGAATTTCTGTCAAGTAAAAAACATTACCATGTGTCCTCATCCACCTTATTCACCGATCTGGCACTGTGTGACTTCTGGCTCTTCCCCAAAGTCAAAATGATTCAGGATATCCAGGCAGCCATGACAGCACAACTAAAGACACTCACGAAAGAGGACTTCCAGAGCTGCTTCAGAAAGTGGCAAGCACAATGGGATAAGTGTGTTCAAAGTGACGGGGAGATTTTGAGGGGAATTAATGACAAATGTGTCTTTTACTGTAATAAAATTATTTTTTATTTAAACATTCACTGTATTGTTTGATCACACTTTGTATAAAGCTGTAAGAAGAATGGCTGGCTCATAACACTATAAATATCATTATATTATTATTTAACATACTATAATGAGAATTCCTTCATGTCATTTAAAAACACTAGAAATATAACCTTACCTAAACTTTGAAATATCCTCTATTATGACTACACCTATAATAATTTATCCAGTTTCTTATTTTTGTCTATTATAATGTTGTTCTAAAAAAATATTTGTATGTGATTCTTTGCTCATAGACATGAATTTCCTACAGGCAACAGGAGGTAAATCTAGTGAGTTTCACTAAGGTCCAAACTACAAATCACTGGTAGTGGTCAAAATAATTTTAATTTCGTTTCAATTTAACAAACATGTACTGCACAACCCCTTAAGTCAGGCACTGTGCTGGTTGTTAGGACAGACTGATGCATAGGCATCAGAGTTTGTATTACATTTGATTGCAGTACTTATGTCACCACAGGGATGTAGTAGCATCAGAACTTTGAATCTTAGAAATCCATTCCTTATTTGTTGGGATAAATCCTAGCTGTTGATGATCTCAGTTCTATATGATTACATATGCTTCATAGTTATTTGCTCTAATCAACTTGAGAGTTTAATCAAACTGATAAATTTATAGTTAATATTCCACAAAATTATAAGAAAATGCAGATTCAGTGTTTTCAATGCATATATATAACCCCTTTGATTATTTCTGAAATTTGGGACTATTCAAGGCTGTGATTTGTTATTGATATTAGCCTATGCTGGAAATGGAAGTGGGTAGAAGAGCTTGTTTCAGTTTTCACTTCATCCTAAATCATTCATTCATTTAACAAGAACCAAAGGGTTCTATGGGGAACAACAAAGAGAAATCAGTGCAATATTATTCTTAAGTTAATCTTTAAGTTTTAGAAATACAACTTGAGAGTAAAATAAAGCTGTCCAGGTTAGAGTAGGGATCATTGTTGGTGAGAATAAGATATAAGGTAAAGCTTAAAATAATGACCTACCATATATATCTAGCAAAATGTCAAAGAATATTTGGTAGACCCCTATAATAGATGTTTCTATCATCACCTGTGAGCAAATTAATGTTAAATATATCTATGCACTATCATAATTACTTAGTATTGGGTTAAAAGAAAACTTAATTTATGTTCATTTTTATCATAATTCTTCATACAAATGTCTTCATTATAAATTTATATCAGATATGGAACCATTGTGGAATAGTAAAACTGCATGGATTTTTTTTTTTTTTATGTTCCAGTGAAACTTTACTTACAAAAACAAATGGTGGGTTAGATTTGGTACATGACCTGTAGTTTGCCAACTTCTGTTTCAGAAGATTAAAGGGCATTCTTTTTATCCTTGACAATTTGAGATTTCATAATGAACTGTGTATAGATTGTTCTTTTTTTTCATTGATTATTCTTGAATACTTGGTGAATCTTTCAGTCCAGATACTCAGGCCCTTTAGATCTGATTAATTTCTTAGTTTTCTTTTTTAAAAACTTTATAATTACAGTTGACATTCAATATTATATTAGTTTCAAGTATATAGCATAGTGGTTAGACATTTATATAACTTATGAAGTGATTTCCCCAATAAGTGTAGTACCAACATGGCACCATACATAGTTATTACAATATTATTGACTATATTCCCTATGCTGTGCTTTACATCCCCGTGAATGTTTTGTAACTGCCAATTTGTACTGCTTAATCCCCTCACTTTTTTTCATCCTGCCCTCCCAACCCTATCTGGCAAACTGCATGGATTTTTAAGTCATACAAACATCAGTTCAAATCCTGGTTCCACCGCTTATGAATTATGTGATCTTGAGCTACATAAAAATTTTTCTGTGGCAGTTTCCTCATCTATAAAATGGAATTTTTATATGTGTATGCACATATATGAATGTCTGTCTATCTATCTAAACTATCTACACAGATACAGGTAGGTATTCTTCTAAATTAGTAATTAAATTGTGTGTAATTAATCAAGTGTATTATTAGAGCAATTAGACTGCAGTCTGGTATCCAAGAGACTATACAGCTTGAAATGAGAAGTCTTTGAAATTGATAAGTTAAAAAATAAATATGAATGTGTTGACTAAATTTCAGTGATTTAATAATCAAGCCAGACTAAAACATAAACAGTGCTATCATTGATTTACATGGAAGTATGAGACCAATTTGCTGAACTTATTTTATTATATTCCTTCTCTCCCATTGGCATCTAAAAATGGAATGAAGTCTTTCTCTGGATCCATCCCTCTGTAATCAATCTCCTGCTCCCAACTTATTCATCTGAGTTCCTGTATTACCAGCAGCACAACCCTTCCATAGTTAGGCTAGTCTTCTCTGCGTTTTAGGAACTTCCCTTGCTCATTTTCACCTAACGCAGATCTCTGTTTTCAGGGAGCTTATAATATAGTGGAGAAGAAGGACATTAAACAAAATAATTATTGTAAAGTGAGATGAATTTTATAGGAAATTTTAGGGTTGTAAATCAACAGAGAGCAGGGGAACCTAATCTGACGTTTCTGAGAATTGCCATTTATTTATTCAACAAATATTTGATGAACACTTAGTACAGTCCAGACATGTATTAGGCCTAGTTGGGTATTTAAAAGGAAATATAATAGACAATAATATTGTAGTATAATGATGTAATGTGATAAATAGTGCTCCAATACCACTCATGTTACAATATATCAATGTATCAAATTAGTACACTGGTGTACCTTATATTTACCAGTCAAATTTATCAAATAAAAAAATAAAAGGAAACCTAACTGACATAGGCTGTGAAAAATGGTATTTAGACTGGAACCTGAAGGATGAACAGGAAATAACCATATGACAGGAGGTAAAGAGGAAGATGATTTTCAGGGGATAGCTGGAGGGCTGAGGGATGGTTTAATGTGGGATAAGAGCAAGAGTGAGCAGAGTGCAAGCTAGTGCTAGGTTTCTATATTGGCAGCTGGGCAGATGAGAGTGCCAATTTACTGAAATGATGAATAGCTGGTTTGGGGAGTGAAGGGTTGGAGATTCATTCATTTACCTATTTTTTAATTTTTTAACTTATTATTTTTTTATTAAATTTATTGGGGTGACATTGTTTAGTAAAATTATATAGGTTTCAAGTGTACAATTCTATAATACATCACCTATATGTTGCATTGTGTGTTCACCACCCAGAGTCAGTTCTCCTTCCATCACAATATATTTGACCCCTTTACCCTCTTCTACCATTCTCTACCCCCTTACCCTCTGGTAACCACTAAACTGTTGTCTGTGTCTTTGAGTTTTTGTTTCTTTGTTTGTCTTGTTCATTTGTTGCTTTCAGTTTTATATCCACAAGTGAGTGAAATTGTATGGTTCTCGACTTTTTCTATCTGATTTATATTGCTTAGCATAATAATCTCAAGATCCATCCATCTTGTTGCAAATGGCAGTATTTCAGCTTTTCTTATGTGTGAGTAATATTCTATTGTCTATATGTACCACATCTTCTTTATCCAATCATCTATAGATGGACACTATGGTTGTTTCCATGAGTTGGCCACTGTGGATAATGCTTCAATGAACATAGGGGTACATATATCTTTACAGATAAATGTTTTCAACTCTTTTAGATAGATACCCAGTAGAGGGATTACTGTCACCATGTACTAAAACTAAGTCAAAATGGATCAAGGACCTAAATATAAAACCTGAAACAATAAATTGTATAGGAGAAAGCATAGGTACTAAAATTACGGGTCTTGGGTTTAGAGAGGGTTTTATGAATTTGACCTCAAAGGCAAGGGAAGTAAAAGCAAAAATAAATGAATGGAACTATATCAAACCAAAAACCTTCTGCACAGCAAAAGAAACCATCAACAAAACAAAGAGGCAACCAACCAAATGGGAGAAGATATTTGCAAACAACACCTCCAATAAGGGGCTAATATCCAAAATATATAGCAAACTCATTCAACTCAACAACAACAAAATGAAACAATCCAATTAAAAATTGGGCAGAGGACTTGAACAGACTCTTCTCCCAAGAAGACATACAGCCAACAGATGCATGAAAAAATGCTCAGCTTCACTAGTCATTAGGAAAATGCAAATCAAAACCACAAGGAGATACCATGCCACACCTATAGAATGGCTATTATCAACAAGACAAATAATAACAAGTGTTGGAGAGGCTGTGGAGAAAAAGGAACCATCATACAATGCCGGTGGGAATATAATTTGATACCACCACTATGGAAAACAGTGTGGAGGTTCCTCAAAAAATTAAGAATAGAATTACCATATGACTCATTCATTTTTTTATTCCACAGTTACATATTGACTGTATCCTACATGTTTTTTCCTTTCAAAAATGTGTATACATTTTTTTTGGTACCCACTGTATAAATGGGGAAAAGCATTATATGAACCATACACTATCTAACAACTTTTTAAGATTCAAGTCTAAGTTTAATGTCAACAAAATCACTTTTGGAATTCAAAGGAGCTGTTCAAGCTGATGAATTGATCTTGCCAAATCATTTCTAGCCTTAAGTTAAAGTCCTTCAACATTGGGGGGAGGAGGGAAGGAGACAGGGTGGCAAAGATGAAAATTCGTATTTTAAAGTATGGTGCCTTCTTTCTTTTTTTCTTCCTCTAAAGAGATGTTTCTTGTTTTCTTTGTGTCACTTGGTACAAACTGTTGAATTAAATGACTTCAAGATAGATTGAAACATTTTTCAACGTGGTTGACTTTAATGCTTGATATAAGTAGGGAACACGGAAAATGGTCAATTCCAAAGACCATCACCATATATTCGATCCCCCAGGAGAACTGACTCTGGGTGATGAACACACAATGGGATTTATAGATGATGTAATACAGAATTATACACCTGAAATCTATGTAATTTTACTAACAATTGTCACCCCAATAAATTTAATAAAATTAAATTAAAAAAAAGAAAAAAAGAAAAAAGAAAAAAAATCAAAGACCATCAAAGTTCCTTTTGAGGAACTTCATAAGTACACCTTTCTCTTACTTTTGGCTTCTTTGTGAGAAACTGTACACACACAGCTCTTTTATCTAAAGAAGTGTGATAATTAGAAGTTCTAGGATACTGGTGATACCATCTTTAAAGGATATGTTGGGACTTGCTTTCTCAGGAAAGAACTAGAAGGAAATTGACTGCTGAATTGCTTGTCTAAGCAGGAAGACTCGTATCACTCTCAGAGAGTTATGTTGGTTCAACAAAAGTATTATTCACAGGGGAAGGAGACTAGAAAATCCAAAAATAGTTGACCCTTGAAGTGAAGTCATTGCCTTTTTAAGTTTGAAGTCACAGATACATAATTGTATTAATTAGTGTATGGGGAAGACTTTACTTCTTAACATTAAAAAATTAGAGTCCTTATATTCCTGTTTATAGGATTTCAAGACTCCTCCAAAGTGGAAACCTGAAAAAAAAGTTGTGTTATAAATTATTTGGAAGTTTCTCTTTGTAGAACTAAGCAACATGTCAAACATTTCATATATCTTATGACTCAGGCACCTACTTAAAACTTTCTCCTCTTGTGTTTGATTATAAAAAGGAGTCCTTGAATAAGAAAATGAAGACATTTGCTGGTTTTCCCTGGAGCTTTCATCAGTTGATATCCGACAGGTGCTTTTATTTTCCTGGCCTTGAAATCTTTCTGGATGGGATGTGGGAGAAATATTCACAAACGCCCTCTTGGTTAGCAAATAAATCTTTGTTCTTTTTTTTCCCCTGTGTTCTTAGCTCATCATTTTCCCTTCAACACACACTCATATGCATGCTTGCAAAGTTCCTGCTCCTTTCCCTCCACCAAGGGCAGAGAAAAGCTTTCAGAATGGGCTGACTGATTTGCAGTCATCCATCCATTACATGGCTGAGGACACAACCTGAATGTCTTCAGGTTCCATAACCTAAGAGTACAAATGAGGTCATCTAGCATTAACACCTGGAATCTACCGCCTGTAATTGTTTACCCTTGAATCATGTAGTGTGCCCTGCAAATCTCCCCTATGCATTCCTGGCAGTTTCCAAGGCCGTCTTGCATTTTACCATATTGTATCAATGCCAGCTGGGAGGGGCCTCCTTTGGGCTTCTAGGTGGTCTACTTGGGCACTTGCTATACTCAACTGGGCTCCATCCAGTGCTCTGCTCGTTCCTTCACTATTCCTCTCTGCCAGTCTACCCCTTCCTTGGTTTAGAGGCTATCTTTCAATTTTCTTTTGGCTTTTGCCTGTAATCCCATCTCTTCAGAGAAAATAAAAAAGCTCAGTTAACAAGGTTGAGTGTACAGCCAGGTTTCTCGAATTCTCTGCCTTTCTATGTTTTTAGACTAATGCAAAAGCCTTCAGTAGGTAGAAGAGGGTAAATGCGTCAAATATATGGTGATGAAAGGAGAACTGACTCTGGGTGGTGAACACATAATGCAATATATAGATAATGTGTTGTAGAATTATACACTTGAAACCTATATAATTTTACTAACCAATGTCACCCCAATAAATTTAATAAAAATTATATAAAAAAAAGCACTCAGGCAGAGTAAATTCACGCAACAGATCAGAATCCCACATGACATATATGTGAGATGCTTTGATACAGCCATTTCTCAGCCTCCTAAGGTGCAACATGAATTGAAATGAAACAAGCATTTCCTGAGCACCTATTTTGTGCTCTGCACTGTGCTAGGTGCTTATTTTTGTTATTCCATTTAATTCTTATTGACTTGTGTATGATGCTGTTTATTGTTATTCATTCCCATTTTAGAGATAAGAAAACTGAGGTTCAGAGGCTCTAAGGAATTCATCTACCAAGGATCACAATGCTGATAAGGTTGGACTTAGGCTCTAGTTCCAGGGTTCATGCTCACCCTCTTGCACATTGCTTCTCCCTCTAGAAAATAAGCTACTTTCATCACAGCAAAATACACCTTAGCTTTTAAGAAGAAAAACTGCTTTAAAAAAAGGCATTAACTCAACTTTTCCATGAACAGAAAATTGATAAAAATAAAGTCTATTGATTAAAAAAAAGATATAAACACTCGGCTGAAGCAGGTTAAGTGGTGTGTTTATACATTATCATCATTATTACTATTATTTTAGCTATTCACAAGAATAGTTAAATGACATAATTCAGGTGAAAGTGCTTAGAAGGCACCACATTATTATGTGAAGATTAAAACATGAGAATGAGTAAGGAATTATCTTTTTACATGGAATTTACATTGTCCTAATTTTGTAGGTTGGTGGGATATTTGTATAGTCTTGTGAATCTTTACCTGCTAGATGAATAAACATGAAGTCAGACTTTGAGGCTACTGATCTGACACTTTTCACCGACACGAAGTTGTTTTAAAAGATTCTTTCTGATGAGCTTAATATTTTTTAAGATCTTTTATTCTTGTTCCAGAAGCCAAAACCCTTGAGTTGCTGTTCTGTTGGGTGAAATATAATATGAGAGAGTTAATCTTGCAAAAGTTCCTGTAACTGTGACTTGGGAAAAGGAAGGGAGTGGAGCTTCACAGACAACTCTCAACCACAGAGAATGTGTGTGAGGGAGGGGGCTGGAGCCTGTGCAGAAACTGAGGAAGTGGGAAGGACACCGGAAGGCGGTCTCCTTCAGACAGAGCTGTTTTCCTGATGAGGCAGGAGCCTGGGGCCCAATATTGATAATTTGGTTCCATTACTAACTGATAGCTGTTAGAGAGGAAGTTGTTTCACCTTTTTATGTAAAACATTCTAGTTTTACTTTCAATTTAACTTCCTCTGGAATAAGGAGATAAGAGGGAGATCTTTACGCTTTACAGCTTCCGAAGGACTTTCTGAAGCTATATTCTTTCTAATTCTTAAAACAAGGTAACATATTAAGTTGTGATTCTTCCTTTATTTTTTTCTTCTGGCAGATGGAAAATATGATTTAAAGACTAAGTGACTCAGAACAGCTGCTGGAACCTAGGAATCTGTAGACTGAATCCCTCCCTTCTGTGACCCAGAGCACATTCACGAATTTGGGAGTATTTCCTCTCCTCTGTACACCCTCGGCTTCACTGGTGCTAAAACACCTTATTGAATGCAATTGTAGTGATGTGTTAATATTTTTCAGATGACATTTAAGAGAGATGGCTAAAATAAAAAGGAAACCCAGAAAGCACTAAAAATGGTGTACCTTTCCTATCTCTCTATCTTCTACCAGTAGCAGCCCCACTATTCTCCTAATCTCCCAGTTCAAAAAAGTCGCCTTTGACTACATCCCCTCTTCGTTCTGCCCTATATCATGGAGGATATGTGGCAAGTACAAATGCTTGGGCATCTGGTTTAATTATTACCAATATGGTGCTTACTGTGTAATGGTACTATTACTATTTTGTGCTTTTTTTACTATTTTTATGCCAGGCAGACATAAATACTAGTATTAGTGTAATATGCCTGGCTTAGGAATTCCCTGACTATAAGAAGAGTAAATGACAGATGCTCTATGGAAATTATAATTGACACCATATCTACAGCTTTCCCTTCTATGCAGAAAATCCAGTTTTGATCACTAGCTTTGACACATCTGCCAAGATGGTAGAAATAAAATGATTTCTGACATTGTATTTTTCCCTCACTAGCTTAGAACCAACATAATAAAAGAAATGTCGAATGCTCAACCAAGTAGCAATTCAAATTAATCCCACAAGAACAGGAAACCAAGTGGAAATCCAAATATAAGCTGTTCGCTAAAGTTGCCATCAATAATCCCTGAAGTGAAAACAATGAAATTAGAATATTGTTTGGGTTGCCCTCCCACCTGATAACTGAACAAGGAATCAGCCTATATTCATCATTTCCAGTTTAAGAGCTAATGAGGTGGAGAAAGTCCAACAGAAACTGGGCAGTGACGTTTGCTCCTTTGTCAATGACAAAATCATGTAGCAATTTCCTGTCCTGCAAAAACATCCCAATAAATCTCCTCTGTATACCATTAGGAAGAAGTTGTGTAGAACTGGGTGGACTTCAGAAGGCTGCTAACCTTGGGTGGCTCTGCTGTTATCCTGCTCTTATTACTCAATGGAAAATTCAGCAGAATCGCTAAGTAACAGGAGACTAGGTTCAGGGCTGTAAATCTCTGAAAGATGCTCGCTGACATCCATGGTGCTCTGCAGAGTGAGTTTACCAAGGTCATTCTTGCTGAGCTTCCTTTGAGGTGGAGGCTCCAGCTTACTGTCAGGCCCAGAGCCAGGCTCTTAATCATCAAGGAAACAGAGGGTGAGGGGTGGGGAGGCCATGAAAGGTAACTTTAGATCTGGTCCCAATATCAAGGGGAGCTTGGGAGGAAGCCCCATACAAAATGGCCATCCCTTGGGGTTCTCCCCACCATAGCCGAGATCCTTCTCTGCACCTGCTGTTTTAGCCTTATTATTCCATCCTCCAGGAACTTCCCACCATTCACTGAATCAAAAATATACCTCTGGCTACTGTCTTCTGAGTCTTCTCATTATACTTTAAACATCTGCACATATTTTCAACCCATTCTTGGAATTAACCGCAGTGGTCTTCTGATAGCTGCATCTGGCTTTCTCCCTTTTAAAGCTAAGTCATCCTTTGGGGGAAACACTGAGTTCCCTTCCTTTGAATTTGTTGTGGGTGACAAAAATACCAAAGGAAAGGAGAGACTAGCAGGGGCCAAACACATATTTGGAAGCTCTGTTGTAGCAGCAGTGAGTGAGAGGATGAGAATTTAACCAAGGTGAGGAGTCCTTACTTTGTGAGCCAACAGGAAGATTGGGTTTACACCACCTCTGGGGAAGTAGGAAGGTATCTTGGAGCGGCTGCAGATTTGCAGTGGGAAGATTAGGGACTGCAGAGTACTGAAGCTGTACATTTATTGTTTATAAATACTAATGTGCTATTTCATTTGCTTCTCATGGCAACATCATGAGATAGATAAAGCAGGCATTATTATTTCAATTTTTTGGTTATAAATTGAGATTTTGAGAGATTATAAGAAGTTGGCCCGTAAATTTGAACCTCAGTCTTGTGATCATCAATTATATCTATTTTATGCCAGGAGGTAGCAGTTTCTTTTGTAAAGGCCCAGGCTATAAATATTTCAGGCTTTGCGGCCACATGGTCTCTGTCACAACCACTCAACTCTGCCATTGTAGTAAGAAAGCATCCATTGATAATGCATAAACAAATGGGCATCGCTGTGCTCCAATTAAACCTTATTTACAAAAATAGGCAATGGGTCAGATTTGGCCCATGGGCTGTAATTTGTGGACCCCTATCCTATGGCATAAAGTTGTAATTGACCTTTTGACAACAATAAGGATTCATGGGCTATTAAATAGTTTTATAAATTTGAATTTTCAAAATGCAGATATTAAATAAAGGAGTGTAAAGAAATACAACCTAACCTAGTGTGGTTCGGATCACAAAAAAAGAACACAGGAAGGTTAGTCAATGTGCATTTTACTTAATAGTGAGGTGGAAGGAACTCAGAGGATACTGACAGCAGATAAGGGAAGTGGATAACGCTGCCCATTGGATTTCCAGGGGTCTCTGCAGTGTGAGTGCCCTGGAAACCCATGGATCTTTTCCCAGCTCTCTACCTTCCTGGAGAATTGGTAATCCCTCAGCTCAGCTGTAAGTCCTGCATTTTCTACTCTGGACACTTCTTCCAGATGCTGTCATTTCCCTTCTGATATGATAAAGATCGTGGAACTTGCTTTCTGGAGAGGAAATGTAGGCTCTTCTCTGGGTCAGAGTGTGTGGATCACACATGCAGTGAGCGTTTAGTGGTGACCATTTGCTAGTTTAGGTATTGAGGCAAAACCTGATTTAATGGCTCAAATGATGTATTTGTAGCCACTCGATCATCCATATGGTAAAATATTCCATATTCTTGAATAACACTTTAATAAAAGTATTTTCCTCTTGTGGGCATATGTAATAATACACTCAAGAAAGGGGTCAGCTGTATTTATTAAATTAGCTCTTATGCATGGTTACCACAAGGTGGCAGTACAGCAGCCTCTACTTTCTCATAGGGACATAGAGTTCTTTTATTTTTTTAATTTTATTTATTTTTAAATTTTTATTTTTAGTAAACTTATTGGGGTGACATTAGTTAGTAAAATTGTATAGGTTTCACGTGTACATTTCTATAATATATTACCTGTATATTGCATTGTGTGTTCACCACCTAGAGTCAGTTCTAACATGGAGTTTTTTTAAATTGAGGTAGAGGAGAGATATTCTTTTCCCCTCAAGTTTTCAACATCTAAAATTATGTCCATATGACCTAATTCATAGCTAGGTAGATTTTTGTAATTAATACATATCCACATAAGTCTAAATACTCACAAATTTCTCACATACAACCTGTCCTATATGAAAGGATGAGTATTCTGTGTATTTTGTCTAGCACTTAGTTAGTCATGTGTGAATCATATGTATTAATAATTAAGTAATCTCTTGTGTAAGTAGGAAAAATCAATCAAAAATTGTTCATGAAACTTTTAAGGTAGTATACCAGGAATAACCCATTTCAGAGTTGGTATTATTATTGCAGACAAGATGACTCAGTAATTCTGAGTTAGGATGGAGATAGATGGACTCCATAGAAGGAATGTCTATATGAGGCTAGAGGGAAGAGGTACATAGGTAAGTTGTCATCATCCTTTGGCTACAGACATTTATTGAAGACAAATTATCCATTATTTTATTGTCGAAAAGCTGGCCTTGCCTTTTTAAGAGCTTAAGCTCCAATGTTATAAACAACTGAGAAAAAAACAACAAATGTGAAAAGCCAAGCACCAAGACCATTATCTGAGAAAAAGGAGGGAGGTAAGGAAGAAAGAAACACTGATTTTATGTTTTTCCAGGTGATAAGAGAGGGTAGTAGAAACAAGCAGTATGGAATAGTCAAAAGATCATGGGAATAATAGGAATGAGACCCATTCTTGTCTCAGCTCTGCCCCTCACCATTCTAGGACACCTCAGTTTCCTCATGTGCAGAAGAAAGCATTTGGACTTGGAGCTTGTAAACATTAACAGAAATACGTTTTGTCAACACCTGATGTTAAGAAGTTCTCTTCAAAAGGATTTGTGTTAAAATAAGTTTGAGGAAAGCAAATTATTACATTGCATCTCATCCTCTCTCCCTTCCCCCCGAGAGTCACAAAGTGTGTTAGAATATTAAAGGCCTGGAGTGAGGAAACCGGCTTAACTTTGTGTAACATGGCATTTCAAACTTAATTTAACATTGAACACAATTCCTCCCTTCACTATGCTGGAGAAACAGCAATTAACATTTTACAGAATATTATTAATAATAGTCTTTGGTAGATAATTTGGGAACCACTGAGTTAAGACATCTTTAAAGCCTGTTATAGCTCTAGAATCTGGGTCAGAAGCTCCAGGAGGGCAGGAAACCATGTCTGACTTATTTACTCCTTATCCCTAGTGCTTGGCATAAGTAACAAATAATGTTTGCAAAATCAGTGAGTGAACTTTGGAAGTACAGGCTTTTTTTTACCTCCCTCTCCTTCTAGGAAGCATTGGCTATATCCATCTTTCTTCTGAGGTTATGTACATATCAAATTAGACATATCCAGCTAGAGAAAGGAGACAAAGACTTTTTTAGTCAAAAAACTCAGAGGAATTATGCTAAGTCTTTCTTGGCAATGTAAAAGTGTGATTGTCTTAAAGATTTGACCTGAATAGGATTCGTTTTCCATTTCCACCTGTTTTCATGAGTGGAAGTCTTATCTAAATCCATCTAGAAAAAAGCAAAATCGAATGGAAGGAAACGAATGACAACTCCATTCTGAAGATGAAAGTGAAGAAAGGAATCCCAGGATGGGGGAAAATTGGAGTGTTGTGTTTTTTTTTTTAAGAGACCAAGAGGCTCATGGTAGTGGAGGATGAAGAGAGAGAGAGATTCTGCAGAAGGGAGAATCTCCCTGAAGGATGGAGACATGGTGACCAAGTGGTTGGCCCCAAAATTAAGGAAGAAGTTTGAGAAGCTGGTAGAATGAGCTAAAGAAGGTAGAGGAATCACTCCACAAGCTAGTTAAACTCTGTGTGGGTTACAATGGATATCTTGAGTCAGAAGCAAAGAACTCATAGGTGTATATTCTATATATGTGAGTATTTAGTTAAACATAAAATATTTCTCAGGGACTAGATAGTACCATTTTGTTATTAAAGGAGTGATGAGGGAAGGGGCAAAATGATAAAAAGCCATTTCTACTGATAGGACAAATACTGTAGAGTGGGATTTCGGGCTGCACCCACCCAAAGATACCTGCTGCCTCCTATGAACTCCTTTGATTAAGACAAGCTCTAGAAAGTACCTGTTAAAATGCAATATGTGACCAGAGGAGAAATAGCCCATTGACCCATTAGTGGTCATATTCACATTGCAGAGAACAGAGTCCTAGGAAACAGAATATTGGACAGGTAAATATTTTGGGGGAAAGAGAAACTGTAGTGTGGGGCAATACTGCAGGGTTGCACTGCGAGGCCCTGGGAGTCAGGAGTCAGTTGTTGGTGCCAGAGTTTGGAGGGGGACCTCAAATATAAGATGTGGGAGACACCAAAAGCATGTTTTATCTAGTTTACAATTTTGTTCAGAGCAGACATAAAAAGAGACCACGTAGAAAACAAAAGGTCTTGGAAGACATCCCAGGACCCCCACTTCTGCTTTATATCATCTATCCTGATCTTATTAAGTAGTTTATCTCTAATAATCAAGTATCAAAGTTTGTAATTATTAAATATTTATGCACATATTTGTAAAATATTTATATTAATTATTTGTACAAACATAATTGTAATTTTAAAAAGTTAAGTTAAATCAAATTTAAGGTTATTCTTATAATTCATTCTTCCTCACTTTCATTCCAACATGATTTCTTAATAAGGAGAAAAAGGAACAGGGTCACAGTTGGCACTCTGGAATCACATATAGCCTATAGTCTGCAACATATGCTTCAAAAACTAGTAGACTCAGTCTGGTATTGACATGGAGTTAGTAACTATAGTGATTATAAATTATTCTACTGCTTGATTTCCCCTCTAAGTTATTTTGAGTTTCATCATCGTGTATGTCTTCTATGGAGATATGTCATGTGTGTGAATGTCACTTAGCACCTAACACCTAGCATCTATAATGCTCCAAAAAGTTGACACTGGATGAAGTCCATCTCTTAGTCAGGTGGAACAATGCTGCAGACTTAAAATCCTTTAGTGAAGTGGGCACCATTTTAAAAGCAACACAAGTTTGCAAAAGTATTGTTATTAACAAAATTTTCCATCTATTTTGATACAATTCAGTTTTACATGCTTATTTTACATAGTATGTAATGTTTTTCTAAATTTCTTTAACCTAGGAAAATAAATATATTAAAAAAAAAACCTCACACCAAATACCTGTATAATACTTGGTATGTGGTGATTCCCATTAAAAACAAAAAGGCAAACTAACAGGTTTCAAAGCATAAATAGAATATTAAACAAGTGTAAATTATTAGTGTCAAGGTGAAGTGATAATTTTTATCCAACAGGAAGTGACTCTACTCAAGATATTTATTTCGTCTGCTTATTACAGTTTACTTTTAAGCAAAAACCTATTATTTTGAGTGAAAGGACATGATGTATACTACTGTCCTTGGTTATCCTGAAGATTTAAATGTTATGTCAACTTTTCAACATTCAAAGCAGAAAGAACTGCAAGCATAAAATTAATTTTCATTAAGGAGAATTAATAGCTTTTTCAGGTTTCAATGTCACCATCCTTCTTAGCAAAACAACCAAAAAGCAAAAAGTACCTATGTATTGCTTTGTTGAAATGTTACAACCATGTTTTTGGCTTTTCAGGTAATAGATATTTACCATTATATACAAAGAAATGTTGCTCAGTTTGGAAGTTTCAGGTTCCACTAGAAATCCCAGAGAGATTTTACATGGTTTAGATTGACAGATAAGAATCTTGTGCAAGTCATGTAAGAGAACACAGGAGTGGGGGTGGGGGTGACAAATAGAGGACCCACTATATATGTGCAATAGGCAGAACACAGTCCCCACAGATGTCCTTGTCTAATCCCCAGACCTGTGAATATGCTACCTCACATTTAAAAAAGGGACTTTGCAAATGTGATTAAGGATCATGAGATGGGGAGATTATCCCGGGCCCCATGTAATCACAGGGTCCATATGAGTGGGGGCAAAAGGATCAAAGTCAGAAAAAGGAAGTATGACAAAGGAAGCAGAGGTTAGAGTGATGTATTTGAAGATGGAAGAGGGGCCATGAGGAACGGAATATGGGTGATCCCTAGAGGCTGGAAAACGACTCTCACCTACTGCCTCCATCAGGACACTGCCAACACCTTGTGAGACTTTAGCCCATTTCAGACTTTTATGATTTCCAGAACTATAAGATGATAAACTTGTGTTGTTTTAAGCTACTGAGTTTATGGTGATTTGTTACAGCAGCAATAGGAAACTAATACCTACGTGACTCAAAGCTCCCTTTTTCTTCAGAGAAAACTCCTGAGAGGTAACATGGTGAAGGAGAAAGAGAAGGTGGAGTTCAACAGGTTGTTGTTCAAATCCTGATTTTGCCACTTCTTATCTGTGTGAACTTAAACAAGCTCTTTAACTTTTGTGACCCTAAATGTTTTCATCAGGAAAGAGTTGTAATGGGAGTTAAACATGATAAGATATGCAATTTGTAAAATGCCCAGAATAATGCCTAGGTGATTACCTTCAAGATAGATCTTCAAGAAATATTACCCTCGCTCTCCACCAGACTGCTGCAGATGTATTGCACAAAATGATTCATTTGGCAATTTCCACCCTGCATTAGGAGCCCCCAGAGCCCTGGGACGATACCTGTCCTAGCTTCTCAGTGTGTGTCAAGGCAAAAAGACTGGCTTAGAGGTTGTGTCCAAACCCAAAAGCTAAGAAGAGCTGAGATATGCTCCCTGGGGTGAGGGTTTGGCATTCTCTAGTGAACTTCTGACCTTTCCTGTCTCACCTTGTCTATCTGTGACCCAGGGACAGCACTCTCTTACCCCCAGGGGCACTGTGTTGATTCACAGAGAGGGTGAAAAGCTTGTGTGTTCACAGCTGGGCGTGACTACACTCATCTGCAGCTGTCTGGTTTTGAAGGTAAAATTCCAGCTTGTGGGCTCTGTGACTCAGGCAACACACGCCATTGTCTGCTTGCAGGCCCAGGTTGCCTGGCACATTCAGTGTTAGCACACTAGGGGCCTACATTTCCTGTCATGGGCTCCAGTGCCCTGGAGAACTTGAACCACTTTACGAAGCTCTTTTTACTAGACAATATGGAGTGCCCCCAGAAAGCCAATATTTGGTTGGATGATAACAAATTTGAAAGGATCACATGTAAGAAATAAAGGTTGCTTCTTTCCTCATCCTAAAAATCTCATAATCCAAGATGGGACAGAGGAAGGACAAATCTTTGCTGCTAAATATCTTTGGGTGATATATTAAAGTTTGTCCCTTTCTGACATGTGGATTTTGAAGACAATTGGGCTTTGTTTACATGGTTTCTTCTAATCTTTTTTTTTTCCATTTATTTAAAAAATTTTCTGCTTTCTTTTAATTATTTTTGTTTCCTCTAATCTTTAAAAAAATTTTTAAGTCATTTTTAGTAGATTCAAAGAACATGCCGTAATCAAACCCACACCAAAGTTTATTTGACTTGTATTTAATAATTTGCATAATGCCATTGTTCACATGTTAATCAGGCATAAACGGTATGCAGTTCATATAAATTCCTGTAATCATTATTACTGGTATACTCCTACCAAGCCTTTTGCTTTTGACCCCTTAGCTCAGAGTGGCCTGTAAAGTGCCATTGTCACAGTTCAGGTTAACTGAAGTTACATCAAGCACACTGTGTAAGTTCTGGTCCTCCAAGAAGAAGATACCAAGGTGGGATTAGATGTGCAAGAGATTTACTGCTGGAAACACCTGTGAAGCATGAAAGGGAGGGGGCAGGAGCAGGCAGAGAGAGTCTTCAGACTAAGATGCAGGTCTGACACCTATGAAGGGGGTGGTGGGTGGCAAAAGAAGGCAGACTGGGTGGGAAGAATCCCAGACTGTAGAGTGGTTTCAAAAAAGGTTTGGCCAGGCTGATGGGAGTCCTGGAGCCCAAGGCACCTGTTAGGGGAGTTCCGATTCTCACAGGAATCAGACAGCACCATTTCCCGTGGTGCTTGGTCACTGGCTGGGAGCAGCCTGCTGGAAGCATGGCCTAGGCTCGAACATGGTGATGGATCCAACAGGGCCGTAGCCAAGCCATAAGTCAGCTACACTCTCTGTAGCAAGAGAGCTGAGCAGGACATTTGCATGACCACCCCTGCCCCTACCCCACTCCATGCACAACTTACACATATTATAAAGCAAGATTTGTGCGTTCACTCTGCAGTCAGTTCCTGGGGGCCCGTTGCCATACCCCTTGCCCATTTCCCAGATCTGAGACACGCTTCATCACCCTTCAGGGTTTTCCCACCAAAGTTGCTTTAGGGCTGTGGTTTCTGCTTCTTTCTGTCTCCAGAGAAAAACTGAGGCCCAGATGTGTTGGTTGTGTAAGAATTCCTCGGACAAGGGCCTTGTTTTCTTGTGTAATGAAAAGGGAGAGGGATTGAGAGGCCACACTGGGTTCTTGGCCTCTGGGGGTCTTGGATTAGAGGGAGGGATTTGGTGGACCCAGTGTCCGTAGTGGGAACGAGAGCTGTGGTTGGAAGAGGCAGATGGAGTACTTGCAAAAACTAGGCCACCAATGGTCATAGAAGGTGGGCTTGTCATTCCAGAAGGAATATGGGGAAACCAGGAGGGGCACATCAGGTTCATCTGTCCTGATACCTGCCCAGGCACCTGTGCACAATTCAGGCATGTTCCCCTCAAGGTGGCCTGTGCCTACCAACCTATCACCAAAGAACTCCTCAGCTACCAGTTGATGTCCAAAACTCCTTTGGCTGATTACATCTGTATTTATAAATTTAAAAAAATGAAACTCCTTTGGCTGATATAAAGCTTTTCATTTCACAACTAGGAAATTTTAAAGTAGTCTTCTAGTTCACTGTACTATGGTCAGTTCCCTGGTAGCTAGGTGTGTCTGCCTTTTTTTAGATTGGAAGTTCTTCTGCTGCAGAGACTGCATGTTTCTCAATTTCCAGCATCTACAAAATACTTGGTACTAAATTGATAGTAAAGTAATTCAAAGATAGTAAAGGAATTCTACGACAAATTGGGTAGTGGTTAAAAGCTTGGGGTCAGATAGACCTGGTTTAATCCAGGAGGCATCTCCATGTACGAGCTGTGTGACCTTGGATAAGTAAATAACTTATCTCAGATCAAGTTGTCTGTTCTGCAAAATAAAGTCTTCACTAGTTCTCAAATATTTTCTAGATAAATGCAATACAGCTCCCCATTTAGATATCAAAGAGGGTAGGGGGTCTTGAATTTGGGGTGAGCCCCAAGAACGTTCCTAAGTAGTTCTGACATTTAGATCACCTAATGGGAAGCATGTGAAGTTCTTAGCACAGTGATTGTCATATAGCAAGCACTTAATAAACATTCAATATTAGTTTTACAAATAGTTTATAAAGTGTTTTCACATATTTCATTCAGTCCTGCCAATAACCTCATAAGCATCACTTTACAAATGAAGAAAGTTAATGCTCAGGGAGCTATGATTTGCCCCAGTGTCACAGGAAAATATCAGAGCCAGATCTTACACCCAGCTTATCTACTCCCCTAGAGGTGACTACTGCCTGTCCCAGTCAGGGAAACTTGTCACCAGCTGTAGTTATTAAGGAAAAGTGGGTGGGTGGGGTATTATAGATAACCTACTAAAGAATGAGAAGACGGAGTCTTGTTATGAGTAGAGTTAAGTGGTAACGACTCCACGTTCTGTTTTCTTTTTTCTTCAGTGAGCAGATTTATGACCGGAGAGTATTTCTAAGACCTTTATAAATTCCCAGTAACCTTGTATCTGATCATTCATGGTACATATAAGTGTTAGGATTAGAATGAAAAAAAACACACACAAAAAAACAAATCCTGTTGGTCAGTTGATATTTTGAGCAGCATTTAAGTACATTTCCTTTCCATTTTAGAAGTTATATTATTACATTACCAAAACTTTGAAGAGTGATAGAGAATGTATAAGATAGCTAACAATAGAGGTGATTTTCTTTTCCCAACACAGCTTCTACTATCATTTCAAAGCCATTGAACTTTCTTTTCCTATTATTTTTTTTACTGTGTGCAACTCTAACATGGTTTGAAACCCAGTTTTACACTTTTTAAAAATTAAATTTATTGGGTGACAATGGTTAATAAAATTATATAGGTTTCAAGTGTACAATTCTGTAATATATCATCTATATATTGCATTGTGTGTTCACTACCCAGAGTCAGTTCTCTTTCCATCACCGCATATTTGACCTCCTCTACCCTCTGCTATTATCCCTCCTCCCCCCTTGCCCTCTGGTAACCAGTAAATTATTGTCTGTGTCTATGAGTTTTTGTTTGTTTGTTTGTTTGTTTGTCTTTCAGTAATACTGTTCCTTTGTTGCTTTCAGTATTATATCCCACATATCAGAGAAGTCATATGGTTCTCGACTTATTTCACTTAATAATCTCAAAATCCATCCATGTTGTTGCAAATCACAGTTTTTCATCTTGTCTTATGGCAGAGTAGTATTCCATTGTGTGTATATACCACATCTTCTTTATCCAATCATCTATTGAAAGACATTTGGAGGTGTTTTTCTACAGTGGTGATAGAGGAGTTTATCTTTGCTCGTTTGGGAGGAGTTTTGAGGGTCATGTGAATATACTGATATGTGTTAATATACAAGGCAAGTTAATTCAGGTGTGGGAGGCCTTGTAGTGCAATAGAAAATAGGCAAAGGAACCTGCCACAAGGAGAGGAACAATGGAAAGTGGCTCCCTTGAAGCACAGTTCAGGGTAACTTGGAAAGACAGGTATATACTATCCACATAGAGTGATAACATGGGGAAATGAGAAACCATGAGCCCTGACTACAAAATAAGATTGACTGTGTGAGGTTAAGAGAAAGAATGAGAAAAAAGTAGTCATAGAATTTACTCTGATTTCCTAAAGAGAAGAGGATATGAGATAATCCTTTAAGTCAAGGAAAGCCATAGAAGATAGGTAAGATCTACTGTTAGAGGGCAAAGAATGTAGGTGTGACCATTTGTTCACTCACTCATTCATGTCATTCATTCATTCCCTTGCCTACCCAGAACAAATGTTTGAATACCTACCGTACACTCAGCTTGTCCCCAGGGACTTATTTTTGGGAGGAAACGATAGCACAGGTTCCATCTGTGTGGGAGGCATCTAGTTGGGAAGGCTTTACAAACCCACTCAGTGATTGGAGAGTTTGTAGACAGCAACCTGTGTATGAATTCAGAAAAACCTCATCTGTGCTGAGGAGCCATAAAGGGAAAGGAAAGATGACAGTCAAGGGAAGGTAAGTGTCAAATACGCTTACAATTTGCCTAAGGTGTCTGTGTGGGGAATTCACATAAACCAAATGCTGAGTAAAACACCTTGTCAATGGCCCTGGGAAAGGGGTCGCTTGTAAACATCCTTCAGTGATGCCTGTGTGACAGAGTTGGCTTAAGTTTTGCCCTTGCCTGGATTCAGTGGTGTGTAGACTGTACTGGCAAGCCTAGTTTCACCAAATGAAGAATCCTCATTCCTTGCTTAAAGGCCTGCTAGCTATGATTTAGTGAATGTAATGCTGCTAGCAGGAGGCCGGAAGTCTTTAGGATGCCTGGACTCTGGAAGTAGGAGCTCAGAACTTTGAGGGATATAGGTAGCTCCCTGTGTTTGACTTTAGCAGCAGAGGTGGTTACATATGATTCTTTTGTCAGGCCCTTTGTCAACATTAGGTTATGGTGTTGAGGAGAACAGTCAATAAGCCTAGAACTGTGCATTGTTTGACTCAATAAACACCTAATGGATTGAACTGAGGCTGAATAGAAGAGCTTTCAGGTGACTTTTCCTCTCCAAATGACTTTTTCTGTGCCTAGTAACTGAATACTTGAGTTGACATCATGCCAAGGTTTAACTGTTAGTCATATATTTTCTAGATAAATGACACTAGCTCCCCTTTTGGATTTCAAAGAGGGAAAAAGATCTTGAATTTGGGATGAGGCCCTGAGGGCCTTCTTAAGTAGTGCTGACAAGTCTCCAGATGGGTTAAGGATATTCTTGATTTTAGGAACTAAGCAGTACAGCCCCACAAGTGTGCGTGTACACTACCAAATCTTATGAGGCCATTTGGTAACAATATATTTTGTTATGTTTTTAAGATGTCTTCTTGGGTGGCCAGAATATTAGCCATCAGCTGTAGGCTGGGTCTGGGTGATAAAAACTCCATAGCTTTCATATAAAAACAGGATCAAAGTCAAAACAGGATCTATTTCCTTGAGTCCTATCCCCTCCTCTTGTCCCCTACTTACATATTTTCATTGTACTCACAGTCACTAGACATATTTACATTTTGTCTTCAAGGCCAGTGAGATCAGAAGGCCCATGCCTATCCATATTCTGTATTTTGGTAGGAGTGGTTCCAAGAATTTATGTTAGATTTGGATCTTACAAATAAGGCCACTATCTCTGGGTCTGCAATGCTCTTTTCAGGATCTTGGAGAAAAAAGGAACAATGCTGATGTGAAGATTACCCAGCGCCCTGACCCACCCACCTGTACATCCCTACCTAATGACTCAATGATTTGTTAAGTGAGCTATGAAGAGAACTGCCCTGTCAGACGTTTTAAAGTATACATAAAGATATTTTGCAAGAGCAGCACAACAGAACCAAGTTCAAAAGGACAGAGAAAAAATGCTCCAAATCTGTGGCAAACAGGATTTCACTGAAATTTACAGGATTCTTGGATATGTCTTTGATTCATGCACCGATTTCTCAACACTTTGAAACTATTTCAAGTGATGTTTAAAGCAATGAAAACTTTTCTCTGTAATGAAAAATAAATTATTCTACTTTTATAGACAAACTGAAAAATGACTATTGCTTAATTTGTTTTCTTAAGCGGAGTGGTTTTTTTTTTTTTAGATTGGGGGGATGGTTATAAGAAACTCTCCCCCACCATTTGTCTCTCTCTCCCTTCCCTCTCCTTTCTTCCCCCTCCTCCCTCTCTCCCTCCCTCTCTCCATTTTAACTGCAAATGAAAAACATACTTTATGATTTAGCCAGAGGAAGTTAAGGATGAGTCTTTGGGGAAAGGAAGTAGTGCAACTGGTTATCATGCTAATCTTCCACTATAGGGGTTGGGCTTAGAGCCAGATTTACTGCTTGTAGCAAAAGACCAGAACTTGAATGGTTAAAAAAAAAAAAGTCTCCCCAATCCTCAGAACACAACTGGTGCCGGTAGGTCAGCTTGATATGTTTTCTAGCATCCTTCTCCTTCACAAATATTAAATACCAAAAGTGACTGAAGATAAAAGTCAGGTTATTAGACATGAAATACTTTCTTCTTTATTCCCCTTCAGTAAATATCCCTGTGTAGTTAATCATGACCATAAGCCACCTCAAAATTGCACCGTTGTGCCAGTTTTTCTGGACAGTTCTCTCACCTTGGTCCGTGCCTCAGTTTTCCAGGTTGCTAATAAAAACAATAAAGGGCAAATTTGAAGGGGCATTAGGAATACAATATAATGATGATTTTTAGTATAGCATGGATGTAGGATGTGGTTTAAGTGGTGGGAAAGGTGCTTCTCATTTTCTACTGGATTCTAGGCTTAATTATTGCTTTGAGTGTCTGAAATTTGTCTTTTCATCAGACCTCTGTTTCTTAATTTGACTTGAGTTCAATAATTTAGCTTAGTGATGATAGTGTAGTCACAAGTATATATTACTTTGTTGTTGAAAAACCCTAAGATGAAAGGAATGATTTTTAGAAGGAATGAATTGGGGGATACTAGGAGAGGATATGACATCTATTTTCTCTACCAGTAACCATCTGTGAGTCTTTCAGCAGGTCTCTCAATGGCTCTAAGTTGGTTTTCTCAAACATGACATGATAAAATGGTAGCAAATGACCTCTAAGTTCCCTGGAAGATTCAATTGAATTGACATTACTCTGCCTTCCAGCTCTTGATTCACCATAGCTTTACTTTTTTATTTATTCAGTAGATATTAACTAAATGTTTACTTTGTGTCAGGCCTATTCTACTAGGTGAGGATTCAGCAGTGAACAAAAATGACAAAATTCCTCTCTTATGGAGGTTACAGTCTAGTGTGGGTAGACTGACAATGAGTGTATAAAGAAATGCATGCATATGTCAGTGGTAAGAGACTTAGGAAAAAGAGAGCACTATATGTGAATAGAGACTGGTCATGGTTGGGAGGGAGGTGGTAGAGAGCTCTTATACAGTGTGGTGAGGAAAGTTTTCTTTTTTAAGGTCACGTTTGGACAGGGTCCTTAAGAGAGTGAGGGGGAAAGGCCTGCAGAGATCTGAGGGAAGAACAACCCAGGTAGAAGGAACAGCAAATGCAAAACACTTAAGGTGGGAATATGCTATATTTGTTGAAGGATTAGCAAAGATGCCAGTGGCTGGATCAGAGTTTGTGAGGAGAAGAGTGACAGAAGATGAGCTTGGAGATGCACCATGGGTTAGGACAACAGCAGTCACAGAAGCACCTCTGGCTTTTTTTCTGAATGAGATGAGAAACCACAGGAGGGTTTTGAGCAGAAAGACGACATGATTCGATGCACTTTTTAAAAGCATCAGTCAACTGCTCTTTTGAAAAATAGCTGTAGGGGAGTAAAAGCAAAAACAGTGAGATTAGTTAGGAAGCTACACCAACAATTCAGATCAGAGATGATGGGGATTTGGGTCAGGGTGGTAATGATGGAAGAGGTGAGGAGTGGTTGGATCCTGGATATATTTTTAAAGCAGAGTCAACAGGATTTACTGATGGATTGAAATGCAGTGTGAGAGAAAGAGAGGTGTCAGAGATGACTCCAGTGTTTTTGTGTTGGCCAACTGGAAGACTGGGGTTGCTATTTTCTGAGATACAGAACTACAGAAAGATCAAATTCTGGGTGGAAGGAAATCAAAAGTTTGATTTTAGGTATGTTACGTATGTTAATAAACATCTAAGTGGAGATGTTAAGATGGTAGGTAGATAGATATTTGGATCTGGAGTTCAGGAAAAAAATTAAGCTACTATATAAATATGAATTGGCATTGTACTGATATTATTTAAAGCTATAGGACTAGATGAGATCACATGGGGCCCAGGTCATCTGTTCTTAACCTTGGCTATACACTAGAATCCCTGTGAGAGCTTAAAACATGTGTGGGTGACTGGGCCCCTCTTAGTCCAACTAGATCATAACTCTGGGATCAGCCCCAGGCACATGGGAGTTTTTAAAAGCTCCCCAAGCAATTCTCACATAAACCAGGGTTGAAAATCACTTATCTACAACGTGAGTGTAGATGGAAAGGAAGAGTCCTGTTTCCTGCTCCCCTACAGTGTTTAGAGATCAGGAAATTGGAAGGAACCAGCAAAAGAGACTGAGTAGGAGCTGACAGTGAGGTAAGAGGTAAGGAGAGTGTTGTGTTCTAGGAATCAAATAAAGAAACTGTTTTAAGAAGGAGTGATAAACTGTATAAACTGCTGCTCTGGTTCACCATAGCTTCACTTTTTGAATAATGTCAATTCAGGGACCTTAGAGGTCATTGCTACCACTTCATCATGTCATGTTTGAGAAAACCAACTTAGTGCCATTGAGGCACCTACTGAAAGACTTACAGCTGGCTTACTGGTAGAGATTAAGATAAGGAATGAGAAAGGATCACTGGGTTAGGTAACGTGGGGATCACCGGTGACCTCTACACGAGCATTTTGATGTGGTAGAAGTGAAGCCTGATTCTATTGTTTTACAGATGATGAGAGGAGTGGAGTTGGAAACAATGAATAGAGGTACAAAGAAATGAGATGAAAGCTGGAAGGGGAAAGAAGGGTCAAGGAAAAGATTTTTAAGATGAGGGATATTACAACATGTTTGAAGGTGATGGTAAGAGGGAGAAAAACTGATGATGCAAGAGAGAGGTGACCGTTTTAAGACTGAAGTCCTTAAGAAGTCCTCAGGAGATCAGATCCAAGGCACAAGTGAAGGGTATTGATCTTAGATCAGTTCATCCTCTGTAGCAGCAAAGAAGGCAGACTACACATATTCAATTGTAGATAAACTGGTAGATTTGCTAGTAAGAGTGTGTAAAAGTTCATTTTATTCTCAGTGTTGGAACTTTTGTACTTGGAGCTTTGGAACACACTAGATTAGTAAATTACATAAAGTCTTGAGAATATAAATGTTTGTATCCTTTGCAGGCATACAAATAACATATCAGAGAAGCAAAGGAAAAAGGTACTACATAATAATATAACTGATTATCATGTAGATATTTAAAATCATGTTTTAGAAGAATATTCATTACATGGGAATTATTTCTAGTATATTGTTAAATGAAAAAAGCATGTTTCCCAAAGGTATGAATAGTATGCTTCAAATAAAAAAGACAAACTTGTAATTACACATAGAAAAGACAACAAAATCTTATCAGTTCCTTTGGATGATGGGACCATTGATGACTTTTATTTTCTTCTTTATATTTTTCATTATTAACTGTACATAATAATTATGTTTTTAGAAAAAAACAAGTTATATAAAGCAGAATGTATTCAAAACAAAAATACGAAAAATAGAACTACTTTTTGCCGTTTCAGAGTTGTTCACAATGGAAGTATAAAATTATAGAATCTGACTCTACAAATTGGATTAAGATTTACAATGAACTCACACTTCAGAAGACATATACCTGTAGGTTCTGGTTTGGCTTCTTCATGGAAAATATTTGATAACTAAATTAGTACCGAACTCAGTTATCTTGCATCTCAGAAGGAACTGTAACCAAATCTACCATAAATCAAACTCTGGATTGTAATTGGGATTGCATTTAAAATTTTTTTCTTTGTTGATTTAAAAAGTTCAGTGTACTTGTTACCTTTGTCAACCAAGTGTGTTTTTCTACCTCCTACTTCTACAGTTTTGAGATCTTTCTGAGATTGTCCCTCCAATCCTTATTTTAGCACAGATTATGGCACTGTTTATGGACTAAATGAGTTGACCACAGATTGGAGACTGAACTTCTCAATTTCATAATCTTTGTTAGTAAAATATAGCGAGCACTGAACAGACCCCCCCAGTTTATGTCATTGTAATGTATCAATCATTATGGCTAGCTGGTTGTTAAATGTCCCCATCTTTTGGCATCCTGATGCTTGTGAGCAATGAATAGTCCTTCTGCCCAGGATATGGTCTAATTGATTCTCCACTAGACCCCAAAATGAAGTATAAAAATGTTCCATAGAGATGAGAAGGTTTGGAGGACTGTGTGGACAGAGAGGCCTTTGGAGAACTGATTGAAGAAAAAGTACTGGTTGGGGATAAAACATAACTGTTTAGCTAGCCCAGGATAGAGAGAAGGAAGAATAATGTGACCTCTAGTAAAATGAATTATGTTCTTTCTTATCCCTTCCATAGAATCAGAAAGGGTTACAGACCCTGTATCACAAATTGAAAAGTTTCAGGTAAGTAGCCTGAAACAATTGGTGCCATAGATCCTTCAAAGATGGCACCTGTAATAAATCATAGACTGAAGGTCTAGAGACTGTTGCCGTCAGGGAGGCAGCAATTTATAGACAACATCAAACAGGACAGCAGGGTAACTCCAAAGCCTGAATCGAGAATCAACATGGACCTCCAAGAAAGAAACAAGTTTTATTTTGGGTTTTTCTTACAGAGAGAACTTAGAAAAATATGTGTGAATTTACCGTTGGATACATAGGTACAACATAAATAGTCTGTCATGTATATGTATATATTATGTAACATAATATAGTGTTAGAGAAGAATACAGAACATATTCTTACAGAATTCTGTAAGTTTAGAGGCTTGAGCAAAAGTGTAGTCTTGGAGGTGTTGCTATCCCAGGATAAATATCACTTAGTGAATTAAAAGGCACTGGAGCAGTGAGCTCTGTACTTAGTGCAGTCATCAAAGCTGATTGTGGTGTGTTGCTGCCAGCCGACCTCTCCACACCAGCAGGTGCCAGGCACGGAGAGCACCGCTCCCTCAGACATTGACCCCGTGTTAGGGAATACGCTGACGCATTGTGTTTACTTCAGGAATGAACAGGGAGGCTAATGCCCCACTCCTCAAGGAACAGCCCACGTACCATAAAGGTTTTATAGCTGTTCAAGATAGACTTCAGGTTCATTCTTTCCAGATTCATTCACAGGGAGGGAAAAGAAAGGGAGGGGATGGCAACAGTAGAGCAATGTTTAACTCAACAGATTCCAATGTCTCAGTGGCGAAGATCTAACCCCTCACCTCCCCACCCTTTTGGCTCCACAAACAGAAAGCGTCAAGGGTGGGCACCCTGCCAGATGTTCCAGCCAGCAGCTGAACTGAAACAGACCTGCCCTGAGAAGGGAGGGAGAAAAATACAGCCAAGGAAACCTAAGGAGATAAAAATGGCAAGCTACTCCAATAGCTTTACCACTGAACCATCTAAGTGTTTGTTAAAGTGAGAATTAGAATATATCTGAAATGTTATTGTTATTACTATTATTATAGTTAGCTAAAAATAATAACTGCTGTGTGCCAGACACCAGGTTAAGCATTTATATGCACTTTCTCATCTATTCTCCCTACCCTATGAGCTAGGATCTATTATTGTCTCCGTTGTATGGAAGAAGAAACTAAAGTTGAATAATTTGCTATTTAGTGGAAGAGTCTGCATTTGAAGGTAGGAATATTAGATGTGATTAAAACTTGATGCATGTGTATCAAGAATCAAGGAACAATGTGTACACTGAAGTTGCTTTAAGTGGTAGGTCCTCAGGATAAAAAGAAGTCAATTTTTTGGTCACCGTGCACTTTACAAAAATTATTTCATTTTTTTCCCTATAGAGTAGATATTAATTTCCTTGTTTTAAGATAGAGTCATGAATTAAATTTAGGTTTGCCTGAACCCAAAGCCTCCCTGATTCCATAACACCTTACTGGGAGGAAAGGGACATGGGAAGGAATATCCATTTTCCGTGAAAATGGTGGGGTGATGCATGCCTCAGAAGGGCCAATTTCACAGATAGTTCAAACCTCATTTTAAGCTGTAGTTTCAACTCCTTCTCATGAGAAATACTGCTTGATTTGAAGTTCACTTTCTTTGAAGCTGCTAATAAACAATAAAAATCTTAAGATATGTAGAATAGAAAGAATACAAAAGCTACTTTGAATTTATAATTTTTTACAGTTTAAAAAGCACTTAGAAAAATAATTTATTGTTCAATTACAGTTCACATGCAATATTGTATTAATTTTAGATGTACAACACAGTGATTAGATATTTATATAACTTATGAACTGATCACTCCAATAAATCTAGTACCTATCTGGCACCATACATAGTTATTACTATATTATTGACTATACTCGTATTCTTTATGCTATACAACCCCATGACAATTTTGTAAATACCAATTTGTATTTCTTTTCTTTTTCATTATTAGTTTCAGGTGTACAAAACAATGTAATAGTTAGACATTTATACCCCTCACAAAGTAATAAACCCCTCCCCCAATCTACTACCCCTCTGACATCTTACACAGCCGTTACATTTCCACTGTCTCTATTCCTTGTGCTGTGCTCCACTTCCTTTATATATATATGAAATCATATAAAAAATGTAAATATAATGTATGAAATTATAGTTGACATTCAATATTATTCAGCTTCAGCTTCAGGTGTACACTGCAGTGGTCAGGCACCTACATAGCCCACGAAGTGGTCTCCCTAATAAGACAAGTGTCCATCAGATACCCTAGAAAATCTTTATAACATTATTGATTATATTCCCCAAACTGTCTTTCGTATCCCCGTGGTAATATTGTGATTACTGATTGTACTTTCTAACCCCCTCACCTTCTCCTTCATCCCTATCCCCTCCCATCTAGCAACCCTCAGTTTTTCCTCTGTGTTTCTGAAACTGTTTCTGGTTAGTTTGCTCATTTATTCTATTCTTTAAATTCCACACATAAGTGAGATCATATGGTATTTGTCTTTCTCCGTCTGACTTATTTTACTTAGCATAATCTTCCATATTGTTGCAAATGGTAAGATTTCATTCTTCTTTATGGCCAAGTAATACTCCTTTGCATAAATGTACCAGAGTTTCTTGATTCAGTCATCTACTGATGGGCATTTCTGTTGTTTCCATGTCTTGGCTATTGTAAATAGTGCTGCAATAAACATAGGGGTGCATACATTTTTTCGAATTAGTGTTTTAGATTTCTCTGGATAGATACCCAGGAGTGGAATTGCTGGGTCATAAGGTAATTCCGTTTCCAGTTTTTTGAGATACCTTCATACTGTTTTCCATAGTGGCTGCACCAATCTGCAATCCCACCAGCAGTGTACTTAGGGATCCCTTTTCTCTACATCCTCACCAGCACTTATTGTTTGTTGATTTATTGGTGATAGCCATTTTGACTGGGGTGAGGTGGTATCTCATTGTGGTTTTTATTTGCATTTCTCTAATGATTAGTGAGGTTGAGCATTTTTTCATATGTCTGTTTCCCATCTGTATGTCCTCTTTAGAAAAATGTCTCTTCATATCCTCTGCCCATTTTTTAATTGGGCTGTTTGTTTTTTTGGAGTTGAGTTGAGTGAGTTTTTTATGAATTTTGGATATTAACCCCTTATCAGACATATCATTGACAAATATCTTCTCCCATTCAGTAGGATCCCTTTTTGTTTTATCGATGGTTTCCTTTGCTGTGAAACGTTTTGGTTTGATGTAATCCCATATGTTTTTATGTTAGTACCATGCTGTTTTGATTACTATAGCCTTGTAGTATAATTTGATGTCAGGTATTGTGATACCTCCCACTTTGTTCTTATTTCTCAAGATTGCTGTGGCTATCTGGGGTCTTTTATGGTTCCTTATAGTTTTTAGGATTATATGTTCTATTTCCGTAAAAAATGTCCTTGGTAGTTTGATAGGAATTACATTGAATCTGTATATTGCCTTAGACAGCATGGACATTTTAACTATATTAATTCTTCCTATCCATGAGAATGGTAGGTGTTTCCATCTATTTGTAACTTCTTTAATTTCATTCTTCAGTGTCTTATAATTTTTTGAATACAGGACTTTTACTTCTTTGGTTAAATTTATTCCTAAATATTTTATAATCTTTGAAGCAATTGTAAATGGGACGGTTTTCTTAATTTCTCCTTCTGATAGTTTATTATTGGTATATACAAATGCAACTGATTTCTAAATATTAATTTTTTATCCTGCTACTTTACTAAATTCATTTATCAGTTCTAATAGTTTTTTTGGTGGAGTCTTTGGGGTTCTTTCTATATAGTATCATGTCATGTGCATATGATGATAATTTTACTTACTCCTTACCAATTTGGATGCTTTTTATTTCTTTTTCTGGTCTGATTGCTGTGGCCAGAACTTCCAGAACTGTGTTGAGTAAAAGTGGAGAAAGTGGGCAACGTTGACTTGTTCCTGATCTTAAGGGTAATGGTTTTAGCTTTTCCCCATTGAGTATGATGTTAGCTGTGGGTTTATCATATATGGCCTTTATTGTGTTGAGATATGGCCCCTCTATTCCCACTTTCTTAAGAGTTTTTATCATAAATGGTTGCTGGATTTTGTCAAATGCTTTTTCTGCATCTATTGATATGATCATATGATTTTTATTTTTCATTTTGTTAATGTGGTGTATCACATTAATTGATTTGCAGATATTGAACCAACTTTGCATACCAGGAATGAATCCCACTTGATCGTGGTGTATGATCTTTTTAATGTATTGTTGAATTCTGTTTGCTAATATTTTGTTGAGGATTTTTGCATTTATGTTCATTAGGGATATTGGCCTGTAGTTTTCTTTTTTGTAATGTCTTTGTCTGATTTGGGGATCAGGGTGATAGTGGCCTTGTAGAAAGAGTTTGGGAGCCTTCTCTCCTTCTGGATTGTTTTGAATTGTTTGAGAAGAATAGGTAAAAATTATTTTTTGAATGTTTTGTAAAATTCACCTGTAAAGCCATCTGGTCCAGAGCTTTTGTTTATTGGGAGCTTGTTGATTACTGATTCAACTTCCCTGGTAGTAATCAGTCTATTCAGGTTTTCTGTTTCTTCTTGAGTTAGCCTTGGAAGGTTGCATGTGTCTAGAAAATTATCCATTTCTTCTAGATTGTCTAATTTGTTGGTGTTCGATGCTATAGTAATTTCTTTAAATTTTTTGTCTTTCTGTGGTCTGTTGTCACTTCTCCTCTTTCATTTCTGATTTTATTAATTTGGGTCTTCTCTTTTTTTTTTGATGAGTCTTGCTAAAGGTTTGTCGATTTTGTTTATCTTCTCAAAAAACTAGCTCTTCGTTTCATTGATCTTTTTTGGTCTCTATTTCATTTATTTCCACTCTGATCTTTATTATCTCCTTTGTTGTACTCTCTTTGGGCTTATTTTGTTGTTCTTTTTCCAAAACCCTTAAGTGTAAGGATAAATTATTGATTTGTGATTTTTCTTCTTCTTCTTTTTTTTTTTTTTTTAGGTAGGCTTGCATTGCTACGAATTTCCCTCCTAGGACTGCTTTTGCTACATGCCATAGATTTTGGGTCATTGTGTTTTCATTTTTATTTGTCTAGAGCTATCTGTTGATTTCTTCCTTGATCTCATTGTTGACCCATTCTTTATTTAGTAACATGTTATTAAGCCTCTATGTATTTGTGTGTCTTTCAGTTTTTCCTTGTAACTGATTTCTGATTTCATAGCACTGTGGTCAGAGAAGATAGTTGATATGATTTCAATTTTCTTAAATTTATTGAGACTTGTTTTGTGGCCTAACATGTGATCTATCTTGGAAAATGTTCCATGTGTGCTTGGAAGAATGTGTATTCTTCAGCTTTAGGGTGAAATGCTCTAAAAATATTGATTAAATCCAACTGTCCAATGTGTCATTTCAGGCTGCTTTTTCTATATTGATTTTCCATCTGGAGGACCTGTCCCTTGTCAGTAGTGTGTTGAAATCCCCTACTGTGATTCTGTCACTGTTGATCTCTGTCTTTATGTCAGTCAATATCTGTTTTATATATTTAGGTGCTCCTATGATGGGTGCATAGATGTTTACTAGGGTTATGTCCTCTTATTGAATCAATCCCTTTATTAATATGTAGTGCCCATCTTTGTCTTTTAATATGTTCTTCATTTTAAAGTCTATTTTGAAAAAAAAAGTCTATTTTGTCAGATATAATATTGCTACTCCACCTTTTTCCTCATTTCCATTTGCATGAAATATTTTACTCTAATCCTTCACTTTCAGCCTGTGTGTGTCTTTTATCTGAGGTGAGTCTCTTGTATACAACATATGTAAGGGTCTTGTTTTCTTATCCACTCAGCTGCCCTATATCTTTTGATTGGAACATTTAATCCATTTACATTTAAAGTGATTATTGATAGTTACATAGTTATTGCCATTTTGTTATTTGTATTTCTGGTCTTCATTAGTTAGGTTGTTTTCATCTTTCTTCTGCTTACAGAAGCCCTTTTAACGTTTCCTGCATTGCTGGCTTGGTGGTAATGAATTCCTTTAGCTTATTTTTTTCTGGGAAGCTCTTTATCTCTCCTTCAATTTTGAATGATAGCCTTGCTGGATAAAGCAATCTAGGTTGTAGGCCTTTCTTTTTCATCATTTTGAATGCCTACTGCCACTCCCTTTTGGCCTGCAAAGTTTCTGTAGAAAAGTCATTTGATAGTCTTATGGGAGTTCCCTTGTATGTAATACCCTGTCTTTCTCTTGTTGCTTTTAGGATTCTCTCTTTGTCTTTAACTTTTGCCATTTTAACTACAATGTGTCTTGGTGTGGGCTTGTTTGGGTTCATTTTTGTTGGCACTCTCTGTGCTTCCTGAGCTTGTATGTTGATTTCCTTCACCAGGTCAGGGAAGTTTTCAGTCATTATGACTTCAAATATATGTTCTGGATCCCTTGCTCCCTCTTTTCTCCTTCTGGTATCCCTACGATGCACATGTTGTTGCACTTGATGTTATTCCACAGGTCTCTTAAACTATTTTCATTGTTTTTTATTCTTTTTTCCTTTTGTTGCTCCACTTGGCTGGTCTCCACTAACTTGTCTTCTAAATCACTGATTCGATCCTCTGCCTCATCTTACCTGCTGGTAATTCCTTCAAGTGTATTCTTTGTTTCAGTTATTGTATTCTTTAGCTCTAACTGATTGTTGTTTATGATTTCTTTATCCTTCTTCATGTCATTACCAAGCTCCTTAAACATTTTTTATCATCGGTGTTCTAAACTCCATCTCTGATAGGTTGGTTACCTCTATTTCATTTAGTTCCCATTCTGGAGATTTCTTCTGTTCTTTTTTTTTTTTAAAGTCTTTAAATACTTTTTTCCCCCCAGCTATTTATTTATTTATTTATTATTATTATTTTTTTTTTAATTGGGGAATGGGTACAGGACTTTATTGGGGAATAGTGTTTACTTCCAGGACTTTTTAATTTTTTCCCCAAGTCAAGTTGTTGTCCTTTCAGTCTTAGTTGTGGAGGGCGCAGCTCAGCTCCAGGTCCAGAGCCCGTTGCTAATTGCAGGGGGCGCAGCCCACCATCCCTTGCCGGAGTAGAACCGGCAACCTTGTGGTTGAGAGGATGCGCTCCAACCAACTGAGACATCCGGGAGCTCAGTGGCAGCTCAGCTCAAGGTGCTGTGTTCAATCTTAGTTGCAGGGGGTGCTGCCCACCATCCCTTGCAGGACTCGAGGAATTGAACTGGCAACTTTGTGGTTGAGAGCCCGCGTTCCAACCAATTGAGCCATCGAGGAGGCAGCTCAGCTCAAGGTGCCTTGTTCAATTTTAGTTGCAGGGGGCAGAGCCCACCATCCCTTGTGGGACTCGAGGAATTGAACTGGCAACCTTGTGGTTGAGCGCCCACTAGCCCATGTGGGAATCGAACTGGCAGCCTTCGGAGTTAGGAGCATGGAGCTCTAACCGCCTGAGCCACCGGGCTGGCCCCTTCTGTTCTTTTATTTGGGACATGTTTCTTTGTTTCTCCATTCTGGCTGACTCTCTGTGTTTGCTTTGGTGTATTAGGTAGATCCCCTAGGGTTTTCAGTCTTTATTGGGTGGTCTTATGTAGTATGTGTCCTTTATATTTGAATTGCACTGCTTCCCTATTCTCCTGTACATGTGCTCCAGAGGTGACCCTTGTGTTATGTGTATTCTCCTGTTAAAGTTAAGCTTTAATTGCTTTTGGCTGGTGTAGGTGGGATTGACTCCTAGGCTGATTAGCTGTGAGAATTGGCTATCCCCACAGTGGATGAGCTCCTGTGTGAGGGTTGATCCCTCAGATAAGGCTTGGCCCCCATGGACTCTTGTGCCTGTAGAGAATTCCCTCTGGTTGTGTCACTTGTAGGTCAAACCCGGTAATACTCTGGTTTGGTCTGGAGTTGGCCTCTGGATGTGTTGAATCTTGTGCCTCTTGGACTGGGCCTTGGTGTAGGAGATTTCAGAACAAAACAAATCAACAAACACAACAACAACAACAAAGAAAAAACCAAATACACTCACATGTGAAAACAACCGATAACCAACACTCAACACAGGCAAAAATATCAAAAATCCAAAAAAAAATAATCAATACAGAAAAATGGAAAGAGTGTGGAAAAGTTGGGCAAGGAAAAGAAAAAAGAAGAGAGAAAGAAAGGGGAAAAGTTATATATACATACACACACACACACACACACACACACACACACACACATATGCTAAAAATGATAATACTGAAAAATAAAAATGAAAAAAAAGGCAGTGCCAGTCTTGGCTTAAGCCCACCAAGCTATCTCCAGGTTGTCCTCTGCTGTACAAAGACTGCTCTGCATCTTGTGGAGGCAGAGCCAACCACCTGGTGTCCACAGTGACCCTGGCACTGCTTTTGTACATGAGTGGGACTGTGGGGTGTGGTTGGTAGTTTTTACAAAGTCAGTGCAGTTTCTGCTCTCGCCTGCACAAACATAAGCTTACAGCACCACAGCCAGCCACTGGGAGGTAGGCTTATTCCCTGTGCCCAGGTCTCCTGAGTCTTAGGGCGCTTCTTCCATTGGGGGTGTGGAAGGCACGAGATTTCTGAGCTGCTGAAAGCCCAGAGCTGCCTCTGCCACCTGCTGCTGACCCCTGCATGTGTCTCTGCAGCTGTAATTGCCCTGCTGTGAGCAGCCCAGAAAAGATGGAGTCTGGGAAAGCCAGTGTCTTCCGTGTCCCTGCCCGGTCTCTTCCCTAGGTCACAGCTGCAAAACAGCTTTTTCCAGATCCTGAGCACTACAGCTCCTCTGTAATCTGACACTACTCCTCAGATCAGGGACCAGCTTAGGACTCTGGGCAGGGATGGGAGAGCTGTGGGAGAGTGTGGGGAGGTGCCCTGGCATGGAGTTTTCTTTTTGTCTGACCTAGGGCCCAGCTGAAGATCTCATCTGAGGTTACTGCCTCAAATGCTGGACACGCTGACCTCTCTGCAAGAGAGCTCAGCTGTGGGGTGCAAGGGAAGAGCCCAGAGCCAGGCTGCTGCAATCTCTAATCTGCATCTTAGGGCCCCGCATCTCGGTAGCCGTGGATGCGGGCCACATCTCTACACCACTCCCTTCTCTCTTTCCCTGCTCACCTGGTTTGCCCACCTTCAAGTAATCCTTACGTGGGTCTCTTAGCTTTTCTGTGTGGTGAGCAGAGAATCTTTTGATGGGTTATAGATGTTCAATTTGTGGTAAGTTCCAGAGGAGAACTCAAGAAACCCACCTCACAGCTGCCATTCCTATGATCCCAATTTCTACAAAGCACTTTCTTAAACTTTACAATGGTTCTGCCAATCCAGTTTTATGGTTTCTCAATCTCCATTTTTTATAATGAGGAAGCAAATACCAATCCATAAATATTCATTACATTGTGATTACAATATAGCAGCCCCTACCATTTGTGCATCAGGGAATTTAACAGGCATTATCTTGTTGACCCTTGACTACAACACATTGAGTGACAGCTTTTTTGATCAGTGAGGAAATTGAACTTCAGAGTGGTTCAGTGACTCACCCAAGGGCACAAAGCTAATAACTGAAAAAAGCCAGGGCTTATCAAGCTTTGCCAGTGTTCTTTCTGCTATATTATATCAGTTTTCCCCTAGAGGGTCAAAGCAAGAAAGCTGGATAATCAGTCCCTTGATAATTGAAAGTTGGCTGGAAAATGTGAAGCACTTAGAGATAATGTTGATCTCTTTACCCACTTGCACATATACAGTCATGAGCCACTTATGTTCTGAGACACGCATCATTAGGCAATTTTGTCGTTGTGTGAACATCATAGAGTGACTGACACAATCTTAGATGGTATAGCCTACTATACACTTAAGCTATATGGCATGCTCCTAGGCTATAAACCTGTAAGCATGTTACTGTGCTAAATACTATAGGCAACAGTACCACAATGGTGTTTTTGTACCTAAACATATCTAAAAATAAAGGTATAGTAAAATATGGTATACACGAGAAAAAATGGCGTACCTGTATACCACTTACCATCAATGAAGCTTGAAGGAAGTTGCTCTGGGTGAGTCAGTGAGTGAGGGAGTGGTGAGTGAATGGGAAGACCTAGGACATTACTGTACACTGCTGTGGTGTGATTTTATAAACACTGTTCACTTAGGCTGCACTAAATTTATAAAACAACACGAAAGTAAATCAAACACAAGAGAAAATGATGCAGTCAAGAGGCACAGTAAACTCGAGATGTAGGAGGCTGTTTGCTGGTGCTAATGGTATACTGTTTTACAGCAAACATTTTTTTTTAATAAGTAGAAAGACTACACTCTAAAATAATGATAAAAACTAGAGTATAGTAAATATATGAATCAATAACAGTTGTTATCAAGTAACAACTTGTTATCATTATCAAGTATTATGTATTGAACATAATTGTATGTGCTATACTTACGTAAAACTGTCAGTGCAGTATGTTTGTTTACACCAGCAACACTACAAATGTGTGAGTAATACATAGTACTACAATGTCAATAGGTGATAGGAATTTTTCAGGTCCATTATAATCTTATGGGACCACTGTTGTATATGAGGTCCATCATTGATCAAAACATTGTTATGCGGTACATGACTGTATTGCAGGTAGAGAGCAAATGACTTATGCATGTCAGTTCTTTCAACAAATTCTTATTTGAATATTGAAAAAAGTTTCAGTTTTAAATTTTTTGGTCCTAATGACTGGTTTCCATGGAAACATATTTTTGTAACAAAAGATGGAAGAAATATGTCAAATTAGAAAAGAGTGGAGGAATAAAAACAAGAATGGGGGATAAAAGGACAAGACAGCACTATCTCAGGTCCCCAAACTGACCACTGTTAAACCATGACTTCTCAAAAATAACACCAAAGCAAAGCTGAGTTTATTTTTGTTGTAGTAAGAAAGACCATTACCTTGTGACAGTCTTAGCAGCATCTCCGAGGGGAGAACGCAAAACTGGGGTATTTATGACATCTTGGAGTCTTGTTTAATGCAGGTCTTTCAATCTCAGGACTTGATTTACAGTTGAGTAAGGATCATGATATAATTGTCTAGAACTGGGAAACCCAGGCAAGGATTTAGAGGCTGAAGATTCAAGACAAGGTTAGGTTGATATTACAACACACACACACACACACACACACACACACACACACACACACACACACAAACAAGGTGTGATCCACAAAAAAGGTGAATGTTTAAATAAAAAAATTATGACAATAGAAGAGATATTGCCATTAATCCCCCCTCAAAATACTGCCCCTTACTTCGAACACACTTATTTCATTGTTTTTGCCACTTTCTGAAGCAGTACTAGAAGTCTTCTTCCATGAGTGTCTTTAGTTGTGCTGTCGTGGCTGCCTCGATATCCTGAATCAATGCAAAACGTTTTCCCTTCATGGTCATTTGACTTTTGGGAAGAGCCAGAAGTTGTACAGTGCCAGATATGGTGAATAAGGTGGATGAGAACACACCATAATATTTTTGACAGAAATTACATCAATGGTTTTCTTTTTTGTAATTTCTTTGTCTGGTTTTGGAATCAGGGTTATGGTGGCCTCATAAAATGAAATTGGGAGTGTTCTCTCCTCTTGAATTTTTTGGAATATTTTGAGAAGAATGGGTGTTAATTTGTTTTTTGAGTTTTTGGTAAAATTTACCTGTGAAGCCATCTGGTCCAGGACTTTTGTTTGTTGGGAGTTTTTGATTACTGATTTGATTTCATAAGTAGTAATCAGTTGGTTTAGATTTTCTATTTCTTCTTGATTCATCTTTGGAAGCTTGTATGCGTCTAGGAATTTACCCATTTTTCCAGATTGTCCAATTTATTGGCAGATAGTTGCTCATAGTATTTTTTTAGAATTTTTTGTATTTCTGTGGTGTCCCTTGTCACTTCTCTTCTTTTGTTTCCGGTTTTATTTATTTGTACTCTTTCTTTTTCTTGATGAGTCTGGTTAAAGGTTTGCCAATTTTGTTTATCTTTTCAGAAGAAACAGCTTTTAATTCTTTTTTTTTTTTGGTATTTTTTTTAGCCTCTATTTTATTTATTTCTGCTCTGATCTTTATTATTTCCTTCCTTGTACTCACTTTGGGATTTTTTTGCTATCCTTTTTCCAGCTCCTTTAGGTGTAAAGTTAGACTGCTTTTTTGAGATTTTTCTTGTTTCTTGAGGTAGGCCTGCATTGCTATGAATTTCCTTCTTAGGACTGCTTTCGCTATGTCCCATAGTTTTTGGGTCATTGGGTTTTCATTTTCGTTTGTCATAAGGTATCTTTTGATTTCTCCCTTGATCTCATTGTTGACTCATTTATTACTTAGTAGCATGTTATTTAGCCTCCATGTGTTTGTGCATTTTTCAGTTTTTTTTCTTGTAAGTGATTTCTAGTTTCATACCTTTATAGTCAGAGGAGACACTTGATATGATTTCAATCTTTTTAAGTTTAGTGAGATTTTTGTGTGTGGCTTAACATGTGGTCTATCTTGAAAAATGTTCCATGTGCACTTGAAAAGAATGTATATTTCACTCCTTTGGAGTGAAAAGCTCTAAAAAATATCAATGAAATCCATCTGGTCTAGTGTGTCATTTAAGGCTGCCGTTTCTGTGTTGATTTTCTGTCTGGAAGATCTGTTCACAGGTTTCAGTGGGGTGTTAAAGTCCCCTACTATGGTTTTATTATTGTTGATCTCTGTCTTTATGTCAGTTAATATTTGTTATATATATTTAGGTGCTCCTATGTTGGGTGCATAATATTTACTGGGGTTATGTCCTCTTGTTGGATTGATCCCTTTATTACTACATAATGTCCTCCTTTGTCTCTTACTATAGTCTTCATTTTAAAATCTATTTTGTTCAATGTAAGTACTGATATCCGAGCTTTTTTCTCATTTCCATTTGTATAAAATATTTTTTTCCATCCCTTTATTTTCAGTCTGTGTGTTTTGATCTGAGGTGGGTCTCTTGTAGACAGCATATGTATGGGTCTTGTTTTCTTATCCATTCAGCTACCCTATGACTTTTGATTGGAGCATTTAATCCATTTATATTTAAAGTGATTATTGATAGGTACATAGTCATTGCCATTTTATTATTCATATTTTTATCTTCTTTTTGTTTCTTTGCTTTCCCTTTTCATTTCCCTAAAGAAGTCCTTTTAACATTTTAATACAGGCTTGGTGGTAATGAATTCCTTTAGCTTTTTCTTGTCAGGGAAACTCTTTATCTCTTCTTCAATTTTAAATGATAGTCTTGCTGGGTAGAGAAGTCTTGGTTGTAGGCCTTTGTTTTTCATCGCTGAATATTTCCTGCCACTCCATTCTGGCCTGCAAAGTTTCTTCTGAGAAATCAACTGATAGGCTTATGGGAGCTCCCTTGTAAATAACTAGTTGTCTTTCTCTTGCTGCTTTTAGGATTCTCTCTTTGTATTTAACCTTTGCCATTCTGATTATAATGTGTCTTGCTGTGGGCCTGTTTGGTTTCATTATGTTTGGGACTCTCTGCACTTCCTGGGCTTGTATGTTTATTTCCTTCCCCAAGTTAGGGAAGTTTTCAGTCATTATTTCTTCAAATAGGTTCTCAATCCCTTGCTTCCTCTCTTCTTTTTCTGGTATTCCTATGATGCAAATGTTGTTATGCTTGATGTCCCAAATGTCCCTTAAACTATCTTTGTTTTTTTTTTTATTCTTTTTTCTTTTTGTTGTTCCAACTGCATGTGTTCTGCTACTACTTGTCTTCTAAATCACTGATTCAATCCCCCGCTTCATCTAACCTGCTGTTGATTTCTTCTAGTGTATTCTTCATTTCAGTTATTGTAGTCTTTATTTCTGACTAGTTCTTTTTTATGGTTTCTTTGTCCTTCTTTACACTTACTATCTCTTTGTTGAAATTCTCACTAAGTCCCTTAAGCATTCTTGTAACCAGTGCTGTAAACTCTGTCTCTGTTAAGTTGGTTGACTTCATTTCATTTAGTTCTATATCTGGAGGTTTCTCCTGTTCTTTTATTTGGAACATGTTTCTTTATTTCCTCCTTCTGGGTGCCTCTCTGTGTTTGTTTCTATGTATTAGATATACCTTCTCTGTTTCTCAGTCAACTAGCTGGCCTTATGTAGAATGTGTCCTGTGTGGTCCAGTGGCACAGTCTCTCTGATCATCTATGTGTGTGTTCCAGGAATGTCCCTTGTGTGTGTTTTGTGTATTCTCCTGTTGAGCCTTGATTGCTTTTGGTGCATCAGTGGATGGGATTGACTCCCAGGTTGACTGACTGTGAAGATTGGCTATGCCCACAATGTATGAGCTGTTGCATGGGGAGTGACCTGTCCATATGGGCTCTTGTGCCTGTTAAGATCACCCTTTGGGTGTGCTGCTTGTAGGCCTAGCCAGGTAGTGTTCTGAGGCTGGCCTCTGGGTGTGTTGTTTCAGGTGTCTCTTGGCAGGGGCTCCCTTGCAGGCCAATTTCAGCATTACCTGTGTCTGTCCCGGGTTACCTGATAGGAACTACAAAGCTATATGTGGTTGATTTCTGCCTCTGCTGGACCTGGAGGTGTGTGTGGGGTGGCTTCACTGTGAACAGAGGCCAACTGCCACTTGATTTGGCCTGAGACAGCTTAGAAAAAGGCCCATGGCTCCGTAGGCCTGTTGCCACCTGCTGGTTACCCATAAGTCTCAGCCTTTGAAAGAGCCTCCTTAGGTACATGCGCTGGGTTGGTTGTCCCGATGTTGTGTCTCTGGTGATGCAGCACTAGCTGGGTGAGGCAGGGTCCCAGGATGGCATGAGACATGGCTGGTGCTTTTTACAAAGTTAATGCAGATTCAGTTCTTGTGCCAGTGCCTGGCCTGTGACCACTTTGCAAAACGCCCTGAGGATACCATAGCCAGCCACTGCTCACCTCAGGGCAGTGCCTGGACTGTGACCACTTTGCACAATGTCCTGAGAACACTGCAGCCAGCCACCACTCACCTCAGGCCCACAGATTCCCAAGAGCCAACCACGAGAGGCTGCAGCACAAGTTGTGGCTCACTGCCCACTGCCCAAAGTTTTCTGGGCAACCGCCGCTGTCCTCTTCTGTAAAAGGCTTCTACAGCTTGTGGGGCAGGGTCGGCCACCCAGGAACTGAGAATGCCCTTAGCAATGCAGCATTAGGTGGGTGGGGTGGGATTCCAGGGAGTTACTGGGTGTGCAAGGTAGTTGTTGCAAAGTTAATACATTTGGGGATCTGACACAGGTGCTGGGCGCATGACCACTTTGCAAAAACACCCCAATCACACTGTGGACAGCTACTATTCACCTCAGGCCTGCAGGTCCTGAGAGCCACCTAAAGGAGGCTGTGGCACAGGTTGTGGCTCATTGCCCACCCTAAAAGTTCCCCGGACCACAGGGGGGCTTCTGATGCTGTAAAAGTCTTCTTCATCTTGTGGGGTGGGGTTGGCACCCAGGAGCCGAGTGCCTCCAGTGATGAAGTACTAGCAATGTGAGGTGGGGACACAAGGTATCACTAAGATGGTACACACACGGGTTTTACCAGACCAATGCAGTCTCAGATTTTGCCCTTTGGGGGAGGGTTCAACATAGAAAAGATGGTGTCCTCATGTAAGCTACACATGAAGCAGACTCCACACAGGAACAATGACTCCTCTCCTTCCAGCCCTCACCCTGTAGCCAGACAATTCAGTCTTTCCTGGTATGTCTCTAGTACTTCTCGAGTTGCTACCCCTCCACCTGAGAGCAGGTGAATGTTTGCAAGTAAGTCTGTGTGCGGGCTCTTTAAGAGGGCATTTGGGTTTCCAGTCACCTTCCATCTCACTGGGGTAAACAGAGTCCTTGCTGATTTTCACTGCCAGATGTTGTGGGCACTCCTCTTCTTGCACAGGACCTCTGGGTTGGGGAGCCCAGTGTGGGGCTGGGACCCTTCCCTCTTCTGGGGGGGACCTCCACCATCGAGGTGTCCCTCCTGGTGTTCAACCACTATCTGTGGGTTTGGGGCCGGCCTGTTTCGCATCTCCGCCTCTCCTACCAGTCTCCATGTGGCCTCTTCTTTATATCCTTAGTTACAGGGATACTGTTCAGCTACTCTTCAGATGATTCTTGAGGGTGAGTGTTCTGTAATTTATTTGTAATTTTGGTGTAATCTTGGGAGACAATAGGCATAGCATTTACCTAATCTGCCATCTTGCACCTTGACCAGTTCTCCGGTACTTTTAAGCAGCCATTCTTGGAGTGCCAGAGATTATCCTCGTGCAGGTTATATCTGGATTTTTCCAGGTACGCTTTTCTCATTCTGGGTCCAATGTCTTATATCAGGCATTTTATAAAAGCCTGTTTGAACACTGCTCAAGGTTTAATCTCTCAGGTTATGATTAGGACTAGGATCTTAGCGAGTGCTGCTATTTGGCTTAATATGATGGAGAAAATACGATTTTATATGAGGTAAGCCTATCTTGCTAAGTAGTAAAAAGCAAAGACAAAATAGCATGAGGGACCATGAGATTTAAAGGAGATTCTAAAACCAAGTTGGCAGACATCGCCACTGGTTCAGCTGCTATCATTATGGAGAAGATGGAGAGACTTTTGTCACTGGGTCAAGAAGGAGAGGTTAGTAAGCTATTGATCGCTCATAATTTCTGTGAAGTTGAGTCCGAGTGCCAACAGCTTATCAAGATCTTTTATGTACAAATAGATAGAAAGGTTTATGATAATTAGGTAGGCCCAGAGTGGAAGACTGTTGGAGAGCTAATAATAATTAGACCTGTTCATGCTTACAGTTCCAGAGAAGAGCTTTGGTTACTGAGAGCTGGTTAAGTCATATAGTGCAGTGGCATTAGAAATGTTGAGAACCCATTTCACTTGGTTCAGTGAGAATGAAGAGTCCTCTCACTTGCCTTTGCCCCAGTAAAGTTTTGATGGCCTGTAGTTGGTTAGGAGGAAGGGATGGACTTCCCTGGGGTAAATCATATCTTAGAGCAGGGCATAACTTTTACTTTTTTTGCAAAGGACCAAATAGTAAATATCTTATACTTTACAGGGCAAACAATCTCTGTCACAACTATTCAACTCAGTTGTAGCGTTAAAGTAACCGTAGACAATATACAAATGAATGAGTATGATCGTGTTTTAATAAAATTTTATTAACAAAAGCAGGGAGATTTAGTTAAGGGTTGTAATTTGCCAGTTCCTGTCCTACATAACAAAGTTACTTTGACAACATTGTACCTTCTCTTTGGAAATATGCCTTTGCTGAACTAAAATGGTAAATAGATTGATGGAGTCAGTTTCAGGGTTTACCTCATTTTAGAATACAACAAAAGGTCTTCATGGTCCTGGTTAAGGATTTATGCCTCAGTAAACTCCTGGGGGATAACAGTCCAAGTATATTGTTGCTCTTCCGGAATGACTATTTTATTTAAATCTATGTTCTTATCTGTTGGGGTTTCACCTGGGAAGACAGTAATGTTACAAAGACCTGGAAAATGTATGATGAGTCCTTTCTCTGTTTGACTTTCTACAATCAGTTTTAGTTTTTCTTTAGCTTTTTATTTAAGAAAGTTTTATGCAAATTTTGGGGGAAATGTGTCAAGATGAATCTTGGGCCAGAGCAGTGAGAAGGGCGTGATTGGATTTTGATGGACCTCCAAAACTGTTGAGTTCTGAATTCCTGAATATATCACCAAGACAACTTGCAAAGAAGATAAAGATGAGTTTTTTCCTAATCCAGTACAGAGACTACTAACTTCACAGAGTTTTAGTAGTGTCTCAGAGGGTGGGAAGGCAAAGTTAGAATATTTATGAGTATTTGGAATGTGGCTTAAGGATGGTCTTATAACATGAGGGTTTGGTTAGAATTGGATAAGAATCTTGACATAATGGTTAGGACTGGTGGACATAGAAAAGTGAGAGTTTTGAGATGAGATTCAAAGTGTCTTATGAAGTAAATTGTCATTTGATACTATCCATTGTGAAGACGAAGAAGTTGATGTTCATTTAAATAATATAGTTGTTTGAGTGCTTATCTTCCTGGGCAAGAGGTTTCTGGGATAACAATGTCATTTTTTTTTTTTTTTTTTAAAGATTTTATTGGGGAAGGGGAACAGGACTTTGTTGGGGAACAGTGTGTACTTCCAGGACTTTTCTTCCAAGTCAAGTTGTTGTCATTTCAGTCTTAATTGTGGAGGGTGCAGCTCAGCTCCAGGTCCAGTTGCCGTTGCTAGTTGCAGGGGGCACAGCCCACCATCCCCTGCGGGAGTTGAGGAATCGAACTGGCAACCTTGTGGTTGAGAGCCCATTGGCCCATGTGGGAATCGAACCGGCTGCCTTCCGAGTTAGGAGCACGGCGATCCAACCTCCTGAGCCACAGGGCCAGCCCAGTAATGTCATTTTGATAAAGACAGTGGAATAGTAAAGCCACATTAATGTAATCAGTAAGCTGTGTGGGTGTAGGTGATTTTCATTTTTACTTTTCATGCCTGAATTCCTGCCTTGGTTTCCTGTCTGATAGCTTGGTCCTTAAAGAACTTGGATGCTGCCAGGCTGCTAGGACTATTTCCTACCGTTTACTCCATTCCTTGTAGTTTACTCTCCCCATGGTTTTCCACAGCACCACATTTTTCACCTTTCACCTGGCCCCATCTGTATCTATTTATTTGTTGTAACTTTATCTATTCCTCTTGGCTGCATTTTGTTGTCTTTGACCCTCTAACTGACTACAAAAAACTGCCAAAACCTCTGACTGTAACCTTCTTCCAGTTTCCCCAGCATGGTAAAATGTATTTGAGTCTGGACTGTGTTATTTACCAACTGCAATACATTTACCCTCTGCTTCATTCTTTCTTTTTTTGGTCCATATTGGGACCTTCCATGACTTTCTGATTCACTCCAATATGTCTGTCTAGTTCTGACTCATGGCTATCCCACACGGTCAGCCTTGCCCAGATAGCTTCTGTGTAGAAACTGATGTTGTGAGAAAAATCTAAACTCTAGAAAAACTAATCTTGATGTGAAATAGAATCGATGCAGTTTTTTGCGAGTAGTCTCCCAGCTCTTAAATCTTAGTACCATTATCTATCTGTGTGACTTTAAACCAGTCATTGCTCCCTCTCTAACTCTCACTTAATTCCTTAGGTTTAAAGTTGCAATTTTGACCTGATAAGAAGTTATTGCTATAACTCGGGTAAAAGACGATAAGTTAGACTAGAATGGTGGTAGGGAGATAGAGATAGAACCTGAGATGTAACATTTTTGACAAGTTTTCTAGGTAATTTTTATGCTTGCTGAAGCTTGAGATCTTGTACATATTTTAAAGCAATGCTTTTAAGTATTAAATGATTCGAACTTTTACATATTCTCAGTGGAGTAAGGCTTTTATCTGTATAAAATAGTCTTCTTTTCACATTTAATACTTTTTGCTTTAAATTTCCCATTGTATAATGGTAATATTTTTATGCCTGTTTTCTCTTTGTTAACATTACCTTGCTATATCTTTATCTTTGTTTTCAATTTTTCTGATTTTTGATTTGAAATTGAAAATTCAAATTTTGAAAAAATTTCAACTTATTTTGTTTTACATGTAACACATGTACATGATGTATAATTAGATTTTGTTCTCCTACAATCTGATTGAGAAATTAACCACAGCTGTGTTTTTGTGATTAATGACAAAATTTGAATATGATCCTGACATCTTACTTTATAGTTTTATTTTGATTTCATCCTCATTTTTCTTATGCTCCTCTCCCTTTCCCTTTCTTCTTCCTCTCCCTTGCTTCCTCTTTCTGTTTTTCATCCCTTTCCTGTTTTTTATTGCATTTATTTTCCTCTAGTGGTTTGGAAGTTCAATGTCTTATTTTTAATCTTCTGGTAGTTTCACTTAAATTTTAAAGCACATATTTAAATTTATCTTATCTAGATATCTTAGATTAATTATATATATATATCAGCAGCTTCTCCCACCCTTGCTGCATCAAGAAGAGAAATTTAGCATGCTTTTAGTTCTCTCTTTCCTCTTTCAGTCTGCCCATAACATTTCATGTTGAGATTATCCAGAATTTTTAGTTATTATTTTTTATACCAATTACTATTTTATGTACCAATTTGATGGACAAGTATTTAAATATTAATAATTTATATAGCTGTAAAATATACTGGTTCATTTACTCTTTACTTTTTAATTTAAATCTTGCATTTTTCTAAATCATTTTTTATTTTTATGGAGTATGTTTAAATAATTTAGAGAATGTATGTGGTAAGTTCATTGTATATGTAGTCATAATGAACTTTTAATTTTGTACCTCCACTTTGATGGAGGCTGAGTAAAAGATTCTAGGTTCAAATTTTCTCTAATACTTCTGAAAAATGAATAACAAAAAGATGACAAAAACGTTAACTACCTGTAATTTAAGAGATACTCTTCTAATTAACCCTTGGATCAAAGAACCAATCAAAATGAAAAAATCAAATTAACTAAGACATAATATAAAGGAGAATACTACCTACCAGAACTTATGTTACACAGATAAAGTCAAAACCAAAGGAAATTTTATAGCCTGAAGTATCACAATTATTAAAGAAATGACATTGAAAACAGTAAAGACATTTGACAGACTGGTGTTGGGAAAGGAGGGAAGCAGGAATACATTTAAGTTGCCATCTTCCTTTCTGCTAGCACTTTTACTGTTTAATTTTTATTATTTAAATCTTTGAACCATTTGGAATTTATTTTGGTTCAAGGTTTCAGGATGGATCTCACTTCATTGCCCCCCCTCGCCCCCGCAGATGTCTAACGTTTATTGCATATCATATTTTCCCCTCTGATATAAAATTTTATTTCCATTATAGAATAAATTATCAAATGAAATTTGGTCTATTCTTGCACTGCCTATTCTGTGCATTTTGACATAGCTCCTGGCTGTTTCAATTACTATAGCTTTTTAATGCATTTTGGCATCTGGTAGAGCAGGCCCTTTTTAATTCTTATTTTTTAATATTTTATAAGCTCTTTGTCATATTTTTTATTTTTCAGATGAATTTAAAATATTTTTTCAAATTCTAAAAAAGAACCAAATGGGAATTTGAATGGAATTTATTGTACAGATTAAAGAGCAACTGATATCTAGTGTATTACATCATCTCAAGAACAAAGCATCTATTCCTGTGCATTAAAAAAAAAGATTTAGACTTCTAGTTTTTGCTTCAACCTATAATGAGGTTGTCATTTCCATACTTACAACAAGAAAAAAAGCTGAAAATGAATAATTCTTCTTAGATCCATCAGAGAACTGAGGTCACAGGGCAAGCCAACACTCCCAAAAACTGAAGAGTGAAGCAAACACAGAGAATCACAGCTTCTTGGGAGCAGGAACTACTGGAACTAGGAACTGTTATGAAAACTGAAACATTAATTTGTGAACTGCTTGAAACTAGATTGAGAGCTAAAACGTGAGTATGCCTTTCCTTTCCTTCTGGGACTCCCATTACACATGCAAAAGTATGAAGTGGGATCAAAAAATATGGTGAATGTTCAAATAAAAAGAATTATTAAAGTAAAAGACACATTGCCATTACTCCCCCTCAAAGTACTCCCGCTCACTTTGAACACACTTATCTTATTGTTCTTGCCACTTTACGAAGCAGTTCTGGAAGTCCTCTTTTGTGAGTGTCTTTAGTTGTGCTGTTGTGGCTACCTGGATGTCCTGAATCAATTCAAAACATTTACCTTTCATTTTGACTTTGGGGAAGAGCCAGAAGTTGCACGGTGCCAGATCCAGTGAATAAGGTGGATAAGGACACACTGTAATGTTTTTATTTGACAGAAATTGCCAGAAGCAATGTGTCACACAGAGTGTTGTCATGATGGAGGATGAAACCATGTTAATGCATTGTTTGTAATCCATGATTTATGGCACACTTTAAAACACACCTTCTCTCAATCGTAGCTCACTCCTGACTGACTGCACCAAATTGAAACTTGTCACACACTGTTACTAAGGTTTGATGCACCGCTTTTAGTGTTGAAGATCCCTGCTTTTCAGTTGGATGGCACTTGGCAGCAGCATTCATCATATTTTTTTTTAATCACATCTCATACATTTGATGGTGTTCCACAGGTCTCTGAGACTGTATTCATTTTTCTTTATTCTTTTCCTTTCTGTGCCTCAGACTGGATAGTCTCAATTGATCAATATTCAAGATCAATGATTTTTTTTTCTGACAGCTCAAATGTGTTATTGAGCCCCTCTAGTGAGCTTTCATTTCAATTTTTTCATACTTATTTTCTTTTTCATATATATTATTTTGATATTCAATTATCCTGAGTTTTTCTTTGGTTCTTGTTTTATAATTTCTGTCTCTTTATTGGTAGTCTCTACTTGGTGAGACAATGCCATTGTGCTTCCATTTAGTTATTTAGACGTGGTTTCCTTTAGTTCTTTGAGCATATTTATACTAGTGACTTAAAATCATTGTATAGTACATCCAATACCTGGCTTCCTTAGGAACAGTTTTTATTTACTGCTGTTTTTTTCTCTTGTGTATGGTCCATGCTTTCTACTTACTTTGCAATTTTTAATTCTGGACATTTTAAATAATGTGACAGCTTTGGAGTTCAGATTATCTTCTCTTTCTGCTTTGTTATGGTTGCTGTTCATTGTTTTTGTTGTGCTATTTCTTAGTGACCTTTATGAACTAATTCTATAAAATCTGTATTCTTTGTTCTGTGTGGCCAATAAAGTCTGCTGTATTAGCTTAGTGATCAGTTAATGATTAGACAGCGATTTCCTGAAATTCCTCAGATTAATAAACCTTTAATCTTTGCCTCAGGTTTCTGTGTGTGTGCTGACGGAGCATGCCTGGAACACTCCAACAGGCCGTTTACAACTCTGCCTCAGCCTTCACTCTCTTGCACAGAACTTCAAGGTAATCCAGAGGTGAGAGGTTAGGGCCTCCTCAGTTCTTTCCTGGGCATACTTACAGCCCTGTGCATGCACATACATCTGGCCTTCCAGATGCCCAGGAATATGTTAGAGCTTTCCAAAACCCCCTCTGAGCATATACTTCCTCAGCTTTTCCTTTCATGTTTTTTTGTCAACTTCTTGTTTGCTCTGTTATCACCACCTCAGGCAGCTGTGATATTAAACAAGCCAGTCACAAAAGACAAATACTGCACGATTACACTTCCATGAAATATCTAGAGGAGTCAAATTCATGAGAACATGAAGTAGAATGGTGATTGCCAGGGACTGGGGGAGGGGAAAATGAGAGTTGTTTTTAATGGGTATAAACTTTCAGTTTTTCAAGATGAAAAAGTTCTGGAGGTCTTGTTTTACAACAATGTGAATATACTTAACACTACTGAACTTACACTTAAAAATAGTTAAGATGGTAAATTCATGTTATGTTTTTACCACAATAATAAAAATTAGCAAAAAAGGTTAAGGTGGTAAATTAAAAAAAGAAGGAAGAATGTTAGAGAAAGAATAAATGAAGGTAAAATTACTTTTCTGTTTTATTTATCTAATAGATAACTGTTCAAAACAATAATATCTATTGGGTGATTATTGCTCACGGATAAGCGAAATGAATGATAGCAATGTTATAAAGGATGGAGAGAGGAATTGGGAATATTCTGTTATGAGATACCTACACTACCCTTGAAGTATTATTGTGTTATTTAAAAATGGACTTAGATTAGTTGTAAATGTATATTGCAAATTCTAGGACAACCATTAAAAGATTAGAAAAGGATAATGATTGATTATAATAAGACAGGACAGGAGATGGAATCATGGAAAATGTTCAACTAAAATCAGAGAAGGTAGAAAAAGAGGAGAAGATAAAAAAGGAAACAAAAAATTACAACAAATAAAAAACTAGTTACAAATGTGTAGATTTTAATCAGCTATATTAATAATCACTTTAAGTGTGAATGGTTCAAATACATCAATTAAGAGACAGAAAGTGACAGAGTGAGTAAAAAAAAAACAAGACCCAATTATATGTTGTCTATAAGAAACTCAATTTAAATATGACAAAAGTGTAAGTTTACATGTAGTCATTTAGATTTCTTCATTATAGTTCTGACACTTATTTTGTTAAATTTTTCTCCTAATTTTTCAGATCTTCTGTTGTTTTTCTGAATGTATAATCACTAAGAGTCTTGATTGGGAATAGCATAAAACAGCTTAAACTAATTTTAGAAAAAATATTCAACCTATTATTAGCCTATAAGTGCATCTCATGGAATTCAAGCTTGGGAATAGAGCTAGCGTCAGAAGTAAATTGGAAAGAGCAACTTGATGCCCAAACTACTCTTCCTTCTTTTTTCATCTTTACTTCTTTGGTGCATCAGCTCATTCCTCTTCTCTCTGTGAACCTAGTTCTTCTTATTCTCCATTCCATAAGTAGAAACATTTATTTTTGACAGTACATGAATTTACACATTAGATCTCTGTGTCTCAGTTCCATTTCCCAAGGTTGTGAGTTGGACTTGCCAAGCTTGGATCAGCTATCCGCCCTCTGATTCATATACCAAAGGGTACAAGGTTATGACTAGAAGACTATTATTTAATCATATGGATGGTAGAGGCTATTTTTCAGAATCTGAGACTCTGTGTAGACAAACCAATAGGGAGTCCACTATAGAACAGAGTGTTTCTTTCCATTACTTTTTTTCCTCCTGGTTATTGTGTGTGTAGGAGGGAAACTACTAAATGCTATACTTATATTTTATTTTCAGTTTTGGCAAGAAGCATGCCTGAGAGTTCCCTTGATAGCCACAAGACATAATAATTCACACTTTGAGGATCACAAAGTATTTTCTCCACCTAAAGATTGAGACTTTATGATTATGGGGCACAAGGTATTTCCAGGCATGTGTGACTTACACTGAACACATCCATGTATAGATAGCCCTGCATGATTGGAAGGGTTGGGCCCATCTTTCTTTGTTCTTTGAGAAAAGAAAGGAATCTTTTGTGTTTGGGAGATTAAAGAACAAAGTGACCTAACTCCTGGATAGGTCTCAGGAAGTGGAGGGTGGGCCAGTGGTAATGGGTTCCACTGCAGAGAAAACTGAACCAGCTCTGCGTAGTGCCTCTGGAAGCACTGGAGCTTTAGAGAAGAATGGAGAGCCTGGAAAACCAGGGAGACGTACCAGGTTGCAGAAGAGTGTAATTGCCTTTGAGTGGCTTCCTTTGGAGGAGCATGGTGATCTCTGAGAAGCTAGAGGCACAGGGCGTGTGAAAATCTTTTATAGGCAAGATGAACAATGCCAGAGAGGAGAGGAGATTCAGGGTTCTCTAGCAGCATTGAAAGATGGACAGCAGGGTTCTCTTATTCCCCTAATTTTGGAGGGAAAGTCCTATAGACATCCATTGCAGTACATGGTTCTGGAATAGTTCAGGAGAGACAAGGAAGCCATAAGAATATGATACTGGATGTTTTGCCAATGTTTTATGAGGGAATTTGAGTTAATTCCAAAAAAGCTTTGAGAAATAAAGAAATATTCTGAGCATCAAAGAGAATAATACTTGTTAAATTTGTATGGAATAAGTTATGTTTTTTGAGTATTTACTATAAACCTGGTGTCCTACCTCCTCACCATTTTCTTTCACAAAGGATAGACTCTGTTAATCTTTGGAGGAATCAGAAGTCCATGGTCTCCCTGTCACAGATCTATGAGGTCAGACAATTAAGTTCACAAACTCATCCTAGAAAAAGTGCTACATACCTCATTTGCTGAATATCACTATGATCACCTTTGAAGTACTCCCCTTGGGAAGCTATGCACCGATGCCAGTGCCTAATCCACCCTTCAAAGCAATTTTGGAACTCTTTTTCTGGAATGGCCATCAGAGCTGTCATCGTATTTGATGTCCTGAATGTCATCAAAACGTCTTCCTTTCAATATTTCTTTTATCTTTGGGTAAAGAAAGAAGTCATTGGGGGCCAGACCAGGAGAGTAGGGAGGGTGCTCTAATACAGTTATTTGTTTACTGGCTAAAAACTCCCTCACAGACAGTGCCATATGAGCTGGTGCATTGTCATGATGCAAGAGCCATGATGTAGTGAAAAGTTCAGGTCGTCTAACTTTTTCATGCAGCCTTTTCAGTACTTCCAAATAGTACACTTGGTTAACTGTTTGTCCAGTTGGTGCACATGCATAATGAAGAATCCCTCTGACATCAAAAAAGCTTAGCAACATCATTGCAACAAGTTCTCGAACTTAATTGTCAGACCTTTGTAATTTGCCTGATGACATCTCACAGGTTTTGGGTAGACTTGTTCAAACAATAGGTGTGTCTTTTAGTGCTTTGTGCAGAGAAGTAGTGACTGGCATAGAAATATGTCAAGTTTCATTTGCTTCCCTCCTTACTCCTTCTTTACTTTATTCTCACTACCTCCCAATAATGCATTAGCACTTAAACCTCACCAAAGGTCTCAATTTTCTAGGGAAACTCTGATAAAACTGTCTCTTTTCAGATTTTTTATTTCTTTGATACACAGAATAGTCTGGCGCAGCCTTTTCCTCTTTATTCCCACCTTGAACATGAACATGATTTCTGGAGATACTTTGTGACCATTATGGAAAGGCCAAGAGACTCAATGAGACACTGGTGCTGACAGTATCAAGTTGCTCAGTCTCAGCCAGTAGTTTACCGACATGCAAGTCTCTTGCATGTGAGAAAAATCAATTCCATTTTTATTTATTTATTTATTTATTTATTTATTTATTTATTTATTTATTTATTTATTTTATTAGTTTCAGGTGCACAAGACAAAGCAAAACTTAGACGTTTATCATTTACATCCCTCACACTGTGTCAATTCCATTTTTAAACCACTAAAGTAGGCTTTTCTGGTAGTTGCAGCTGAATAAAAATCCTAACAAATATAACTATCCAAGAGCTGTATTCTAAGATTTTTAGTAGCAATCATGTCACATAATCAAGGCATTATACTCAATAAAAGCTAAACACTTTATCCTGCAATAGTTCTGTTTGATTTTGTTGTTTATGTGAAGCATCGCTCTCAGTCCAATTTCTAATATGTATAATGATTATTCTTACCTCTGTGTTTGCCCAACTCTACAATTCTATATACTCCTTACCATCTCTGGGGGCTCTTTAATATCCTATTTTTTGCTTCTCTCTAACTGTTATGTTTTTGACTTCTGAGTCCTTTCCCTTAGTGCTTTCTTACAAACACATATCACGTGGATCTTCTCTAAATACTGGGTTCTCCACACTTAGCTCCCATCTGTCTCTATGATGTTTGTGTGACGTATCTATGAGAGACACTCCTATGTTATACAAAGGGGAAAATGTCATTTAAAGCAACAAATCAACCAGACACACACACACACACACACACACACACACACACACACACACACACACACACACACACACGCACGCACGTGCACATTCACAACAAATATGTCTTCTAGAGACTATTAGGAACAGAGTAAAAAGGGGAAGGAAGGGACTTCGTCTTATCCCCCAGTCTTTCAGGTCTCCAGGAGAGAAGAGAGATACATACTTTACACTTCAGTGGGCCAGGGCTATTCCTCCAGAATCGCCTGTAGCCAATTATAGCAATTGGCGAGTCCCTCAGTCCTAGAGATGCTGGAATCCATAATCTGGTTTGAGAGAGGTGTGGTCCAAGAGAGCCCTTTGAAAGAGAGATGTGTGTTCTGACACTTTCTAGGCTTAATTTGAAGACTAATGATGTGTTACTGTCAGAGACGTAGACAGTAATTAAGGAAACTAAGGCCCTCAGCAGTTAAGAGCTGTTTCCCAGGACACGTAGCTATTGAGTAGCAGAATTGGTATACTTTCCCTAAACGGAGCACCAATGTACTTCCTTTTGTCACAGCAAGATACAAATGAAAATGACTTTACAAATACATACTTAGTGGTCCCGACATGTGGGTGTGCATTTAAAAATCCCCCAAAGGCATGATGTTCTTGTTTGCCTAGCTTCAAAAACTGTTTTACATTTCTGTCATTCTGAATGGTATGACACCATCAGGATGGCTGTGGCAGCTAAGAAAACACAGAAAAGACGTAGCGCGGAAAAAGACTCAGTCACAACAAAAGCTAGCTCTCCTTATCACCATGAACTCAAGAACCCAGTGAACACCCCAAAATATACATTGATGATGGTGCTGTGAGTCACTGTATGACTCACGGCTCACTGACCAGGACAAAACAGAAACTTGAGGCATAATTTACTGCCCAGGCCAAGAGCACTTGAAAGAACTTTCCCATCCACCATCTAAGTGATATATCAAATTAGGGATAAGGCGCCATCCGTTTCTTCTTCTTGGAGTGTATTAACTCTCCCTCTTTGTGCATCTCCCCCAAGCACAGGGCCAGATAAGCTCTGGTTTCACTAATAATCTCTCAGCAAACCATTCTATTCCTGTACCTGCCTACTTGGGTTTGTTCTGCAAAGAAATCTAACCCATAAGAGTGCCTCACCACACAAAAATGTACTTCATCACTCCTCAGAGCAAGATGGCTTCTTGGATCAGCATTTTATGCCTTCCCTCCCTTGACTGTGACACTAAACAGACCCATAATAAACCGTCCTCGACTGCACAAGAAAGTGTTCTCAGGGCCAAGACCGTTTGTGCTCCAAAACCATTTCTCTTACTTGTACAAATCAAGGACCCAGCAATCACAATTTGGGGGCATTGAGAAGATTAGTGGAAAGGTTCATTTTTTCTTTTAAGGAATGAAGCATTTTAGTCTCCAGCACTTTCTCAGCGGGCCTGCTGTTTTACTCACATGATCTGTGCTGTTGGGTCGATCTTGTTTTTTCTGCTTTACCCAGAGGGTCCTGGGGGAGGTCTCTGAGCTGAGTTCACATGGACAAGTCCTCTCAGGAGCCGGGAGTGTGTGCTCTAAAGTTCATCTCTCTGGCTGTGCCCCACCCTTGCTCAGGTCGTCTTCCGGGCCTTTCCCATACTAGTCTACACAGTGATGGTGACACTGGCCTTTGGTGTCAGGAGGCTTCTGGAACATGGATTTTTCTCTCATTTTGAAGACAACACTGTTAAAAATATTCTTTTACAGCCACGAAGTATTCCCTGCTTTTGGAGCAATGGGTGCTCTGTAAGGAACACCCTAGGGAGAGAGTGTTCTTTCCTCATCCCCTTTGCTCCTTCCACACTAATAGAATGCTCTTTTTTTCCAGGTTTACTGAGGTATAATTAACAAATAAGATTGTAAGGTATCTAAAGCATACATTGTGATGATTTGGTATATGTACAAGTGTATATATTGTGAAAAGATTCCTCCCATCTAGTTAATTAGCACATCTATCTATCTATCATCTATCTATCTATCTATCTATCTATCTATCTATCTATCTATCTATCTATACTTTTAAGTTCTATCTTTGCAAATTTTAATTATACAATACAGTGTTATCAGCTATAATGACCACATTACACGTTAGATCCTCAGATCTTATTCATCTTATAGCTGAAAGTTCGTACCCTTTTACCAAACTCTCCTTGTTCCCCCCCCGCCCCCAGCCCCTGGCAGCCACTTTTATACTCTGTTTCTATGAGTTTGACTTTTTTTTTAAGATTCTATATGTAAGTGATACCATGCAGTGTTTGTTTTTGTCTGTCTGGCTTATTTCACTTAGCATAATGCCCTCAAGTTCCATCCATGATATCACAAATAATAGGATTTCCTTCTTTGTAATGGCTGAATAATATTCCATTGTGTATACATACCACATCTTTATCCATTTGTCTGTTGATGGACAATTAGGTTGTTTCCTAAAAAGCTCTTAATGGCACCAAGAAGGCATTTTCTATTTGAGATTTAGTTCTGCTCAGGAATCATTGGAAATAAAATATGAATAGGCAGCTCACAAGTTGTGCGCTGGGTCTGCTTGATGCAGGGGTCACTTGGCTTGTTGGCACACCCATGATTATTTGAATGATCCTGCAGATGAGAAATCATTTGGTGTCAGAATTTTCCTAATCATCTAAATAGAATATAAATTAAAAGGAAAACTACTACTTTGGTGAGGTGAGCCCTGGAGCAGGTGGCCAGTATTTTTCCTTCACTGAAATTTCTTTACCACCTTCATCATTCCTTAAAGAAGCATCAGTTGAATTCCTATTTTATACTGGGAATTAAGCTAGGCTTGGAGACGCCGAGATAAATATTGCTACTGCCTCTGCAGTATAGAACAAGAAATAGAACAAGAAGAAACAGAGAGGTGAGGCAAGTCTACATGTGTTGAGAATAGGTTGAGCCGGTAAAACTAAAACGAATTTCAAGTCCAGAGGTTAGAAGGAAGGCTAGAGTCAAGAGCTTGGGCAATTATCATGGTTGAAGCTGAGGTTTCTGAGTTTTGCCTATCTTGGTTTAGATCAATACACATAGGCATACCTCAGAGATATTGCGGGTTTCGTTCTGGACCACGACAATAAAGCAAATATTGCAATAAAGTGAGTCGTAATTTTTTTGCTGGTGGAGGGTCTTACCTTCAACTTGTAAAAAATGCAACATCTGCAAAGTGCAATAAAGTGAAGTGCAATAAAACAAGTTATGCATATACATTTTTCTGTTGGAATATCAAATAATATCTTCATATGTTCAGCTTGGTAGAACTCATTTTGCATTAAGCACATTTTATTTATAGGTTAAATATGTTGATAATAATTGATACTAGTAATATCAATTAATACAAGTTAATCCACACTACTGATTGATTTTTTTCAACTTAAAAGTTCATCATTTATGAAATGATATGATATCAGGGATTTGCTTCAAAGTAATTCAATTGGAAAAGTAGGTGGGATATTTATGAAACAAGAAAGACCATAAATTGAAAATTGTTTGAGTTGGGAGATGGGTACATGAGAGTTCATTCCTTTATTCTTTCTGCTCAGCTAGATAAATGCTTAGTAGCACTTATTCCTTTAAAAACAGGTTCCAAGCATATATGAATCAGTTTGAAAAGAACCAAACCTAGTTCTGCCATAATTTGGCTGAATGACATTTAAAAAACTCTTAACTATTCTAAGCATCTGTGTTCATTGCAGATGGTGATTAATTACAATTGATTGCCTTGAGGGAAAAAATGTCCTGTTCTAGCGAAATGTTCTAATCATCAATGAGACTTGAATTTTATTTTACCTTGCTTTACCTATAGACAAAATAAATTATTTCATGTTTGTAAATGTTATCATTATGTAAGATAAATAATGTTTGTTTTTAGAAAACAATAAAGCTGGAAAACATGACATACAGATTTGTGACCCAGGTAGGGATAAGAATAGAAATGAAAATCTAAATTGAAACTTTAAGGAGAATCCCTAAAGCATTAATTACTAGAGAGAACATTGAAGATGAAGATTTGAATGTAGATAATTTAACCTAGATGTATGTATGTATGTATGTATGTATGTATGTATGTATTTATTTATTTATTTTTAACCAACTGGACCAAATCACCTGGAAAGGCATGAAAATGCTTAGCAGTTACTCAGGAAAATTTCTACAAACAGATAACAAAGTCATTGAAGAAGATGTGCTAAATGAGTGTTGGAGAGATTCCAAGGGAGTCGAATGACTAATTAGGGAATTAGATGTTGCAAAGATGATAGCCAAACCTGAAAAATCTTGGCATTAAGAAACCTAAAGGTAAAGTTTAAAAATGTAAGATAGACTTCTGAGAAAGGATAGTGGGTGAATCACATTTTTACATTTGCTTCTTCCCTCAATCCCATCGAATGACAATAAAGGAATTTTCTTAAAAAGATAAATCTACTAGGGGCGAGTTTGGAAGAGAAGACAACAAAAATAAAATTTTGGAAGCAGTAAAGCAGGTGGGGATGGGTGACAAATTCTTAGCAGACCTAAGAAAAAAGATTTCTTTTTTGCCAGCAATGAGGAAAGCAGAGATCCACCTGACTTACATACAGGAATTCTCCAAAGATTTAGGAATGCATACTGCTAGATTCCTCTGGAAGTAGGACTGGAAGTAAAGATTGAATAAGGATTGTTTCAAAGTCTGTTTGAGAACTCTCCAGATCCCAGATTGCCTCCCACACTCTAAATAACCACCTGATGAATGGCCATTCTTTCACTCTGGAAAAAGAATAAAGTTATATTCTCTAGAGAGAATAAACAGATGGAACTTCAAGTTCAGTTGAGGATGGAGGTACTCACAGAAACAGGGGGATTTACATGGCATTTGCATCTTGGATTCTGAGGCACCGCAGCTCTCTTCATTCATGTCTCAGAATATTGTCTTTCATCCTTTAAAGAGGAGATTGGAGATATTTTTCTAGGAAATATGATTGGCCTAAGAGGAAATAGCTAAATATATTTGAAAATTTCTCCATTTAAACGATCCAACCAGACCACAATAAAGGTCAGAATAGAAAAAGTCTCCCATACACTTGGAGATTTTTAGTGCTTCTATCATAAATATGAACATCCAACCAATGAAAAACATATATGACAGAGGAAAATATCTGATGTGAAAAAGAGATAGCAAAACTAGCAGAAAAAAGCAACATAAAGAAAACAAAATTTGAAGTTTTAAAAAACATGTTTACTAGTTCTTTGACACTTCTTACATCAAAAATTAGAGTTCAAGTTCTCTCTCCTTGAATATAGACTATTTAGTGACTTGTTTCTGAAAAATATAATGTGATGAAGTAGGCTGTGTGATTTTTGAGGTCAGGTTAGAAAAGATGATGTAGCTCTCACATGACTTTCTCTCAAAATACTTGCCCTTGAGAACTCAGTCACTATGTTGCGAAGAAGCCAGATCTCCACATGAAAAGCTGGCATGAGGTGTTCTGATAACAGCCCCATCTGAGATCCTAGCCAATAGCCAGTATTGATGGCCAGACGTGTGAATGAGTGAGTGTTCAGGTGATTCCATCTTTCAGTATTTGAGCCACTCTACTAATCTAGATGGAACAAAGATGAACAGTCTTCACAGAGTCCTGTCCAACTACAGATTAATAAGCAAAATAAATACTACTGTTGTGATAATCCAATAATTTTTGAAGTGATTTGTTATATAACAATAGAAAACTTGAACACAGAAACTCTGCAGGGAGAAGAAATTTTCAAAATTCACGATGAACTCTTTTTTCTGGCCAAGATGAAGTAATGGAGACTGGATTTATTGTCCTGCCTGAAACAGCTGAATATCTGGACAAAATACTTACAGCAATGGTTCTTAGGACATTGAACATCAGCCAATGAAAGACACTGATCCCTGAGAAAAGGGAGACAAGTAAGATGAGCCCTAAAATTGTCCCAGATTACTACCTGGAGAAAGTTTCCAGTCTGTGTCTTAGGGAGAAGTAACCCAAGCAAAGCCCAGTCATCTTCCTTAAGTTGAGAAGACAGAGCTGAAAATTTAGGGAGGCCAAAGAGTTTTCAGGGCAGAGCACTGGAGAGAAGAGAGCTGCACAGAGAGAGGGAGCTCTGCACATCTGCAGAAGCCCTGCCCCCTCCAGTACTTAGCTGAGTACTGATCAGTGCATGCCTCTGAGGAAATTACTTGAGGCCAGGGGAAAATGTGCCCAATCCTCAGAACTTAACAAAAAGTACAGGAATGGTAACTGTACCATCAGACAGAGAAGAGTCTCATACTTCATAGGACATCAGGTAGAGTATGAAGGAGAGTTTTGCTCAGTTGTAGTGCAAAATTAGTGCTAGATGAAATGCTTCTCTAGTGGTGTTTAGCAAAGCTTAAAGCACAATCTTAAAGAACTAACCTGATTCCAAGTAACTTAACTGCATTCCAGAATGAAGCCCAAAATATTTATAGGAATACAACAATCAGCACCTAACAAGGTAAAATTAATCATGTGTAGCATTCAATAAAAAATAACTAAGCATGCAAAGAAGCAGAAAAATATAATCCATAATGAGAAGAAAAATCAATTAGCCAAAACTGACCCCAAATATATAATTGGTAGATAAAGAAAAACATTAAAACAGTTACTATAATTATATTCTATATGTTCAAGATTCTGGGTGAAACACTGAACAAGTTAAGTAGAGACATGGAAGACATTAAAGCTCAAAACTGAACTTATAGAAATAAAAGCTACAATATCTAGGATAAAACAATACACTCTATGGGATTAATGATGATATAAATTGCAGGAAAAAAGATTAGTGAAATTGAAGACATCAAAATAGAAACTATCCAAGATGAAACAGAGAAAAAAGACTGAAAAGAATGAGTAGAGTATCAGTGAGCGGTGGGACAAATTTAAGCATCCTGATAGACATATAACTGAAATTCCCAAGAGAGGGTGTTGGTAGAAAAAATATTTGAAGAAATAATGGCTGAAAAATTTCCAAATTTGGTGAAAATTATAAACTGCAGATCCAAGAAGCTAAATGAACCCCAAGCAAGAGAAACATGAATAAAACAACATCAAACTTCAATGCACATCATAATCAAACTGCTTAAAACCAGTGATATAGAGAAAAATCCAAAAAGTAATCAGAGAAACAATGCACCTTATGTACAGAAGAACAAAAATAAGTGTAAGACCAGATTTCTCATTGCAAACCATGAAAACTAGATGACAATGGAACCGTATCTTTAATTTACCAAAAGAAAAAATCGTCTACTTATAATTCTTCACCCAGCAAAAATATTTTTCCAAAATACATGCAAAAGTTAAAAAAAAATTCATCATCTTCAGGCCAGCACAATTGGAAATGTTAAAGTAAGTCCTTCAAGCAGAAGAAAATGGTATCAGATGGAAACCCTGATCTAAACAAAAAATGAAGAGCACCAGGAATGGTAAAAATATATATAAGTAAAGAAAAATAATTTTTAAAAAATTATTTAAATCTCTTTAAAAGATAACTGTTTAGATAAAAAATACTGGTAACAGTGTATTGTGGGATTCATAAGATATGTACAATTAAAATGCATAACAATTGCATAAACACAGGGAAGGAAGTAATGAAAGTATAGAATTCTGAGGTTCTTATGAGTATACTGTATACAGTGATACAACATCACTTGAAGGCAGACTGAAATAATCAAAGTATGTATTTTTAAAGCCCTAAATCAATGATAGGGGGATTTAGATAATATTTTAGTGATACAACATCACTTGAAGGCAGACTGAAATAATCAAAGTATGTATTTTTAAAGCCCTAAATCAATGATAGGGGGATTTAGATAATATTTGCTAATATTTGGCTAATTAGGCACAAAGGGTATAAAATAGGAAACAAAAAAATACTCAATTCAAAAGAAAGTAGATTTGAGCTCTTCCCTGGGCAGGTGCACTCTTCACCTGCTCTCTAGTCATGTTATAGATTGCGTTCAACAACAGCAAATGGGGACACGTTTTCTGTTTTCTCATTCTGTCACTCTCCTAGGTTGTCTCAGTAGAAATAAATTATTTTCAGTTTTTAAGGTTATGTGGAAGCTTGACTTTGGCATAGCTTAACATTTCCCCAGATGTCAGCGATGACAATTAGTATTCTAATCATTTAAGAATTACAAAGTTTTAGCATATATGTCTAAGGTAGGATGTAGACGTTTTCTCTGTAGTCAAATTTTTTTTAATTAAAGTTTAAAAATAGTCTGATTTCAAAGAATCATGGATGTTCACTTTCTTTGGGTAGAACTTTAGGCATAATCTGGACCAATGCTCTCATTACACACACACACACACACACACACACACACACACACTCACGTATATATGATGTGACGTTTTCTAGGTCAAATGAAGTAGTGGCTGAGTTAGAACTACAATCCAGGTTTCTTTGTTGTTCTTTTTTAAATTCCCAGTTCTTCTGGTCTTTTCTTTTCTGAAGGCTTGAAAATGAACTGGATGACCTTTGAAGGTTCTTTCCAGCCTTAGGATTCTGTGGGGTAGATTATAGTCAAGGAATTTTGATAAACTTGGCCTTGTTTCATTTGTGGTAAATTTCTTAAAGAATAAAATTATTTTCTTTGAATTGTATATAATACCAGAGAAATTATTCCGCTATTAGCAATTTGTTATTGCCAATTAGCTGGAGCATGCCATTGTGGAAAAAAAAAAAAAAAAAAGATTGCCTTGCTCAGAAAGTCGTGTAAGTAAGCAAGCAAGGCCAAGCTTCTCAGTGGCTGTTCTGTTAGTTACACTCTGGTTGACTCTTGAGAAAAACAACCCAAGAAAATCCACAGTACCAAAAATGTGCAGCACTGTTCTTGGGAGTTATTTGACATTCTTGTATCTTCAGTTCTGGCTCCTGCATTCTATTTTTAAGCCGCTGTTCTCTGAGAAACCATGAGGAAGAAGAGGTGAACACAGGCACAGATCCTAGAGGTCTAGGTTACCTTTTCAATAATAAACCAACCCACTGGGTTGCCATGAGCCTTTAGTATTTTCCATTGGGTATAAAGGGATTCATTCCGCTTTCTGTCTGCTTTGGTCCTTTATAAGACCACTTTTCTTAACAGTATCTCTTTCTCTGAGATGAGGCTATCCCTAAACAATATAGTTTTCCCTTGCCAAAGAAGCTGCGGCTGTTTTGACATTCCCCAGAAACTTTTTCTCCCGGTCTCCTTCACTTGTTGCTTGGGAAAGGAAAAGCAACTTCCTTCCTTGGGGAACCCTAATCATTATTTGTATTTCTATTTTGAAGCAGAACTCAGTAAGTTTCATCATGTTGTCACTCACTGTAAGAAAGAGAGAGGGACCTCTCTATATAGCTTTGGAGAGGAGGGAAGTAGTGGCCAGAGGAAATTAATTGGTTGACATAGATTGGAAGTATCAAAGCCATCTCAATGTATTCTTTGTTGTTAATACTTTTCTTCATTCCTGTTTTCTTTATGCATCACAGCCTGAGGTTTCTGCAGTTAGGGATTCTCTCAGTGATTGTCTTGGTGTTCTTTTTGTCCTTTGGTAAAGGCATTTGACCTAATCATGACAAAGCTGATGAGTTGGCTTCATCTGTAGAGTGGAACAGGGTCTGTTGGCTGAGAAAATTGTGAATGCTGAAGCTGAGGGCAGAGTTGGCTCATGGAACATTTTATCTGTTCTCTGAGTTTCTTGTCTCAGTACGTCAACAAATTTGTTTTTGTTTAAAGACTTTCCCACACAAGTTTCTGCCAAGTTCAGAAGACTGCTTTTTGAGATTGATCTTGGTTTTCTTGGAACAAGAGCTGAGATTATAAAATACGCAAAGTTGGTCTCAAAGAGAGAAAGTTGGGAGATTCTATTTCCATATACATCAGCCAGATCTGGGCATAGAAGAAGAAAGGAAAGCCTGGAAAATGGGTGGTTATGGGTGGGGGGTGGAAGGAAAGAACTAGTGAAAGGTGGTTTCATTTGTACCTACTTTTCCCACTTGTTTTTGAGGCTTTCTGGGTCATTTGGTAGTAAGGCAATAAGGCTACAATGTTCCACGCTGAGATTAACTTTTGCCACACTCTCTTTTGATTTAAATTAAGCTGGTTTGTTAGAAAAGGGTCGCTAGTCTCCTGATCTCTAGATTGGTAGAGACATTGCCAATATCCAGTGGAATTCCAAAGTATACATTTATAGACTAGACTAGAGGACTCCTTTCCTTTGAAGCATAACAAGCACTCCACTGTGATAGTCCCACTTTCTGGGAGTTACTTAAAAGAAAGAGGCTACAAAAGTGCTGTTTAATGGATGAATTAGAATGTCCTTATTGCTTTTGCAAAATAAGAGATAAGTATCATGGTAGGATCGTAATGTTTTTAGAATTGTCATTCAAGAAGGGCTTACAGAATCAGGCATGCTGGGAAATGGCCCTGCCCTAATGAAAGAAAGCATTGGTTGATCACCGTGGAATTCTATGTGTTCCTTGGATTTGGTTTGTGGTTTATAGCCAAAGGAGAGTAGAATGAGAGGAACTTGGCAATTTATTAGAGAAAGAAGGTAGGGGACCACAGAGGCCATCGTGAGTGCTAACTCTAGCACAGGCTTTCAGGGAGGAAATAGATGTCCGTCATGCCCACATTCAGAGAGAGCAGCATTGCCTTGGGATTTTACTAACCGCTGTAAATTCTAGCCAAATATTTGGTAGAACTTTTGAGGTTGGAAGGGAACCCAATAAGCACACTTCTTTTATGACTAATTTTATGACATAAGACAAAGATATGACATAAGCCAGATAGAAACCAAAAGTCCATCAGTTAGAAGTGTAGGTGTGCAGCAAAAACACTAATACCTAATACTTGGAATGATACTAACCCACCCAGCCTCAGGCAGCACTGCTCCTCTGCAGGCTCCCCGATACGGAGTTTGCCCTGTAAAATTTATGGCACGGAGGAGCATGGCTGGCTCCCAGGAGGAAAATGATGATAGAAAGATGCTGAGTTGTACATGTCCAAATCCTTTCGCAGACTCACCATATCAGGTAACTCACTCTAGTTCCATGGTGAAAAGTAAGGGATAGGCCAGGAAGCCAGAAGTGCTTAGGGAAAGTCCCTTCCTCAGAGCAAAAGAGGAGTAGGAAAGATGTGTTCCTTCCTCTTAACAAGTTCTTTTAGCACAGACACCACTCATTTTCATGATTGATACCATCAGGAATTAGAACATTGTGGGTTTTTTTTTCAGGCAGCTTTGGTCACTATAGCATAACAACAGAGAAGAAAAATATTTAAAGGATATTCGTTTTCTTAGCATTGCCGATGTTCTCAGAATGCCAGGAGGTGTTCTGATTATATTAGCCCATGAAAGTGGTGCATGGGTGGGTTCAGGAGAAAGAAAGAATAAAGCTATGAAGAATAAGATAAATTCATAGACAATCCTACAAAATTCACATATCATCGAAGAATGGGGGTTGGTCCCTAGTAAGACATTTTTTTGAACACTCACAGTTCATAAAGAGTGTGTCACCTAACGGAGAAGACAAGAACCAATCAATGCAAAAGAAATATAAAATTTTATTTCAGTGAGAATTGTCAGTGAGATTTTGCTAGCGGGCAGGGTTAGCCAGACAATGTTTGTAAAAAAGTGAATGTTGATCTCTAATGATGAGGAGATGAGAAATGCGGTAACAGTGGCTGCGAGGTTCCAGGCATATGGTGAAAACCCATAGAAACACGCTGGAGAGTCTCTGATGTCATCCAAGGTTGAACATGAAGTATTATGATGCTGCTGCCACTGCTGCTGTCGATGGAAGGGAGATAAATGTGAGAGACGCCCACAAAGTTTTTGGCAAGAAATAAGATTCCATTTAGTATGATGCATTTCAAGGGAATGACCTTTAGCAGGATGCAGATGTGGCATATTTTTGGCTCATTGCTGAACTATGGGGTTTGGGATCTGCACAACTGTGGAAGGCATCGGGTTGAAATGTAATACACTATCTCTTGGCCAATGTGATTGACAAAGTGAAAATTGCAACAATTCCCCGCATACATGTTGAAACAACAGAAATAACACCCAAAATACCAGGAAGTGGTTTCTCCAAAAAAAAAGACAATGTGAGAAAATGCATTGAAACATATACTAAGGAGAGGATAACAAAAGGGAAGCAGACAATACGCATATATTGTACACATCAAGAAAATTCAAACTGAAATGGATAGAAGGTTTTAAGTAGAAGAGTAAATTGGCACAAACACTTTAGGAAACAGTTTAGTATTTTCTACTAAAATTAAATGAATGAATACTCTATGGCCCGACAATTCCACTCCTACTTATATACTTAACAGAAATGCTTGTCATGTGCACTAAGAGATAGGTACAAAAATGTTCACAGTAGCATTATTCACAATAAACCCAAACTAGAAACATTCCACTGACAATCATCACTAAGATGGATCAATGAATTGTGATATATTCATACAATATACAAAATGGCAGTGAAAAGGAATATACTATAGCAACATACTACAATATGGACCAATCCCACAGACATACTATCAAATTTTAAAAAGTCAGACACAAAAGAATCCATATTGTGTACTTTCACTGAATTTGGAGGTGGGCCTGAGTGGCTGGGAGTCTGTAGTACCTGCAGCTAGAAGGGAAAACAAGTGGGGGAGAATAAGGACAGACTGGACCCTATGCAGACACACTGGAACCATCAGGGACAACTTGAACCCCATGAGGATAAAGTGTTACCTGTATTTTTCTCTTTCCCTTTGCCATGGAGCTACACATTCACCTGGCCTAGGACTAGAAAAAGCTGACAGAAGAGGCTGGTGGGAGCTGAAGGAGCTGTAGGCCTGGCTTCTGCCCCATACCAACCAGGGGAGCTAGCCGGTCAGTGTCAGTGTAACAGTGACTGGTGCCCTCCAGTGACTTTCACAGAAGAATGGCTACTATTTTATTCCTGCCTTCCAAACCTTGAGCAAATTTCTCTTATGACCAAATCCTAACCTAGAATTCTGAGAAATGTAGTTCTAGCTTAGTTCACTTGACACAGTACAAGTCACCATAAAAGTGGCTTGCTTTTAAGAAAGAGGGCAAGAGGGAGATTGAGAGAATGCCCCCAGGGGAACGTCTGACATACTGACAATGTTCTATTTCTTTGCCTGCGTGATGGTCACACGGTATGCATTTTGTGAAAATCCATTTCGCATAACATCTAGGTTTTGTACATTTTTCTTTAGATACAGAGGGTGCCAAAAAAATGTACACACATTTCAAGAAAGGAAAAAACTGTATTAAAATGGTAATGCTCAATATGTACCAATAACAAAATATGAATTCAAGTCACATTTGACTTCCGCATTTACAAGAGGTGCTCATAGCAGTTACCATCAGCATAATTTTAATACAGTTTTTTCCTTTCTTAAAATGTGTATACATTTTTTTGGCACCCTCTGTATATTATACACCCTCATACACACACTCCAAAAACAAGTTTAATAATAAGGAGTATATGTTTTGAAGTATAAAAGGCATGAGTCAAATTATTGATCCTGCCCATTTCTAGCTGTATGACTTTGGACAAATTATGTAATTTCATTATTAGTAATGAGGGGTTAATAATACTCCCTACCTCATAAGTTTTGTGAGTGTTAAATGAGATGGTTACATTAGTATTATGTCTGGCATATAACAAGCACACAAAAAGTTTGCTTTCACTATTGTTCTAAACCTTTATTAGCTTATACTATTTATATTTTACATATTATAATATATATGAGTATAATGATACATGATAATAATAATAGGTACCATTGTGAGCACTTACTATGTTTCAGGCACTGTTACAAGCAATTTTCATTCATTCATTCATTCACTGAAACCTCGTAAGAATCCTTTGAGGTGGATTCTATAATTACCTCCGTGGTGCAGATGAGTAAATTGAATCAAAAGAGGTTAAATAACTATCCCAAGATCTCACAGCTTATAAGTGATGGAGGCAAAGATCATACCCAGAACTCATGTGTTTAAATAGAAGGTAGGCTGGGCAGTGGCTATGTTCTTGTGAGCAGTGTGCATTAGTAAGAGCTGTTTGGGTTAGAACTCATCAAAACCCAACTCCACGTGTTAGCGGAGGCAAAGCAGGTAATTTAGAGGAAGATGTTTGGAGTATTTCACATGACTATGGGAAAGACAAAGATGCAATGAGGCCCAGCGTCCACTGGAACCCAGACTTCAAGGTCACTACGACTCTTTCTCACATGTCGTTTGTGCTTGTCTCTATGTTGTTGCCTTAATTCTTGCCTACTGCAGATAAGCTTTCTCCACAAAGCCGGAACCATGGCAGCCAGCAGCTCCTGGGTGTCACATTCTGTGTTTCCCACCCCAGAGAGAGGCTGCCTCTCTTCCCTTACTTCTGGGACAAAATTTTGAGGTAAGGACTGATTAGTCCAGATTATGTCAGCAATCAACCCATGCCTATGGCTAGAGGAACAGATTTTTATAACTAGACATGGTCTGTGTATGAGGTGGTTCCCAGAGAAGAAGGAAGCCAGTTACAGGGTCACTGCTGGGGAAGGCAGCCTCGTGCATGCAATCTTTTGACCCCCACTCAGCCACATAAGAATGGGCCTTGGGCCTGGAGCCCTTCCTCACCAAGAAGTAAAGAGTCTTTACGGCCTGTGCTGAACTTGTTACTTTGTGCTGGGAATATCTTTTCCTATTATTTCATACTCAATGTGTGCTCCTTTACTCTGTTTAAGCATGTGTCAAATGGCACCTGGCCCACTACTATATCTGTCCCCTGCAAGGAGGGCACAAGAGGGGTATGTGCAGGCCAATTGCTATCTGGAGGGACCTAATAGCCATGGGTGACCAATGCCCACTACTGATGCTGACCTTGCTCTGTGTCCTCTATGTGAGTAAAGTGGTGTTTCCATTTAGTGCTTGACTGTGTTGGGTGTTCATTGGGACTCTGATATCAAAATGCAGTGGGCAGAAGTTTGTCATTCTCTCAACAGTCACAAAGACTGGTGCCTACCTTGAATGGTATGGAAAATAAAATCAAACAGCAAAATGCATGGGTTGACCTGGTACACATCTGTGGGAAGAGTGTCATTCCTTATCTGTGTTCCAGGACTTTTCATTGTAACGATCACATTTCCTGGTAGACAAAGATTTCAAGATGATCCAGATCAAGGGTGAAAGAGAGACTATAGCTGTATTACTTTGCTGAGTCATATTTGAATAAACTATATCTAATAAGCAAAGGAAAAGAACATATACCATGGAGTCAACAATCATTCTGGAAAAGAGGTTTTGAAAACAAATGTGCTCATACATTGCAGGAAGTTTCTTTCCAGTTATTTATACTATACAGCATCTCTGAAAACTAAGGTAGGTAAGATAACAACCTATAACTATTCTCAGACACTTTCTCAAGTGAGTTTGCAAAAATATTTCGGAAATTTATGAAAATTAACCTGTAGCTTGAAGGCTGTTTTTGTGTGTAGTTAAAATATCATTTTCTTGAAACTTTAAGTTCCAATGGGAAAAGAATGTAATTTGGATGATGGACCAAGTTGGGAATATTGGGTTAAAGAAGAAGGAATGATGTCACAGTGAAGCACACTTAATTCAGGAAAACAGAGTGCCTCGTTTCCCAGAATATTTGCTAGGGAAACGTGGAAAGAATAGGGGGGAGCTACCCACACAAATTCTGCTGGCTACACTTGATATTCTATTACCATGCCAAAAAGATGATTTATAACAATAATATTTAGTATTAGAAATGTATTTTTAATTAACTTTGATGATTCTAGGCAAAAAGAGAGAAACATATAATTTAAAAATTATTCCTACTTGGTCTTGGAAACTGCTCTGCAAATTAACACAAATGTTAGCATACCATATATGCTATTCTGCATTTTCTTTTTCTTTTTTTATATATTAAAGTTTATTGGGGGTGACAATGGTAGTAAAGTTACATAGGTTTCAGGTGTACAATTCTACAATACATCATCTATATATCACATTGTGTGTTCACCACCAAAAGTCAGTTCTCCTTTCATCACCATATATTTGATCCCATTTACCCTCATCCCCCCACCCCCTTACACTCTGGTAACCACTAAACTATGGTCCATGTCTATGAGTTTTTGTTCCTTCATTTGTTTTTCTTGTTCTTTTGTTGTTTTCAGTTTTATATCCCACATATCAGTGAAATCATATGGTTCTCTAATTTTTCTGTCTGACTTTTTTCGCTTAGCATAATAATCTCAAGATCCATCCATGTTGTCGCAAATGGTACTATATCATCTTTTCTTATGGCAGAACAGTATTCCATTGTGTATATATACCGCATCTTCTTTACCTAGTCATCTATCGAAGGGCACTTTGGTTGTTTCTACGTCTTGGCCACCGTAAATAAAACTGCAATGACCATTGGAGCACATATATCTTTACAGATAAATGTTTTCAGTTTTTTGAGGGTATATACACAGGAGAGGGATTGCTGGGTCATATGGTAATTCTATTCTTAATTTTTTGAGGAACCTCCACACTGCCTTCCGTAGTGGCTGCACCAATCTGCATTCCCACCAAGTGTATGAGGGTTCCTTTTTCTCCACAGCCTCTCCAACACTTGTTATTATTTGTCTTGTTGATGATTGCCATTCTAACTGGGGTGAGGTGATATCTCATTGTGGTTGTTATTTGCATTTCTGTAATGATTACTGATGTTGAACATCTTTTCTTATGTCTATTGGCCATCTGTATGTCCTCTTTGGGGAAATGTCTATGCAGGTCCTCTGCCCATGTTTTAATTGGATTGTTTTTTTGTTGTTGTTGAGTTGTATGAGTTTCTTATATATTTTGGAGATTAGCCCCTTATTGGAGGCATTGTTTGCAAAAATCTTCTCCCATTTGGTTGGTTACCTCTTTATTTTGTTGATGGATTCTTTTGCTGTGCAAAAGCTTTTTAGTTTGATATAGTCCCATTCATTTATTTTAGCTTTTAATTCCCTTGCCTTTGAGGTCAAATTCATAAAATCCTCTTTGAACCCAAGGTCCATAAGTTTAGTACCTATGTTTTCTCCTATGCAGTTTATTTTTTCAGGTTTTATGTTTAGGTCTTTGATCCATTTTGAGTTAATTTTGGTACATGGTGACAGACAGCAGTCTAGTTTCATTCTTTTGCACATGGCTTTCCAATTCTCTCAACATCATTTATTGAAGAGGCTGTCTTTTCTCCATTGTATGTTTTTGACTCCTTTGTCAAAAATTATCTGTTCATATTTATGTGGGTTGATTTCTGGTTTTTCAATTTTATGCCATTGGTTTGTGTGCCTGTTTTTCTGTAAATACGATACTGTTTTGATTATTGTTGCTCTGTAGTACAAGCCGAAGTCAGGGAGTGTGATACCTCCAGCATTGTTCTTTTTTCTTAGGATTGCTTTGGCTATTCGGGGTCTTTTGTGGTTCCACATAAATGCATTTTCTTACGTTAAAATTTACCTGGGTAATTCATCTGTAACAGTTCATAGACAATACCCCATTCTTTTTGATGGCTGAAGAGAGTTTCGGAGTATTTGAATATATGGATTACCATAATTAATGAGAGACCTATTAGTGGAAATTTTGTTTATGTCAAACATTTTGCTCTCACAAACAATTCTGCATGAATATTCTTGCATGCATTCTATTTTGGCCATATGTATCTCGCAGCAAAATTTGTAGAAACAAAATGGCTTCATCAAAGTGTGTGTGCATTTTTACTTTTAGTAGATACTGCAAATTACTCTTCATGGAGGTTTTATTAATTAACATTTACACCAGTACTGTGTATTCATACTCTCATTAGCAAACCATGTTATCAGATTTGTTTATCATTGTACTGCTAGGTAAAAAAATGATATCTTAAGGTAGTTTTTCACTTCTGTGTGAGTGAGATTGAACATACTTTCATGTGTTTAAGAGACATTTGAATTTCTTTTCTGTAAACTATTTACACATAACTTTTGCCAATTTTTCTGATGGATAGTTCTTTTTTATTGATTTGTAGGGGCTCTATATGTTAGGGAAATTGATCGTATGCAATGAAAAGAGTTGCAATTTAAAAAAATATACTTCGCAGCTTGTGTTTTGGGTTTGTGTATGATATTGTGTTACTATACAGATTTTTAAAATTTTGCGTGGTTGCATTTATCAATAATTTACATTAGCATTTTATGGTTTCATTTTTTTTTCACATTTAAATCTTTGATCCATCTGGAATTAATTTTTTTCTGGATTCCACATTACATTTTATTAATTTTTTTATTTTCCAATTACGGTTGACATACAATATTATATTAGTTTCAGGTGTACAACATAGTGATTAGACATTTATATAACTTACAAAGTGATCACTCTGATAAGTCTAGTACCCTCTGACACCGTACATATTTATTACAATATTATTGATTATATTCTGTATACTATACTTTACATCCCCATGACTATCTTTTTGGGTTTTTTTTTAAAGATTTTTATTAAAAATATAGCTAACATATTATATTAGTTTCAGGGATATACCACAGTTATTCAACATTTACCCAAAGTAGTAATCACCATGATAAGTCCAGCAACCATCTGACATGGTACCACGCTATCACAATATTATTGACTATATTCCCCATGCTGTACATTACATCTCCATGGTTTATTTGTTTCATACCGGGAAATGAACCTCTTATTCCCCTTCACCTTTCTCCCCTTTTTAAATTTATCAATTACAGTTGACATTCAATTTTATTTTATATTAATTGCCGGTGTACAGCATCGTGGTTAGACATTTATATAATTTAAGAAGTGATCCCTCTGACAAGTCTAGTACCCACCTAGCACTATACATAGTTATTACCATATCATTGACTATATTTCTTATGCTTTACTTTATGTCCCCATGACTATTTTGTAACTACAAATCAGTACTTTTTAATTCGTTCACCTTTTTCACCCTGCCCCCAACCCCCTCCTTTATATCGCGCCAACAAATCTAGTATCCATCTGACACATGTATAGTTATTACATTATTGACTATAACTACTCTGTAGCAATCAATCTGTACTTCTTAATCCTTTCCCCTTTTTTCGCCCATCCCCCAAGGCCCTTCCCATCTGGCAACCATCAAAGTGTTCTCTGTATCTATAAGTTTGTTTCTGTTTTATTTGTTAATTTTGTTCTTAGATTCCACATATAAGTGATATCACATTGCATCTGTCTTTGTCTGACATATTCCACTCAGTACAATACCCTACACGTCCATCTATGCCCCCACAGATGGCAAGAACCCATTCCCTTCCATGGCTGAGCAATATTCCATTGTATATATGTACCACCTACTCTTTATTCTTTTATCCATTGACAGACACCCAGGCTGCCTCCACATCTTGGCCATTGTAAACAATGCCACAATGAACATATGGATGCACACGTCTCCTCGAATTAGCATTTTGGGTTTCTTCGGATAAATACCCTGAAGTGGATTTACTGGGTCCTTCACTGTCTCTTCTTATAGCATTTGTTTTAAAGTCTATTTTGTCTGGTATAGTGTTGCTATTTCAGCTTTTTCTTTTTTCATTTCCATTTTCATGAAATATCTTTTTCTCTCCCTTTACTTTCCATCTGTGTGTGTCTTTCAGTCTTGTTGGCAGCATATGTAAGTGTTTATTTTCTTATCCATTCAGCCCTCCTATGTCTTTTTTTTTTTCAAATTTATTTATTTGTTTTTTAATTAGTTTCAGGTGCACAAGACAAAGCAAAACTTAGACGTTTATCATTTATATCCCTCACACTGTGTGAACCCTCCTCCCCCTCCTATGTCTTTTGAGTGGATCATTTAATCCATTTACATTAAAAGTAATTGTTTATAGATATATAATTATTGACATTTTACTATTCATCTTTTAATCTTGTTCTTGTTCTTCTTCTTGTTCTTCTTCTTCTTCTTCCTCTTCTTCTTCTCCCTCCTCCTCCTCCTCCTCCTCCTCCTCTTTTTTCTTCTTCTTCAAGAAATCCCTCTAACATTCCTTGTAATACTTGTTTAGTGGTGATGAATTCCTTTAGCTTTTTCTTGACTGGGAAGCTCTTTATTTGTCCTTTGATTTTAAATTGCTGGGGCGGAGTCCCAGCTGAGTCAGCAGGGAGGAGCAATGGAATTCACCAGGCCAATCAGATTCAGATTTGGCCTGTGGGTGCAGGCTCAACACAGGAAAGATGGCGCCCACCTGCTGGCTGCACAGGAAGAGAACTGCTTACGAGGAAAATGCTGACATCCTCCAGTCCTCCCACCAAGCCAAACATTTCATTCTGCACCCCCTATATGTCTCTGCGGCCCCCCTGAGTCACTGTCGCTTCACTGGAGCTGAAGATGAGTGCCTATGAGCGAGTGAGTTTTTGTGTGGGTTCTTTAATAGGATGTCTGGATTTCCCACAATTTTCCATCCCTCACAAATGGTTGGAATCCCCACTGTTTTTTACAGATGTTGGGGGTGGGATTCCTCTTCTTGGCAGCAGTACTCCAGGCTGGGGAGCCTGGTGTGGGGGCTGGGGTCCCTTGCTCCTCTGTGGAGAACCAATACAGCAGAGATATCCCTTGTGATTCTCAACTACCACGTGCAGGTGTGGAGCCTGTTCCACATCTCCACCCCTCCTACCAGTCTCAACATGGCTTCTACTTTAAAGTTTTAGTTATAGGACTTTTGTTTGGCTAGACTTCAGATGGTTCTCCAGGTTGATTGTTGTATTTTAGTTGTAATTTTAATTTGTTTGTGGAAGGATGCAGGCACAGTGTTCATCTACTCCACCATCTTGGATTTCTCCACCCCCATGACTATTTTGTAGCTACCAGTATGGACCGCTTAATCCCTTCCCCCACTTCCCCCATTCCCGCCAAAGCCCTCCCATCTTTCAACCATCAAAAGTTTCTTTGTATGTATGAGTTTGTTTCTGTTTTGTTTGTCCATTTCTTTTGTTTTTTAGATTCCACATATAAACTAAGTCATATGATATTTGTCATTCTCTGTCTGACTTATTTCACTCAGCCTCATACCTTCTAGGTCTATTCATGTTGTTGCAGGTAGCAAGATTTCATTATTTTTCTGTGGCTGAGTAACGTTCCATTGTATATCTGTACCACATTTTCTTTATCCATTCATCTACTGATGGACACTTAGGTTGCCTTCATATCTTGGCTATTATAAATAATGTTGCAATGAACATATGGATGCATATGTCTTTTTGAATTAGTGTTTTGGGTTTCTTTAGATAAATACCCAGAAGTAGAATTACTGGGTCCTTCTTTGTCTCTTGTTATAGAATTTTTTTAAAGTCTATTTTGTCTGGTATAAGTGTTGCTACAGCAGCTTTTTTGTTGTTGTTTTTCATTTCCATCTTCATGAAATGTCTTTTTCTATCCCTTTACTTTCAGTCTGTGTGTGTGTTTCGATCTGAAGTGAGTCTCATGTAAGCAGCATCTGTAAAGGTCTTGTTTTTTAATCCATTCAGCCACCCTATGTCTTTGATTGGAGCATTTAATCCATTTACATTGAAAATAATTTTTGATAGATATGTAGTTAGTGCCATTTTATTATTCATATATATATTTTTATTTCTCCTTCTTCTTCAAGAAGTCCCTCTAAGATTTCTTGTAATAATACTTGTTTGGTGGTTACGAACTCCTTTAGTGTTTTCTTGTTTGGGAAGCTCTTTATCTCGCCTTCAGTTTTAAATGATAGATTTGTTGGGTAGAGTAATCTTGGTGGTAGGTTCTTACTTTTCACCATGTTAAATATTTAGTGCCAATCCCTCTGGCCTGCAAAGTTTCTGTTGAGAAATCAGCTGACAGTCTTATTGGGGCTCCCTTATAAGTTACAAGTTGTCTTTCTCTTGCTACTTTTAGGATTCTCTCTTTGTCTTTAACCTTTGCCATTTTAATTATAATGTGTCTTAGTGTGGGACTGTTTGGGTTCATCTTGTTTGGTACTCTCTTTGCTTCCTGGACTGTGTGTATATTTTGTTTGCTAGGTTAGAAAAGTAGTCAGTCATTATTTCTCCAAAGAGGTTTTCAATTCCTTGCTCTCTCTTCTTCTGGTACCCCAGTGATGAAAATGTTGGTACACTTAATGTTGTCCCAGAGCCCCCTTAAACTATTATCATTTTTTTGGATTCTTTTTTCTTTTTGCTGTTCTCATTGGGTGTTTTCTGCTACCTCATCTTCCAATTGCTGATTTGAATGTCTGCTTTATCTAATCTACTGTTCAATCCTTCTAATGTATTCTTTATTTTAGTTATTGTAGTCTTCATTTCTGACTGGCTCTTTTTTGTTTTCTATCTATAGTTTTTTGTTTCCTATCTCTTTGTTGAAGTTCACATTGAGATCATTGAGCATCCTTATAACCAGTGTTTTAAACTCTGCATCTGTGGTTACCGACTATTTTTCAAAACCTCTCACCTTCCCCTTATCCCCACCCCCCCGCCCCTCTAGCAACCCTCTGTTTTTCCTCCATGTTTCCAAAACTGTCTCTGATTAGTTCATTCACTTATTCTTGCATCTGATAGATTTCTTGTCTTCAATCTGTTTGGTTCTTTTTTCTGGAGTGTTGTTCTGTTCCTTTGTTTTGGACATGTTTCTTTGTATCCCCATTTTGGTTGCCTCCCATTGTTTGATTCCCTGTCTTAGGTAGAGATGTTACATCTCCCAGTCTTAGTAGAGTAGCCTTATGTAGTAGGTGTCCTATGGGGCCCCACAGTGCAATCTCCCTGGTCACCTGAGCAGGGTGCTCTAGGTGTGTTCATTGCGTAAGTTGTGTGTACCCTCCTGTTGTAGTTGAGACTTAATTGCTGTTTGCATGTCAATAGGAGAAACTGACCTTCAGGCTGATTGTTTGTGAGGACTGGCCATGACTATAGTGGTAGAGCTGTTGTGCTGAGGTTTACACTACAGAGCAAGGTTCTGGTGTCTGTCCAGTCTGCCCTTTGGGTGTGTTGTCTATGGAGGTGGCCTTGTGGTGCTCTGGCAGAGTCCAAAGCCATGGGGCATGCCAGCCCCAGAGCCCTCTCGGAGGGGACCTCCCATAGAATAAGTTCAGCTGCAGCCTGAGCCCTGCCCAGGGACACCTAGCAGGAGCCACAAAGTGATCCACAGATGTCGCCCACACATTCCGGGCTTGGAGGTACCTGAGAGAGACAAAGCTCTTAATTGAGGCCAGCTGCTACTAGTGCCAGGCTTTGGGCTACTCAGCACATGGTACAGGGCACACTGAGGCCAGATTTTGCTTGTTTGTGAACCTTTAAGAGATTTTACTGTGTTTCCCCGAAAATAAGACCTAACTGGAAAATAAGCCCTAGTATGATTTTTCAGGATGACATCCCCTGAACATAACCCCTAATGCATCTTTTGGAGCAAAAATTAATATAAGAACTGGTCTTATTTTCAGAGAAACACGGTAGGCAACTCTGTGGCATGAGCCAAGACAAGATGTTTGTATGGAAAAGGCACTGGAAGCAGCTTGGGTGAGACCACAAGTTGGGTGGGACAGCATTGCAGGGAATCACCAGAGCAAGGCGAACAGTTAGCCAGGTTGATGGAGACTTAGTTATAGTGGCCTCCTGTGTCTGCACACTGCAGGGGGTTGGGAGTAGGGCTCAACAAAGAAATAATGGCTTCTGTCATCACTTTTGTGTGGGAGAAAGCTGCTCCTCCAGCCCTCATCCTGGAGCCAGACAGCTTAGTTCCTCCCTATATGTCCCTGTTGCCTTTCAAGCTGCTGCCCTAGCGCTGCAGCTCAGAACAAGTGAATCCATCAGTGAGTAAGTCCATGCATGAGCCCTTTAGGAGCAATGCTTGGGTCTCCAGCTAGCCATTGTCTCACTCAGCCATAATCTTTGCTGAGTTTCACAGTGTAGAAGTTGGGGGGACTTCTCTTCCTGGCACTGGAATCCTGGGCTGTGGAGCCTGGTGTGGGCTGAGATCCCTTGCTCCTCAGGGGTGACCTCTGCCACCATGCTGTCCCCCCTGATTTTTAAGCACCACACGTGAGTGTGGGACCAGTCCATTCTGCGTCTCTGCCCTTCCTTCCAGTCTTGAGGTGGCTTCTTCTGAATGTCCTTAGTTGTAGGACTTCTGTTCAGCTAAACTTCAGGCATTTCTCAAGGATGGTTGTTCTGTAGTTTAGTTGTAATTTTGAGGTGGTCATGGGTGGAGGTGAACATGCAATGTTTACCTGCTCCACCATCTTGACTAGAAGTTCCATCTGGAATTAATCGTATTGCAGTACTTGAGGTTGGTATCTAATTTAATTAATTTCCTATTGTAATACTGTTATCTCAATGATTATTGAATAAACAACTGTTTCACCACTGATCCAAATGGTATTTATAATAGACTAACCTCTTATATCTACTGTAGTCTACTGCTAGCATTTCTTTAATATTTCTGTGGTATTTTCTATTATATTTCATTTCTTTGTCTATACATGAATTAAAATCAAGCTGTGTGTAGGCAGAATAGTGCCCTCCCCAATGATGTCCACATCTTATTCCTTGGTACTTATGAATATATCATCTTACATCATAAAAGAGATTTTGCAAATATGATAAGGTAAAAACCTTGAGAAGGGGAGATTTTCTTAGATTATGTGGATGGGCAAAATCTAATCACATGTGCCCTTATATATCAGAGAAACTTTTCCATCTGCATTCAGAGTAAGAGGTAGACCTGACTACAGAAAAATGATCAGAGAAATACAATATTGTTGGCTTTGATGATAGAGGCAGGAGACTAGAAGCCATGGAAAGTGATGACTTCTAGAAGATGAAAAAGATAAAAATTGAATTCTTCCCCAGAGCCTCTAGAAAGGAAGGAGAGCAGCCCTGCCCACACCTTGATTTTAGTTCAGGAAGATCCATTTTGGACCTCTGACTTCCAGAAATATAAGATAATAAATTTGTGCTGTTTGAGTGATAATTTATTGTAGAAGCAATAGGAAACTAATACATGTGATATTTTAATGTTTTAATATCAGGTAAAGCTAGTTTATCCCTGCCCCATAACTTTTTAAAGTTTGGTTAACGTTGGTCACCATACTCATACATAGTCACATTTTTTTTTCTCATAATGAAAACGTTTAAGATTTACTCTCAGCAGTTTTCAAATATGTGATCTAGTATTATTAACTATAGTCACCATACTGTACATTACATTCCCATGACTTGTATATTTTATAACTATATTTATACCTTTTGACCCCCTTCACCCATTTTGCCCACCCCCTACCTCTCTCCTTTGGCAACCACCAATCTGTTCTTTGTATCTGTGAGATATATATCTGTGAGATGTATATGTATATATATGTATATATATATAATCTATTGATATAGATCTATATGTAGATCTATATTGACATAGATTTTTGTATAGATCTATATAATGATCTATATAATGCCCTCATGTTCTATATATGTTGTTGCAAATGACAAGATTTCATTTTTATCTAAGGCTGAATAATATTACATTGTATATTTATACCACATTTTCTTTATCCATTCATTCACATATAGACACTTAAGTTGTTTCCATCTTGGCTCATATAAATAATACGACAATGAACATGGGAGGGCATATATCTTTTTGAGCTAGTATTTTTATTTTCTTTGGATAAATACCCAGAAGTGGACTTGCTGGATCATACAGTAGTTCTACTTTTCATTTTTTTGAGGAACCACCATACTGTTTTCCACAGTGGCTGCACCAATTTACATTCTCACCAACAGTGCACAAGGCATTCCTTTTTCTTCACATCCTCACCAACACTAGTCATTTCTTGTCTTTTTGATAATAGCCATTCTAACAGGTATGAGGTCATATCTCATTGTAGTTTCAATTTGCATTTTCCTGATGATTAGTGATGCTGAGCATCTTTTCATGTACAGTATTCCCCTCTTATCCACAAAAGATATGTTCCAAGACTCCCAGTGGATACCTGAAACCATGAATAGTGGATAACACTATATATATTATGTTTTTTTCTATATGTACATACTCATGATAAAGTTTAATTTATAAATTAGACACAGTTAGAGATTAACAACAATAATTGTTGTTAAACAATAATAAATTTAAAATAACAATAAATAAATAATAAATAATAAATAAAAATAACAATAATAAAACAGAACAATTATAACAATATACTTTAATGAAAGTTGTATGAATATGTTCTCTCATTCTCTCTCTCTCTCTCTCTCTCTCTATCTATCTATCTCTGTCTTAAAATATCTTATTGCACCATACTCACCTTTTCACTTAAATAAAGCACTTTATGAGTTCTCTTTGGCCTATCTGAACTGCCAGCATCACTATTCTTGTGCTTTGGAGCCATTATTAAGTAAAATAGGGTTACTTGAATACATGCACTGTGATACCCCAATAGTACATCTGATAACCAAGATGGCTATTAAGTGACTAATGAGTGGGGTAATATGTACAGAGGGATACAGTGGACATAGAGATGATTCGTGGTCCGGATGGTGCAAGATTTCATCATGCTACTAAAAATGGTACACAATTTAAAACTTATGAACTATTTATTTCTGGAATTTCCTATTTAATATGTTCAGACCACAGATGACTACGGGTAACTGAAGCTGTGGAAAGTGAAACTGGATAAGAGGAAACTACTGTACCTATTGGCCATCTGTATGTCTTCTTTGTAGAAAATGTTTATTCAGATCTGCTGCCCACTTTTTGATCAAATTGTTTGATTTTTGGCTGTTGATTTATATGAGTTCTTTCTATGTTTTGGATATTAACCCCTTGTTAGGTATATGATTTGCAAATATCTTCTCCCGTTCAGTAGATTGCTTTTCATTTTGTTGATGGTTTCCTTTCCTGTACAGAAGCTTTTAAATTTGATGACTTGTTTATTTTTGCTTTTGTTATCTTTGCTTTTGGTAACAGATCCAGAAAAATCACTGCCAAGACCAATGTCAAGGAACTTACCCCCTATTTTTTCTTCTAGGAGTTTTTGGTTTCAGGTTTTACATTCAAGTCTTTAATCCATTTTGAGTTAAATTTTATATATGGTATAAGACTGTGGTCCAGTTTTCTGAACACCATTTACTGAAGAGACTGTCCTTTTCCCAGTATATATTCTTGGATCTTTTGTCATAAATTAATTGACCACATACATATAAGAGTTTATTTCTGAACTCTGAATTCTGCTCCATTGATTCATGTGTCTGTTTTTATGCCAATACCATATTGTTTTGATTGCTATAGGTTTGTTACACAGTTTGAAATCAGGCAGTGTGATGCCTCTAGCTTTGTTCTTCGTTCTTAGAATTGTTTTGGCTACTCAGTGTCTTTTGTGGTTCCATACAAATTTTAGGATTGTTTGTTCCCTTTCTGTGAAAATTGTCATTGGAATTTTGATAGGTATTGCATTATATCTGTAGATTACTTTGCGTAGTATGAACATTTTAATAATATTAATTCTTCCAATCCAAGAGCATGGACTATCTTTCCATTTATTTATGTCTTCTTAAATTTCATTAATGTGTTATAGTTTTTAGTGTATAGGTCTTTCCTACCTCCTTGGTTGTATTTATTCCTAGATATCTTTTCTTTTTGATGCAATTATAAATGGGATGGTTTTCTTAATTTCTCTTTCTGATACTTTGTTATTAGTGTATAGAAATATAACAGATTTTTGCATATTGATTTTTGTATCCTATAACCTTACTGAATCCATTTATTAGTTCTAACAATAACTATTATGCTCATAACTACTTTTTCCTCTGAATCGTCCTGGGTATTCTTATTTTTCCATATGAGTTTTAGAATCAGCTTTTTCTACTTCACTTCTTCCTCTCCTTTAAAATCCTGCTGGTATTTTGAAATGGGATTTCATTAAGTTTACATATTAACTTGAGGAAATGCTGTCTTTATGATTTTTTATCTTCTCACCCAAAACCATGGTGTGCGTTTTCTTTTGTTCAGGTCTTTTTCTGCTTTCTCTCTCAATAGAATTATAAACATCTTATTACGTAGATCTTACCACTTTTATTTTAAAGATTCTTTCTAGATATTTTCTCTTTTACTTGTTATTTAACTGTGAGCTTTCCTTCAATATATCTTCTAGCAATTTTGTTTGATGGCTAATGATTTTTTTATTAATTTTGTATGCACATTCACTATGTGAATTATTGTATAAAATAATTTTTTTGTTGATTCTTTTTTTCCCTTCAGATGAATAACTATAACCCCTGAAAATAAGGTAATTTTGCCTCTTCTTTTCTAATTTTAATATTTCTAGTATACTATGTTTCTCTTCACTGGTTCCCCCAGAACTATGTGAGAAAAAGTGGTACAAGTACACCTCCTTTTCTTTTTCCTAAAATTTAATTGGGGGATAGTTTTTGCATTTCACAAATATGCTACCTTTTGGGTAGATATTTGTATTTTTTTATCATGTTAAAAAATGACTTATTTGAAGGAGATGATCAGCTGTGTATCAAAATATGTTTTTCTTTTGGGACATATAGAGGTAGACTATGTATCCCAACCTCATCTGCAGTTAGATTTCGCCATGTTGCTAAATTCTCTCCAAGGGACTGTAGGTGAAAGTTATGTATTACTTTCATGCTTAGGCTATATTAATTTAAACAATTCTCAACAATTTTTCAAACTCTGCCACCTTCTAGCTGGCTGGATACAGACACTGATAAAGTCTAGTGGACTGCAGAGGCACAAGATGAGAGGGGTCTGGGTCTTTTTGTCATCGTGTGGAGAAGCAGATCAAAAACATCCATCCTATGCTATTACACGAATTATAAATAAGCTTTTATTGTAATATGTCATTATCATTTGGGTACACTTATTATAGCAGTGTAGTCTACCCTAATTACTAAATCTTGTATTTCTGTTTTTTTGACTAGTTTTCTTTCTGTCAAAAATAGATGTTAAATTAGATGGAATTCCTTTTCAGCATATATCAAATAATCAATTTTTTTGTTGTATTAATATGTTAATCTTTATGGATATGCTTTCTAATATAAAAACTCATTTGCATTTCTGGAATACTCCTCAGTTGGCCATTGTATATTACTCTTTTAATACATTATGGATTCTGTCTACTAATAGTTTATTTTGAATTTTTGCATTGGTATTCATAAATGAGAGTAGTTAGTAATTTTCTTTTTTTGTTTTTGTCGGGTTTTAGTATCACTGAGTTCTAAGATGGTCCTGCATCTTGGTATTCTTGCTCTTGTGAAATTCCCATTTCTTGAATAAGGTTGAATTTATTGACTTGTTTCTATTGAACAGAACAGGGCAATGGCCATGGGGTGTCACTTCTTCCAAGATTAGGTTCTAAAAAGACTGTGGCTTCTACCTTGTACATTCTCTCTTGCTCTCTCTCTTATTGCTCATATTGGGAGAAGCCAGCTGCCCTGTCATGAGGGAGCTCTGTGGAGAAGCCAACATGCATGAGCTTGGAAGTAGATCTTCTGAGGCCCACCAAAACCCAGGTGAATAAGCTTGGCAGTAGATCCACCTCTAGCTGAACCTCAAGCAAACACTTTTTTTATAAATAAAATTTATTGGGGTGACAGTGGTTAGTAAAATTACATAGGCTTCAAGTGTACAATTCTGTAATATATCATCTATATATTACATTGTGTGTTCACCACCCAGAGTCAGTTCTCCTTCCATCACCATATATTTGACCCCTTTACCCTCTTGAACTGTCCCCTCTCCCCCTTACACCCTGGTAACCACTAAACTGTTGTCTGTATCTATGAGTTTTTGTTTATTTGTTTGTCTTGTTCCTTTGGTGCTTTCAGTTTTATATCCCACATATGAGTGAAGTCAGATGGTTATCAACTTTTTCTGTCTGACTTATTTCGCTTAGCATAGTGATAGATGTGACATTGTTCCTCTGGCTGCTTTCAAGAGTTTGTCTTTAGTTTTCAGAAGTTTAATTATAATATGTTTTGACGTGACTTTTCTTCGGTTTACTCTACTTGCCGTTTGTTCATTTTCTTGAGTCTGTAGGTGTATGACTTTCATGAAATTATTTCTTTGAATACCCTTTGAGCAATCTCTCTTTCTCTTATCCTTCTGGAACCTTGAGGACACAAATGTTCAAGCTTTTGTTGTATTGCCCCGCAAGTTCTGAAGTCAGTGTTCATTTTTCTTCAGCCTATTTTCTCTCTTTTGTTTAGATGGGTACATTCTATTGATCTGTCCTCCAGTTCACTGACTTTATCCTCTATCATCTCTACTATTGAATTTATCTGATGAGTTATTTCTGTCATTGTATTTTTTCAGTTCTATAATTCTCATTTGATTCTTTATTATCCCTTAAATTTCCTTGTTAAGACTTTCTGTTCTTTTACATATTTAAAGATAATTTGTAAATGTTTGTAGAAGCATTTTTATGACAAATGTTTTAAAATCCTTGTCAGATCATTCGAACACCTTACTTTTCCTAGTGTTAACATCAGTTGTCCTTTGTCATTCAACTTGTGAATCTCCTGATTCTTGGTGTGATTGGTTACTTTTTATTGTCTCCTAGACATTTTGGCTATTATGTTAGGAGATATTGGTTCCTATTTAAATCTTTTATTTTGGGCAGTCACCCTGTTTAGATATAGCATCACAGGTCCTGGCCTATATTTTGGGCTGTGGTTTCGATGATAATTTAATTTCCAGAGTCTTGGGGTGTTATTTTAGTCTTCTTGGTTGATCTGGTGCTGCTGGGGCTCCCACTGGTCTCTGCTGGTGCTGTCTAAAGGGACAGAAGATGCTTCCATAGGCTGAGCTCCTGGGCACCTCAAGGTGGGGAAAGGGAGTCTCTGGCCTATGGGATGAGAAGGCTTACTGCTGAGCACTGTGGTGGTGTGATATACTCGCTGAGTGTCTGGCCACCCAATGCCTCTTTGTAGGAGAAGGGAGTGTCAGGCATGGTGTGGAAGGAACCAGCTGCCCTGATTGCTTATTGTCAGCAGGGCTTCCTTTGAATCCCTGTTGCCTAAGCTGTTAGGCTTGCTTGGTGCTTTTGTGGGAATGCTGTTCCTTCTGGTAGAGTAATGAGACTATCGGGACTGCCTTCTGTTTCTAGGTTGGGAGTATGGAAATACAGAACATGAGTCATCTTCTTCTTGGGTGGAGAAGGGCCTGGCTGTAAGGTGCTTTGCCTTGATGTTGTTATTCCAGTACTGGGGTTCCTCACCAGTTCATCTTCCCTTTCTACCCCTCCAGAATTCTTCCAGACAAACAGTAGAGCTCTGTTCCCTTTTGGTTGGGTGAGGCCATGTGACTAGATCTAGCCAATGAGCTGTGAATGGACTTGCTCATGGAAACTCTCCAGAACTCTATTTCCCTCTCTGAAAGTTCAAGATGGAACTTCTCCATAAGCCTGGATCTCTGGGAAACAGCAATCAGCAGATGAGCCCAACTCCCTCCCCCCACCCATAGGCACTAAGTGTAACCAAAGAATAACCTGTGTTTTTTAAGCCACTGAGGTTTGGGGCTGTTAGCAACTGTAGCTCCACTTAGCCCATCCTGTCACATAATATTAAATAACATTTTCAAGACGGGCATATAGTTAATATATATTTTTAAAGCCTTATATGTTTGTAAATGTCTTTCTCATATGAATGACAAATTAGCTGGGGAAGAATATGTTTGAAGGTCTCTCTTTTCCCTCCAAAATTTTGTGTTTCTCTACTCTCTTCTGATATTTACTGTTACACAGAAGAAATATTAGGCTAACCTTTGTAAACTATTGTTTTTTTCTCTGAATTAATTCCTGTAACAATTCTTCTTCAATATGATAATGTTTTTTAAAGACAGAATATCTAGGTTTAGGCTTCAGAATTCTTTGTTCTTGTTGTTTAGCCTGGAATATAATGAATCTTTTCAACATGCGTGCTCAGGTCTTTCTGTGTCACATAACTGTTTTTGTACTCTTTGATTATCACTTCATTCACTTATTTATCCACTCATTTAGCATGCATATATTGAGCACCTCTGTGTGGCAGGAACTGTGCTGGGTGCTGAGGATGTTATATGTTTTTTTTAATTTTGAAATATTTTAACAGCTTTATTGAGATATAACTTACATGTAAAATCCACTTATTTTAAATGTACAACTCAATGATTTTCAGTGAATTTATAGAATTCTGCAACCACTTTACAATCCAGTGATAGAACATTTGCATCTCAAGAAGAAAAATCTCTTGTGCCAATTTGCAGTCACTTCCCATTCCCATCCATCCCTCGCCCTGGGCAACCAGGATTCTAATTTCTGTCTCTATAGATTTAACTTTGCTGAACTTTTATCTAGATGGGATCATATAATATGTGATCTTTTGCACCTGATTTCTTTCACTTAGCATAATGTTACCAATGTTCATTCATTTTGTAGCATGTGTCAGTCTTTCATTTCTTTTTATGACCAAATAAATTCTATTCTATGGATATGCCACATAAAATGTGTGGATTTTCCTATTTTCAACCTTTTTGTATCATGTAATGGCCACATTCCTTTATTTACACATTCCTTTATCTACAGTGTAGAAGACAACTTTTCAGAGGTCTACTGGTTCAATTTACTGTTTCTAGCTGTCATTCTTTTATGACCTTGTTGCTTTTTTTTGAGGGTGCATCTTTTCCTATTCATTGTTTCCTCAATACTAAGAACTGATAGATTATACTAAAACCTGAAGTTTCCACACAGCAAAAAGTTAGATAAATTTTTCCTCTTCTTGTCCCTGATTGGAAGCATAAAAAATGTGTACATTAATCTTCCACTTACTTATTGTACAATTTTCCCCTGCAAGTTGTGTTCGTTGAATGGATGTAGGAAGATAGGCAGGAACAAGAGACGTGGGATATTTCCCTGGCTTCTTCAGAAGTCTGGGTCTATGTAGTAAAGAAATAGTTGTAGAATTTTTCAAGTTCATGCTAAATTTGGGTCCAGAATCACAGGGCACGAAGTGGAAGAAGTATGGCATATATTTAACATTTTTTTTTTTTTTTTTTAGTTAGACTTTGTTTTACAAGATGTCTGGGTATGCTTTCATTTAATAAATGATGATTCTCAGGTTAGCACTTTTCTATTCCCTTCTGCTGTTTCATGGTAAAGGTAGCAAACCTTTTCATCACCAGGGAAATTACATATTTTTACTCTTTTGGGTTCCATGTTTTGAAATATTTTTCTCCTATCAAACTAAACTTTTAAGGAATAATTAATTTCCTCCAATAATTGGTTCATCAGCATCACGTATGATGTCAGAGCTTCTGATAAGTATGAGACAATCAGGATTATTCAACGAATTGATAAAATTCAAAATCAAAGAAAGCAGACTGCTCATTGCAGCCTTTGTAAGAAATGTAAAATTTCCATTAGGCTTTTTGAAACATCAACATTATCAGAATACCCTGTTTTTAACTTTGTGAAGGCCTAGCAGTCTGGGGATCTCATGGTTGGGAATTGCTGCATCTAAGGATTTGAAGGGGCAGAAATTGGGCAGAGGCTGGGCTGGCCAGCAGGGAAAAACAGCAAGCACCCAGTGTTGGTTATATTTAAGAGACTAGGGTCCTCACTTTAAGCTACATTAGTACCACACAGGGCATCCTGGTCTGACAGATTAAGGCAGATTATCAGCTAACTGTGGAGAGCAACATCATGACTTTGTTTTAAGTTCAGCATTTATCTTTAAAAAATATGTATGTGTTCAATAGATATGTATATATGAGTGTGTGCACACATGTATGTGCTCACACACTCACACACAGCCTCTGAATTAGTTACAATAAAACCTGCATCAGTGAAGAGGTACTCATGGAGTGCCTTCAATAAAAAAGTCACTGTGTGTTATGCGATAACATTGAACAGACTCCAGACAGCCTCTTATCTTAGATATACAACAACGTAGCATAACTCAAGCCTAAAGGAGAGGTTAAAGCATTAGGTAACAGTAGCAACAGTAGCATGTTAGTGGAGTAATAACTCTCCTGGAGGATAACCTAGGATGGGTTTTATTGAATTCAGTTTATTTAGCTGGGATAAACCCAGATAGGCATCTCATTTACAAGAAGGTGCTAGCAAGAGGGCAGGTTATTACAAGCACATTTAGAAGATAAGCAATAGAAAATTGAATAAAATCAGACATCAGGAAGGGAGCAGAAGTGGTTCCTGGTTCAACTAACTTCTTGCCTTGGAAAGGTCTGTATTTACTCCAAATAAAAATAATAATTGCCTTCCCAGACATCCTCAGGGATGAATCGGTATATTGGCTCTTAGGAACCTGTTAAATTACCCTTATTACAAGCTTGCTTTATGGCTAATTGAAGGTTTGTGGGTTTTTTTTGGTGGGGGGTTTTCAAGTGTATTTTCTTTGTTTCTCTGCTCTTTGGAGGATTATTCAATGTTTCTTCATAATAGTTCTTTTAAAAACATGACAATAGTTGTCATTGTTTAATTTCCCCAGCTCCCCACACAAATCAATCAACTGTAAAATTGAATTGATATTATTTTTCCACCCCCTCTAATACTTATTTTTTCTGTTTTCAAGGGTGGTTGTCTCCTTCCCTTCCTCCCTTTTTTCCTTCCTTCCTCCCTCTTTTCCTTCTCTTCCTTCCTTCCTTCCTTCCTTCCTTCCTTCCTTCCTTCCTTCCTTCCTTTCCTTTCCTTTTCAAATTTAAATCTGATAGATGTTTACTTGGTTATTTTTATATGTGAACTTTTGTCCTAGGCACTGCTGCTGATATGTGTAAATGCGTGGACTCTGCTCCTTGAAGTAACTCCTGGATCGTATGCTTTGTCCAAGAGATCAGACCAAACATATGACTGGTGGAAACACTCAGTTGACCATTCTAGTTGGTGGTTTTGAATCCAGAGTTATCCTTTATGACACAGAAGAGTCATGTCTCAGTTGAGTTGTCTTTGCAATAAAATACCATGCATGAGGACTGTACGTTATTCAGTGATAAACATTGATCAATTAAAAATGTGTCCCTGCACTCAGGCATCTGCTGACAACATCCTGTACCACTCCCCATTACTTAGAGTACTTCTCTTCCTCATGCTTACCATTGCCTTCTACTCCTATGTGTGGTTTCTGGGGTGTGTGTGTGTGTGTGTGTGTGTGTGTGTGTGTGTGTGTAGAGGTGGTCATAGAAAGGAAAAGTATTTGCATTAGAGGTGGGATAATATTGTGCTATAGTAACGGATAACATTTTTGTTTCTGTTATTTCATTTTTACCAGATTTCTTCGCATCCTTCCCTTAAGGACTTGGATTCTCTCTGAAAATGCTCTTTTTAATAGGCCTTTATTTGGAAGTTGGTTTTCTAGAGAAAACATGTCTATTTGCCTGATAGCTCACTTCTTTGGGTGCTTCATCTTTTCTCTTGTCTCGTTTAGGCTCCTTTTTCCCCCCCTAAAGATCATGTTTTCAAGTTAGAAAATGTTTGTTAAGTGTCTACTTTGTGAAAGCTACGGTATACATCACAGAGGATGGTAGAAAATGAATACAAAAAGGGCCCTCTCTTCTGAGATCTCACAGTCTAGAGGGAGAGACAGGTACATACACAATTAACTCCAATATGGGGTAGAATGTGTGAAATACTTTATTTAAGAAAAAAAAAGTGTACTCTTAGTTGGATTAAGTATAGACCTATCTAAAGGAGTTTAAGGGGGCCGTCATATATTTTTACTTTTTTAAATCTTGTTTCCTTAAAATCTTATAAAATCAAATTGGTGGCTGTTTTTACCACATCATCCATTCACTTAAAAAAAAAACACAAAAAAACTTTATTGAGGTGTAATTTACATACCATAAAATCCACCCATTAAAAGTATGTAATTCAATAATTTTTGGTAAATTTACCAAGTTGTGCAGTCATCACCTTCATCCAATTTTACAATTTTCCCATCATACCAGCCAATAAGAGCCCTCATTCCCACTTATAGTTAATCCTCATTTCCAGTCCCAGCTCCAGGCAAACACTGTTTTACTTTGTCTCTGTAGGTTTACCTTTGGTGGATATTTCATATAAATGGAATCATACAGTAGGTGGTTTTTAGTGTTGGCTTCTCTCAGTATAGTGTTTTTGAAGTCCATACATATTGTAATGTGTGTTAATATTTTATTCCTTTCCAGATTGCTGAATAGCATTCAAATGTATGGATATAGCAGATTTTATTCATCCATTCACATTTTAATCCTCAGATACTTTTCTTTCTGCTTCCTCTCTCTCTCCCAGTAGAGAACTATATAAAATTACATTATCTCAAACATATTCCAGAATCCTGTCTCAGTCCATGCCCAACTGCTATTTCTCTAGGAAAATCTGATTAAAGTCTTTAAACATTGTTAGCACTCCAGGTTGTCTCTATGTAGATGGGGAAGTGGTGTGGAGAGTGGGTAGAAAGCTCTCACCCACAATTCGTTTTTTATTGAAAGTTAAAAAAAGAGTCTGATTCTAATAATATATTTACCTTTTAAGCAGAGGAATACACTCTGACTTCTGGAAATAGGACATAAATTAACCTTTGGAAGTCATCAGAACATAATACTCACGCGAATGCTTCTGCTGAGTCGGTTACCTTTCAATGACCGCTGTGCCCATTATCAGCCATGTTCGAGTTTTCTGGTATGTGGTATGCACTCAACATTTTAAGGTGTTAGAGACATTTCCTTCTTTTAGTGTAAGGCAGGGTGACCCAACGTCTCTGAAAGGTAAATACAAACCCACTCTCTCGTTTGAAAGAGTTATTGAGCTGTGTTTACAGTGGGTCCCCTTTGTCTGCAGTGCACATACTTTACATTTTCTTAAAGGTAATGGGCTACCTGCCAATGACATTTCACAGTTCTCAAGCTGCACGGTTTCTTCAGGAATATAATTCCTCATCTGCTTTGCCCTTTCCCTTTGAGTTTTACGTTTCATCCTTGCTCTGTACAATGCACCAATCAACACAGATTCAGGCAACTCCTCATTTCTCCTTCCTTTGATGACCTTGGAGCTCTTCATCTGGCCAGTCGATCACGCCCAGAGGAATGTGGTGGGACGTGCCTCTGCAGTGGTGCCGGAAAGCCCAGCTTGCTGCTGTATTGTTTTATAATTTCTTCCCTTCTCCTCCTCCTCATACCCCTTCTGCTCTTCCTTCCCCACCTTAGAGAAAGAGAGAGAGAGAGAGAGAGAGAGAGAGAGAGAGAGAGAGAGAGAAGAAAACCATGAATAACTTTAAATGAAATAAATTGGGCATTGTTATTACAGGAAAGCTTTATACAGAATCTGCTAATATACACACCATTCTTTTACACAATAACTTCTCTTTCATCACTCTTCTCTACTTGGCAAACAGAGTAGTTCTACCTTCTCAGTCCCACCCTATTTTGTACTCATGCAAAAAAGTCAACAGAGCTTCCTTTTGTTTTGTTTTTGTTTTTGTTTTGCTTGTTGGCTTCATTCTGGGTCCCAGCATAAAGCAACAGGCTGGAGGGCACGTTTGCTGGTAACCTCTGTAGAGGGAGCTCTCGTGTTTCATATGTAGAGCTTGTGGCTTTCTCACAGCATTTCACTGAGAGTGGATTCTGGAAGAAGCCAAACAGCCTTCCTCTGAGGCACTGAAATGGTAATGGAGACCCTATCAAAGTTTAGGGAGATGTTATGGCAGATTGGCTGGCATCCCTTTCCTGAAAATGTGTTTTATAAAAAACCAGCCACTAGAACCCTACGATCAATAAGAAGTTTCCTGAGTACTGAGTTAAGCCTCCTCATGGGCACCCTGAAAATACCGAGCAAGCTTCGGATGTTCTATGTGCATCACTTCTCTTATTTTCAGGGATAATCACACCTTTCTACATTTTCTTATATCTTCTACTTCAGAAGTGCATCATAAATTCCCAAGGATGAGCTTTATTAAGAATGAGCTTTATTAAAAGTGATTCTTAAAAAATATTTAAAAATAAAAATGAACAATTTACCTGGATATTTTGAATTTGCAAAATGACTGATGCTTTGCAATGGAAGACTTTCTTATGCAAATTTTTTTTAAATTTATTTTTTAAATTTATTGGGGTGACAATTGTTAGTAAAATTACATAGATTTCAGGTGTACAGTTCTGTATTACATCATCTATAAATCCCATTGTGTGTTCACCATCCAGAGTCAGTTCACCTTCCATCACCATGTATTTGATCCCCCTTACCCTCATCTCCCACCCCCCACCCCCTTACCCTCTGGTAACCACTAAACTATTGTCTTATGCAAATTCGAAGTTGCAGATGAGCTCCAAATGGGATCCCTGACTCATGATGGAAACAGACAAAGGATCGGAGCATTTCACAGTACTCTAATGGCTATTTTAATATTTCTCATCTGTTCTTAATTTGGGATAGACATAATCTCTTCTGGGCTAGGACTTGCTACTTTTAGTATTATTTTTAGTTATTAATAAAACTTTCTCAATGTTTTGACTCCCAACTAGAGCTAAGAAATATTTAGCAAAAGCTAAAGAGTCAGCTGAATACCGAAGGAGTCAGATCAATTCAGTTCAACCTTTTTTGTCCCTGCTGCAGGCGAGGCGCTGAGTTGAGGATCATGGAGGATAGAAGGATGAAGAAGGAACAGAAATTTATCTCAGGGAGCTACCAGGCTGGTTAGGAATCTGAGGTTAGCATTTCCATCCAAGACATGAAGAAGGTACAAATAAAGTGTTTGTGTGGGTTCAGTTTATGGTAACCTAGGAAACATAAAAGCAAAGTTGTAGTTTAAAAAATATGTGCTTAGAGATAGAAATTTCTCTTAAGATCGATGACCAGTCCTTTTTTTTTTTTTTTCATCTTTTGTGCCTCATCCATAGTGGGTGCTTGGGTTACTTTATTAGGATGAGCAACAGTTTATGAGAGCCAGACAGAAAGACTGTGATTTACATCACTTCTCTCCTAAATATCAGTGCAAAATCCATGTGGAGGCTTGACTGTTGAAAAAAAATTGTAGACACATTTTTGTGGTTTGAGTTTGGGTTCATCGACAAGATGATTTTAGAGTTAAGTGTGTTGATGAAAGGACCATAGATCTTAAGAAATAAAAGGATTATAAACAAATTGATCCAATTCCTTGTTTTCAAATAGGTAAGGTGTTTTTATTCTCCATTTCATGGACACTATCCAGAGAGTAAATATATCACCTAAAGTTGCATGCACAGGAAAGCTAGATTCCTGGCCTTCTACATCCCATGAGAAAACTGTTCCACCTCAGCACATTTTGTAGATGAGAAAAGTAAACCACAGAGTTGCTGTGCATTGATAGAAAACTCTCATTTTTGTTTTTGGGTTTTTTGCCTATCAATCTAAATGTCTATCTATAAAATAATGCTATTCTTGGAGATCTTTGTTGTCCTCTATTATCATTACTTATTTAAGATTTGTACCACATCAATGTCCAAAAAATTTTGAAATATGTTGCAACTTTATACACATTACAGAATAAAACACCTAAAAAGTGGAGTAAACTTTTTTTTTGTAAATCAGAGAAAGAGTTAGCAGGCATATAAGTGGCAAACACTAATTATTCCAGAGGATAGAATTTAGTTTTGAGTTTCTTGGCAGATGAAATAAAATTATAAGCATGTGGGGCTATATTATTCCTATTATCTTAACGGTTAGCTTTAAATTGAGTCCCCCAATTTAATAGAACACAAAAAGGGGGAAGAAAGTATTTTTAATAGATTTCATGGAGTATCCTTCAAGTTTTTTCTTGTATAAAGCATTAGAGTAAGAATAAATGTGTAAGAACAATTACTCTCCAGCACATGTGTGCACATGTTTTAAAAGGATGATGGTAGAGAGCATTTTTCTGAACATGCAACATGTAGTGGGAAAGTTTCTCTTTTGTGGGAGTGGTGGTCCGAGGTCTTTCCCTAATTGTTTTTAGACTACCTACTTTTTATCTCAAAAGGACATCAGTACTGGCAGTTTTTCAGACACAAAACTGTGAGACATGGGGCTAATCCTATTTGGATTATGATGAGGAATCAATCAAAATATATAATGTTTATGAAGATGCTTTGAACACTACGAGTGACATAGAAGTGTAAGGTATTATGACTATATAAACTCTTGGCTCCTTTCTCTGTTTATTTAAGGGTTACACAGGCTTTGTTTACTATCTCAACATCGTCATCTTTTCAAATGAAACACAAGGCATACTTCAGCCACCTGAGATTAAATAAACCCTGCAACAGAGCAGAGTCTCTAGCCTCCTTTCTGCCTGTCACCATTCAGGTTCTGTTCTGGAAATGGCCCAGTGGTGATGTGTGGGAAGTCAGCCCTTTGTGTTTGTTTTTGGTGTTTGACCTGAATCTTGGTCACCGGTTGGCCCCCTTCTTCCTAGATGAACCTCTTCTATTTTTTCATGATTGGGTGACAAAAATTAGACAAAAATATCAAATGAACATCCCAGAGCACTTGCAATGGTTCCTGAATCAACTTTTAAAAAAACAAAAACCTTTCCAATCACTCAGAGTTCTGAACATAATCGGTTGGTTCCCAGAAGTACAATAAAAGGAAACCAGAAGTATTTTAGTCCCTGGTTGTTTATGAATCAACCTGAATTTCTTTTTCAGACTTTGAAGGTCACATAATCAAATCATGTGGAACCACAGAGGGAGATTCCCCCTTTCCATCCGTTCTCCTCCCCACCCCTTTTCCCAGTACTCTGTCAGAAGTGAGGTTTTACTAGATTTAAGTAGAACATCGTCCAGAATATCCAGGGCAGTTTGTATATCCAAAATACCCATTTAAGCAAGTCACAATGAAAGCTGCCTTGAAAATTACTGGAAAGGAAGAAAAAGTGAGCAGTAAAACGGGTCTTTGTGTACTTTAGTGTAAAGTAGTGCTGTTTCTCTCCTAGTACACAAGCTTGGGAATTCTGTTGGTCTCAGTGGGAACCCAAGGAAGAACAGTCTACACTCATCTCTCCGAGTAAGCCAGGGTACTTTACATTTGGAATAAAGCCAGTGAGGCATGGGACTATAGGGCATGGAATTGGATTTATGTAAGATGTGGATTATTACGCCTGAGTTTTAGACACACACAAGAAGGTGAAAGAAGAAATAATGACATTTATTATTTTCCAGAGCTCTAATCTAAAAGCCCTCAGTATCCTCACTATAATGTAACATTTAGAGAACACAGCAAAAATGTTGGCATATTGCTTAACACATATAGGTGTATGAATAATGTAAATTCTCTTCCCTGCCTCTTTCCTTTTCACTGCATACAATTATCAAATAGTATAATTCTGATTTTACTTTGCAGATTAGTCAGTAATATGTCTGTGACTATTTTATAATGTAAACAATTTCATATTACTTATATTTCTTTTTTTAGGAGTTAGTGAATAGCAAAGAGATGTTTTTCTAATTAATAAGTTTGATATGTAGTTCCAGAAACGCCCCCCATACCTCTTATATCCAACTGATACACCTAAGCATAAGTTTTAAAGTATTTAAAATAAGAATTAAGATATATCAATTGCCAACTCTGCAAGGCCTTGTAATAGGTGCTGTATATTAGGTATTCCACTTAATCCTCAAAATACCCTAAATGTGAGTATGATTATTTCCCATATCCATATAAGAAAGTAAGGTCAGAGAGCTCTTACCCGTGTCTCACAGTAAATGTCAAAGCTGCTGCTGGTATGAACCTAAAGTCCAAGTTCTTTCCACCTCACCACAATGCCAAGATGGTACTGAAAGTCCAGAGAACCAGAGTGAGAGATCTTCTCACTGCCTTACAAAACTGGGTTTCTTCAAGAGTGTCTGAAGGAGAACAATTCTACCAAATGTAGACAGGTCTAGGGCGTGGAGTTATGGTAATCATTTCCCCTCCACCCTCATCAACTGTATCTTGGATTTTTCTCAGGGCTAGGGAGACTCCCAGTAATCGAAGTCAAACAGGGCCCTGATGTTTGCAGGTTTGTCTTGAGACAAAATGGGGAGGGAAGAGCAGGGTAGCAGAAGTGAGATTATAAAGGAGTGTCTTCAAACCTTTCTAAGAGAGGATTCAGCATAAAGAAAGGGGTGTCAGGTGTGGTGAATTTGACTCAGTAATTAGGCAAATCAAGTTGCAGTGGAGAAAAAGTGCAGTTCTATGAATAGCCAGCTTGGTTTTTCTTGAATCTGTCCCTACCCTGCTGCTCTGAAGGGCTCTGTGTCTCCTGAAGTGGGAAGGGCTATCTGTGTAATAGAAGGTACTGTTCCGTGAGCCAGTGTTCCAGAATTTCTGAGCTCAAGCTTCCCTGCAATTGTGCTCTCTAGCAGTGGGAGCTTGCCACGGATGGGGGTGGGAGGGTACTATTCTCATTTTGTAGCCAATTGCTGAGTAGCCAAATGTCTGGAGGATTGAGACTAGTACCCAGGGTTAATCCTCAATCAAGGAAGACAGAGGTCAACAGGGGTGTACTGTGGCCATGGACATGTGGCAGGGAGCAACAAAGTCAGCAGTGCAGAGAGCCTGGATTCCCAAATCTTCAGGGGGGGTAGTCAAGACTCACTCTAGACTGATTCATAAGAATGTCTGGAACCTCCCAAGGGACTTCAAGAAATAATTCAAGGGGCCAGCCCAGTGGCTCAGGCGGTTAGAGCTCCATGCTCCTAACTCCGAAGGCTGCCGGTTCGATTCCCACATGGGCCAGTGGGCTCTCAACCACAAGGTTGCCAGTTCGATTCCTCGACTCCCGCAAGGGATGGTGGGCTCTGTCCCCTGCAACTAAGATTGAACACGGCACCTTGAGCTGAGCTGCCCCTGAGCTCCCGGATGGCTCAGTTGGTTGGAGCGCGTCCTCTCAACCACAAGGTTGCCAGTTTCGACTCCCGCCAGGGATGGTGGGCTGTGCCCCCTGCAACTAGCAACGGCAACTGGACCTGGAGCTGAGCTGCGCTCTCCACAACTAAGACTGAAAGGACAACAACTTGAAGCTGAATGGCACCCTCCACAACTAAGATTGAAAGGACAACAACTTGACTTGGAAAAAAAGTCCTGGAAGTACACACTGTTCCCCAATAAAGTCCTGGTCCCCTTACCCAATAAAATCTTAAAAAAAAAAAAAAAAAAAAAAAAAAAGAAAGAAATAATTCAAGCTGAGTGGAGAAAAGCATCTTGAAAAAGGGTTAGGTTTCTTCTATACAGGTGGGGGCCATGAGCCCATAAGAGTTGGCCATGAATGTTACTATGTCTGCCTAGACAGGGGAGTCCTGGAGTTACTCTAGGTACATGAGCAATGAAAATCTAGAATAGCAAGATTGGCATATAGTGAGTAGGTATTAATGTCTCATGGGCCCACACAACCTTAGCCAGATAAGCAGGACAAAAATCCCCAGTGGCTGTGTTCATCACCCACCCCTAAAAGCAGATCCCTCTCAATCCCTGGCTTGACTACTCCCTGGATTGAGGGCCACAGAGAGGTGCTTGAGTTGGCTATTGTCTTATGTAGTGTCTGGTGCGCAGTGGCCACTTAAATATACTATGAAATCAGGCTTGATAATTGTAAGCAGAGCGGCTCATCCTGACCCTGCTCTCTCTAAAGGTAATGAGATAGCCAGAGGCAAAGCCTTGGAGGTGAGTAGTGTGGTTGTGTAGCCACAAAGAAGCCCTGGGGAGTGCTGGTGTGAGGTTTAGTGAGAAGGAACGCTAGTGCATACACTGATGGGACATATAGGTCCCGAGGTAAGTGTGAAGGTGTGAATCAGCCTTGATAGCACCCCTGTGAGATGTCCAGTGAGCACAGCTTCTCAGGTCTCTTCACTTCCTCACCGGATGTGGTCTTGGCTTCTTATCTACCACATTCTGCCTGCCCAGAGTAAAATCTCGACAGGTAGGCCCAACAGTGGGAAGGCCCAGGTCAGGTTACAAAACCTTTATACCCCCTCAGCATTCCAACTCAAGCAAAATGACATCTGGGCTCTTATCTTTTATTGGTACATGGACCCCTTTGGCAATCTGGTGAAACCTATGTACTCCTTAGCAGAACAATGTTTTTAAATGCATAAAACAATATACTTAGAGTTACAAAGGAAGCCAATTTTATGGAAATGGAGTCTGAAATATTTGAAAGGACTTCAAGAAATAATTAGGACCACGTGGAGATAAGGATCTTAAAATAGGGGTGGGTTCCTCTAATGTAGGTAGGGGCTTACATGATAAAAGTATTTAAAAAAATATTTGTGATATAAAAGATATGTGCTTTTTAATAATGTGATAAATAACAAGACTTACCAGCAAGCTTAATAGTTACCAATAATTCTAAGTAGTGATGATCATGAATTGTATTTTGAGATATCTGTTATAACTGAAATGTGATTCGAAAACTTTGTTTTTTCTATTGGTGACAAAAATCACAGATACTGTAATACTAAAGTGGTGTGTTGCCTGCATTCATAATTGGAGGAAATACTAAATTTCAATTAAAGGTAATGAAAATAAAAATGAACTTTGCTCCTATTCTGTTTCAACAGACACCAAATTCTGTGTGTGGACCACAGATTAAGACCTCCTGCCTTATGAGGTCAGACAATTAAGTTCGCAAACTCATCCTAGAAAAGTGCTACACACCTCATTGCTGAATATCACTACAGTCACCTTCGAAGTACTCCCCTTGAGAAGCTATGCACCAATGCCAGAGCTGAGTCTACCCTTCAAAGCAATTTTGGAACTCTTTTTCTGGAATGGCCATCAGAGCTATCATTGTATTACCCCTGATATCCTGAATGTCATCAAAATGTCTTCCTTTCAATATTTCTTTCATCTTCGGGTAAAGAAAGAAGTCATTGGGGGCCAGATGAGGTGAGTAAGGAGGGTGTCGCAATATAGTTATTTGTAAAAACTCCCTCAGACAGTGCCATGTGAGCTGATGCACTGTTGCGATGCAAGAGCTCCTTCAGGACCATTTTTGTACACACCTTTCTCGTGCCAAGATTTTCAGTTAAGATTTTCCTAACTGTTTCTCTATTGATATTTACTTGGTCTGCTATACTTCTCATAGTCAGCCGGCGATTTTGAGGCACAATTCTACGAATTTTTGCAATGTTTTTATCAGTTCTGCTCGTTACTGGCTGCCTGACCTCTCTTCATTGGTGATGAATTCTCTCCCCTCAGAAAAATGTTTAATCCATTTGTACACTGTCGTTTTCTTCATGGCATTATTCCCATAAACTTGGCCTAACATGTCCCTGATTTCACTTCCATTCTTGACAAGTTTAACAAGAAATTTAATGTTTGTTCATTGCTCTAATTCAAGCTCAGACATTCTTGTGATGACGCACAAAAACACGCAACAACAATAATGAACGCCACTCAGTAAGACACTGTCACATGTTGACATGAACACAGCTGTGAGACACTGATATATCAAGGTTATGGAACCTTACCAAGCTGTTTGTACAGCGCCGCCAGTGTAAGAACATGGTGGCAAGTTCGTGAACCTAATTGTCAGACTTCGTATGTGTTTGTAGAAAATGTGTTAAGAAGTCACATACCTGGTTCTGGGTACATTTTCTTATCTCAACACCAATACCACTGAGCTACAGTGTCCCCAGTTATATAATAATGATGAGGCAATTCCTGGCTCAACTATAAGGGCCATCTATGGACATGTGAAATGAGTTATCTCCAAAGCCTTGGAGGACTGAACAGGACCAGACAGGTGCAGGCACTAGGTCCAAGCACAAATACTGTGTCATTTATGGTGGGCAAAGGAAAGTTCTAGTCATTCTATAAGCTGATGTGATACCACAAAGTAGATAGCTGGACAAGACTAGTTTGAGTCAATTCTAGAAAGAATGAGAATGATTAAAGGAAGCTAGGACCCTAATCTGAGTACACAGTGGAATGCTGGGAAGTATGTGGGATTTGGACTTGAGTCCTAGTTCCACCCCTGACAGCTGAGTGAACTTAGGTAAGTCAAACAGTTCTCTACTTTATGTTTTTGGTACCCATTGGTAAAATGGGGCTAATACCTCAGAAGGGTTTTGTGATGGACTCATACAGTAATACACATAAAAGCCTGTTGTGTAAACTATAAAGCACTGTACATACTATACGTTTTATTATTATCCTGTTACAAACTGTCTCATGCTTAACTTGACTCAAAATCACTGGGCAGCAGTTACAATGCAACACTCTCACTGAAGTTTGCAAGTTGAGGCAGGTACCTTGTGGTTTCTGTTACTTTGCCCTCTCTGGGGACATTGCCATGACTGGCAGCTCTGCCAGACTGACTGACTCTACTATCCAAAGGCCAGTAAAGGTGACCTTTGGTTCTTCTGAGAGTCCCGTGCCCTTGTTTTTCTGAGGAAACTCCCTTTGACCTCCTATTCCTCTGGCTTTCCTTTCTCTTAGCTTCCCTTCCCTCCACTGGTGCTGGCCTCGGTCCAGCGCCCTGGGATGGAGGTGAGGGGTGGGCGGACTGGCTGGGTGGGCAGGGGAGAGAATAGAATGGTGGGAGGAGAGGAGAAAGGTTCTAACCCTGTGGCTGCCTCCCCAGGCCTGCAGGGTATGGTTTCCATAGAGAGACAGCAGCAAGAGTCCACGGAATAAAGTGTATTGAAGTCATTCAGCTTTGAACACTTCCTGTATACTTTTTAGCTGCCCATGACATCATTTTGCTGGGCGACTCAGAACAATAGGCGGGGGAGGTCTGAAATTGAACCGAATCTACAAAGAGACAAAAACAGTAAGAAGTTGAAACAAACTGCCACAGTCGATGTGGACATTCCCAGACTAACTGGGAAAGAACTGGCCCTCGAGTTTGCAAAGATGGTCCGAGAGAGCACCCCTCAGCCCACCAGCCCCCACATGCCCTCTCAGAGCCTGTGACCTCTCTCTGTGGAAAAACAACAGCAGACACACAGGGAAAGTCATGTGACTTCCAAACTGTTCATCCATCCAAGTTCAATAAATTAGCAGCCAAAAATTTTAATCAGATATTTAATCTTTCCTCCCTGTAAGGGAGATTGGGTGTTTACTATGGCTCTAGGCCAGGTTAATCTCAGAGAAGAAAGATTGCTTGCCGCGTCCTTGGTGCCGGAAGGCCCTAAGAAGTCACTTTTGCCTGTTGAGCCCTCCTCAACCAGTAGGTTAGCCCTTGTCCCTTGTAACTCTCTGCAGTTTGCATCAGGACTGAACAGTGACTGGGCAGGGGATTTCCACATCTTAAAAGCAGGTTCGGATAGGGAACAACCAAATGAAGACATGCAAAAATCAATACAGGGATAGTCTTCTCTGATGATTGTTCTCAGTCTCCCCCATCCTCCCATCCTTCCCTCCTCCCTCACCTTCTCCTCATCCTAATCCCAGAGTTGTCCCCATGGAGTAGCAGTGCTTGAGGGAATCCTGCCACAGAGCTCCTAACGCTGGTAACAGGACTTATCTAATTTATGAATAATTAACTGATATCTACATTGCTGACTATGATTGAAATTTATTAGTTCATTCAACAAATAAATATTGAGTGTCAGGCACTCTTCTAGGCTCTTGAGACAAATCAAAGAACAAAAGAGACAAAATCATATGTCCTCAGGCAGCTTATACTCTACTGGTGGGAGACAGATACTTAACAATAAACATGATAAATCAGCTCATAATATAAAATTAGAAGGTGGCAAATGCTATGAAGAAAAGAAATGCACCAGATAATGTGGGCTGGACATGTGTGTAGAGGGACATTATTTTGTAAAATAGTTCATTACAACATTCCCATGGTGGGCCCCTGAGAATGCTACTTCAGTGGGATGTTAATAGATGCCCTGGAAGTGAGGTGAGGTATTGGCTCCATGGTTAAGGAATGTAAAATGAGTCAGAGGGAAGAGGTGAGAAGCAGAGACATTTTGGAGGCTATTGTAGTAACTGTGAAAGACCGTGAAGCTTGGAAGCAACTGTGAGTAGAAATGGAAATGAAAAGCCATGTGGGAGAGACATCCAAAGAGAGGAGAAGAAACAGCTTGGCTCTGGCTGGACAGGGCACAAACTCTAAATATCTAGACTTTCCCAGTGTCCAGTTTTGAGCCTGAGTGACTATGAGAAGAATGGACTTTTAACCCAAATGCGAAAGTAAAGAAAGGTATGTTTGGGGAGTTTAATTAGATGTCAAGTTTTCAGATTCAGACACAACAGTCATGTTTGTGTTGGTGGTGGATAAAACCATTGGATTGATAGAAAAAGTAGCAAGTGACAGATACTAAGAAGTGATTGAGAGGTAGGAATATAGAATAGTGCTGTATCTCAGGAATATGACAAGCAGTGGTTTTAAACCCGTGCTTCTTAAACTTTGCTCTCATGGATTATTTTGGGAGATGTAGAGACTCCAATTCCCAGGCTGCATCCTATACTGTTGTATCAGAATCTCTGGGGTTGGGACTCCAAAATCAGTAGTTGTTAAAGCTCTCCAGGTGATGGTGATTTGCAGTCAAGGCTGAGAACCATGTTTTAAAGCAGGAAGAATGATTAACAGCTGCAGAGAGATGAAGACAAATGAGGATTGAAAAAAGATGGTCAAATTTGGAGAGTAGGAGAGCGTTAATGGACCTTTCTAGAACGGGTTGCTATTTAACCTGTAATCCCCAGGCCACAATAGCGGTGTCATGTGGGAGCTTTTTAGAAATGCAGAACCTTGGCCCCACCTCAGACTGAATCCAAAGCTGCACTTTAACAAGATTCCCAGGTATTTACAAATACTGAGGCTTGGGGCCCCACCTCAGTCCAACTAAATCAGAATTTCCAGGGTGGGGTCCAGGAATTAGTATTTTAAAAAAACTTCCCAGGGATCTTAACATTTATTCAGGTTAGAGAACCAGTGATTTAGAGTAGTACTTCTCAAACTTTAAGTGCATATGGGTCACATTGATCTCCTTGAAATACAGATTCTAGGTAAGTAGGTCTGGGGTGGGGCCTGAAATCTACATCTGTGACAACTCTCAAATGAGGATGATGAGGCTGGTCCATAGACCACATTGTGGATGAAAAAGAGGTGTTGTAGTAAATCTGACCTAAAGTCACCTCACAGGTGATCTGATAATAAAGTCCTAACTGGGCAGGTCATGGTGGGTAGTTCAGGTATATAACTTCTTTAGTAAAAGGCTTACTTTTTTTGCCTTAAGCAAGTCCTGTCCATTGTTTCTGTGCATCTAGATTAACACACCTTTCAAACACCTTTTTCAGGCCCCCTGGAAGCATAACTACCTTCAAGAGAGCACATAATCATCTTAACTATCCTGTAATCCAATCCCCACCTTGCTTTCTCCCACCTTTATGTAATCTTCCTTATGTTCCTGTCTTAATTCTCAATGCATAAAATAAACTACACTATCATTCTGAGAAGCATTCTCTCTTTGGCTCGTATAAACTCTAATAAAGTCTTATAAAAATTTCCCATAGGTTTAGACATTCTTACAGCAACAACACTTGCAGTAGCTATGCTCTGGGACAGTGGTTCTTGCAGTGCCCCTGGACAAGGACGTCAATATCACCTGGTAACTTGTTAGAAGTAAAATTCGCAGCCCTAATACAGACTTAATAAGAAGTTTAGGGTTGAGACCCAGAAATCTGTGTTTTAACAAGCCATCTAGATGTTGAAGAGTGAATGAGTAATGATAAAATGGCATATATAGGTCTATTACTCACTCTCTTGTTTTCAGTAATTGCTGGTACATGGAACAAGAGAGCTAGAACCATATCATTCGATAAGGTGAAATTTCTCCAGTGTGGGTGGAAGAAGGCATATCAAAATTCCTGTGTGGTGGTGTCAAATATTCATCATGCCCAGGACCTGTTGCTTACTTTCTCCCTGCTCCCCAGTTGTAACCCTTCTGATGCAACCTCTCTCCTAAGGGTGTTTGCAAGGCCAGGGGAGTCCTGAGCAGCTGAAAAACCAGGTGGAAAGAAGTCCATAGAGAAGAAGGAATATTAGATGCTGGAGAACAGACAATTGGTGGCTCAGAGCCCAGAGCAAGGGAATGAAAACGGATTCATAATCTGAGGAAGAAGGATTCATTCTGAAAAGGATGATGAAAGCCACTTCTTAAAAAGAGGAGGGTGTGGGTGAAGATAAGGACAACTTTTGAGGCAGAGAGAAGAGTATGCTAAAAGAGAGAGAAAGTGAAAATAACTGCTATCATTTGCCACCTAACTGCCAGCCATTGTACTAGTTGTTTTACACACACAAGGCCCTAGTCCCTCACAAAAACCCTACAGGGTAGCTTTCCAGTCTATTGTTGCTATTCAATAGGTAAAGACATTTAGGCCAAAATGAGATTAGTAACTTCCCCATGGTCACATGGATAGTAAAGGACAGAGCTGAGATTGGATCCTGGTCTTTCTGTCACCAAGGACCATATTCTTTGCACTCCACCAAATTAGATATTGGGATTAAATATTGGGAAATTGGGGAACTTTTTACTGGATGTATTTATTGTTGGTTGGGTAGGTGTTAATGATAACACATGACTTGAAGGGTCAAGGCACAGGTGAACTAAAATGGTATAAGGAGTTAGAGTTTCCTTTTTCTGGATTATAGTCAGATACCATTAACGATGTGACTTTTATGATGGGCTTTCTTCCAGTTTCTGATTTATAAAATAAAGTATTTGGATCTTCTGAACTTAGAAGTTCTAGATATTTACAAAAATTCCATGGTTTGAAGATTCTGTGAGTGAGAAGTACAATCAGTACAAGATGAATTCAAGAACCACTGAGTAGCACTAGGAGCCCCCTGAGGTCAAGATAGCATGGCTCTTGAGTGCAGAGTCCTCAGAGTTGGATGACTTGCTGCTGTAAATCAGTGAAAGGGTTAGAATGAAGATGTTACATGGAAAGGAGATGATTGTCAGAGAAATGTTCAAGAGGACTTTGAGAACACAAGGCTGGTTCTGAGCTGGAGGGTTGAAATGGTGGACAGAGCAGGTCAGGAGTGTAAGGTGACCTACTTTGCTAGTTAGAGCTGTGCTGAAATGCGTGTTGTAGGAGTCCAGGCTATAGTCCACGCTATGAGACTTCGGCTGATGGAACGAGAAAGGAGGAAAAGCATGAATAGGCCAGATGTCAACTGAGGTCAAATAGCAGAGGGAGAAATAATATTCAAGGAAATAGTGGAAGCAGTTGAAAAGCCACTTTGTGATTCTGAAGTAAGAGATTCGACCAAATGGTCTCTAGGAACCCTTTTAGGTCTTTCTAGTATTTTACCATGCCAGTGAATCTTTGGTGAATAAATGACTGCCTCACCCCCAAGAGAAGATTTCATAAGGAATCTAAGCTTTTATTTGGAAATATACCTCCTTTCATTAGGCATTCTAAACATGGCACTAAAGCATACCACTTTAAGGGGAAAAGTTTTTTCTTATTTCATTTTATCTTTTGATAAAGTGATCAATTATAAAGGCTGAATGACAACAAATAAGCAGGTTACATCTACATTTTAGGCAATGGCTTGACAACTTTTTAATTAAAATGTTACAACCTCTGCATCGTTTCCTTGTATGAAACATATAATCTCTCAATTCTTGTAAACATTCTTTCCCAGATCTTTGATTGCCACAACCTAATTGTGTTTGTTCACATGACTTGATTAGGATGATGAATATCATATCAGGTTGGTGGACATTCTTTTACATCGACACTAAAACAACAGTGGTGATAGAGAACAGGTTAAGGCATAATGGATCTCTTTCTTCCATGGAATTACCCAAGACAGAGTAATAGAATCATCAGATACTGTACTCAATTACTGTGAAACTTTGTTCACCATGATTGCTTCTGAAAACGCGATTATGGAAAAGCATTTACTCTGAGTCTTCTTGGTGTGCAAAGAGAAAAGTATGAAATGCACCATTCTCATCTTAGTGCCTTTGTTGACACAGGCAAAACAAAGTGAGGAACTAAATGACATCTGGAAAATTAGACCCACAGAGTCGACAAAATGGAAAAGTGCCGTCCTTACGATTGTTTTGATTTTATGAGCATTAGGATTTGTTTGTTTGTTTGTTTTTTCCTCCCTCCCTCTGCCTCTTCCCTCTACTCTCAGTTCTTTGGTTAATTGCCTTATGTTGTCATTAATTTTTTTCATCAAATATTTGTTGAGATCTACTCTGCCAACTGCTGTACAAGGCATTGGAGATTTAGCAGATTTAGTAGAGAGATATTGATACTGAACTTTTGATTTAACAGTGTAATGGATAAGATATTAAAGAAGTAGTTATAATGAAATGATGAGAGTTATTGTAAGGCAAAACACGGCATTATGAGAGTGTCAGGATGGTGTAAACCAACTCTAAGTTCTTTGGGAGACCTCTCTGAGAAAGGAGCATAAATTAGTTTGGAAAGACAAGTATATACTAGCCAGAGGTAGGAGATATATAGGGTGAAGGGCAAATATCCTGAGTCAAGAGAAGAATATTTGCAATGGTCCATATGTGAAAGTGACCATGGCATATTTAAAGACCACTGGAAATAATTTAGTAATGCTGGAGAATAAAGTAGAAGTTGGGAAATGGTGAAAATAATGCCAGAGGGATAGATAGGGATGAGACTAGGCTGTACAAGTTTATGGCTGATTTGATCACATTTCTGTCAAGAAAACTCACTCTGGCTACAGTGTGAAGAATGGATGGCAGACGTCAAAATTTAAGGGAAGCCATGTGGGATAAATAAGGTCTGGAACTTGTCCTCCCCCTGTAAACAATAAAAAGAGGTGAACAAAAATATGGGAAACAACTACTTTCAGATACTATACAACAGACAGCACAAGATTGTAAACACTGAGAAAAGGGAAACAGTTGATATTAAGTCCTACCATCATTAAAGCTTTCTGTCTGGAGGTAATTTCCAGTCTAGGTGCAGGAAGCAGGAACTTAAATAAGAACTTAAGCAATGTTTCTGAGTTGAGGAGAATGAACTCAAAGTTCCAGGAAGCTGAGGCATTTACAAATTTGGGAGCAAAGTATTAAAGAGAAGAGAGTTATTCAGAGCAAGAGTTCCAAAAATCTACAAAGATGTTCCTGTGAGTCTTTGACTGAGAATCAATACATCCATGCATAGGGTGAAACTCATGAGGCCAAGCAAGAATAAATACCAAGGGAAACAATTTTATTGGGAAACTGTGATACAAATGATATTCATAGCTCAAACAGAGCTACAAATCATCTGGATTCCCTTCAGCCAAGAGGAGAGACATTGTTAAATACCATGTGTGGCATTTAATGGAGACCTCAGAAGAGTGATTCCTTAGAAATTGAGCTAAAATATCTCCAGATAAAGTCTACTTTACATCTACTCTGAAGAAGTTTAAAATGAGCCTTGGAAGATCAAATCAATCTATAAATAACTTTATCAGAAAAAGTAAAACAATACTAAAAATAATGTTAAAATCCAGCACTTGACAACATACATTTCAAAATGTGCAGCAACCATTAAGCAATTACTAGGCATACAAAGAAGTGGAACATTTGACCCATAGCCAGGAAAAAAGAAAAAAAGGATATAGAAACAGAAATAGAAATAACAGAGATACTAGAAATAGCAGACAAAGACATTAAAATAATTATTACAAGTATGCTCCAGAATATAAAGGAAACATAAGGATGTAATGAGAAAAGAAACAAATTAAAATTAAGCCTGAAATAAGTAGAATAAAGGAAATAAAAAGGAATAGAATTGAGAAATAGAAAAATAGAAAAAAAACGAATGAAACCAAAAGCTGGTATTTTTAAAAAATTCATAAAATTGTTGAAGTGCTAGGTAGACTGACCATGATGGGAAAAGGGCATCACTACAGATCTTATAGATATTAAAATAATAATAAGGAAATATTTTGAAAAACATCACGTCAATAATTGGAAAACTGAAATGAAAAGGTAAAATTCTCTGAAAGAAACAGTTTATCAAAACTGACTCAAGTAGAAGTAGAAAGTCTGAAGAGCCTTAATGTACTGAGGAAACTGAATTAATAATTGAAAACTTCAGAACACACATGCAACCTCGACCCGGATAGCTTTACTGGTTATTCTGTTCAAATTTAAGGAAGAAATGATACCAATTTCATACAAACTCATTCATAAAAGAGGAGGAGGTAATACTTTACAAGTCATTTTTGAGACCAGATTTACTCTTCTACCAAAACCAGATAAAAGTATTACGAAAAAGGGAAAACTAAAATCCAGCCCACATAGACATGATTACAAAAATCTTTACAATATATTAGTAAATAGAATCTAATAATGTATAAAATGATGTCAGGTTCACTTAGGATAAAGACTCTCAGCAAACTAGGAATAGAAGGGAACTCCCTCAACTTGATACTGATAGCATATCTATGAAAAACCTATAGTTAACATCATTACTTCTGAAAACCTGAATGATTTCTTACTAAGTTTGGACATGGACATCCACTCTCACCATTTATACTCAGCATTATACTAGAGGTTTTAGTCACTGCAAAAAGGCAAGAAAAGAGGCATATAAATTGGAAGGAAGAAATAATTCTGGTTTTGGGTGTTTTTTTTCAAATAATGTGATTATGCTGGAAGAAAATCTTAAGGAATCTACAAAAGCTACTAGGATTTATAAATGAATTTAACAAGATTTGCAGAATACAAAGTCAGTATATATACAAAAAAATCAATTTTACATACCAGCAATGAACAATTATAAATTGAAATTAAAATGTCAATTATAAGAACATCACAAAGTATAAAATACTTAGGAATAAATTTATCAAAATAAGTATACAGTCTTTACAGTGAAAACGATGAAACATTGTTGGGAGAAATTAAAGAGGATCTAAATAAAAGAGATACCATTTTCATGGATAGGAAGACAATATTTTTAAGATATTCATTTTCTGCGATGTGATCTAATCATCACAATCCCAATTAAATTCTAGCAGGATTTTTTTGGGGGTAAAAATTTCTAACCTGATTCTAAAATTTTTATGGAAATACAAAAACTATAAAACTTCTAGAAAAAAATATAGGTAAATGTCCTTATATACATGTGTAAGCAAAGATTTCTTAGGACACAAAAGGCAGGAACCATAAAGGAAATATTTGATAAATTGTACTTCATAAAAATGTAAAACATCTGCTTTTAAAAATTATTGTCAAGAATATAAAAGTTCATATGAAAGACTGTGAGAAAACATTCACAATAAATATAACTGCCAAAGGAATTGTATCCAGACTACATTACAACATTACAGAATACATCACAATTCAATAATAAGTAGATAACACAGTTTTTAAAATGGGCGATATATTTGAGCAGACACTAAATCAAAAAAGATATATAAATCACCAATACTCACATCAAAAGATGCTCAACATCATTAGCCATAAGGGAACTGCACGTTTAAACCACAATAAGATATTAATACACATGCTTTAAAATAGCTAAAATTAAACAGATTGACAATACCTAGTGTTGACAAGGATGTTGGCAAAGTGTAATTCTTATATATTGCTGGTAGGAATGGAACATGGTACATACACTTTTGAAAAGATTTTATCAGTTTCTTATGAAGTTCAGTATATATGTAGCATATAATTCAGCAATCTCAGTCCTAGGTATTTACCCAAGGGAAATTAAAACACATGTCTACACAAAAGACTAATATATGAATGTTGATAGTGGATTTATTCATAATAGCCAAAAACTGAAAACAGCTGTAATGTCCATCAAGAAGGGAATGGATAAACAAGTTGTGGTATTTCCATACAATGAATTTACTAGGATGGGGTATAGGGAAATTGGGGGGTGACGGAAATATTCTACATCTTTGTGGTGATGGTGCTTGCACTGAAGTATAAATTTGTCAAAACTCATTGAAAGGTACAACTAAGTAGGTGTACTCTATTTTTGTATAAGCCGTATTCTAATGATTTTTTTTTAATGGATGGAAGGGATCAGTTAGAGGATTATATATGTGTTCACGTTGGAAACAATAGTGGCTTGGATTAGAGGACTGGCAATGGGGAGGTAGAAATGTAACAAGAAATGAATGAATTTGAAAGATGTTTGAAAATTAAAGAATCTTGCACTCTACTTCCCTTTCATGTATATAAACACATCTGATATTTTTTAAATGGAGAAATCTGAGTGGAGAGAATGTTTCTGAAATATTTTTTTGAGGATTAACAGATAATTTATTCCAAAAAAATAAGGATACTTTTTATCTTTACTGATGATTACATTGAATTCCGAAGGGCTCAGTGATGAAGTTTCCAAAACATAATGGGGGCATGAAATTTCTAGAAAATGTCAAATAATATCCACTTACAGAGAAAATGCATAATTATCCATTATTTATACGTAATTATGAATTATTTATTATAATGAACAGTGGCATGTAAATTTGTATGTAATCAAGTTACTTTTTCCACACCTTGGAACTAGGAATTAATAACTATTTTTTTTTTTTTTTTTTAGAAGTGTTTTGGGTCTTTATTTTGAAGTTTGATGATGTTTTTTTTTTTTTTTTCATTTATTTATTTTTATTTTTATTTTTAATTAAATTTATTGGGGTGACAATTGTTAGTAAAATTACATAGATTTCAGGTGTACAATTCTGTATTACATCATCTATAAATCCCATTGTGTGTTCATCACCCAGAGTCAGTTCTCCTTCCATCACCATATATTCGATCCCCCTTACCCTCATCTCCCACCCCCCCCGCCCCCCTTGCCCTCTGGCAACCACTAAACTATTGTCTGTGTCTATGAGTTTCTGTTTCTCATTTGTTTGTCTTGTTCTTTTGTTGTTTTTGGTTTATATGCCACATATCAGTGAAATCACATGGTTCTCTGCTTTTTCTGTCTGACTTGTTTCGCTCAGCATTACTCTCTCAAGATCCATCCATGTTGTCACAAATGTTCCTATATCATCTTTTCTTACCGCCGAGTAGTATTCCATTGTGTATATATACCACAACTTCTTTATCCATTCATCTATCGAAGGACATTTTGGTTGTTTCCATGTCTTGGCCACCGTAAACAAAGCTGCAATGAACATTGGAGCACATGTGTCTTTATCTCTAAATGTTTTCAGATTTTTTGGGTAGATACCCAGGAGAGGGATTGCTGGGTCATATGGCAATTCTATTCATAATTCTTTGAGGAACCTCCACACTGCCTTCCATAACGGCTGCACCAGTCTGCATTCCCACCAACAGTGTATGAGGGTTCCTTTTTCTCCACAGCCTCTCCAACATTTGTTACTATTTGTCTTGTTGATGATAGCCATTCTGACTGGGGTGAGGTGATATCTCATTGTGGTTTTGATTTGCATTTCTCTGATGATTAGTGATGTTGAGCATTTTTTCATATGTCTATTTGCCATTTGTATGTCCTCTTTGGAGAAATGTCTCTTCAAGTCCTCTGCCCATTTTTCAATTGGGTTGTTTGTTTTTTTGTTGTTGAGTTGCATGAGTTCCTTGTATATTCTGGATACTAGCCCCTTATCGGAGGCACTGTTTGCAAAAATCTTCTCCCATTCAGTTGGTGGCCTCTTTATTTTGTCAATGGTTTCTTTTGCTGTGCAGAAGCTTTTAAGTTTCATATAGTCCCATTCATTTATTTTAGCTTTTCCTTCCATTGCCTTTGGAGTCAAGTTCATAAAATGCTCTTTGAACCCAAGGTCCATAAGTTTAGTACCTATGTTTTCTTCTATGCAGTTTATTGTGTCAGGTCTTATGCTTAAGTCTTTGATCCATTTTGAATTAACTTTGGTACATGGTGACAAATAGCAGTAATGAGTATTTTCTTACCCATCCATATTGAGCAAAGATTTTGTTTAGAATCTCATAATACATTCTTCAAATTGTGTAGACCAGAAAGAGGGAAATCAAATGTTGGAAAATATAGATTGAAACATTTTATAATAAATATTGAGAAATCAAAAATTCATTTTATTTTGGTAAGGAGGAGAATTACAGAGGAAGTAAAAATTGTTCTCAAACTTTTAAAATATATAATTTTCAAGTTTTATATACTCATTAAAGAAAATTTGAAAATATAGAGAAGCAAAGAGAAAAAATTCAAATTACTCATAATCTCATCATCTAAACAACTTCCGTTAACATTTTATTTCCTTCTAAACCTTTCTTTAATACCTGGTCTTATAAAATACTTATAATGATAGTGTACACACAATTTTATAACCTATTTTGTCCCTTAACATTTTAACCTAGCACATTAATTTGTTTATTTGTTCATTCATACAAACATTCATTCAGCAATTATTTATTGAAAGTTTACTATATGCCAAGTACTGAGGGAAACAAACAATAAGACATAATTTCTTCTCACAGGTAGCTTCCACTGTTGTAGAAAGAGAGGTATTAAATGAATATACAACAATGAGAGATAAATATGTAACTATAAACTGTTTCCAGAAAGAAAACAAATACAGTCTTATGAGAGAGGATAACCAGGAAAAATTAAATTAGATTGGGATTTCAGGAAAGGCTGGCTTGAGGAAGTAAATTGAAGCGGAAAGATGTAGGATTGGCCAGTTGATGAGTGAGGAGTGGAACATTCCAGACAGAGGAACGGCAGGAGGGAAGATATGAGAGAGTGACAAGAGGTCAGTGAAATGAGCACAGAGTGTGATGGGAAGAATGGCCTGGGAGGAGACCAGAGTTGTAGACAATAATCTGATTATGCAGGGCTTTCGTGGCCAGGCTAAGAAGTTTGTGATGTACTTTAAGAACAATAGGGAACCATTGATGAGCTTTAAAATGGGGTGCAGAAATATGAGTGGAAATAAGGAGATGGGTTAGGATGGCATTATTTGTGTTACAAATGTGGTGCTTTGACTAGGGTGGTGCAGCAGAGAAGAAAAGAGTGGATTTGAGAAATATTTTGCAAGTAGAAATATACATTGAACCATATGAAAATGTCATTTTTGTAGTCAAAGAGGTCCCATATTGGCAATTTCACATGGTTCTGCCTAATAATAAGATTTAGTGTTGCACTGGATGTGGGGGACAAGGAAAAGGGGACTTTGAGGGATGGTTCTACTTTTCTGGCTTGAGTTAACTGGTAGATACAGGAGCCATTGAGGTGGGGAAAATTGGAGGTCCCAGTGTGGCGATCATGGAGGGCAGCTCCTATCATGCACTCAACCTCTCTCCCATTGTGTAGTAGGGACGCAGTTCTAGGAATTGACTGCAGCTCTGGGAGTGATTAGGCCAGTTTTGGCTTTCCCATTTTCCTTCCAATGGCTGGTTTAGAAACTCAGACTTATCTTGTCTGCATATGCACTGGGCATTGTCCCCGGTCTAGCAGTGAGTACGTTGGCTCACTCAGTTTGAAGTGAAGGACTTACTCCATCAATGAGATGTTTATCCATAACATTTCCAAAATGTTTCTATTTTTTTAGTACAATGGATTCCTAGAGGTAGGGATAGTGAATCAAAGGGCTTGAACACTTTAAAGGCTTTTGCTATACATGATTAAATTGCTTTAGAAAACAACTGTTTCAATGAACACTTACATCAGCAAAGTATGAAAATGTCAATTATACCATTCACTTTCATAGCATTGGTTATCCTCAGTAAAAACAATTTCAGTTAATTTGTTTAGCAACATATTATTTTGTTTATAATTACCTTTATTTCATTAATAATATGATCGAGAATTTCCCCATCAGATTGGTTTTAAAATAGCTAATCAAAAGAACATGAACTCCAAAATTTAAAACATTCTTCTCTGGTATCACCTCAAAGAATGTTTCAGAACATCTTTTGAATAAACAACTAATAGTTATCCATTTGCCTTACCACACACTCTTGTTGAATTATAACCAAAATACTGATAATTTCTATTGCCTTGATTTCCTAGCATAAGGAATAATTCATATGATTGTAAAAACCAAATCAATATGTAAGTTGAAGTTTCAAAACTGTCTAACTTTACTCACAGCATTTAGGAATTGAAATCACATTTTTTCCTGATGGAAAATTCAATGCCAAATTTACAAGATGATGCAAGACTTCACATTATTGCTCACCTATTTATTTGCACAATGCCACAGGGTTTTCTTTGCATGCTACATAACCTACCAAGTGAAGGTGCTTAATGTAATCTGAATTATGCTTTTGGAATAAAGAAATTAGATACTCTAACTGGACTGTCTTTCTGTTTTTAATTCTAAAGTTTTAGTTTGTTTCATTTACTTTTTTCTCTTTTTGCAAATTTAATAAAATAAAAAACAATTATTCATTCATTAGTTTTAATATTTTTACTTTTCAATGAAGGACCTATCCTCTGAGTTTACAGTAGTCTAACACATTTATCTTTTGTATTACTTAGATAATTTTTGGGGGAAGAGCTATAAAAATCTATTTTCTATAATATATCTTGGCATCAAAAGCATCAGATGAAGCAGCAAGAACTGACCCTCCCTCCCCAGCTTCCACTCGTTCAAGATAGAATTTTACGTGGAATCAGATAATGGCTCATGTTTCTTTTTTCTCTTTGCTCCAAATGGTGTGCAGGTTACTGTGGTAATCTTCTTATTTATACGATTTATGTGCTCTGATTTTATATTATCTTGTAATGTTATTTGATTACATATATTTTACTAAATTATATGTTCTTTGTGAGGAGGGACTTGTTTTATTTTTTTTATATAATCCCTCTAACATTAGTGCCAGGAACAGAGGAGGCACTTAAAAAAATACCGTCTTAGTGTAGTTGAGATATAGTTGTAAACATCAGCAGACTTTTCCATGAAATCTGTTTTGTTCAGAACTATTTGTACTTCAGTCCTGCAGGATATAATTCTAGGTATTCATGATATAGGATCATAAAAAAATGTTAAGGACAATTATTTTAATCAAAGAGTTTCAGACATCTAATTAACTCTCCTCAACTTGGGTTTCTGTCCTAACATCCTAATGCTATTGATAAATATCCCTGTCAATAAAGTCTCTTCCTCTGTACCCTCTAAAAGTTGTTCTAATAGACAAGGCAAACTTTTCTGAGAAAAAGCTAGAACTGGGGTCCAACTTGTCAGGCTTTGCGGTTTACATCACTTTTTGGTATGTTGCCCAAAAAAATAGTTTGCTTCAAAGAACTGACAGCTTCCAGAACAGCGAAGGGGCACACGCTGAGAGACTTTGGTTTCTGACACTTTGACCAGACACATCCCTTCTTTGCAGAGACTATGTTGTTTCATAAGCTTGTGCTCTTTGTTTTACATGGATACCTTCTAGATTAAAAATTCATGAACATGGAAATCATGCCCTCCCAAATGGGAAAGAAGTAGCAGGTAGATATAACTCCTGCCACCCTTGCTACCTCAGGCTCTGTGCTTCATCTATACCTCATTACTTTCTTACATATTAAATTTCTTACTTTTTTACAGTCTCCTTAGGAAGAAAGAATGAAAGAAACCACTTCCTTCCCTCCCACAGTTACTTGATGTCATCTTTTCTGATTCTCCCATCCTCCCCCGTTTCTCCCGCAGAGATTAAAATCTGCACCACTGTGATGTCATACCAACGAAATTTCTCACTAAATGTGTGGTCAGTTAAAAAACAAAAATCCTTCAATCTAGTTAAAAGCCAACATTTGAAATTTGTCCTTCCACCCCAGATATAGTAACACAGGAGGACATGTAAAATTTGACTTAGTCATGTAAAAATTCATTTACCTGTTTCTTGTATTCTTTTTCTCTCCTTTTTACTAAATGGCCGCATACTATGTGTACTATTATGCACTGACCTGTCTATTCTTCCACGAGCCTCATAAGACTTTAATGTCTATTAGAGCTTGTCTCATTATTGTCTCTCCTCCCCAATTTTCTGGATTGTACTATTTTTTTTTTCATATGAATCAGCTTATCTGGCATAAAAGAACATTTCTGTTGTTTGCACTTTATGATTGGACTACATTTTGAAGAAGGGTTAGGGTAGAAAAATCATCTGCATATGATGACACTGACTACCCAATGGTATGCTTTTTCATTTGTTGAAGTCTTCTATTATGTCTTTCAGTAATGTTTTAAAGTTGTTGTTTTTTTTAAGATTTTATTGGGGAAGGGGAACAAGACTTTATTGGGGAACAGTGTGTACTTCCAGGACTTTTTTCCAAGTCAAGTTGTTGTCCTTTCAATCTTAATTGTGGAGGGTGCCGTTCAGCTTCAAGTTTTCCTTTCAGTCTTAGTTGTGGAGGGCGCAGCTCAGCTCCAGGTCCAGTTGCCGTTTTCTAGTTGCAGGGGGCAGAGCCCACCATCCCTTGCGGGACTCGAGGAATTGAACTGGCAACCTTGTGATTGAGAGCCCACTGGGCCATGTGGGAATTGAACCGGCAGCCTTCGGAGTTAGGAGCATGGAGCTCTAACTGCCTGAGCCACCAGGCCGGCCCAATGTTTTAAAGGTTTATTTTCATAAACCTGTTACCTATTTTTCTAGGTGTTTTATATTTTTTTTCCTATGATAAAATGAATCTTTTCTTCCATGATAACTATTTAGACATTTGTTATAGAAAATTTCAAACATATCAAAAGAAGTGAGAACAGGATAATAAAACTCTTTTTACCCAACACCCAGCTTCAAAAATTTTCAACTCACGGCCAATTTCATTTTATCTATCCCGCAATTCTCTTCGCTCCCCACCCAGATTATTATTTGAAGCAAATCCAAGGCTTCATATCATTTCCTCTATAAATATTTAAGTACCTATCTCTAAAATATCTAATATCTTCAAATATCCAGTCAATGTACGTATTTCCTTAATTGTCTTTAAGTTTTTTCCAGCTCATATATTTGATTAGAATCCAAATAAAATCCATATATTACAATTACTTGATATGTCTCTTAAGTCTCTTTTAATCTATAAATTCACCTTCTAGTTCTTATTGACCTTGCAAATTTTTGTTGAAGAAATTGAATCATTTATCCTGTAAATGTTCCATATTTTGGATTTTGCTGATTGGCTCCCCATGGGGTTATCATATTCCTTTATTCCTCTGTATTTCCTATAAATTGGTAGTTAAATCTAGAGATATGATTGAATTCAGGTTTGATTTTTTTTGGAGGAGAAGACCAAATATTATCTGCTTGTTTTTCTTTTTGTGGTATTAGAAGTCATTGATAATTATTTCCTGGGTCTATCATTCATTAGGGCTTACAAAATGGTGATATTTTAATTCTACTATTTTTCTATAGTTATTCGATAGAATACTTCTAAACAGAGATACTTCGCTCATCAACTATATGTATGCATACTGAGGTGTAATTGTTTGAGGGGCATTCATATGGGAAAGGCAGGATAAATACTAGATTCTTTCCCTTTATTACTTTTCAAAACTAATTGGTTCTTAACATTTATCAAGGTAACCAATAACATTTATTCTGTTTTGTTTTGTATCATGGATTTTAAACATATTTGATGTGTTAGCCCATTGAAGTAATTATCCTCATTGATCCTCAAATTATTCTATCTTTGACCATTGGGAACCTATTGAAATGGGCTCCTGAGTTCTTTAGACATGATAAAAGTCATTGATTTTTTTTACCTATTTGTGTAAATAGGTATTCCAGGCTTATTTTGCACATTTCCTGTCCCAGATCTGGCAATGGACATTTGTTCAAGAAGTCTTGGTTACTTTTAGTGGGAAATTATTTTCAGAGACTACAATGTAAACATTAGGGGTGCTTATTGCTATTATGTTGGCTGTCATTTTTAGGCCTCTTCAGTGGCTAGAGCTGAGAAATGTGTGTAATTTTCAAAGATTAATTATATCGTGAGTTTATACTAGTACTTCTAGTTCAAACTTAGGACAACACGTTTTTATTTAACCTCATTGATAGTAAATCTGTATCTCCTTTCTTCCTTTCTAAAAAATTAACCTCCAAAATGGAGGTTTACTACCACAAAGTGAGAGAAGGGCAGGAGAGTATATATATTACATATGTATATTATATATATGTAATGTATACAATATATATATGCCCAAAAAATGTATACAAGTGGACACTTTAGTCAACGTTGCTCAAGCAGTAGTTTGCCATAATCAGAAGTGTCTGGATGCTGATGGTAACCACTTTGAGCACCTCTTGTAATTATAGAAGTCAAACGTGACTTGTATCCCTCTTTTGTTTCTGGTGTATATTGAGTATTACAATTTTATTACAGTTTTTTCCTTTCTTAAAATGTGTATACATATTTTTAGCTCTCTCTCTATATATATATATATATACATATATATACATATATATATACCTTTATATATATATACATATATATGTGTATATATATATATATATATATATATATATATATATATATATATATATAAAATTCTAATTATGGACCACAGAATTTAACTTGGGTAAGAAAGGAAGTGAAAAGATGAGGATTGTTCCTTACTTTTATTAATATTAATAGTATCTATGCTAATATCCAGATATCTAGTCCATTTATTCTAACTGCAGCATAATATTCCATCACTTTGCTGCTCACTTCACTTATTTCCTATGTGATGATATTTAGGTTGCCTCCAACTCACCACATTTACCACCCAAACACTATAATTTATATTTTTGCTCAAGTCCTAACCAGTTTAAGAATTCTCTGGGGTGTACCCTCAGAAATGGAATTTGAGGGTCCTAAGATAGGCACATGCTATATTTCTTTAAATACCACATTGCTCTTCAGAATATCTATACCAATTTACACATTTACTAACAGTGCATGAAAATTTCATTCTTTCCACATCATAGTCAGTGCTTAATAGTATTCTTTTTTCCATTTTTCCCCATTTTTATGAATGTCAAGTGGTATCTCATTTTAATTTTGTCTTCTCTGATTACTAGTGAATCTGAACTTCTCTTTGTTAGTCATCTGTATTTTCTCTTTGTTTATGGTATCTTTCATTAAACAAAAATCCTTAGTTTGATGTTGTAACTGTGTTTGTTTTGGGGGGTTTTGTGTAGGAAGATTTTACCCATTCCTATTTAACAAAAATCGTCTCTAGTAGTTTCTTCTATAGATGTGTAGTGTTTTCTTTTACATATGGGTATTGAATCCATCTGAAGTCCACTCTGGTGTTTGGTGCAAGGTAGTAATCCAACTTTTTTTCTTTCCATAAAACAGCCAGTTTTACAATGTCATCATTTAATGAATACTTATTTCTCTTTTTATAGTATTAAATTTTTCACGTACACATAGAACCATTCTTGAGCTCCCTATTTCTCTGTTTGTTCATTGATCTATGTATCTGTGCACCAAAACCTTACTGGCTTTTTACTAAATCATTGCAGTGTATCTTGATAACTGATAAGGAGTCCACTTTCTCTGCTCTTTTTTTCGATGTTTAACTTTGTTATTTGGTTACTTAGACATTTATTCTTCCACATACATTTGAAAGTAAGTTTGTTGAGTTCTGAAAAAAATTCAAATGGAAGATGAGTTTGCATTGAATTAATAGATTAACATAGTAAGAGATGACATCTTATTATATCATTTGTGATATATACCTTCATTTATTCAGGTCTTACATTGCTTACTAGAGGTTTACATTTTTCTGCTCACCAAGTTTTTAAAATTTGTGATGAAATGTTTGCTCAGAATGTTAATCTGCTTTTCTGACATTACTGTTCTGGTGATTTTCTTCACCTGTCAGTTTTTCTTCAGTTTTTTTTTTAAATATTTTAAAAATTTATTGGGGTGACAATTGTTAGTAAAATTACATAGATTTCAGGTGTACAATTCTGTATTACATCATCTATAAATCCCATTGTGTGTTCACCACCCAGAGTCAGTTCTCCTTCCATCACCATATATTTGATCCCCCTTACCCTCATCTCCCACCCCCCATCCCCCTTACCCTCTGGTAACCACTAAACTATTGTCTGTGTCTATGATTCTTCAGTTTTTGTATAATGAAATCCTATACTTCTCGTTTTCTTTGTTGCTCATCTGGTAATGAACTTAGTTTGTAGGATCTTCACATGGTTAGGAAGAGGGTCATGTTTCAGATCAGCAGTTATTATGACACATGCAAGTAGTTGAGAGTGTCTCAAGAGTTCTTTCAGCCTTTATTTCTTGCAAACCAACCAAAATCAGCACTGCAAGGCAACTCAAAAGGTACTTCTTTTCCTTCTCTTTGATTCCTTGACAGACTGTTTCCTGCAAACATGGCTGTGAGACTCTTTGTTCAACTTGCCCTTTCTGCTTCTCTTTCTCTTAGGATCCAAGTCAGGTCCAAGAAAAGGTCTTTTACCAGCTGGCACCGACCATACCTATTGATGGGGAAAAAGAAATTTGTTATTTACAACTCAGGGTATATTTCTTATCTTAAAATAGGAATGTTAACGTTTTTAAATAAGAAATTTAGCTACTTCTATCACTTCTCCTTTCTGTCACATATCTGTTTGATATTCATTCTTTTCAGTGGTCTTCCTTCTATTCTGTGGTTTTAGATTTTAGATGTTTCTTGGTTTTGTTAATGATTGAATTTGAAATTCTACCTTTATATTCTTTGATGGTTTTGAGCAATTTGTAAGAAGAAACATATTTTAAAACTGAAAATCTAAGGAGAGTTCTTTCTTTTTCTTTTAAAAATGAAGAAATTGAAGTTGGGAAGTTAAATTCTTTGCCTAAAGTTGGTTAATTTTTCTAAAGTTATTTAGGTTTAAGAAGGGGAAATTAATGATGTAAAAAAAAATAACTTTGTCAACAAATACAGCTTTTGCTACCTACACACTATTTTACAATCAGAGTAAAACAAGATATAGAGAACCAAGTTGATTTGTATCTTTACCAAGTTATTGAAAGATCAGGAAATTTTAATTTGAAGAGTGTCACACTGAGCAAAACTAATCTTGAAAGCTCTGAAACAAATCCTAGTATTTACCAATCTTAACACTTTTTTTTTTTTTTAATTTTTGGGGTAATATTAGGGAATAGTGTGTTTCTCCAGGGCCCATCAGCTCCAAGTAGTTGTCCTTCAATCTAGTTGTGGAGGGTGCAGCTCAGTTCCAAGTCCAGTCACCATTTTCAATCGTTAGTTGCAGGGGGTGCAGCCCACCATCCCATGCAAGAATTGAACTGGCAACATTGTTGTTGAGAGCATACTTTGTCTTCCGTCTAGTTGTGGAGGGCGCAGCTCACTGGCCCATGTGGGAATTGAACCGGCAACCCTGTTGTTCAGAGCTCGTGCTCTAATCAACTGAGCCATCCGGCCGCCGGCCTCCACCCCTCCCTGCCCCATTTTTTTTTTCTTACATAAGCCTTCCAAATTTGTGTGGAGGGAATGGCATTAGTATGTAGAAAAGAACATGGGACCACTCATTAACTGGGAAAAAAACCCAAAAACAAAATTATACCCCTAATTCCACCCCATCACACATATTCAGCTGGATTATAATATTAAATTAAAAAAAGAAGAAATCTTAAAAGACGTAGAAAATACATAGGTGATTTTCTTATTTGATATTAGAGTTGGAAAGACTTTCCTAAGCACAAATAAAAAAGAATCAAACAAATTGCCATACTTGACTTTATGGAATTTTAATTTATGCATTAAATAAATTAATAGTGACAAAAAAGCAAAGAATAAACTGAAAATAAATATTAGAAACAGACATGACTAACAGATAATATATATGTAAAGTACAAATCATAAAAAAGATGTACAGCCCAACAGAAAAATTGGCAAAAGATGTAAACAAATAATTCATAAAAAATATATGTATAAAAATCCCAATTATTGTATTAAGATACAAATTTCAACTTTACCTGTAATCAAATAAATGTAAATTACAGCATTTTGCCAAGCAAATTGAAAGAATTTAATCCTCAATATTTGTGAGGTGATAATAAATGAACACTTTTGTAGTTTGCCGGTGGGAATGTACCTCAGCACATCTGAAGAGCAAGTTGGCAATGTATATCCAAATCTTGAAAGATTCAGACCCTTGGGTTTAGTCATTTCACTTCTAGGAACTTATCCAAAAGAACTAGTCAGAGATGTGTACAAAGATTTATATACATGAATTTTTATTGTTGCAATATTTATAACATGAAAAATTGGGTAAACCTAAATAACCCTAAAAGAACATTTGTTAAATAATTTATGATAGATTACTATGATAGAATACTAGGCAGAAATTTTTAAAAAGCATTTTAAAAAACATTTAATGGCATGAGAAGATGTTCAAAATATAATGTGAACTGGAAAAAGTACATTATGGAACATGACATAAAATATAATCTTAATTTTATAAGATACTATTTATAAATAACACTTAAATGTACTTATATTTATTTATTTTCTACATTGTACTTATGGAAGACTGAAAATACAGCAAAATGTTGTGTACATATTGTGTACATTTAATAACAAAGTTTAGAATAAAAATACACCATTATTATAGCTGGCTGGTGACATTATATTTGATTTTAAAAATGTTTTATTTGTTATGCATTTCCAAAATTCCTTATATTTAGTCTTTTAGGACAATAAATTATGACAAAACTTTTCTAAATAAAAAGGTGTCAACTCTAAATAAGAAACAGAGGTCCTTAATTTTCAGTGCTTTTCTCTTAACTATGTTGAATTACTTCGATTCAGCAAGCACTTTTCAAATGCCTCTTCTTTAGGACTAGGTTAATTCATTAAAACTGTACTTTCAATTCATTTGTAACCTTGGGATTTGATTTTAGATGCGAGACATATAAATTGGTTTGCTTTTATCTTTCCACACCTTATATTATCTGTCTCTTTAGCATCTCACACATGAAACTTTCACCATTCACTCAGCAAACATTGACTGAGAACCATGTGTCTGGCACTGGGGGCACAGCAGTAAGTAAGAGAAGCATAGTCCTTGCCCTTGTGGTTACAGCTTAGTTGAAGGAAACAGGCAGTAAACAAGTGAACAAACAATTACAAATAATCATCATAAGTGTAAAGAGTGACAAGCATGTTGCTGTGACAAGAATAAAAGCAATGGAGTGGAGGAATCTAAGGTAGATTAGGTGATTGAAAAAGGCTTTTCTGAGAAGGTGACCTTTAAACTCAACTCAGAATCATTTCCAAAGGGTAAGGGGCTCTGCATAAATGCTACTAGAAGAGCATTTCCAGACAGATGGGAACTATGAGTGAACCCTGAGGCTGAAAAAAAGCTTGGTATAATCAAGGCACTGAAATAAAGCCCATGCAATGAGCACACGCGGTTGGGTAGGGAGTGTCATGAAGTGAGGTTGACGGGGTGGGCATGGGCCAGATAATGTAGGACCTTGAAGGCCAAGTTACTAATCTTGGATTTCATTCAAAGTACAATAGGAAGGAAGTCCTTGAATAATTTTAAGAATTATGTAACATTACATAATTCATGTTTGTAATTGACCACTCTAGCTGCTATGAGAGAATGGTTTGAGGCCAGAAAAGTGGATGGTGGTCAGGAGTGGAAATAGAAAGACTAGTTAGGAGGTTGTTGGACTTCGGTGGTAGAAGTCCAGGTAATGCATTCCTAGGATGTGATCACTTTCACCTTTGACTGTACTTCTGCCTTCTAATATCCTGCCATCAGTGAGGTGAGAGACCCATGGACAGAGCAAGAAGACTACACTCATTTATGCAAGGAATGTCACTCTTTCTTCCAGGTGGCTTAAGAACAACCTGGGAGAGCTTGATGTCATCATAATAATCAGAAGAAAGAAAGAATCTTATATCAGTTGGAAGGGTCCATTTGCAGTAAGGAGCAATCGTCTTGAAAGCTCCAGAGGAGATAGTTGAGGCCACCCCCTGGGGACTGCCTGCTGTGTGGCATGGTGGAGGGAAAGGAATGAGATGCCCACCATGGTGACCCTGCTTGGGGTCAGACAGGGTAGAAGTGGCCTGCCACTACTCCTCTGCTGCCCTTGGGAGCTATAGACCAGAGGCAGCACCACAGTTTTAGATCATGGATAGATGGATGGGAGTCAATACGAAGGCCCACACATGCAGCTCAAGACCAAAGGTCAGTGGTAGATCATTAGCAGTTGAGCGGCATGAATTTGTTCTGTGTCACCTCAAATCAGCATATCAATACCATTTTGGTAGCCCACTCTTGCACCATCCTGTGAACAAAACACCATTCCAATCAACAGGAGTTATACCCTTAACAGGTCCCCTTTCTGGAACCAGGACCCACCCATGGGGCCCTAGGATGACCCTATAGGTGAGAATCCAGGTGCTTCTCAGAGCATGTTATTGACCACTTATGTGGAGACAGAGAATCCCTACCTCAAAGGGAAAAACTGGGACAGAGCCCATGCAGGTCTCCATTCTGGCTCAGGGCTCCTGAATAGCACTGCCAGTCTCAAGGGCCTACGGCAGACTGAAGGAAGGCACTTCAAAAGGTGGAGCCCCCCTAAAACATGTGGTTTGGAGCAGGGGTCCACTTGCCCAAATCTAAAGGTTGTACTGCAGCCACTGGACTTACAAAAACAGTGTTGCAGCAATGCAGAGGGGGAAAATGTTGTCCAATAAATTCTGCTAGAGCAAATACATATATATCTATAAACAAATGAAGCTTGATTCCCTCCTCATTTTATTTACAAAAAACCAATTCCAGACTTGCAAACCAAAATGTAAAAGGTAAAGCAATAAAACCTCTAGACATAAACATAGGACTTGAGGGTAGTCAAAGATTCCTAAAAAGTACTAACATAAAGGAAAAGCACTAACCATAAAGGAAAAGATTGATTAAAATGGACTTCATTAAAATTGAGAACATTTTTTTATCAGAAAGCACCATTGAATTTGTAAAAGGCAAGTAGATTTGAAGATCTTTGCAATACATAGTATATCAAACAAAAGCTTGTTTTTATAAGATTTAAAGAATTTTTATATGTCAACAAGAAAAATGCAGACAACCAAGCAACACAATTAAAAACAGGAGGGGGGTAAAATCTTTGAATATGCATTGTCCAAGAAAAGATATTCAGGCTAACAAAGCATATAAAAAGTGTTCAATATTGTTACTCATCAGTGAAATGCAAATTAGAACCACAATGGAACATCACTACACATGCATCTGAATGGCTAACTTAAAAACAAATAAGTGACACTGCTAAAGTTTGGTGAGGATGCCAAACAACAGAAGTTCTTATGCAATGTTATTGTTCCCTGGTACATTCTCTTTCGGATGCTGTTTGACAGTATCTGCTAGTGTGTAGCTAATGATCCAGCAAGTCTACTCCTAGTGGAATATATGCTGCAGCAATACACATGTATGCACACACATACAAGAATGTTCAGTGCCACGCTATTAATAACAACCCAAAGTTAGAAACAGCCCATGTGTCCATCAATAGTAGAATGTAAACAGTGTGGAATATTCAGGCCATGTTATCTTATAAATAGTGAAAAGAAAATGAACTGTTGCTATACCTTATCATATGGATGAACTCACAGATATAGTGTTGAGTGAACAGGCTAGCCATAAAGGAGTACATGATGTATGATTTCATTTACATAAAGTTCAAAAATAGATGAAACTAATCTATGGTGAGAGAAGTCAGAATAGTGGTTGCCTGTTGGGAGTAATGACTGGGAGAGGGCCTGAGGGAGACTTCTACAATGCTGGTGATAGTGATTAGTGATCGCATAGGTATGGTCACTTTGTAAAAATTGGTCCAGTTTGAGATCTGCAGATTTTAATTACTCAAAATCATCTGGGAGGTCTCTAAAGGAAGAGATAGGACTGGGGCCCACCTGGGTTGCAGTCAAGATTCAGAGGACCCAGTCTGGACAGCAATAGTAGCCCTCCCCAATGGTCCTGGTACCAGAAGGAGACTTAGAAAATTTCAAGGAAGATTCTCCAAAGTGTTGGGACCCCTAAGGGATGAGGTCTGGGACAAGGGCCCTGCCTACCCAGGTCTAACAGTGGTACAGGCCCTCAGATTTTAATTGCATTACCAAAAACCCAAAGATAATGGAACAATGTCTACTGAAGTTTAAGGGAAAATGATACGATCTAAAAAATTGACATATTACTGTTCTTATTTTTCTGTGATAACTGCAGAAAAACATAGTCATGTTTATAACCCAAGAGATGCACCAGCTATTTGCCCTTCTTAAAGAAATTGTTTAAAAAATGTTTCCTTTTCATCTAGATATGAATCAGGTACATAATTTAAACAAACAATTAAGCACAATCATGAAAATTATAATTGTTTCTTATGAGAGGTTTTTTCATAAATCAAAATATTATAGGAATATTTGTAATATTTTTACTTACAAATAAAACAAAGCTTTTCTAAAATAATAGGATGACAACATCAATTTTAGGAAAAACTAAAGAGCATTAAATGAAGGAAGAGTTGTTATTAAATAAAAATTGCATGATGAAATATAGTCATCATCTTTTAGGTGAGTTTAGTCTATATATAAGCAAAAGTTCTTGGCAGACGAGATGTGATCAGAAACACAATTGTCATGGGAAAATTGTAAGTCTTTGGCAGGTCACATAGAAAAAAAAGGATAAAAAATTTGAATCATACATTTGGATTTGGTCTATATTGAACTTTATACTGTATAGGTAAGATACTTTCTCAAGTTTCCATAAAGTAATTATGAAAATTATTATATAAATTATCCTATACTTAATTGCAAACATATCAAAAAACCCTAAAACATAAAATTATACAGTTCATATCCTATGACTCTAATATAATAAATAAATTAACAAAGTTTAAATAGTAATTCTTCCATCCCTTATACTTTTAAAAATGTTAAAACATGTGTGTCAATAATAAAGTCAACAGCACAAAAACAGAACCTTTAGAATATTAAGAAAAAAAGAAAATACTGTACAGTCATTCCCCCCTTATCTGGTTTCGCTATTGATGGTTACAGTTACCCTCAGTCACTCATGGTCTGAAAATATTAAATAGAAAATTCTACTTCATTTCATCTCATCACGCAGGCATTGTATCATCTCACATCATCACACAAAGTAGAAGGGTGAGTACACTACAATAAGATATTTTCAGATGGAGAACAAGAGACCACATTCACGTAATTTTTACTATAGTACATTGCTATAACTATTCTATTTTATTACTATTTATTGTGGTTAATCTCTTATTGTGATCCCTCCCATTGATGTTCTAAATTTATAAATCTATTTAATTTATAAATTAAACTTTCTCACAGGAATATATCTATGGGAAAAACAGTGTATCTAGGGTTTGATACTATCTGTGGTTTCAGGCATCCACTGAGGGTCTTGGAACATATTCCCCATGGAAAAGGGGGACTACTGTATATCAAACCTTCAGGATTAAGCCAAAGTTCTACTAGAGAAAAAATCATAGTCTTAAGTGCAATCATTATTAACAAAAATAAGTGAACTAATCATCAAATTCAAGAAGTTAGGTATATAACAAACTATATGTTAGGAAAAAGGAGGTATGTAGTAATGATGCTTAGATCAGGAATTGCTGAAGTAAAAAGAAACTCTAGAATAAATGTAGAAGATGATTTTGTAAAGAAAATAACACTATGAAAAGAAAACGTAATAAATTGATTCAAAGAACAACCACAAGAAAAGTATTATAATTAAGAAATATGCGTAACAGCAGATACAAAGGAGGTACTATTTTTTATATCAAATTTGAAAAACACGCATTTCAAGGAAAATAAAAGTGGAAAAAATGGACTCAATCATAAATAGACTAATAACTGTGGGAAAAAAACCTGATAAATGTATGAAAGAAATAATTCAAAAGACCTTGAGCCAGATAATTTTCCAGGTGAAGTTTCTCCAAACTTTCAAGAAATAGATAATTTCTATGCTAGTCTACTTCTGAATATTATAAATCTTCAATTCATTTTATGGAATGTACATATGCCAAAACTAAATATTAAAATTAAAAAAGGTATTTGAATTACATTTGGAAAAATTGCACTGAGCAGCATGTACTGCTGTGTCTTTTGGGCCCGGAGTGCATCCTAGTCCTGGTGCCTATCTTTGCACTGATAAAAGCCCACAAACTGGCACCAGTCTGTGCGCCACTCTAATCAGCCCACTTGGTCCACTGGTAATTTAGTGGAAGACTCCTTCAAACATAAGAAATAGCTGAAGGAGGAATGAGGATAAACAAATGTAAACAAACAAACAAAACCATGAGACTTCCATCAAGATGGAGGAGTAGGTAAATGCTGTGCTCACCTCTGTCCATGACCACATCAAAATTACAACTAAATTACAAAACAACAACCACTGAGAATCGCTGACCAGAAGTCCTATAATTAAGGATATATAGAAGAGGCCACCTCAATACTAGTAGGAGGAGGGGCAGAGACACGGAACAAGTTGGTCCCACACCCACATGTGGATGTTAAAATTCAGGGGCAATATCTTGGCCCTCTAGGTCCTCCCAGATGAGCGAGGGATCCCAGCCCTACACCAGAATCACCAGCCCAGGGTTCTAGTGCTAGGAAGAGAAGTCCCCATAACACCTAGCTGTAAAAACCAGCAGCTGAGTGACATGGAGAGCTGCTAGAGTCACATGTATTCCACTTACAGTGCTGTGCACGAGCTTACTCATTGACAGACTCACTCATTCCAGTGTTGGGACAGCAGCTCAAAAGTATGCCAGGGACATATAAGGAGGAACTGAATTATCTGGCTTAAGGTTGAGGATTGAAAGGGCAGCTTTCTCCCAGACAGAAGTACTGGCAGAAGCCATTGTTCCTTTCTTGAGTCCTACTCCCACACAGCCTGCACGTGCAGTCGGGCACCGTATCTGAGTCTCCATCAACCTAACTAACACCAATTGCCCTGTCCTGGCAATTCCCTGAGACCCTGTCCCACCCAACTTTAAGGCCCACCCAAGCCACTTCCAGTGGTTTTTCCATACAAATGGTCTGTCGTGGTTCATGCGGCAGACTTTTCTAAAACCTCTCAAAAGTTCATAAAACACAAACAAGCAGCATCTTGCCTCAGTACACCTCATACCTCTTGCTAAGCAGCCTCAAGCCTGGCACTAGTGGCAGCTACCTCAGCTCACAGCTTAGCCTTTCCCAGGCCCCTCTGAGCCCAGCAACCATCTGCAGATCACTTTGTAGTTCTATACCCAGTGGCCCTGGGCAGGTCACAGGCTGACCTTGACCTGCACCAGAGCCCCTCTCAAGAGGTCCCAGAACCAACATACCTGGTGGCCAGCTTCAGACCACACCAGAGAACCATCCAACCACTTCCACAAATGGCAAACCCAAAGGGCAGATGCAGCAGGCACCAGAGCCCTGCTAAAGCGAATCCTGCTCCATAGGGTCAACCCCTGCACAACAGCTCCTCCACTGTAGTCACAGCCAGTACTAAAAACCAATCAGCCTGAGGGTCAATCCCTCCCATTGATGTCCTAACAGCAATCAAGTTTCAACTACAACAGGGGAGCACACACAACCCACACAAGGGACACCTGGCTCAGGTGACCAGGGAGACTATGCCACTGGGCCCCACAAGACACTTATTACATAAGGCCACTCTACCAAGACTGGGAGACATAGCACCTCTACCTAACATACAGAAACAAAAAACAGGGAAGCAGCCAAAATAAGGAGACAAAGAAACATACCCCAAGGGAAAGATCAGAACAAACTCCAGAGAAAGAACTAAATGAAATGGAGGCAAGCAATCTACCAGATGCACAGTTCAAAACACTGGTTATAAGGATGCTCAATGATCTCAAGGAGGACTTCAACAAAGAGATAGGAAACATAAAACTGGAGAGAGAAAACAAACAAAAGAAACAGAAATGAAGAATACAATAACTGAAATAAAGAATACATTTGAGGGAATCAATAGTCAATTAGATGAAGCAGAGATTTGAATCAGCAATTTTCAAGATAAGGAAGCAGAAAATATCCAATGAGAACAGCAAAAAAAAAAAAAAAAAAAGAATCCAAAAATAAGTGATAATAGTTTAAGGGGCCTCTGGGACAACATCAAGGATACCAAAATTTGCATCAGAGGGATACCAGAAGGAGAAGAGAGAGAACAAGGAATTGAAAATCTATTGAAGAAATAATGATGGAACACTTCCCTAACCTGGCAAAGAAAACAGACATACAAGCACAGGAAGGGCAGAGAATCCCAAACAAGATGAACACAAAGAGCCCCATACTACGACATATCACAATTAAAATTCCAAAAGTTAAAGACACAGAGAGAATCTTCAAAGCAGCAAGAAAAAAGCAGTTAGTTAATTACAGGAGAGCTCCCATAAGACTGTCAGCTGATTTCTTAACAGAAACTTTGCAGACCAGAAGGGACTGGCACCAAATATTTAACACGATGAAAAGCAAGGACCTACCACAAAGATTACTCTACCCAACAAAGCTATCATTTAAAACTTGAGAGATAAAGAGCTTCCCAGACAAGAAAAAGCTAAAGGAGTTCATAACCACCAAACCAGTATTATTACAAGGACTCTTAGAGGGACTTCTTGAGGAACAAGAAAAATAAAAAGGAGGAGAAGGAGAGATAAAAATATATGAATAGTAAAATGGCACTAACTACATATCTATCAACAATCACTTTCAATGTAAATGGATTGAATGCTCCAATCAAAAGACATGGTGGCTGAATGGGTATAAAAACAAGACCCTTACAGATGCTGCTTACAAGAGACTCACTTCAGATCAAAACACACACAAAGACTGAAACTAAAGGGGTGGAAAAAGACATTTCATGAAAATGGGGTGAACAAAAGCAAAAAGCTGTGGTAGCAATAATCATACCAGACAAACCAGACTTTAAAACAAAGGCTGTAACAAGGCTGTAAGAAGGACCCAGTAATCTTACTTCTGGATATTTATCCAAAGAAACCCAAAACACTACTACAAAGTGACATGTACATTTATATGTTCATTGCAGCTTATTTACAATAGCCAAGATATGGAGGCAGCCTGGGCGTCCTCCAATGGATGAAAGGCTAAAGAAGAGGTGGTACATATATACAATGGAATATTATTCAGCCATACAAAATAACAAAATCTTGCCACCTGCAACAACATGGATGGACCTAGAAAGTATTGTGCTGAGTGGAACAAGTCAGATAGAGAAAGACAATTGTCACATGATTTCACTTATATGTAGAATCTAAAGAACAAAATAAAAGAACAAACATAACAGAAACAGACTCATACAGGGAACAGTTGGATGGTTGCCAGATGAGAAGAGGTTTGTGGAGGGTGGATGAAAAAGGGTAAGGGATTAAGAGGTACAAATTGAGAGTTACAAAATAGTCACTGGGATCAAAGTACAGCATAAAGAATATACTCAATAATATTACAATAACAATGTATTTTGTCAGATGGGGACTAGATTTATTGGGGACATCACTTCATAAATTACATAAATGTATAATCACTGTTGTACACCTAAAACTAATATAATATTGTGCATCAACTGTAATTTAAAAATTATTTAAAAAAATAAAAAATATATAACCAGAAAATAAATAAATAAAACAATTTTTAAAAAGCAAAAACAGAATTACATTGATTATATATATAAAAATTCCAAAAAGATTTTTAATAAATAAAATTCAACTCTATATTATTGGACACTATATCCCTAAAATGCATTTAAAAAATATTTAGGAAATATTGATTCAATGAGTAAAATACAAATGTAAAAAACAACGTGATAAAATAAAACATGCACTTCTAAAAAACCAAAACTCTTGGAGGTTTGGATTAAATAGATTCTTCCTTAATATGGACTGAATATGAACCATTGTTTTAATTCTTTTGTTGTTTGTTTTGTCCTCTACAGTATTAGGAAAATGATTTTAGTTATACGAGTTCTGACAGTTACGTTAGCAAACTCATCCTAGAAAAAGTACTATATACCTCATTGCTGAATATCACTACAGTCACCTTCGAAGTACTCCCCTTGGGAAGCTATGCACCTATGCCAGCGCCTCGTCCACACTTCAAAGCAATTTTGGAACTCTTTCAGGAATGGCCATCAGAGCTATCACCGTATTATCCTTGATGTTCTGAATGTCATCAAAATGTCTTCTTTTCAATATTTCCTTTGTCTTCGAGTAAAGAAAGAAGTCATTGGGGAACAGATCACGTGAGTAGGGAGGATGCTCCAATACGGTTACTTGTTTACTGGCTAAAAACTCCCTCACAGATAGGGCTATGTGAGCTGGTGCATTGTTGTGATGCAAGAGCCATGAATTGTTGGTGAAATGTTCAGGTCCTTTTCATCTAACTTTTTCATGCAGCCTTTCAGCACTTCCAAATAGTAAACTTGGTTAACTATTTGTGCAGTTGATACAAATTCATAACAAATAATCCCTCTGATATCAAAATATTAGCAACATTGTTGCAACAAGTTTGCGAACTTAAATGTCAGATCTCATAAACACTTTACAATCGGGAAATTTCATATAAAAATCATGTTTTCTCCTATGTGAAGAAAAGATTAGGGTTAGGGTTTCCAACATGAAAAAAAATAGAAGATCTATTAACAGCAGGTCCACATTCTCATAGCAGGTAATCGATTTAGGAAGGAGCACTCTCCAGTTTGTCACAGATTCTGACAAGCTCTATTCTTTTATAACTGGCCTGCTCCACTATTCCTGTTACCTATGTGACCTTTTTTTATATATCCTATTCTAGTATTAAATTTAACAATCAACATCATATTTAGTGGTGTCATTTGTAAGGGGTTATTGCCATTCCTACTAGGAACAAATCAAAGATGCCTTCTATCACTTTGACTAATTATCTTTTCTGAAAGCTGTAGGTATTCAAAATAAAGGGGAATTACTATTGGAAAGAAAAAGCCAAAATGCAGTAATTTCAGTTGGAATAATTATATGCTATATCCCCACCGCACACTAACCAACTATAAGCTTATTGTAAATAATAAGATAATTAAATTGGTTAGAAAGATAAATATTTCTAAAATTAGTAATTATTTTTTTCTATCCCAGCAATCTCCGATTAAAGAATACAGTGACAAGAAGTGTAATTATAATAGCAAAAAATTTTTAAAATACAAGGAAAGAGTGGGAACAATATGATAAAAACTGCAAATTTTATTGAGATATAAAAGATTTGAATAAGTGGGTAGACATATCAAGTTTCTGAAAATTGTAAAAGTATCAATCTCCCCATTTGAATTTATGGTTTTATGTTATCCAAATGAAAATTGTAAACAACTTTTTCTAGATTGTGAATAAAGTGCATCTGGGAATGTCAACAAGAATAGAGAAAACTGAAAAGGCTGCTTGTTTAAAGTGGGGAAACCTTAAAAATGTTTGTAACCTTTACTTTAGCAATACATTTTAAAAAAATAATATGTAATATGAACAGAGATTTATTTATAAATTGTTTATCTGTATTGCTCATGATGTTGAAAAATTAGGTTCATTAAAGATATCCCACCAATGTTAAAATGGTATATAAATTAAGCTTTATCCACATGATAGACTATTAGACATTCACTAAATGTCATGCTTGTGAAGCATTTTCAGTGATGTGGAATAAAGCTCATGATGTAATACTGTGTGAAGAAAAGCAAGATATATAATTCTATATGATTCATTCTAGTAGTCTAAAAAATTCTCAGTGTGGTGGAATTAAAGGTGATTTTTATTTTCTATGTTTATATGTTCCTAAATTGTATAACATAAGAACGTATTTTATAATTAGAAAAGAATACAAGTTTTATCTTTTCAAGAGAAAAATTAACCCAGAAATACCCTTAGTTGGAAGGTGATGTTTTGGGACAAAGACATAAATCACACTTCAGTAGGGACTGGCTATATTTATTTTTCCCTCTCCTCACAACCTTTTCTGTTGGTAGGTAATTTGTGTAAGAACAATTTTAAAAAGAACAGCATTGCTCCATATTGGTTTTTTACCAAACAGGGCCTTTTCCCCATGAGGCCAAATGTGAAAGGACTATTTTTATGTAATGCAAATCCCCTTGTCAATGCAGCTCCATATTCTGGTATGTTAGCTCCAACTTGTGTATTTTTAATAGGATCTTATCTTCCTCGTAGTCCAGCAACTGCTGAATCATTTAGAGACCATCCTGTAGTGTTTATGACAGCACATTATGTTGCCATGGAAAGAACTAAGCTGTCCCCACTCCCATAACAAAAATCGGTTCGAAGCAGTTGATTTGGCCAAATTCAGAGCCTCTGTGAAGCCTGGGAGTTCTGAGTTTTCAGTTTTCTTGAGATGCTGGAAGTTTGTTTGTTTATTGTTAGCAACATGAAACTGTTGCTTCTTTTTTTTTTTTTTTTTTAATTATGTTTTTGGAAGACTCAAAATTCTGCTTGTATACCATGCTACTCTATCACAATAATCTTTGTGTGTTTTAAAACAATGTATATGGTTTGTTTTATATATACTTAGGTAATCTTATATTTTATATATTTATAAATATTATATATATGTATATCTACATACATATATACTTTTCCCCATAAAATAAAAATAAGAAAACATAAAAATACTATTCCCCAGATTTGTTCAGAATCTACTAGGAATGACAGTAAAATCCTTTATTTTGATAATATCATGCAAGTGGAAAGGACCATATATAGGGTGATCACATACTTGATGGTTCAAAGTTGGACACTATTGAGAGTATAAAGAGGAACTATTAATAATTAAGCAAGGAAGACGTGTAAACTGAGACTATCCTGAACAAAGTGAGATGCTGGATCGACCGAATCAGAAAATATAGATGGGATGTGCTATAGGCTGAATTGTGTCCTCCAAAAATTCCTATGTTGGAGTCCTACCCCCACAGTACCTTATATAAAATATAAAATATAAGAATGCTGTTTGGAATTAGGGTTGTTGCAGATGTAATTAGTTAAGATGAGGTTATACTGGAGTAGGATGGGCCTTAATCCAAAACAACTGGTATCCTTATTAAAAGGGGACATTTGGACACAGATGCACACAAGGGAGAACATTATCTGCAGATAAAGGCAGAGATTGAGGTGATGCAGCAAAAGCCAAGGAACACCAAAGACAGCCAGCAAACCACCAGAAGCCAGGAGAGAGGCAAGGACAGATTCTTCCTCACAGCCCTCAGAAGGAATCACCCCTGCTGACACCTTGATTTCGGCCTCCTAGTTCCAGAACTGTGAAACAACACACCTCTTTTGTTTCAGCCACCCAGTCTGTGGTACTTTGTTACAACTGTCCTGGCAGACTAATACAGGATGCTTGACAATGTGCCCCTGAGTGGCCCTGGCGCCAATACCAAGAAGTGCTCAAGACCTCTCCTTTCAAGATGACGTAGTAACAATTCATTCTTTCTTTGCTCAAATATCAACATCCAACAATGAGGAGATCAACAAACATACACAAGCTTCATTGCTAATGGTACCTGAAGACGTCTACAAACCTGAGCCATACAACAAAGGAGAGAGCGGAGGGAATGCAAATCAGTGTCTGTGGAGGGCTACACTTTGTGACAAGGTAATTCACCCCACAGAACCTAGGAAAAGCACTGAAGTAGAGCAGGTTCTGCCAAAGGTTAGGGAAGGTGTGCTAAAAATAAGGGGTCCCTTGAAAGTCCACATAATGAGCTGTCTATCCCAGAATTCCTTCCACCAGTTGATGCATCCAGATGAATGCTTCCCATACCATGCCCATCCTCCAAACAGGAGACAGGAGGTTTAGGTTCTGAAAAGATTCAGTCAGAAAGGCTCTGAATTTGAGTCTGTCTGGCACAGAGCAGGTAGAGATGGGCTGAGAGAAATGAAAAACTATGGGATGAAGTGAAAATCTATATCCAATCCTCTTTGCCACAAGCTCAGAATACAGCCAAGGTTTAACCCACAGGTAAGAGATGGGACAATCCTTCTCTGGATACCTAGAAACCGCCTGGCTGGGGGCGGGGGGAGACCTGAACATACAGACATATGGGAGAACTGGGCAAAATGCGCGTGAAATCCAGTCACTCTGCAGTGAGGAACCTCTTCCCACAGAGCTCCTATCAGGCATTTAGTGCTTTGCTCTTAAATAGAATTGGGCAGCCAGTAACACCTGGCATTTGAGGAAAGCCTGCAACATGAAAGACAGTGTCCAAAATAAGCAGGAGGGCAAAAGAGCTTGGAGGAAACAGAGACATACCAAGAGGAGAAGAACACTTCATAAAAGCACACCATAATCAGTATTCTCAGATATCGTGTCCACGAACCAGACAAGCATGATATATAAAGAACAAGCGTTCTTGAAAATTAAAAATATGATGGCAGAAATAAAATATTCAGTTAAAAGGTCTAGAGACAAAGTGAAGGAACTCACCCAGAAAGTAAAATCAAAACACATAGAGATGAAAAATAATAGAGAAAAGATAAAGAAAATTAAAACATCAATCCAATATCTTACTAACAAGCATTATGGAAAGCAAAAAAACAGAGAGGAGAGGAGTAAATCATCTCTATAAACAATTTTTTTTTATAACTGGCTGACAGGAGCCTTTGAAGTGCTAAACGAGTGAATTAAAAGACTCACACTATGGCACAACATTGTGGAATTTTAGAATACAGTGGATTAAAGCAATAGTCTAAAAATTTCTAAAGATAAAGAAAGGGGACATTTACAAAAGGTCAGAAACAAGAATGGAAATAAACTTTCCAATTGCACACTAGAAAGTGAACAACAGTAAGGAATGGCTTCAATGTTACCAGTAAAAATAACATTTTCACTTAAATTTGTTACCCAGTGAAACTACAAATCAAGTTTGAGGATTGAATAAAAGTATTTTCAGACATGTAATGTCTCAGAAAAAGTTATCTTCTATGCATCATTCTCAGGAAGTTCTTGAAGGATGTGTTACAGCAAAATAAGGGAGTATTGCAAGAAAGAGGAAGATGTGGAATTCTGGAAAGAGGAGAATCCAGTGCTGCAGAGGTGCAAAGGGAAGCACCAGGACAATAGCTGTGCAGGAGACTGAGTGAGCAGCGAGGTAAACTGGACAAGGTGGAGGAGGGACATCTCCAGGAAGAGCTAAATGAAACTGACAGGTCAACTTCTAGGATTGACTTTGTGGGAAATTGTATTGAGAAGCATTTTGCAAAGCTTGTGGAATGTGTTGGAAGATTTGGCTGCAATTTCAAAGCAAACTAAATAAATGAGAAGATGAGGCAACTATTAACTGCAAGAAAAATAAAAAGTTTTACAAGAAAGAAAATTAAATCATAGAACTACTTTGCTGGAAGACCCAGCAATATAGTAAACAATATTTCTATAATAATAAAAAAAACATTTATTATGGATTTAACCAAAAGTTGGGAGAGTGGAAAGCAAGAGTAAAAAGGTATAGGAGAGAGCCAAAATTTTCGTCTACCAAAACCAATAATCTCTAAATGGATAAATCAAAAGATATAACTATAAGCATATTATTTAGAAATACAGAAATAAATACTAGAAAGTTAAAAAGTGTTTGCCTTTAGGGTCTGAGATGTGTGTGTGTGTGTGTGTGTGTGTGTGTGTGTGTGTGTAAGGAGAATGAAGTTGCTTTTTTTGTTAAAGCTTTTTAGCACAATTTTATTTTTAAAATGTGTGTGTGAGTTATATTAATACATTTTTTAAAAAGGAAAACAAAATTATGTTTGAGAAAAACATTAAAGAAACAGCATGTGTCAGTATGTAGACTTCTCTGACCTCAGGTGAGCGATTATCAATGAAGACTGGTTTGTCTTTTTTCTAATTTTTGGAAATTTTTTTTTCTTCCAAGCATGTAGTTTCTATATTTTGTTTTTACTAATGAGTTGAACAAAGTGATGAATATACTATATCAAACTTAAACTAGATAACCATGCTATTTTCATGGGTACAGCAATACATTATTAAATCCAAAAAAACACTTATGCGCATCATAATTTTTTATGAAAGTAAATAGTTGTTTAAACTGCAGGTGTTGTGGTAAACTGTGAATTTTGTTGTTGTTGATTCAGAGAGGATTTCATGCAAAAGAGCTCTTTTGTCTCAGTCTCTGTATATTCTATTCTGTTTCTAAGTGTATTGCGTTTAAATTGCAGCCGTAGCATAATCATAATTTCATGTGCAGTAAAAGCTTTAACATTCTTCTTTAAATCATGAGTAAAGAGGGAAAATATCCCATATTTATGAACAATAAATGAATTCATACATAACCATAAGCACTTATTTCACAATGGAAATTATAAAGTTGATAATATAAACTCTTTCAGGATCATTACAATTACTAAACTTGGGAATTCAGGGACTTGATTGGAAGAAGTCAAGTGCGATGCATTCTGACTGTATGAATTTGATCCCAGTCATGCACTGATGATCAGGGTTAGAACGCTGAGTCTTTCATTTGCCAGCTAAGTGACATTAGTCAAGACATTTGTCACTGTATGCCTTTCAGCCTCCATGTATGTGTAAACTGAAGAGTTCAGAATAACAATGACAAACAGTTTCTCTTTAGGTGCCCACTCCATGGGAATGACAGAGACTACCAGAGAGTAAGAAGAATCATGAAACTACTTACGTCTGGGCTTAGCTGGAAATTGCTGAGATCGGTTAGTTATGTCTTGAACAGAAACTAGAAAAGTACCTGTCCTTACCCCTATGTATTTGTTCACCTTACATTAGATGATCTGAAATATTTATTTCAGGCTAAACATTGTTCCATTATAATCTATGATTTTTATTTTCTAGTTTGGACTCCATACTTTTCCTTTTTTAATAGTGTTTTTATTAGATTGCAGTAGATCTTTTTAAAGGTAAAATTTATAGTGCCCTTAACCATTTAAAGGAAGGAAAATTCTGCTAACTAGCATTTTTATGAACCAAACCAGTTCATTTTATGTAATATTACACCAGGAATTTTTGAAATACAGATTGATTTTTTTACCACCAACTTTAGTATATTTAATTTATCCTTTTTCATGGACATAGATTACTGGTATTTAGGGAAAATGCTGGTTATTGCACATATCTCTCAGTAGGTAGATTTCCTTGATATGTGAGGCTTTATTAGAAATGAAGTTATTTGAAGTTACTCAGATATATAGTTTTTCAAAAAAGTTAGTTCTTTTTCTTTTTTTAAAATCATGACAGTCTGTAATACTTAAGGACTGACACGTTTGAGGTAATTTTGGGAGAAAAGCCATTGTCAGGTGTTCTTCTTTGGTATCTTACTCCAAGATTTTTCTATGGTGATACCTTTATGTTTGCCTTTATGTGTCTGCCTTTATGTTTGCCATTTCCAATAGGTCAGAGACAGCAAATCCAGCCCTTTGGGGGCACTTTCATTACAGACATAGGCCTGTTTTGCTTAGTGGTATTTGGTTGAAGGAAAAGGGTCAATTAATAAAATGTGGATAATAGAAATAGCAGTTTTAACATATGACCTAAAATCTTCTACTTTTCCAACTTGAATATACTTTAAAAATAATAATGTACATGACTTATCTTTCACTATCAAAATATAGAAGAAAATGTACAGGAATTAATGCAAGAACAATAATTCAAACATCTAAGTACGAGGTACAGCTTCTTCCTTAAACATTTCAGCTGCTATCAATTATTGCTTAATCAAGTGCTGGTTTCCCTTATCAAGGCTGAAGCTATCTCTAGAGCAAAAAGTTCTTCAGTGATGCTTTATAAGTTTATAATGGCAGGGAGAGCTGAAATGAACAGGCTGAACACTTGCCAATTCATTCTGCTTTCTCCATATCAGGTATTAATGGTGTTTTAAAATAATGGTTGAATCTAATTACTGCAATTAAAATTTTTATCTGTTCCTCCGTCCTATAATCTTAGGGAGCACCTAGTCACTTTACCTTCAGTAGAGGCTGCCCAGCACCTTTTGAACATCCTTTCTGTGTGGGGTATTATCTTCCTCATGTGTCCCCGCTCCCTTGGGTAGAAAACATAGCATTTATTTCCCAGCCACGTTTGTAGCTGGGCATGGGTATGTGACCTGCACTCTATCAATCACTGTACTTACATGAGACATGCCTTACATCTGACGGAGGATCTCTATGGAATCTATTTGGCTGTTGAGATAGCTGAAGTTCCAAGGTTCACATTCTGGGAAGAAATGGCAACATGTGGTGGTGGTGGTGGTGATGGTGGTGGTGGTGGTGGTGGTGATGATGGTGGTGGTGGTGTGCAATTAAGTCCTGGCAGCCTTGCAAACTGGACACTCACTGCTTAGTGTCAGCATAAACTTTGGTGGTATTTTCTTCCTCATGTCAGTTTTGAACATGTTTGGGCCATTGTTTCTGGAAGGCTCAAGGCTGGTTCTCCCGCAATTCCATGAGCTACACGATGTCCTTTTAATAAACTTCTTTGGGGCTTGCTCCTTTTGAGTCAGTTTCAGTTGCTTGATGCTAAGAACCTGAATGTATACATTGTTCTTTCAGGAGAACATTCTTCCTACCAAATTTCTGCCAGGAAACTTTGCATCTTCTTCTGGTATAATCAATGAGAATATTAAGAAAAACCACGATAATATAGACTGCATTTGATTTTCCCTGTGCCTGACTCAGAAATTTAGCACACATTTATTGAGAACCTATGCTGATGTGGGAATAAGATGGGAGGTAGTGACTGAAGAGACTATAAAGATACATAAACCAAATCCCATAGCTTTAATTTAAAACAAGTCTACATGGAATTATTAAATTATTCTTTAATTAGCAATTCCCAATAGTCCTTTTAAAAATATAGCTTCAAGCCTCCTGCAGACATGCTTCACTTCTTAAAATTTTTTATTTGTTTTTCTTCTGCATTTAAAATACATTTTCTACACAAATGCCCACTGACAGATAAAAAAAATGTGGCATATATTTACAATGAAATATTATTCAGCCTTAAAAAATAAGGAAATTCTGACACATGCTACAACATGGTTGAACCTTGAGGATCTTAAGCTAAGTGAAATAAGCCAGACATAAAATCAAATACTGTGTCATTCTCCTTAAATGAGAGATCTACAGTAGTGAAATTCATAGGGATGGAAAGCAGAATGGTGGTTACCAGGGGCTAAGAGGAGGGAGGAATGGAGAGTTAGTGCTTAATGGGCATGGACTTTCTGTTTGGGAAGATGAAAAAAGTTATGGAGACAGATTGTGGTGACTGTTATACAACAATGTGAATGTATTTAAGGCCATTGAACTGTGCACTTAAAAATAGTCTCTAACCAAGCAGAATATAAACGACTATGAACAAGACTAGGTAACTGATTTCCTCATAGTCACTAAGAAAATTTTACCTGGGAGACAACAGTGATGTGGGGGGTGGGGAGAGCAGGGGCATAGGCTGTGTAGAGTGGATGCTGACTGAGTTCCATCTCTGTAATTAGTTAACACTGCCTAGCCAGGCCAAACCTCAGTTTCTTCACCTGTCAAACGGGTAAGATGAGGGGATGGGCAGTTCGTTTCTACAGTGCTCTGATTATTTGGCCTCAGATTTAGAACCAAGGTCATCTTTGACTTGAAACATTCAACTCCTCTGCTGATGAAAAAATAGATCTTCAGGATATTAAACTTGTCTTCTGGAGAAATGGTTTCTTTCAGTAAGTTCTCACAGAGCAAATGCAAGTACCAACAATGCAGGCTTTTCAGAATGTGGAGTATTTCCTGTGCCCATAATTCTTCCCTCGTGGAAACTATCTGATGTAGAAATTCAATTCCAATCCAGATTTAGAAAGGCAATTCTTCAGTTACCTGATAAAATGGAAAGAGGAACGTCATGTTATTATATTTTGAATCTCATAATATAACTGCATTCAAAGCCAGACTTCATTTTTAGAGCATTGTATTTAGAGCCCTAAATTTAGGCTCCTTACACAACAGTGAATATTGAGGCAATATTTATTAGTCCACAACTTTTCTAGGCAGATCAGATCATTCAACACAGGACTGTTGTTCAATTGGCAAGCTCTATGTTCCCAGTTAAATCGTTGGGCACTCTCACTAGGCCTGCAGACAGAGAAAGCTTTCAAGGCCAGTTTGCAAGCAAACAACTTCTGGGAATCAATTGCCTGGAACTATCTCAGTGGAGGAGAAGTCTGCCTTAAGGAAATCTGTATTGTTCTTAAAAATGCCACCACACCAGTAGGAAACACAAACGGTAGACTCAAAAGAAGCAAGGGACTGCAGATTGAATAAGCAGCCCATGAACATCCATTTTCCTGGGAAACGTGTTCAAGACTGAAGAATCCTGGTGCTGGCTTATCTGTCGTCTACCTCTTCAAGATAGGTCAGTCTTGGATGACACTTGCTCTTGTCCACTACAGGAGGCTGCCAACTATTATCATAGATCATCCACTAGAGGGTGACAACCACATATGCTTAGGGATGGTTGGCCATTCCGTGGACACCTTGGTACCTAAGCACATTCCAAAGTCCTGAGTAGAGTTTCTTGAGGTTCATCAGCTTAACTGGTTGGACTTTCACTTCTAGACTCTCCATATGGAAAAAGGAAGAGGAAATAGGAATTTCCCCCACATTTATTGCACCTCCTTTTCAGATATATATTTTTCTATTATTAGCAGAAGGATCACCTCTCAGCACATTAGATGGGAAATGTATCAAACAGTTGGGAGGAGAACTTGCTGTCAATTATTTGGGATCTTTGGAACAATTTCAGTAAGTAGCTTCAGAGGTTACTTGATTTTTCCAACTATAAAATGTGGATTATTTATTATAAACCTTAGAGAAAATTTCTTATGGTAAAATATGGCAATGTGGAACATCTAATTAGGTTTTGTGTTTTTCTTTCCAGGTGGTATCTTAATATACTAACTAAAATGCATGAAATAAGTTGGTGAGTCTGAGTGTTAGCTGGAATGTGGATCTGGAATCTTGAATTACTGATCTGAGAAATATTAACCATGGATACCTAGGCAGCAGGCTCAAGCCCACACAGACACTACAGTAGCTTTCAAATACTTCGGATGTATTCTTACTTTTGTTCCTCTCCAGCCCTATTTGGGGGGCACTTGATTAGGCAGCATTTTGGAGGCTCTGGGCCTTGTCCACAAAATGTTTCAGTTTTAGGAAGAGGTTTCAGGAAACCAGAACTTTTCAGATTATGTATGTTTAAACCTTTTGTATATTATTTAGACAAACATATTAAGTACTTATTTTTTAAAGGGACAATTGCTTTTACAGCAGGCTTGAACATAAGTTCCTATGTTATTTAGCTGTTTTTCTAACTCTTCCCAGCGCTTCGTTTGGGGTTATATATAGAGTAAGTACTCCATATTTGAATACATATAATCTATAGTTATACATTTGTAATAATTTTAAGTAAGAAAATTCATCATTGATTGATGGGTTTGCGATGCTTCTTGATGCTTCCTTCAGTTTAGATAGAAACCAAATTGGCTTCCTTTCTAGGTGATTTTGGCTGAGTATCTATGCATATTCATTCATGTCTTTGTGCTTAGTGTTTTTAGAGGCAGTGTTTACAGTAGACTGAAGCTTTGGGAGCCAGACAGACCTGGGATCAGTGGGTTTACATTGCTGGGTTTTATAAGGATTAGAGACAAATATATGCACAGTGCCTGGCACAAAATAAACAAAATTTTGTTGATCAATTATTGCTTCTAGCTGCATTATTAATAATAAGAATAATAGGCACATTGGAAAGCTAGAAAGAAGATGCAGAGAGGAAATGGGAGGGTGAATACGGTATACATCTGAACTGGGCCAGCCTGGTTATTTGCAAGCTCTTCTCTTTCAGTAAATATTTGTCGAGTACCTTCATCAAGCAGCATTGTTCTAGGCACTAGGGCCCAAGCCGAGAACCAGACAGAGTCCTAGCCCTGGTAGACATTTTCAGCTGGCTACGTTGTCATAGAGAAAGCAGCAATGTACTTAGCAAGATCATTTTAAAAGCACTTCTTTTGGCCCTGTGTCTATTTAACTTTGGGAGAAAGTTTTTTGGTAACAGCTTAATTGAGATATAATTCACATAGTATCCAATTCACCCATTTAAAGTATATAATTCAATAGTTTTCAGTCCAGTTCAGAGTTGTGCAACCACCACCACAATCAATTCTAGAATATTTTCAGTGTTCCAAAGAGAAACCTTAGACCCTTCAGCAGTTACTCCTCCTTTCCCCACGCCCCCCTCTTTCAAGGCAACCACTAATGTACTTTCCGTCTCTATAGATTTTCCCATTCTGGACATTTTGTATAAAGTGAATCATACAATATGTGATCTTTTGTAACTGGCTTCTATCACTTAGCATAATGTTTTCAAGGTTCATCCATGTTGTGGTATGTAGTATCAGTACTTTGTTCCTTCTTAGGGCTGAGAACTTTTTAAAAGTCTCCTTAATGCATATTAAATACTCACATGTTGATGGACTGATTCACTTTTTTTCCTCTCTCTGAGATCCTGTCTTGTTTTCTTCCTCACCATTCCTCCTACTCTCCCTAAAAAGGGTTTTTTTTCTCTCTCCTCCTTTGAAGGCAGCTATACTCCTGCTACTACTACATACTCCATCCAGCCTCAACTTTAACATTTACTGAAATTTGGAGCACATGGCACCTACTTTTACAATGACAGGAAATCTGGTTTCTGTCCTTTATTTCTTTCCAGTCCTTTCATTTTGCATCTATGTACCCTCCAAATGTAATAGCTCCAGGATTCTTTAAAGAACTTGGTAGAATTGGCCTTAAAATGGAAGCTCCAAATGATATCCAAAGATATGTGAACCAGCCAAAGAAAGGAGAAAGTGGTGGGAAGGAAGAAAATCAAGAATGACAGCCAGGAAATTTTCACAAAATTGGGACAGACATTGTTCCTTATTCTTATGCCTGATGGATTGAACATTTCCCACAGGGGCTTGGTACCACCTAGGACCTGAAGATATGCTGCATTTTTCTTAGCGAACTCCAGACCATTTTACTCTCACTTCCTTTCTTCTGGGTTTGGCCCATGCAAAGCCCACCGATAAGTTATAAATGACTTATCAAGCATTAGCGTTTAGAGAGTAGACGGCTCCATAAATACCTACTTGGCCTCATTAAAAAGCTACAGTGATTAAAGAGAATGATTAGTGTGGTGCCAGAGGGGAAAGAAGAAAATCCAACATCTGACTCAAACGCGGCCAGACCTCTTCTCAGGGCAGACCGTTCGTGTCATGGAAGAGGATCTGGCCTGCGCTCTGTGAAACAGGACGTCAGGACTCAGCATCTGAGGAAACTCCACACTGGGGCCTGTCAGGGAAAGAGTTATGAAAAGTGCACACGTTCTCAGAGACGATTACCCTCTTGCCCTCCACGCCTCCTTCCCAACCTCCCCTTCCACTCCCTGTTGCCCCCTTGGAACTTAAAACATTATTAAAACAGGGAAACCTATAACTGGTATGAAATGACCCTCAAATGACTGCTTAATTATAGCGAAATGAAAGCCGGGGGGCTACAAATAACCAGTAACTGTCCCGGCTGTCACTGAAGAGGAGCCTGCACATGAGTCATGAGTCATGAATTAGCCACTAAGTGTTTCACTTCCAGCCACGGGCCGCCTGCCTCTGCCCTGCTCGGGCTGTCCCCTCGTGGCCTCCCACGCCAAGGCCTCGCACAGCGCTCTGCGTCCCGGGTCGGGACCAGGCGGCAGGGCTCCTCCTCAGGAGGCGTTTGTTGTTATTCGCAGGGCGCAGGAACTTGGCGGCCCAGTTCCCCCTGCAGCCCCCGGGCCGTCGGTGGGGGAAGTCTCCCAGGCTGCCCAGGAGACAGGCTGACTGAAGGAGCGCAGCCAGCGCGGCTGCAGATAAGTTAATGTACACAGAGAGGATGTAAATTACCACGACCCTCAGCAGCAGGACATTGGCCAGGGCCCTGTCAGGGAAAGGACAAGCGTCGGCGGGCCGGGGGCTCGCTGACATCCACCCCGAGATGGAGCCGCCAGGCGGCCTGGCCAGGGAGGACCTCTTGGAGCCAGGCTTTCCTTGAAAACAGCTGCGTGTCCCTGACACCTCCAAACTAATGCATTTTTAATCAGGGGAATTAGCTCTAGGCGTCCCATATTTTTCCAAACCCCCTCTCTTACAGCCACGTCGCCGTCCCCGCCCCCAGTGTAGTGACTGGCAGTCCCATTATGTTTCTTTATCGGCACTGCAGTCTCCCGCTGCTCCCACGCACTACATACAGACCGAGCCACCTTTGAAAACCTCCTGTCCCCACCCCCATCCTCTGCCTGGTCCTCTCCAGCGCAATTTTCGCCCCCACCCTTCCCTCTGTTTATACAGTGACATCACAGCCTCTGGTTCTTCAAGGCTCAGAGAAAACAGAGTTCAAAAAGGCAAACAGGAAAGCCGGCTGGTCTTGGGCACAGGGTAAAATTCCGTGCAACCACATGGGGACAGCACAAATGCGCACGTGCGTGCTCTCACCTTTGTTGGAGCCCTGGCTCCCTAAAATATAAAGTTGTTTGGGACATTGCTTTCCGGGCAAGTGCCCCACGTCAGCCTTAGAGAAAGTCTTGTGCGAACCACTTAGGGGATTTCGTATTTTCAAAAAGCCACATAAGAAGAAGTAAAAAGATAAAACAGGTGAAATTCATTTTAATATTATTTAACCCAATATACCCAAAATATTATTTCAATACGTAATCATTATAAAAACTTATTAATGAGATATTTTATATTCTTTCTGTCACACTAAGTCTTTGAAATCCAGTATATAGTTTACAAACAGCATATCTCAATTTAGGTACTAGTTTTTCCACTGGAAATACTTGATCTGTATTTAGATTTTGTAAAACACAGTTGGAAAAGTTGATTCACATTCCCAAGTTGTTTTAAACATACTTGAATGTTTTCCAATAACTGAGCCCAGCATTAGTTTTTAAATTTAAATTAATTAAATTGCATTTAAATTAAATAAAAAACTAAGTCCTTCCATCACACATTTTTAAGTTCTCAATAGCCAAGGCAGCTAAGGCTACCTACTATATGGACAGCACAGATATAGAGTTACTTAACCTTTCCAAGTTTTGCTCCTGTAATTATAAAATGGGGATGATAATATCTACCTTATATAGAATTGCTGTAAGAATTAAATGACACTCAAAAGAGCAATGTGTCTAAAGCTCTCAGCACAGGGCCTGGCACATAGAAAGTGCTCAGTAATGAAAGCTACTCTTAGGTTTATTTCTCTTCCTTCCCTGCTTTGTCAATTTCCCCTCTCCATCCGTATGCACAGTGTGACATGCTGCCTTCCTTCAGAACTTGCTTTTCAAGAAGGATTGTTAAATGAATTTACACTAAACTGCCAAGAATGAGCAGAATATTAAAACGTGCGAGTGCCTTCTGTCTGTTCTTACTAGACAACATCTCCGCCTGTCAGTCATTCTAGGCTCTTCTCTGTCCGTCACTGTTCCCCTCAACCAGACTCCTTAATCAATCACCAAGACCTGTCAATTCTACCTCCTGAACACCTTCCAAATCCATATCTCTCAACCTCTCTGGCCACTACCCCAATCTAGGCCACTGTCATCTTTTGCTTGAATATTGGAACTTGTTTTTCTGCTTCTACTTTTGCCCACCTTCAGTCCATTCTGCATGCTTCAACAACAGTGATTTTTCTACAGCATAAATCAGATCACATCACAACTCTGCTTAAACACTTTAATGATTGTCAACTCTTTAAAAGAACCTACAAGGCCCTTCATGAATTTGTCCTGCTTGCTTTGTCTTTCACAATAACCTTTACCAGCTCCTGGCCCCCATTCTAGCCCCTCTGAACCTCTTTCATTTCTTTTAACACACTACATATTCCACGGTGGAGCTCCAACACATGGACATATTGGCCATACCTGAATGCTTCGTATTCAAGTATCTACTACAAGTCATGTCTCCACTCTGAGAAGGTATTTTAGATTCACATCTTATTTCTTTCCATTTTGCCACATGGCAACACGACTGATATATTTGACTATGTTTGTTTCAGAGAGTCCCTCAATAGTGGGCTCCCTGTTGGAAAATGCTACTTCCCTATCAAAAATCTATGCATGACACCTCAAGAAATTGTTTGGGATGCTAAGCCTTTAGGTCATTGAACGTACACACTGGCTATTACTTGTTGTGTCTGGTTCCATTCCACAACACCAATTTTTGTAGTTTCCTTTCTTTGTTTCACTCTTACTGCAGCAACTGGCAGATACATTGGCACTAGGATTATCTATTGCTTGAAAAGTCTTGCTCAAAAAGTGTTGACATTAGAGCTGTGAGAAAAGCAAAGATCCTACCTTATAGGATTGGCGGGGAAGAATGGAGTGTTAAAAGTTAACTTTAAAATGGTAGGGGTTTGGGTGCCAGGTGGAAACAGTGGCGGAACATTTCAAAACCCAGCCCAGAGCCTAATGAAGTCTGCTAGTGCTCTGGGCAGGCATCACTAGCTCCCTCTCTTCTATGCCTCTTGCCCTCGCCTTCCCTCTCCTCTCCCACCTCCCAGAAACACACAATGCTGGGACTCAGTACTTGAGCTAACGTTGGAGCTGGGGGGGGCAACATGAGACTGTAGATCAGGGCAGTGATGGCTAGGTATTTTCCCAGAGGCCCAAAGAGAGTGGGATTTGTATGTCTGGTTTCTGCCTCTAACACCTCTAGGTCTAGGGATGGAGTCCCAGTGATCTCCTTCCATCAAAGGGCTTGATCCCAGGAAAGACGAGTGAAGATGAAACTTCAGTTCTTTGTCTGGCTTCAGGATAAAGCTATGTGAAACTGTCAAAGCAAATATCATGTTCCCCTGGAAAGCTGTAAATTCCTTTGGCTTTGGGTCCAGGAGGTTAGTCATGTGGTTTGACGAAAGATGAGTCTGTTGATCACAGGTCATTAGCTGTACGGTTCTAGAGCTCTGGGCCAAGTCCACAGGGCAAGCTGCTTTGTATAACACCAATTGTAATGCTGGGTTTAAGTAATGTTTAGTAAATGCTCTTTAATTACTGCTCAAGGTGAAAACCAGTGAAATAAGCTGGCATTTGTTATGTATTTGCCTACTGATGCTCATTTCCTCCAATTAAATAAATAATCTGTTATGTTGATAAATTTTCTCAAGGGGCCTGTAAACAACAACAACAACAAAAAGGAAATAATTATAAATGCAGTTGTAACAGAACATGGGTGAAATCTTCAGAAGGAAATGGAGAACTCCAAAAGATTTGTTTTTTTGTTTTTTTGGTTTTTTTTTTGGTTGATTGGTTGTTTCATTTTTGCCATATTATTTATATATTGAAGTAATATTAACATTAAATTCATGCTATAAACATCAGATTAAAAACTTTAGAAATTACCATGAGTGAAAATTCCTTTCTTCTCTTATAGTTTGGCAAATAGGAACCATGGATGCTTAAATAATGTTTAAACAAATCTCCTTCTTTCATTGTGCTTTGGTCAGAAAGGAAGAAAATATTTAAGAAAGGCAATTTTGATCACCCATAGTTGCAGCATTAACTATATCTTACTAGACTTTTTATCTTGTATTTAGTATTCTGAATTTCTAACAATTACCTTATCCACACCATTTAACAAGTGTTTCCCCCATATTAGTATAAATTCTTTATGAATACTATTTTTAATGTTTAGAGACTGTAGTATCATGTAGATTTGCCACACTTACTTAACCACTCACCTAATATTGGTTATTTGGGTTATTTTCTTATAAAATAAGAGTTTCAAAGGATTTCCTTACAGATAAATTTTCATTGGTTTCAAAGTACTGAAAATAGTTAATATACATATGGTAATATTTAATCTTAATGTGTATCGTGTTAGCAAAAATTAAAGAGCCAGAAGTTTTATGTTAAAATTTTATTAAAATCAACACAATACAAAAAGCAATCAGTTTCTCTGAGCTCCTAGTTTTGGAAAAAAATTGTGATTTTTTTCAAGTAGAGATTTCTTGTTCCTCTAGGGACAACTAGATAATTTTAAGTTTTCACAGGAAGGACACACTTTGGAGGCAAGACAGGGAAGCTCACCCAGCATAGATGCCATGAAATGTCCCCTAGAGAGGTGATGTTTAGACCAGGTCTCAGAGAAGGTGGGTTGAGAACCCCAGCTCTGCTGGCATAGTTAAATACTTTGGGGGATAGCAGTCAATAAACGTTTATAGCAATATGCTATGTAAGGAGGGTCTTAAATATATTCACATCTGTTAGGAAAAATTAATATTCACAAGTAATCGGCAAATGTGAAAAATGTTAGTGTACTAAGATGTTTATCTTAACGTGATTTGTAATAGAAAATAAAAAGGGAAACAACTTGTGTGTTTCTAAAGCTAAGGGATTGGTTATGACTATGTCTACACTGGAATGTATGCGTCATTAAAAAGTATGCTTAAGAGCAATCTAAAATTGGTGAGAAGATTGTGCTAGAATAAAAGAGACATGACCAAACACAATATGAGAATTGGTTTGGGAAAAATAACAGCAAAAAGTCATTTGGGAGACAATAAAGAAAATTTGACTATGAGCTGGATATTAAATGACATTAGGGAATAATCATTTATATTCTGTTATAATAATGGTATTGTGACTATGTGGGAGAATGTCCTTCTTTATAGAAAATGCATTGAAATATATAGGGTTGAGATGCCCTGATGAATGCGATTTACTTTAAAATATTTCTGCAAAAAAATACATATGTATATGTACATATGAAAATATATACATATGCAGATAGATAGTAAAGCAAATATGGCAAAGCATTTACGAGTATCAAGTCTAAGTGGAAGATATGTAGGTATTCATTGTATTTGTCTTTCAACTTTTGCATATGTTTCAAATTTTTATAACAAAGAAATGCATTATGCAGCATTATCTAGAAAACCAGAAAATAATGGTTCAGTGATTATATTGAGATGGTAGATTTATGCATAATTGTTTTTTTCTTCTTCATACTTAGAAGCATTTTATATAATGGATGTATTTTATTTTTATTATTAATAATTAAAGCCATGTCCTATTGAGTGCTTATTAAGCTTTACACTCTGCACAAATTATTCTATTTAATTCTTAGAACAACCCTAAGAGGCTGGTATTATTATTCCCTTTGTATAGCTGAGAAAATTGATATTTAAAGAGATTATATTATTTTCCCACTGATATGTGGCAATGTCAGGATTTAGCCTAGGCACAAATTGTATTCTTACAATTCAAAAATAAGTTTCAAAATATTTAGTAAAATAAAAAGAAAGCATCCACATAACTGAAGATTTCATCCCAGAGGCCATGTAGTGATATGGATTTAAAAGATGGAAATTGTGGGGCCGGCCCGGTGGCCTGGTGGCTCAGGTGGTTAGAGCTCCATGCTCCTAACTCTGAAGACTGCAGTTCGATTCCCACATGGGCCAGTGGGCTCTCAACCACAAGGTTGCCATTTCAACTCCTCAACTCCCACAACGGATGGTGGGCTGTGCCCCCTGCAACTAGAAACAGCAACTGGACCTGGAGCTGAACTGCGAAAAAAAAAAAAAAAAAAGAAAAAGATGGAAATTGTGATTCAAGCCCTGAGTACAGTTTGCCGCCTATGTGATCATAGACTCACCTCAGAGCTGTGCTATAGGAATATATGCCCATTGCTTCTTCCTCACAGAGATGTCTGTGAGCAGTGAATATGTTAGCATATTGTGAATGACAAATTGTCCTACAATGTAAGTTGTTATTATCATTGCTCTCTGAGGTTCCAAATAGTATATCACAATGTCTAGAATACCAGCTGCCTTTGAATTTTATTTTAGGATTTGATTCCATTGTTATGGAAGCATCTTTCAGGTTTTTGTTTTTGGTTTTTTGCTATAATTGCAAAGGATAAAAATAGAAAATTCCTTCTGTTTTCTTGATAAGCCCTGGTTGGGAAATCCACCCTTCTCATTGTTGAGCATAGCTGACCACCTAAGAGTAAGTATCTCTGGGGGAAGGCCTCCGTCAAAGACAGGGGGACAAAAGAGGACTCAGTGTGTCAAGATACAAATCCATAAAGAGTGGACTTTCACATCCCACTTTGCAAACCCAATACCATATTTCTTATTTTCAATGTTTTAATCTAGGCTCAGGCAAACATTGGAACCTACAATGAATTGTTGTTGAATTGGTGAATGGCTGTTGAGAAAATTTGTTCTTTTTGTGTAATTTCCTAGCACTAGCGTGAAACAGTCAAGAAATTGCCATAGTTGTGAAAACAGCTCAGTAAGTCAGAGGTAAAGAAAATCGGCACCAGAACATTAATTCTCCATTTGGATAGAATCTCTGAACTTTCTGAGGTTCGCACATCATTGCTGTATAACTCTAAGATCAAGTTTATTTTGGAAGTTGTACTACAACCTCAAGTGTCATGTTACCGTAGCATAGCATCCAGGAAAGCAGAAAAGAACAGCATTCTGTTTCCAAATGCACATCTCTATTGTTTTAAAGCTCACAATGTTTGCTTTACTAATTCAGGAAGGAGAGAAGATCAAAAATTGTGTCTTAGGTTGGCATTTAACATTTTACGTTTCCAAAGTAACCTTATTACCAAAGCCATTGCTGAAGATCCTGGATATAATAAACTCATAGATTGAATGTGAATAAATAACATGAGCTAACCAATCTTTGACTAGGATTGACCACCCTCAAACCTCTCAATGTTTGCCTATATTTTGATACTTCTATAAGTAATGATGTATACTGACTCATTTTGGGGTAAGCGAGCATGAAAGTTAGTTAAGATCCCCTGTGGTGGCGTATACAGAGTCAGGTTGTGTGTGTGTGTGGTGGGATGGGACGCTAAAGTCACATCATCTCATTGGGATACCCTGAAGTATGTGCAACCAGGAAAATAGCCGACTTCCCTGGCAGAAAACATCATACAAAACAAGTTACATAGAGCTCTTCAAAGGATAAGGTTATAGCCCTGGGGACACAAGAAACCAGCAATTGGCAACAGCAAATATTGTTTTGTGGTTACTGGTTGGAAGCCTTCTGATAAGTGTGTTAGATACCAGCACATCAGAGGAGTATATGACAAATATGGCTCTAATTTATTTAATCTTACAAACCATAATAATCTGAGCTTGGTAAGGCTTATATGGAATATTTCTTTGTCTTGAAGATTTAAATTAAATATATTTCCTTGACTTGAGTTAGTTCAATTTCTTTTTAAAATGGATTACTGTGTCAATTAGTATATATTGTAGTGGTGAATTTTATTTGTCAACTTGACTAGGTTGAGGGATATCCAAATAGCTAGTAAAACATTATTTCTGGGTGTGTTGGCCAAGGGTGTATCCGGAACAGATTGGGGTTCAGATCCATACATTGAGTAAAGAATATTGCCCTCACCATTGCAGGTGAGCATGATCCAATCTGCTGAGAATTTGAATAGAACAAAAAAACATAGGAAGGATAAATTCTCTCTCTGCTTCACTTGACACATCCATCTTCTCCTGCACTCAGATATTGATGCTATTGGTTCTTGGGCCTACAGACTCAGATGGGAACTTAGAACATCTGCTATCCTGGTTCTCAGGGCTTTGGACTCAGACCAAGTTATACCACTGACTTCCCTGGCTCTCCAGTTTGCAGATAGCAGATCATGGAACTTCCTGGTCTCTGAAATCATGTGAGGCAATTCCTATAATAACTCTCTTCTTTGATATACATACATCCTACTGGTTCTGTTTCTCTGGAATTCATGACTGATACATTAAGTAATAGTTCTAATACTGAACTAAGTGTGGTGAGAAATATAAAGAAATAAGTGATATAATCCTCAAAGTACTGAAGCTCGGGTTGTTAGCGCCCAAGAAACAAGAAATAATGAGTATGTAGTTAGATTAGTCAGAGAAAGCTACTAAATGGCAACTAATGACTCCTATTCATTGACTCATTTTATGTATTCACTCACTGTAAACACTTCCTGAATTCCAAATGGCAGCAGATGATTATGTTGGTGAGGAATGTCTATTCTTATCAGATCCCCACTAATTATGCAGGAGCCACCTAATCCACCCTTTGCATTTGGATTGGCAGTTTTTCTTTTTTTCTCTCTCTCTTTTTTTTAAATTTCCATTTCCACACATTTACAGGTAGTTGTGGAATGTGGTTTTCCGTTTCAGAAATTCCAGTGCCAGCATTGTTCCCTCAGGCCAGTGATTCCCAGGCTTTGATATTTTAGTTTAATGGTGGCCATTATGTTTGTTTTCATAGAGAGAAAAATCTAAGTCATTTAGGGCATTGGTTCAAGGTTACATGATGAGGGCATCCCTGAACTCACTAACAAACTTGAACCATAATTCATGAGCAGTGAATGAGCCAGGACATGAGATAGGGCCAAAGTCATGTCTTTACCTTTCAGAGAACTTGCCAGACAAATTTCAATCTTTTGACAATGACCCTGTTTCCTCATTTCTCAACCTGGAATTATATGCAGCTTATTTTTTTTTCTTGCTTAAAGTATTACCCTACATGATCATGGACACTGGGATTTTCAGAGTCGTCATAGCTTACTAGTTTCACCTGCACTTTGTCTCCCATTCCAAGGCTTTCCTTTTCATTTCTATAACCCACTGAGGAAACTTGAGCCAGTTACCACCACCATGGATTACCCCAACTGCCATGCTCTTCCTCCAGAATTCTGTTTGTGGCAATCCTAGCATCTCCAGCCTTTCTTCAGAGTTGGTTCCTGAAAACCTTGTCTTTTCACTCTTTTCTTTGGTCCCATCATTGTTTATAGGAGCAGACAATATAAAATAAGGCCCCAAACAAACAGTTTTGCCTTACACTTAATTTTCATAGACTGCCCCTCGTCCCCAGCCTTCCTGTCTCATAAGAGGGAAGTAGGGTAATTAAGGTCACAGCTCAAGGACACAGCCCACAAGACTGAGGTTTAGTAATAACGTGATAGAATGCATCCTCTCCTCCACATTTTACCACCACGACTGCCACCATTGGGGCTTCAGTATAATAAGAGTGGCCTACAGCTGAAAGAGCTGCAAGACACTCCTCTCTAAGGAGGAGTACTTAGGAAACACCTGAGTTAATGGGGGAGACAAAGACAAGGATGCAAGAGGAATTTGAAGTCACCGGTACCTACAGCTACAGCAAACATTAATCACAACCTAACTGTTAGCCAGATTAACATAAAACTTCACATTAAAAACCTACTATCTGATACATCATGTCAGGCTTTCAACAAAAAGATTACGAGACAAGGAAAAACACAGTCTGAAAAAACAAAGCAAGAATTAGAAACAGACTTAGCTATGACACAAATACTGGAATTATTAGACAAGGAATTTAAAATAACTATGTTTAAATATTAAGGTTTCTAATGGAACAAAATAGACAACATACAAAACAAGTGGTTTATGTAAGCAAAGAGATGGAAACGCTAAAAAAGAATAAAAAAGAAATGCTGGAAATTAAAGAAAAAAACTAATACAATGAAGAACACCTTCAATGGACTCATTAGTAGGCTGGATATAAATGAGGAATGAACCAGAGAGCTTGAAGATATGACAATAGAAACTTCCCAAATGAAAATGCAAAGAAAAAAAAAAGATTAAAAAAAAGAGAAAAGAATAGACACTTAATAACTGTGGGACAATTTCAAAAGGTGAGACATATAAGGTCTCATAATTAAGTTCATGAACTCATCCTAGAAAGAGTGATACATACCTCATTGCTGAATATCACTAGTTACCTTCGAAGTACTCCCCTTGGGAAACTATGTACTGATGTCAGCGCCTAGTTCACCCTTCAAAGCAATTTTGGAACTCTTTCTGGAATGGCCATCAGACCTGTCATCGTATTATCCTTGATGTCCTCAAAATGTCTTTCTTTCAATATTTCCTTTATCTTCAGTTAAAGAAGGAAGTCATTAGGGGCCAGACCAGGTGAGTAGGGAGGGTGTTCCAATACTGTTATTTGTTTACTGGCTAAAAACTCCCTCACAGACAGTGCCGTGTGAGTTGGTGCATTGTCGTGATGCAAGAGCCATGAATTGTTGGCAAGAAGTTCAGGTTGTTTTCGTCTAACTTTTTCATGCAGCCTTTTCAGCACTTCCAAATAGTAAACTTGGTTAACTGTTTGTCCAGTTGGTACAAATTCATAATGAATAATCCCCCTGATATCAAAAAAGTTTAGCAACATTGTTGCAACAAGTTCGCAAATCTAATTGTCAGGCCTCCTATACATAGTTGGAATACCAGAAGGAGAAGAAAGGGAGAATGAAACACAGGAAATAGTTGAAGTAATAATGGCCAAGAACATACACCAAACCATGGAATCAGGAAGCTCAGAGAATACCAATGGAACAAATATCAAAAAGTATACACCTTGGCAGAAAATCAAAGAAAAACAGAAAATCCCCAAAGAAGCTAGAGAAATAAAACATTTCACCTATGGTGGAATAAGGATAAGAATTACACTGGACAGCTTGCCAGTAATCATGTTAGTAACAAGAGAATGAAATGTTTAAGATGTTGAAAGAAAAAACCCACCAACCTAGAGTTTGGCATTCTGTAAACTATCATTCCAAAGTGAACAAGATTAAGAGAATGAAAGACAAGTCACAGACTAGGAGAAAATATTCGTAAAACACATATCTGATAAGGGACTTGTAGCCAACATATACAAAGAGCTCTTAAAACTCAACAATAAGAAAACAAACAACCCAATTAAAAAGTGGGCAAAAGACCTCAACAGATCCTTCACTAAAAATAATATACAGATGTCAAATAAGCATATGAAAAGATGCTCACCATGTATCTTTACAGAACTGCAAATTAAAACAACAATGAGATACCACTACACACCTATTAGAATGTCAAAAATGCAAACCACTGACAAGACCAAGTGCTCGTGAGGATGTGGCACAACAGAAACTCACATTCATTGCTGGTGGGAATGCAAAAGGGTGCAATTACTTTGTCAGAGAGTTTGGTGGTTTCTTATAAAAGTAAACATACACATATGGCCCAGCAATTGTGTTTTTTGGTATTTACCCATATAAATTAAAAAATTACATTCACACAGAAACCTGCACATAAATGTCTATAGCAGCTTTATTTATAATTTTCAAAATTTGGAAGCAACCAATATGTCATTCAATAGGTGAATGAGTAAATAAATTGTGGTATATCCATCCATGCAAAGGAATAGTATTTGATGATTTTAAAAAATGAGCTATCAAGTCATGAAGCAGTGATACTATTCTGTATGATACCATAATGGTAAATACTTGTCATTATACATTTGTCAAAACTCTAAATCTGTACAATACAAAGAGTGAACCCTAATGTAAACTGCAAGCTTTAGTTAATAATAATGTATTTATATTGGTTCAGCAATTGTAACAAATCCACACCAATACTAGATGTTAATAATAGGGAAACTGAATAGGAAATAAGTGGGTATGAGAGAACTCTGTATTCTCTCCTCAAATTTTTCTAAAAACCCAGAACTGCTCTAGAAAATAAAGTCTATTAATTAAAAAAGAAAAAGTGAAGGAGAATCAAGACCTTACTAGACAAACAAAACCTCCAATCTGGAGGCTTCTGAAACTGGTAGAGCCTGCTGAGTTTTGGGAACACTTGGCTGATTGTAGAGATTTAGTATATCTAGATGTGAAGAGACTTCATCACTTTGCTAAATACAAAAAAGTAATTATAGGGCCTGGCTAAGAAAAGTAATTACCGTTTTCCCGAAAATAAGACCTAGCCAGACCATCAGCTCTAATGCGTTTTTTGGAGAAAAAATTAATGTAAGACCTGGTATTATACTATACTATACTATACTATACTATACTATACTATACTATACTATACTATACTATACTATACTATATAAAACCTGGTGTTATATTATAGTGAAATAAGACCGGGTCTTATACTAATTTTTGTTCCAAAAGGTGCATTAGAGCTGATGGTCCAGCTAGGTTTTATTTTCGAGGAAACACGGTATGTGTGGTTTATCAATATAGACTGGAAACTAAATTTGTTTTTATGTGACAGCTTCTGTGCTATGTACTTAACATGTCATATTATTTCTTTCTTTCCTTCTTTCTTTCCTTCCTTCCTTCCTTCCTTCCTTCCTTCCTTCCTTCCTTCCTTCCTTCCTTCCTCCTTTCTTTTGTTTCTTTCTCCCTCCCTCCCTCCCTCTCTGTCTCTTTCCTTCCCCTCTTTCCTTCTTTTATTCCTCCTTTCTTCCATCCTTCCTCCCACCCTCCCTCTCTTCCTTACTTTATACATAGTCATTGAGAGGTCTGATACGTAGCATGTCCTCAAAGAGTTTATTATCTAGTGGAGGAGACTAACAGGTACAGGAAAGTCCAGTATGGTGAGGTCTGTGTGCCTAATTTAGGGAGGTTGCAAGGTACCGTGGCAGCACATGAGAGGAGCACATATCTAGCCTTGCGCGCACATGGGAGATGATACCTAAGTTGGGATTTGAAGGATGAGTGGCAGCTAATCAGTGGAGAGGGTTGGAGGAGTAGTTTACAGGCAAAGAGAACAACCTCTGTGAAGGCCCAGAGATGACAGAAAGTCAACAAAGTTCAGTATGGCTAGGGAGAACTTACAGTGACAGAAACTGTGGAGACTAAAGGTGATGCTGAGGTGGTAAGAAAGGACCAGATCTTGACAATTCAGGCAAAGAAATAGCCTGAGGGTGGTGGGAGCCATTTAAGCAGGAAGTGAACCAACCAGACTTGCTTTTTCCAAATATCTTTCTGGATTGAGTGTGGAAAATGGGCCAACATTAGAGATAGGAGACTTGCAGTGATCGAGGCATAAAATGGTGGCATTCAAATTTGAGATAGAGATAGCTAGAAAGCTTTGAAAGAGCTGAAATCAAAGACCTGGTGATTTATTTTATTTTAAAGTGGTGATGAAGGGGAAGAAATTAGACGTCTTAAGTTTTCTGGTGACACATTATGGCATCTTCAACTAGGCAGAAAACCAGTCTGTGAAGCTAGAGGGAGCTAAGATGGTAATTTCCATTTGAAACAGTTGGTTTTGAAGTCTGTGGAACATGGAAGAGAATATGTGGATGTGAAACTCTGAAGAGAAATCTGGGCTGGAGCAAAAAGACGTGGAAGTTGTTGGCATAAAGGCAGTGATTAAAGTGGGAGATTTATTTTCATAATCATCATTAAGGCAGGTATTTCTCTCCCTGTTTTCAGAGGAGGGAACCAAAGTTTGGAGAGTATAAACAACTTGCCCAAAGTCAGTTAGGGAGTGGAGGAGCCAGGAGTTTTGACCTGTGCCTTTCCACTGCACAACACTGTTTCTGGGTAAATGCACTTTACCCAGAAAAGTGGAAAACTTTTACCCATTGTTTTTCAGTAATCTGTCTGTATGGCTCCTGTGGAGTTTGTTTGTTTGTTTGTTTGTTTGTTTATTTATTTATTTATGTATTTATGTATTTATGTATTTATGTATTTATTTATTTATTTATTTATTTTACCTCTGAAAATCCCCTAAAATACTCCTACTTATGACAGGGACTTTCTTGGAGAACTGTTCACAGCTCAGAAATCCCTTTTTGGAGGTTAAGGCAAAACACATAAACTTCTTTATGAGAATTTCCTTTCACCTAGACAGAATGATCTCAATAATACCTGGTCTCTTAAAGCAGCCTTGAATGTCCTTCCGAGCCAGACCTGTAGTAGGTGGCAAACCTTGGCATTTTGTTGACAGCTTGCTTCCTCATGTATTTACCTAACGTTGGAGACATCAGATAAGTGGTGCCAGAAGCAGACAATCCATTTCACTTGCTGATGCCAGACTGGCTCCAGGACTGCTAGGCTCCATGTTGGGCCACCCCTCCCTCTGGGACACCCACTGTGTCCCTGTCTCCTTCTCATGTGGGATTCCCACATCTCTCCCCACCAGACCCACATATTCCACCTCCTTTCTTGGTCCAGATAGCATCAGAGTTGAAGCCTTTTCATATTTCCCATTTGGATGGAAGCTGGATATTCATAGCGGTGACCTCATCCCCCTTGGCATCCCCTCCCACCTCCGCCTCCCAGGCACTGTCATTTTCATTTGCATGGCCTCAGGGATCTTCAACTGTGGGGGGACCTGCTTCATAGCTGACACCAAACCTCAAGCTCTAACCTCTCACACTTTCTCATATAACATCTCATCTGCTGGTGGAATACATTTGTTTGTGATTACAGGCTACATACAATACCATTGCACATGGCCTTATGTTATGGCCCAGCGCCATGAGAAAACACTTTAGTAATTTTTTATGACCCTTGTGCAACCACGTAGGATTTCCCTAAAACAGAAAACATGAAGGGATTTTATTGTCTTGCACTATTAGACTTCCCTTATAGCTGATGTGTGTATATTAGAATTAACAGAACACAGGACTTCCCCGACATTTCGGGTTGAGAGGTTTCTGACTCTTAACTAGTGAACACTCCCTTGTTTATCTGCTCTGGGGGGATGTAAAGAGCACAGGAAAATTACAAACAAAAAGCACCAAGGTCTTGACTGTTTCTCGTGGTATATAAGTTTACTCTTGGGCTTAAATGAGATACTCTTATTAAGCCACTTCTGAAAATAACTATGAAATGACAAAAATTGGAAGAGACTGGTGAATTCTCAAGAATCCTCTGCTCTTTTCTGAAAAACAGCATAATTCATGGACTTCCCATTAGACCAGGACAAGGTCTGTCTCTCATAGGGGAGGGGTCTCTCTCTCTCTCTCTCTCTCTCTCTCTCTCTCTCTCTCTCTCACACACACACACACACACACACACACACAATCCAAGCAAAATGTCTAAAAAAAGAATAGTGAACTTTCATTTAGCCTTAAGAATAAATACGTATAATTCCTATAAGAAACCCCTCCATTTGGGGCACAGTTATGGTGGTCAGTGTCCACACAGGAGTTTCCGATAAACTAGCAGGAGAGACCTTGAGAGGTTCTAGTTCGCTGAGGAATTACACTGGAACATTTTAACTACTTTTCTCTGAATGACAAACTCATTCTGAATCTGGCAGCATTAGCGGTCCCTCCACCAGCTGGGAGGGAGTTCCCAGGTGTCCAGGGGGTGAAGGTAAGTCAGCCAGGAGTATGAGAAGACAGCAGATACCATGGAGGCTGTGAACAAATCTTATTCTACAACAAGGTTTAAATAGAAAAATTAGAAAAATAATGTTGCCTTTTGAATATGGAGTATTAGTAGTTGGCATGATGGTGCTAACTCTTTAAACTCCACATTAATGTGTGATGGTTACCTTTTCAAACTATTATAAGCCTTCAAAAATATGCATCCCATTGAGTGACAAAGGGTGAGAATCTGGCTGAACACTTCTGTATTAAGAACTGTGGGAAAAACATGGTAGACAAAGCAGAATAATAAAGTACAATGATATTTGAGTTTCACATTGACTGTGCTATGGTTAGAGTAACAAATTTGCCAAGGCACAAATGTATCTAACTTCCCTTAAAAAACTAATATATTTGTGAGAAATTCTGGGGAAAAGCTGTTCATGGTATCTGACTCCTAACAGAATGGAAAAGATGGGTTTGCACTCCACCCCCTCACCTGTCACTTTCCCTGGGGTTGAGTATTATCACCTGGCGCTCACAGCTCCCAGGGAGCACAGAATGGGCTCACCCTCAGCACAAAATCGCATTGATAGACAACATCGAATATGCCCTTAAAGTGATGAGACTGATCTGTAGATTGCGTTTTTAATATTTCGACTCATCTATGTTGCCATTTCTACCCATTAGTTGTACTGGAAGCTATGTTCTGAATGCTATTCTGTAAGTATCGGAAGGTACTTGTATCTAACCAACCAAACGTTGGAAAGGAGCTCCAGCTCCGCCAGCCCCTCCAGTATCTTACAGGGAGATTCTGCCATCAGAAGAAACAGGGATCGTCTCAGGAGCTAACCCCAGAGGTTAGGCTTTAGGCCATCCATAAACTTGGATTGTCTTTTTCCTTAGAGAAAAGATCTTTTCCCTTTTGATTCATTGGGTTGGTGAGCCAAGTGGATAGCTAACCCCCACGAGGACACCCAGAGGCACAAATCAATCCCACTGTGAAGGAAGGGGGCTCACATTTAGTACATGGTGACGGTGGGTACATGGCAGACACAGATGCAAAGTGTGGAACGTAATCTTGACCGTGTTGCAATAAATAAAATGTGTCCAGTGCTTGCGGGACTGGGTAATGCCTTTGAGAAGCATCATCGTGAACTTGACTGGAAGCACATTTTATTCATGTTTGGCTCCTTGTAACTCAGTTTAGATCATGTAATCTGTGGAGAGCATCCTGTGATTGGCATGTCTTCCCAAGTTCAGTTTTAGTTTATGAGATATGGAAGAAAGAAACTCTGCTCATAGCTATTACCTAAGATTCAAAGGACTTCGCTCAATTTGCAAATGCTTTTTCAGGGGTTGACTTGTGTTTGCTCTTCTCCACCCTAGGTTTGGCTATTCTTAGACCGGGAATTAAATCACTGAAGCCCAGTCTTCTCAGATTTCCCTTTCCCCCCTGGGAGAGTAGACTTAAGAGTGTTCATAAGAAAATCAACTCATCCCTAATCAGTTGGCCCGAAGAGACCCAGAGTGCTCCTCCCCCTTCCTTTTACAATCCTTCCAATAAAACTTCTTTACTTTTTTTATCCTTAGGTGGGGAGCCCTGTCAGAGAGTTCACACAGTGAGTGTGGTTTGTGCATTCAATATTAAGATCTAATCATGGCCTCTTGAGGGCTGAAAAATGAAAACACTGGATAAGAGCCCACCTTCTGGCTTCATGCTTGTCAAGAACAGGATCTATTAGCCTTTTAAAGAAATACTGATAATAAAAAGCAGACTAAGTGAGCTATGTGAATTGGCATCTAATCAATTATTTTCTGAGTTTTTTCCCCCTTAAGTTACTCAGAGCCGCGTGAGCAAACAAGATTTTACTGTTCCAAGCCCTCTTGCCTTCCACAGAGCTTGGGTAATATATGAGACTGTGCATCCCCCATTCTCTTTTGAGATGTTTTTATCATTATCATCTTCATAGAAAAGGTCCTATTTCCTTTAATTAAAGGATATACAAGTTAGAAATTCCCAAGCATCCAGAGGTGAGAGGCCAGAGTTTCGTCTTTGCCCACCAGCTGGGCTTTCGGACCTCAGTGGTGCGAGGAGGACAACTGCTGCGGCTGAGAGCTCAGGCTGCTTTCTTTTTCCCACATTAGTTCCTCATTGTATTTGACCTAGAAATTTTGGATGTGGATGACACCACATGCTTGGGATGATACTTTTTTCCTCCTTAAACCTTTTGCCCTCTAGTTGATTTATTTCTCCTGGGCTAAAATTGGATTCATCCTGAACATCAGTCTTTGGCATGGAAGACACTCTAACGTTTGGCAGGTCTCCTCCTAACAAATTGTTTGCATCGATTGCACTGGTTTGCCTTTACTTCCCCTGTCTGCCATCTCATCTCCACCTCACTTTCTCCCCTACTCTCTCCATATTCAACCCTGCACCTTTTGACTTTTACTCCATATATCATTTGAAGAAGAAATGCAGCTATGATTTTCCCTGAATGCAGGCCAAGTCCTTATTTTAGCGTGGGTGTGCCTGATTTCGTAAGGTGCACACCAGGCAGCTGAAGAGTGATGGCGGTTTCAACCTGTCATCTGTAGTCCCCACCCCGGAGGGGTTTTGAAGCACCCACTCCTCAAGGTCAACTTTGTTAACTCTTTAGAGGAGCACGATAAGGCCAAAAGAAATCATGAAACACAAAGGGCAACTGGAGAGTAAATGGTAATTTAAAGGGATTTCTATTTTTTATTAAAGAAAAAAAAAAGCTGCTTTCCAGATATGGGCTTGAGATAGGTGTGCTGAGTACCTTTGGCTGGTCTCTGCCACAAAATTCTTCTCTTGAGAAAAAAAGTAGGGAATTATCTGAAACACCCAATTACTGTTATTAAATTCAGATTCTCTTAAGATTAGATTGAAAAAAAAACCCCAAAACCAGTTCTACATGTAGCGTGCATTCCAGAATATGCTTAAATGCACAAGTTTCCAGGCCTGATCTGAAATCCTGTTGGGTAATTCCAGCCAGGCCTTGACCCCAGGGTTGTGAGGACCAGGAGTGGTGTTACCCATTATTGTCTATTTTGTTAGAAACTGGAGTTGAACTTGGGAGCATGATTCATGTGAGCTCAATTTTCCCCTCCCTCCAGCCAACCATTGAAATCACTAAGGCTTCTCACAGGGTAAACATGTGTGTCAGTTTGTTCTCAGGAATTCTCCTTTACTTTTCCTTGTAATATATTAATTTGCCTCTTTCATTGTTTTCCCCCCAGCCACTAGCACCTTTCCCCTCCACTCTCTACCTGTTTGAATCTAGATTTAAAGCCATGGATTCTCCTGGGAGTTTATTCAATGCTCAGTCAAGGTCTCCCAAAGCTGGAACAGAGTTCACTGTTCCTGTCTTAATTCTCTGTTCCCAGGGTCTTGGTTGCCTCGTTATGGTGCTTAATCATAATTCTAACAGAAGAAAGCAATTTTCAATATTTTTGATAATTAATTCAGGAATCTGAGTAAATATCCATATTTTCAAAGAACTCAGGACAAGGCTTCCTCTTTCCCCAACCCCTCCCTCTATCAACCAGCATTTATGGGGATATTTTTGAGACAGCTACTCTGCTGGGCCCTCACTTACACTCTTTTACTTAATCCTTATACCACCCGCCCTTAGCACAGTCCTATGGTAGGCACATGGTAGGTTCTCAGTGAATGTGCTCCGGTTAAATGGATAACCTTGTGAGACAGAGTTGTTAGCCTAACTTTAGAGCTGAAGAAATTGAGGCCAGGAATGGGTAAGAGACTTGTCCAACATACTGTGGTTTGATTGAATTCACCTTCTGTCCAGTCTATCCCTGTTGTTGTCTTTGTCATATTCATGGTTATTAGTTAAAGCCGCCATCCACGTGGTACCACAAATGGGACTGCCTAATACTCATTGTTTCTGAAAGGCATGGTGCTATTTATGGAGAAAATGTGGGTGACTGATAAGCGTGGTGTTTGGCCTCTTGGCCTTTAGAAGGCCATCTAGAGCATTTACTCCAGAAAACCTCACACGGATTTGTGTTTGCAGAAAGGGGTCCAAGACTTAATTATTTTGGGGGAGCTCTATTTGTCTTTTGCTCACCAGGTCATTCTTCAGACAGAAGAAAAATGCTGTGTATGACTCAGCCAAGGCTGCTGCTTAGGGGGGTTGACAACAGGCCAGAATCTCAAAGCCCTGCCCGCAGGCCTGAGCATGTCCAGAGAGTGAGCTGACAGAAAGCATTGCTCTGTGTGCACCCTGCAAAGGGTCAAGCCTGGAAAAGTTACCAGAAGCAATGCCCACTGACTCTTGTTGACAGGTGGTTGCACTAAGCTAAATGAGAAAAAGGCAGCCTGCCTCTCTCACAGAAGAAGGCAAAGCAGAACACAATAGGCAACACGATGGCCTAGTCATTTCCATGAATTTCAACATTTCAAAATAGATGTTTCCATCACCATCAGTAGCAACCACCATGTCTGTCTCTCCTGGGAGGTACATGTAGAAGTGCCATTAAGTGGAAACATTGGAATTTCAACATTTGGTCTTTCTGCTTTCTTAACAATTGTTTTTAAAGATATGTTCACATGAGTAAGATTCTTACTCAAAATCCCCAAAGAACTTGAGAGTAAATTACAAAGGGGTCAAGTGGTGGTCCCGCCTTGTTCTGCAACAGTGTGTTCTTGGGGTCTCTTGAGTGACATAGACAGGGCACAGACAGAGATGCTTAATCATTGAGTCCATCAGAGCTGTTAGCCATGCAGGTCCTGAAAAGAGAGAGTAGTGGATGTCAGCATTCTTTAGTCAATCCAAACATTTTTTTTTTTTTTTTTTGTCCTTAACTATCAGCAAAACTATAGTTGGAGTGACAATGATTATCTGGGCTAAGGAATCCTCTTATGAAATCAACACCAATATTTTCCTTTCTTACATGTAGAAATTCCCAATATGTTCTCCTTAAAAATAAAATCGTTTCATTTGAAGGACCACACACAGCCACCTATTTGTAGAAGTTGTGATACATCAAATGGGAGAATGCATTTGAAGGGCTTCGTGTGTGTACATCCTCAGTAAATGTTGGCTGTTATTATCACTCTTGTCACATCATCATCGTCATCATAATTGCAGGTTTTTCCTTGCCTTTGACCAGAAGTTAAATCAATGGGAACTGAGAGCTCTGGAGTTTAAAAGCTCCTCTTTGTGCCTTGATATATATGATGCATGATCAAAAAATATGGTGAATGTTTAAATTTTTAAAAATTTATTACAGTAAAAGGCACATTGCCATTAATCCCCCTCAAACTATTCCCCCTCACTTCGAGTACACTTATCCCATCATTTTTGCCACTTTCTGAAGCAGTTCTGGAAGTCCTCTTTCATGAGTATCTTTAGTTGCACTGTTGTGGCTGCCTCGATGTCCTGAATCGATTCAAAACATTTACCTTTTATGGTCATTTTGACTTTGGTGAAAAGCCAGAAGTCGTATGGTGCCAGATCCGGTGAATAAGGTGGATGAGGACACACCATAATGTTTCTATTTGACAGAAATTGCTGTAGCAGAAGCGATGTGTGACATGGAGAGTTTTCATGATGGAGGATGAAGTAGACACGCATGAAACAGGACTTCCAGAACTGCTTCAGAAAGTGGCAAAAACAATGGGATAAGTGTGTTCAAAGTGAGGGGGAGTAATTTGAGGGGGATTAACAGCAATGTGTCTTTTACTGTAATACATTGATTTTAATTTAAACACTCATCGTATCTTTGATCACACCTCATACTTTTCAAGATGTAAAGTGAAGCTTAATTTGCCTCTTTTTTTTAAACTGAAGGCCTGCAAATAAGCAGCAATGGACATCCTATTTTAATGGGATTATCCTGTATTTTAGTATTTTTGTCAAGGAACCTGAACAATCCACTCAAAGAGCCTATCCTTCATACTCTGTCTTCTTTATGCCAAATCTTCGAAGTGGGGAGGAGAGGGGAACCAGCATTTATTGAAAGTGTGCTGTGTTCTAGGCATTTCACATATGTTATAGGCTAAATTGTTTTCTCCCTAAAATTTATATGTTGAAATCCTAGCCTCTAGTACCTCAAAATATGGCTACATTTGGAAATTGGGTATATAAAAGATAATTAAGGTTAAAATAAGGTCATTAGAGTGGCCTTAATTTAATCTCACTGGTGTCTGTATAAGAAGAAGAGATTAGAACAGAGAAGACCATGTGAAGATTCAGGGAGACAGCCATCTACAAGCCAAGGAGAGAAGCTGCAGGACAAACCAAACTCTGCAGAAAACTTAAGAATTCTAGCTTCTAAATTGTGAGAAAATAAGTTTTTGTTGTTTAAGCCACCCAGTCTGTGGTATTTGTTATGACAACCATAGCAAACTAATAAAACATATGTTATCTCATTGACTCCTCTGCACAAATCAATGTTTTATTATTACCAATCTGTAGATGAGAAAACTGATTATTTGAGAAATAAGTAACTTGTCTGTGGTCTCACAGGTGGTCAGATAGCGTGGCCAGGCTTCAAATCCAGTCCTTCTGAAGGACCCTTGACATACAGTAATATTTTTATAAATAGTAACACATTATTTATTATTGCTATTGGCTTCAAGAAGATAATATTAAATTCGGGTAAGCACACGAAGAGGTGAATTTTGTGGCTGTCAATGGAAGTACTTTACGTAAAGCAGGAGGGCAATACGCCGGCTTGGTTGTAGGAAAAACAGGAGCCCAAGTCCCACAGATATTGTTTGAACTCAGCATGAAGTTGACCTTAGCTTATTGTAAGCCATGGATTGTTGTAGAAGCCTCCAAGAAATGGAATTTTAGATGTCAAATGTGCATTGATTTATAGACAAAATAAAAGGCCTTTTAGTGGAAATATGTTCGGAAAGGTGTTAACGTATATTAACACCCACTCTAAAACCAAAAATGCTATTCCAAATAAGATCTTAAAAGTCTTTACGCTAGTTAGTCAAAGATAGCCAAAGGTTAAATTTTATGTTCATAATTGTTTTAGAGCAAGTTATTGCTCTCTGGCTTCTCAATCATATTTTTATTCCTTTTGTACATCTCATCAAAGCATTTCGATTAGAACAAGTCATTGAGGACAGAAGCCAAAATAAATAGTTAAGTTTAAATTACTACAGTGAAAGGACCACAGTTTCAGTCAGGCCCAAGTTATGGGGACTTTTAATGATTCTATGAGGTTCTAGTATTTATGGAATTGGCTTGCCTGTCAGTTTTTTTCTTTTCCTTCCTGATTTCTAAAGTCATCTGTGAATTTTTTAGTCTATCTTGTCAAACTTTGGCTGATGACTTCTTAAAGGTTCCAGCCAATTGATGGTTTGATTTTCCTTGGCTCTTATTAATTCCTGTCACTTGCCCAAAGCCAGTGACCTTTGCCCAGCAGCCTGGCCAAGCCGCCCATGTTTGCTACATGAGAACCAGAGGTGCTTGCCAGCTCCTCTACTTCCACCCCTGCTTCCGGAATGGCCCAGGGGAGGCTGCAGACAAATGGAAAAAAAAGCTAGGGTACAAATCTTCCCACAAATGTAATATTTGTTCATATCCTTCTGGTCGGGGGACATAATGGCATGGTTAGGTGCACAAGTTTTGGAGATAGACAGTGTCGGTTCAAATCTCAAATGCCATGTACAAGTCATATGACTCTAGGCACATTACCTAATCAACCTGGACCTCAGTTTCCTCATTTGTTAAGTGGTGATAACAATTATCTTGAGGTTTGTTTTAAAGATTAAATAAAATAACATAGGTAAAGCATCTAGGAAAGTATCTGGCACATGGTAGGTGCTTAATAAATGAAAACCTAAACAGAAGTTTGATGACTTCACCCAGATAGCTTCCAGTGCTTTTTGTGTGGTTGAGATTCCATTTTAACACAACAAAGTCTGCCTATACTTCTCCTCTGGAGAAATACCATGGTGGCCTGATGTGCAACTGGGACTTAACCTCACATAAAGGCCCAAGAGTCCCCACGGAGGGCATTTTCCATGTGTTTCAAACTTGGTGCATCATCCACCAAGCATGTTCCCTCCGGAAAAGCAGGAGACCGCCCAAAGCTTGGATAAGTTCAGGGAAGCATCTGAACTTTTTGGGAGCTGTCCCATCAAAACTGGAGTTGTCTGGGTTTTGACCACTGGGGCCAATATTCTTTTCTGTCTGGGCTTTTTAAAAAGATCAGAGCATTGGGTTAGTATTCCCAGCTCTCTCTATCATTAGAAACTATTAAGGATAAAGATCCTACTAATTTCAACCAGAATTTTGTGGGTGAAAGAGATGAGTAGAGTAATGTGATAAAATGAATGAGGAGATCAGCACTCACTGAGGGAAATTAGGGACTACCAGGAGAAAAACAAAAGTTATCTTCATCAGCTGGCCTAAGGTGGAGGAATTTTTATGATATGTGATTGTTCCCAGCACTTGGTTTTGGATCTCCCATAAGTTAGAGTCAGAAAGATTTGAGTTTGAATTCTATTGCCAACATTTGTCAGATGGGTGACTTCTTACAAATTCCCTAAAACTCAGTTTCCTCATTGGTAAAAAGCAAATATTAATAGTATTCTGTAAGATTGTTCATTTGCTCATTCATTTATTCATTCATTCATTCATCCAATAATATTTGTAAAACACTTGGTCTGGCACATAGCAAGCACTCCATATATAGTAGCTCCCAAAATGTTTCTGCAGAATCCTCATAATTCCATGTACCTGGATTTCAAGGAAAATTTCACATTTGACCCCAACATTTTTTATTTTGTCCAGGAATGTGTTTTTACCTTTATAAAAATGCACTTGACTTTTCAGAGCCCTCAGAGAAAATTTTTTTTAAAAAAGTGTTCTTCTAAAATCAAACCAACATTATTGAAACTCACTAAAATGTGAGGCACAGTCTGTCATGTTTCTCAAGTCACTTGAATTAGCACTCATGAAAAATGCAACTTAGATACATCCAAATGCATATGAAGTGCCACTATTCCATCAGATGGCTCAAAACTCAGAAAAGAAGCATGCTCAGTGACCAAGAGCACAGGGTCCCAGCACACTTGCCCTGGCCCCCAGCTCCACAAGGGACTCCAGTGACACTACATACACTCCAGGGCCATAAAGGTGAGCAAAGTGTATGCAACCATTTTGCCTTCATAGTGTTTATGACTTTGCAGGGTGTTTAGTACTTCCCACAAGTAGTATTGTTTGCCTCACAAACTGAATAACTCTTTTTTTGATTCATGTCCTTTTGTTTTTTTCCCCATTTTGATTTTTGGTCTCCTTTTCTTTCAGAATCCCGAGTACTCTCCTGATTTATTCATTACTGAATCTTGCACTACCCTGAAGAAAACTATGATTTGAGTAAATACCACACATTGCTTTCATTAACATGTCACATTAAATTTAAAATCTCAAGTCCAAATCAAAAGTTGGATCTCTTCACACTGTTCATACTTTAGGAAAGTCTGAGGGCTGGGAATAATTTTTCTCATGGGCCACACACACACACACACACACACACACACTACAGATTCTAATAGTTCCCAACAATTTTCTTGTTTTGTTTTGTTTTGTTTTGTTTTGTTTAGCCTCTTCATTATCATGCATGTATCACACTCCCATCAGTGGCATTTCTCATTAAGGGCAGTGATTCTGGATGGGTAGCACTATGTGTATATAATTCTAAAAAGTACTTCCTCCACAGTATTGAGAACCTCATTTCCAATTGCATCGAGAGAATGGGATTCCTTCTATCTGCTCTAATGGCTTTATTGAGAAAACCTTGGTCAGAATTGTTACACTTTGAGGTCAAGAAAATCAGCACCTTAATCTGTTTTGGAGATAAAGTGTCGGATTGGAATTCTTTGTTGAGGGCTTGCCCAAGTCGTTACCCTAGGCAACCTCATCCACTCACAGCTTTTCTGCTGTCATCATACACCCACCCACCATAGTGACCTGTTGCTAGGTCAACAATGTCCCCTGATGGTACCAGGAAACCTTCCCAGCCCCTCCTTCCTGTACAGGAACAAAGAGAAGGATCACTAAAGTTTGGGTTTTCATTACGAAAACACAATGACCTGCTAAAAGATTTTATAGCAGACCCAGAATAAACACAAGTAAACAAAGCAAACAGAAAATATTTTCCTTATATTTATATCATCAAGAGTTCAAATTCCCCAACAGCAAAATAAGTCACGGAGGCTTATAGGGGAAACAGAATGAAGTGAAGCTCTTTTGGAACAGTTCAGGGGATGTCTTGCTTACTAGAGTTGTGTGAACATCAGCTGAGAATGCACAAAATGAGGACATCATTCATGGCTCGCCTCCTATCCTCATCTTCTCCATCAGAACTAAGCTGACATTAAAAAGAAAAGATGTATTGGTATCATTTGCCATGTAAGGAAAGAGAGGAAAAGAGCAGGATCAAAAAAGACAGTAATCAATATAACATTCAGGGGCCTAAACAGAAACTTCATTCTCTGGGCGGGGAAGATTCTTGCCAGTCCTAAATGTGGGATGCAAAATCTCTGGACTGCCAAGTCTGGGGTTGACACAGCTTCTCAGAACCTTTCTTTCGAGAGTCAGTGATGCTTTTCTTCCAATAGATTTGGCTACGCTAATTATGCCTTTTTTCTCTTACGTTAGAAGGAAAAGGCAGCATTTTATCAAGAAGATGATTTTTTAACTGCCTATGTCGACTCTACTCTTCTCTGTTCTGAGCACTACCAGTGTCTCGGCGTTTCCTGTCAGCTGGGAGGTACAGGTACAATACACACAGAGAGAAGACAGGAAAAAAAATCACACTCTGTAACTGTGGCCAAAGTTATGATACTTTCTACAAACATATGTCATTAATAGAATAGTAAAAGACTAGTCATAGGCAAATATTGAATTTATTTATTATTGTTTTATATAATATGTTCTCTCATTTTTAAAAAAAAACATTTTATTGGGGAAGGGGAACAGGACTTTATTGGGGAACAGTGTTTACTTCTAGTACTTTCTCCAAGTCAAGTTGTTGTCCTTTCAGTCTTAGCTGTGGAGGGTGCCGTTCAGCTCCCAGTCCAGTTGCCATTGTTAGTTGCAGGGGGCACAGCCCACCATCCTGTGCGGGAGTCGAGGAGTCTAAGCGGCAACTTTGTGGTTGAAAGCCCACTGGTCCATGTGGAAATCGAACCGGCAGCCTTCAGCATTAGGCGCACGGAGCTCCAACCACCAGAACCACCAGGCCGGCCCTTGAATTTAATTTTTAGCCTTCACAGGTATTTACAGTTGTCACTGACACTAACTGACCCAGTTTTTCATTACAGCAAAATTCCATTTTTAAGGAATAGATTTGGAACTAAGGTTATTTGGTTCTATAGCAGAAATTGGTGATTACGCTTTAGAAAATCCTGCAAGAGTTGGGGAAAAGTTCAAGGATGCTCTAATTTCCACTATAGAACCAGTCTCTTTACTCAAAGGGAAAGAAAATCTTTGCCTGTCACAGAAAGGTGGGAGAACACAGGCAGAGTATGAGCCAAGTTGGAGAGGGAAATTTAAATAAATTTTTTAGGAACCTGTTAGATTCACATATAGGGAAAGAATACTACTAACTTGGCAATATTGCTAATCAGAACCTTGACTACTGTTTAGTGGAAATGTGTGTGCCTAAAGAAGAGTTAAGTCACTTCAGGTGATTATGTTGATGACAATTGCACCCCACCCCCAGCAAAGTTGGGCCACTTTGAAACAGGTGGGTGGCAAGTGCCTCATGTGAAAACAGGATTCTGTTAAATGTGATATTAACATATTACATTTTTCCGAGAGCAGGCTGTCTTGTAGATTTCATCTAACTAATCATCATCCCTAAAAAACAGAACATAAATGGGAAATTGATTTGTTCAGATGTATCTGGCAAAGTTCATGATTTCCTAACAGGAAAATGTGAATTTCCCTGAAAAACAAAACAAAACAAAAAACAACTATGGTGCAAAGGTAGGGGCATTTTTAAGGAGGCTTTGGCAGATATTACAAAGGAGTCCCAAGGTAATCAACAATGATGTGAAACTCAACTTTGAAGAAAAAAAGTTTGGGGAGAGCGAACAAAGGGCCTTATTGTAGGGTAGGTAGGGCCAAAATCTTGGGTCCTTGGAGGTGGTGGGGCGGGGAGAGAGAGAGAAGGGACAACTTACTCTATATGACAATTCTTATACAATTAGGCATTATTTACACAGAAAAGTTACAGTCCCTTGAGAGTTCGTTGAGGAGTCATTTTCAGTCCTGTTTTTAATGGGAACATCTTACTATTTACTAATAACAACAGCTACCACATATTGGTTGCTTACGAATCTTATGGCATGTAGTCCTTTCAAAGACTCAATGGTATCTTCATTCTTGTCATTCTCATCTATGAGGACCTGGGTGCTGAATGACTTCCTGAAGTAGTCACAAAGGTGGTAAAAGTGCAGTGGATGCCAGCAGAGGCCTTACTAGGAGACAGAAGTGGGACTGACTTTTACCACCCTCTTGGGGCAGGTGGGGTATTGCTAGAGGGAAAACAGCGTCACTGTGGGGACAGAGCCCCAGAGAGTAGTTTACAGGCTCTCGGCCTCACGTGAAGGGGTACTGGCTCAGGTGGTGAATGGCCGTTGGCTATGGCTGATTGGCTGTCGGCTGTGGCCGGTTAGCCAATTGGCCACTGGTATAACTGCTGCGACTACGGAGGACTGCTGAGGATTGCCGAGGAGCCGAGCAGAGCCGAAGAGAGCGGAAGAGGAGGGCCGAGGAGAGCGGAAGAGGAGAGCCGAGAGAGAGGAACAGAGGAGAGAGTAGAGAAGAGTCGTCGGGTCGGTCGGTTGGCGGAAAGGGGACGGCAGGTCACGCGTCCGGTGAACCCAGCCTCCAGTGAGACCATAGTGGTATGGCTCCCCTACCTATGGCTCCATGGGTGTTCCTTTTCGGCCTCACCATATCCTGCGTTCTTGTGTGGGGAGCGGGAGCAGAGACCCCGCAGGCCGCCCCGCCTGAAAGATGGCGCGGCGAGAAGGCCTCTGCACACGACAAATGGTGCAGCGAGCAGGGTCTCCCACATGACAGTCACATTTACATGGGTTGAAAACATGAGAAAAACTTAGATCCAAGGTTTAGATTCTAAATCTGTAACTCAAACACAGGCACTGGTGAGAGCAAAGGAATGAGACAGAGAAAAAAAAATTCATGTGCAATAATAATAATAATACCAATAATACCATGTAACTCATTTCCTTCCTTCAATGCAAGGGCGTGTGTGCAGTAACAGTAGTCGTAAAGGGCCACGTCATCAATGGAGGCCCAGTACACTCCCTTCTAGGCATGTCTTGTTCTGTCACCCTTCCGGGCACCACCAGGACTGACCTGGTCAGCAGCATGATCTTGATGACTGTGTCCTCAGTCATAGGGTTGCCTTAGTGGGAAAAGGGTCCTTCTTCCACCAACGATGGAATTTTTTACAGACTTGCCCTGTCCATTACTCACGCAGCTCCATGTTATCACTCGGTTGACTCATGAAATGAGTTCTCTCAGTCTTCCTCTTCTCAGGCACTTGGGCCAACCTACTGAGGGTTCAAGATAGAAGGTGCTCACCCAATGTGGCATCCACATGCATCTATCCTACTGATGTCTTATTCTGGTTTCTCCCATCAGAATGAGCTCCTCTCCTGAAGGCGGCTCCACCAGGAGTTTGTGGGGTGGTCCTCACTTCAGAGTCTAGGTCCTGCTGTGGGTCAATGACTCTGAAACTCTCTCTATTGTGTTTCTGTGCATGCTCTTTAGGTCTACGAAAATAGAGCCTCCAGCAGCCTTAATTTCAGGTGTGAATCCTGATGCTTACACTTGCTAGTTGTGAGACTTGGGACAAGTCACTTAAAAACAAACAAACAGCTTTCTTTCTTTCTTTTTTTGAATTTTACCATATCTCAATTTTTATTTTTATTTTTTGTCTTTATTAAATTTATTGAGGTGACATTGGTCAATAAAATTACATAGGTTTCAAGTGTACATTTCTATAATACATCATCTATATATTGCATTGTGTTCACTACCCAGAGTTAGTTCTTTCTTAGTCTTAGTTTCCTTATCTGTTACATGGGCACGCAGGCAGCTAACTGAAAAACAACTTGAGCGAAAACTATTTTTTTCTGGCACACCACTTGTAGGACAAAGAAATAAACAACAAGAAGTCAAACTCAATGTGAGGGTTTATTTTATAAGCCAATGTTTTGATTTCACTTGTCCCATCTCTGTCAAGATTTAGCCTGATCTTGTATGCCCCCTAGAGTGACATCTCTAGTTCTACAAAATCCTTACAGTTGTGGAGTGTTTTCAGTTAATGCAAATGCTTTCACAGAGGTCTTTTGTAATGTGCAAATAATCTTGTGAAGTAGGTAGATTTGCTTTTTATCCCCACTTTACAGAGAAGGAAACTGAGATGAGTTTTTTGTTTTATGCTTTTGTTTCTTTTTTAATGATTTGCCTGTAACCTCAGAGCTAGCTCCTGCATAGAGCCAATTCTGAAACCTACATCTGGCTCCAATCCTCAGTGCTTATCCCACGGCCCACTTTACTGAGGTCAGTGATGACCCAAACGATGATCTAAATGATTCTAAGGCTGAATGTGACTCCAAATCTTCAAAGAAAAATTCTATTTGATCATTCTATTGCACCCACAGAGTGGGCTTGAAATTTGTAGCAAGATATTTTTTCTTCAAAAATAGCAGATGAAACAACATTGGTTACAGAACATTCCATTTCCTAACCGTTCCTCTTGTAAGTCTATGTCCCAGCCATGAACATGGGGTGGGGTAGGGGGCAGGCATACATAGATTCACCATTTGAAAGAAATAACTGAAAAGCTGTCACAGAAACTTAAAACAGCACATAGCAGGAAATGAGAAAAAATATCATATATTGTAACCCTGTTTCTGTCTCCAAGGAGCAAACTCAAAAACAGACACCTATGGCTTTAAGAGAAACAGTCAAACTGGGAGAGTGTTACAGGTGCTAAGGAAGAGAATGTTTTTCAGGCCTTAGTTCAGGGGATTCCCAAAGGCCTGGGTCTGCTTCCAACAGACCACAGCCTTCCACGTGTGTGTTATCTGGTATGTGTTTATTATTGGGTATGAATGACATGGGGAGGAAAGCACCAGTTCCTTCCAGGGCCTTTGCTCCCCATAATGACTCCATCAATTCATCCCTGTGTGGAGATGGTCACCCAAGGTTTCATGGTCGTTGCAGAGCCTGCCTCTACTCTTTTTCTTCCTCAATTCCCCCTTCTTCCTCTCTGGTACCTCCATTTATTCCTAATTATTTTTTATGTTTTTCATGCTTCTGAAGAAAGAGCTGGATCAGGGAGCACTGGGTAAGACAAGTCCTCATCACTGAATTCTCTTCTCCATTAGAAGCAAGAAATGGATCATGAGATGGACATGGTCCTACCCCTCCTTAGTCTAGTGGTATGAAGTGAATAAAAATGGTGAGCAAGCTGATTCACTTCTAAGGAGCTTTTGTTCATTTCACCTGGATTTCTCAATCTCGCCAAACTTACCTATTTCAAGACACCAGGCTTATTACCTGGAATGCTACGTCTGACAACCAGGGGTCTTGGAGTTCATCTTACCTGTAATTCTCAGTGGCTTAGATCCATGGGCTGGTTTTTCTTAGTCACGCTTATTACTAACTGTGTACTCTTAAAGACCAGCAGATATATCTTGAGTGCCAAGTCCAGTTTCTGTCCATTTCCCATCTTCCTTGATTTCTGTGGTAAATGACCCTGTTGGGAGGGTCCCATCCTGATTCTCCTCCTTCTTCTCCTTATAATCTCCTTGGTGAATCATCTCCTTGGTGCTTCCTCTTCTTTTTTCTCTGACCATAGATATGACCATACATTTTACTCTTAGTCGTCTTGTCTTTCTCTGCACATTATCATTTGGTAAATTCACCAAACACTACTTTAAATGTCACCTCTATGTGAATGACCCTTGAATTTTTCTCAAGCTCACCAAGGCTCTTTGTGGTAACAATATCCAAGTCAGTAGTGTGGCATTTCAAAATCGAGAGTTGGAAAAAAGATTAGAGGAGGATTGCAGATTCCCAGTTTTATAGATGAATTAGCCGAATCCTATAGACATGCCTGAGGTCATATCATTTAATTGTGGTGTAGATTTTAGCAATTTTCTCTAATCTACCTTCCCTCCCTTTTCTTGCGTCACTTCATGTCTTTGCACCAGCATATTGGGCTACGTGAGCTGCTCCTTCCACCTGACCCTTTGTGCAAAGTTTTTCACATTGTTTCCTTCCTGAAATGCACATTCCTCCTCCCCAACCTCTACCTATCAAAACCCTACCCTTAATTCAGCACATATGAAATATTGGGGCTTCTCTCCCATTTCCTTTTTAAAAAAGTAGGGGGGAAGCTCATTTGATCACAGGGATGCCAAGATGACCAGGAGAGTGGGACTCTAATGGATCCACATCTTCAGAGATCTCAGTGGGACCTGCCCATAGATTTAAAGGGACAAAGGAAATAACTCCCCCCCATACACACACACCTTCATTCTTATTGCTGCCCATCTATCCATTGCTAATATTTAGTAAGATCCAAAATGCCTTAAATTATCACATGTCAAAAAAGTGAAGTGTTATGTGGAAAGAAATTCAATAAAATCTTTTAAATCATTAAAAAATAAGCAAACAAAAAAACCTACTGCCAAAGAATCAGCAGTCCAAAATATCTGCTGGTAATTTAAAAGGCATAGCAAAAATTTTGACCCTATTAAAATTCCTTAGACAATTAACTTATTTTAGGCATTATTGAAAATTTTTGGTTTAAAGGACAACTATTTTTATCAAGAATGTAAGTCATATACTCTCTCTTACTATTTATCTATCTGCCTCCCACTTTCTACCTTACTCATTTATGCAGATGGAATATTATATAGTTTCCCAATTCTCTTTTGTTCTGATAAAATGTTAAATGGAAGTGTACCAGAAGTATTTTTATATTTTTTCTAATTTTATATTATTATTATTAAAATGTGTTGAAGAAAGAAAAAAATGGGAAATGAGGATTTGTTCTGATTAATAGCAATGCATGGATGTGAGTAAATACCTCACAACTTAATTTCTCCTTTTAATTTATTACGAATCATCAATTTTATTGGACAAAGGTGTAGTGACACACTTTATTTTTAGGCCTCTTCAAACTAAATCTTTCCTTAGTCTACCGAGCAGCTTTGTTATTTGTCCAGGAAAATCCATATTTAGTGGGAATTTCAATACTTGCATTTACTTTTACACAGTGTCTTACAAAACTATGTTGACATTAGTAAAATTACATAGTCCCCCCCATTCAAGCCCCAGTGATATAATGTTGGGTCTAAGAAGCTGTACTGAGAGAGGGCAGAGAGAATGAAATCACACTCGGAACTTGATACTAAGGCAAATCAGTTATACTCCCCCCACCAGGTGTGGATGGGGGTATTGGGTCAGTGATAGGGGACACTCAGGCCCTGATTCTGTGTTCCATGACACCATACTGCCCCTGGATGCTTCCAGCCATCAACCAAGCTGAGACCCTGTAAGAACCCAGACTTATTCTCACTACTAGTGAAACAACCCCACAATTATATGGCACTTAGCCTCCATCAGTGACCACATCTTTGCATGTGAATGATAGCATATTATCACAATTTAATAAGGCATTAGCAAACTTGAAATTCTGAGTTCCATTCTTTTCTTGAAAATGAAAGTATCTTCTGTATCCAAACTCTAAATAGAAGCCCCTCCCCACAATCTAGCTTATGGATCATCAACCTGTCAAAGGTGGAGAGTCCAGTATCTGACCCCTCTTTTAAGTGATTTATGAGAAAAACGTGGTCACTAGTATATTATCCAGACCTAGAAAATGGCAACACTTATTCCTATTATTAACCACAAGTGTCCTATTAATCCCTCTGAGGTACTGAAAATGGATGTCATGCGAGGTCTCATGCCACTGGAAACTGACTGACCTTTGCAGCTTGTACTTCTCCCTCCTTGCACTTTTCATAATTTTAAGACCAACTATCTCTAAAGCTTGGGAAATCCCGAAGTCTGCACAGCCAGGAAATCATAACTTGGACTTATTCTTTTGAAGTCTGCCTCCTTTGTTAAACTCTAAGTTCCATTAAAGGCTGGAACCTCACTGGCCTTGTCCTCTCCACCCCCACCCCCATGAATTGATTCTCTAGGGCCTAGACCAGTTCTGGCACAGGGTAAGCACTCAGCATTAATACACAGAACCCTGGATCCTGATCCAGGCCATGTCTTCTCAGTCCTCTGATTTCTGCCATAAATCAGCTGTTCTCATGGATTTGATGCTAGTTGACTCATTTTCCTTGTGGGTCATGTAAGGCACTTCACTGTGGGACAGTGATTTGGCTAAGACAGTTTCCCTCCTACACAGCACCTCATGGGAGACACTGGAGGGCCTTCTCTTTCGTGTGCTTAAAAAACACTTCTTTGCACATAGGAACAGTCAAGCTGCTTAGGTGGTCATAGAACTCTCTGGAATGAGGAAGTTTATAAACAACCATCTCACCTCACAGGGTTCAGTGAACATCCCGCAAACAGTAATAGCTACTAGTTAATGTCTTCAAATGTATTATATAGTCTAGGGTTTTTTCACTTTAAAAAAAAATGAAGAGTTTCTAGGATTATTTTAATTGACTGTTTTATTTTTCATCTGTACCTAATACAGACAAAAGGGAGCCAACAATTTCTTTAGGAAACTTTTTATTATCAAATAATATTGGGTATTTTTGATTGTATGGTGTACACCATTCTTAATTATGCTGATTGTTACCCATAATAGAGTAACAAGTGATATGTCAGACTCTGACTCTGAAGCTTGGGAAATCCCCACTTTCAGAACAGACAGGAAACACAGACTGGGCTTTGGTTGACCTTGAGCTTTATTCTCACCTTCCTGGACCCCTCCCTTACCTTCCACTCCTCATATTCAAGCACATCCAACATTCACTAGAGCATGACAGGAAAAGAGCTTCAGTAAAAGTAAGAAGGTGTTTTCCCAGGAATCATTTGGAAATCATAGAATTTGGAAGTGGGAAATATCTAGAGTTCTATTATTTCATCCAATTCCTTAATTTTACATGGAAAGAAAATGGAGCTCAGAGTTGCTAAATGATGAGACAAAACTAACAACAGAATCCTAAATAATGAGTTAAAATTCTCCAGACAAAGTCTGAAGAAGGAACCCAGTCCTGCACTGGATTTTACCTTAACCTTTACACTCATGTGGAACAGAATCTACAGTGAGAAGTAATTAGTGGGTTTTTTTGTGTACTTAGATCTGAAAGCTTCCCAACTTCTAAGGCATATTTTCAAAGTAGAAGTAAAGAGAGAGAAAGAGATGATGAGTACTCAAATTAGATGCTGGATGTAACTTCCTACTCATACCAGAATTCTTCCTGATTTTATTCAGTTAAACGAGAACGAAATTACCAGCACAGGTGATGTTATGAAGGGTTGAATGACTTCATTAGCTTTTTTCTTTTTATAGTAGCCTGAAGAGATCCCCACTGACTCCTGTGTTTTGACAAAGCTCAAACACTGTTATAGATCAAAGGGAAGATAGCATGAACCTGGACGTGTCAAGGGTGCTACATTAAGAGCCTTCTATAAATGGGTAATTGAGGAGCTTTTTCCAAGCTGGGCTTCTGACCCCAGAGGCTGTAACATCAAGGACAGAGATAACCATAGTCAGGGGTGTCTGAGCCTTGGCTGCTGGGAGAAATAGATCCTCATCCACACCTCTGAGTATATGAATCATTTGGCAACGATTCAGAATGTCAACCAACTGCCATACCTCTTGTAAATGTGTCCTTCCAAAAGGAGCCCTCCTGCATGCCGAAGTAGACTGCTTTCTGAAGTCTTAGGCTTCCTTCAAAATCAACATTTTCCTTATTTGCTATTGATGTTAATTTCAACCACACCAAAGCTATCAATGTCAAAGTTGTTCATCTTGCTAATGTTAATTTAAGCCATATACTCTTATTAAACCAATACTTGTTATAAATAATGTTTCATCTCATGTTGTGTGTGGTTGTATTTGAAACAGAAGATCTTGGTTAAAATATCAGCTGTGTACACTTAAAATGACACAAATTTTCAGAATTTCATTGTAAAATGAGAACAATAATAACACCTATTCTGTGAGGCTGCCACAGATAGTATGTTAATTATAGAAAATAATTTTTGTAGCGCAATGTACATTATGTTTTAAGAAATGGAAGCATCTCCAGTAGGTGCTATGGCAATTAAGCTTACAAATAATTTCAACATTTAAATTGGAATTATTTGAAAAACTAGCACATTACCCATATTCAAAATTGTAATTTGTAATCAGAAGAAAATAAGAATTTTTTTCTTTCGAAAATATCTTAGACTCCAAAGGTGTTTTAAAATTCTGACCATTTCCATAACACTTTTGAGATAATCAAAAGAAACAATGTGTTTATTTGTGACTAAATAGATGTTCACGTATAAAATTTCAAATAATCCCAATCTTGGGAATTGTAAATTCTTGGGATTATTTTTACATTGGCCCCTTTCATTAAAATTTACTAATCATTATCAGTATTTTTCCAGAGACACCAGAGACCCTGTAAATATCTCACAATTATACTTAGATGCTACATGAATGGATTAGGTAAAAACCTGTAGAGGCACCACTTTTTCTTGGAATTTTTCCAATTGGAACAGTTTTGAGGAAATAAATTTAGCAAGTGCTAAGAGAGAATATATGTTCAGACCTTTTTTTTACAATAGGGTTTGCTCTGAAGTCTTGAGAAATGGTTTACAGAAAAGGACATTCGGGTCTATTGTTATTTAAAGATTCTGTAAGAAAATCACAAATGTCTCATTTCTGTAGCACTTAAGTTTTGCCTTCCAAAAGGATCAAACAGATCTGTTACAGAGAGTCATGCAGCCATTTATGAATCTTTGAACATGTGTGTTTAATGGAGAAAAGAATAGACGATTCGTGGATATACAGTGCTGCTATCTATTAAATCAATGGATTTTCCAGAGTGTGCACAGGACCCTTTGTGGTTTCAACCAGTAAAAATCAATATTTCCTTTATCTTTGGGGAAAGAAAGAAGTCTTTGAGGGCCAGATCAGGTGAGTAGGGATGGTATTCCAATACAGTTATTTGTTTACTGGCTAAAAACTCCCTCACAGACAGTGCCCTGTGAGCTGATGCATTGTTGTGATGCAACAGCCATGAATTGTTGGTGAAAAGTTCATGTCATTTTCATCAAACTTTTTCATGCAGCCTTTTCAGCATTTCCAAATGGTAAACTTGGTTAGCTGTTTGTCCAGTTGGTACAAATTCATAATGAATAATTCCTCTGATATCAAAAAAAGGTTAGCAACATCATTTTGACTCTTATTTGGACTGATGGAACGTTTTTGCTCGTGGAGAACTGGCTGACTTCCATTGTGCACTTTGATGCTTTGCTTCCACAATTCTGACATAGAACCTGATATACTAAGAGCAATTTTCACAGCTTGCTTTAATGTGGCTGTCTGGTCTACCCCAGCCACAGCTACCTGGTTCATAGGCTGTTTAAATAACTAGCCCAAACCCGATCTAAGGGGCATAGTTGCAAGTCTACTTGGAGGCTGATGGATATTCCATCTTTTCTTAGGGGAGAAGGGAAAATGTTGGTCAATTTGTCAAAAAGATTGCTACCAAATTTGAAGGACAAACAGAGTTTCCTCCTGAACAGAATATATGTAAGTTATAGAACACATCAGGCTTACATCTTAATCCTCTAAGCCTGCTGGTTAGTTTTCAATTTTCTACCTTAAAAGACAAAATGGAATGGAGAAGAAAGGAGAAGGCTGACTCTAAAACTGTCAAGGAAGTGTAAAGAAACTTGAAAATCTTAGTATAGTTCTTTTTTTTAATGAGCAGGCATATGACATTGTGTACAGAGGCCCTACATATAATAACTAGCTTGCTTTATCTCTAGTAAAAATTCTATTTTGCAATAGGAGAAACTCAAGTATTGAGAGATAAACACATTCAAGGTCACATAGTATTGTACGCATGATGCAAGATGCTGGGATGGCATTCCAATGATGGTGACATTTCCAGTTATCTCTGAGTCCTCAGCAACCTGGTACATAAAATGGAGACACATTACATAGGGTTGCCAGATAAACTGTAGGGGATCCAATTATATTTGAATTTCAGGGAAACTGGCATTAAAAATGATTTGCTGTAGAGAAAGAATAATGTTTTCAATAAATGGTACTGGAAAAAATGAATATCCACATGCAAAAGAATCAATTTGGATCACTGCCCCACATCATGTACAAAAGTTAACTCAAAATGGAATATAGACTTCAATGTGAAAGCTAGGTCTATAAAACTTTTAGAAGAACACATAGGAGCAATTCTTCATGACCTTGGGTTATGACACTAAACACACAAATGAAAAAAAATTTTCAAATAAAAAATTTTGTACTTCAAAGGCTAGCATAAAGAAAATAAAAACTACCCATATACTGAGAGGAAATATTGCGTATCATGTATACATACATGGTAAGAAACTTTATCCAGAATAATTAACCAATAACATTAATCTAAAGACAAATAACCCAAATTTAAAGATGGGCAAAGGATTTAAACAGACATTTCTCAAAATAATATACACAAATGGCCATAATCCCATGAAAATATGTTCAACGGCATTAGCCACTAGGGAAATGAAAACCAAAACCACAATGAGATACTTCCTTACACCCACTAGGATGGCTGAAATAAATGACAAATAGTAACAAACGTTCATGAGGATGTGAAAAAAAAATGGAGCCCTTATTATTTGCTGGTGGTAATATAAAATGTACAGCCACTTTGGAAAAGTTTTCCCTCAAAATGTTAAATGTATACTTACCATACGACCCACTAATACTACTCCTAGCTATATATCCAGAGAATTGAAAGAATGCTGGCACAAAAACTTGTACACAAATGTTCATCAGCATTATTTATAATAGCCAAAAAAGTCTGAAGCATCTGAAATGTTCATCAACTTATGAATAGATAAACACAATGTGGTTTATCCATGCAGTGGAACATTATTTGTCAATAAAAAGGAATAAAGTATTGATGTAGGCTGCAACGTGGATGAGCCTTAAAAACATCATGTTAAGTGAAAGAAGCATGTAACGGAAGACCACACATTGTGTAATTCCATTTATATGAAAGATAGAATGTATATTAGTAATTTCCAGGGGATGAGGACAGGGAGAAATGAGAAATGACTGCAAATGATATGGGTTTCCTTTTGGGGTGATGGAAATGTTCTCAAGTTAGGTAATGGTGACACTTGTACTAGTCTGACTATGCTAAAAACCACTGAATTATATACATTTAAAGGAAGACTTTTATGGGATTCATTTATATATGTCAATAAAGTTATATATATTATAAAAATACATAAATATGGGTTTTTTTTGCAAAGAGAAACACAAAAAGAATAAACCAGAAACTAATGAAATTGAAAACCACAGGTGGTGAGGGAACGGGGTGAAAGGGACAGGAGAGACAATGAGACTTCTCTGAGGATAACTTTTAAATATTTTGACTTTTGACCGTGTTAATGTTTTACATATTCAAAAATAAAATTAAATAATGAGGGTAGGGAAATATGAAAATTGAATACAAAAAGAAAAAAAATAAACCTAATTATATCAATTTTATAACAAAAGTATTCAGAAGAAGAGAAGAACCAATCCAAATAACTACTCTGACAATGGATATAGAACAAAGAGAATTGCAGAAACAAGTTGGTGCCCATAAGAACCAAGATCTTCACTGTGGGTAAGGAATATATTATGCTGACGTATATGAAATTTCTGAGCGCCTATAATTTTTAACCCCCCCAAAATGAAATTGTCGATGCTTCAGTCTAATACAAGTATGAATTGAGGGGAAAAGAGGAAGAATCCTGTTCTACTGCATTGGAATTACTATGACATAACAATTTTTTTAAATTATGTTTTCTATGTCTACCAGATGAGCCTAGAAGCAATAACACTCCTGTAGCAATGAATCCACATAACTTTTGGTTTCTAAATGCCATTTCCTTGTACAAGGAACTTAAACGTAGAGAAATCTCTGATTCTAGATCTGATGGAGGAAAGGTTCATGCACACACGAAGCATCTTACAGTGCCAGACTGTAAGGAAGTACTCGCAAACTCCTTGAGATATGCCAAAAGAACATAGGGACCACATTAAAGGGTCTTACACTGGCCAAATGCGGAATAAATCGAGCATCAAAAAAAGCATGATGACATCATTATAGCAGATTTAATTAAAAGAGTAAAATAAAAGGATGATTTGTTGGGGACAGTGGAGGGTCAGCTCTTCCTTATAGAAGAATACCAGTTAAAAAATATAGAAGGAATGACAATTAGAAAAATCATCATTTTGCAACCACCACTGTAATAATTAATTTAGAAGAGGCTCATTGGAGGATGCCAGAGCAACTGGATGAAAATTTGTTGGATATGCAGAAAACAGTTAACATAGAAGGCCTAAAACTATTATCCTTAAAAAGTCCTGGTGGGTCCTTGACTGGCATTTGGGAACTCGGACTTCAGGAGGCTTTCCATCATTCCCAGAATGGGTAAGAGTGGCTCACTGTGCCTACACTGTTTGTACAAACAATGTGTGTTGTACTGAATGCCTGTTTTGCTTCTGGGAGTCTGGAATTTGGGTATGTGCTATGCACAGTGTGCCTACATGACCACCTCCCAATAAGTACCTTGTGCACTGAGTCTGTAATGAATTTCTTTGACAGCAACTTTTCACACATGTGGTCACAACAGTTGCTGGAAGAATACCCTGTGAAGCTTGCATCTGTTTCCTTAGGATTTTGCCCCATGCACATTTTCCCTTCATTGATTTTGCTTTGTGTATTTTTTCACAATCCTGTGAGTCCCCCTAACAAATCATCAAAACTGGAGGTAGTTTTGTGGACCCCTGACATATTGGGGAATAAGATAGCCACACAATCTCAAAACATCACCCAACAGATTATTTTCTGATTACAAAGGGAACATGGTATCTTAACACTGAAGAAATATGGCAAACGTCATTTTAACCAAATAATCAAAATCACCAACAATGGGACAGACTTACATTATATACCTCGTGATACGAGGTCTGACAATTACATTCCAGAACTCATCCTAGAAAAAGTGCTACATAACTCATTGCTGAATATTACAATGGTTACCTTCAAAGTGATCCCCTTGGAAGCTATGCACCAATGCCAGCACCTAGTCAACCCTTCAAAGCAATTTTGGAGCTTTTTTCTGGAATACCCATCAGAGCTGTCATTGTATTACCCTTGATGTCCTGAATGTCATCAAAAATGTATTCCTTTAAATATTTATTTTATCTTTGGGGAACGAAAGAAGTCTTTGAGGGCCAGATCAGGTGAGTAGGGAGGGTGTTCCAATACAATTATTTGTTTACTGGCTAAAAGCTCCCTCACAGACAGTGCCGTGTGAGCTGGTGCATTGTCATGATGCAAGAGCCATGAATTGTTGGTGAAAAGCTCATGTCATTTTCATCTAACTTTCTCATGCAGCCTTTTCAGCATTTCCAAATAGTAAACTTGATTAACTGTTTGTCCAGTTGGTACAAATTCATAATGAATGATTCCTCTGATCTCAAAAAAAGGTTAGCAACATCAATTTGACTCTTGATTTGGACTGATGGAACATTTTTGGTAGTGGAGAATTGGCTGACTTCCACTGTGCACTTTGATGCTTTGTTTTAGAGTCGTATTAGTACACCCATGTTTCATCACCAGTGATAACATGGCCCAAAACATCATCTTGCCTCTCCAAAAGATCTTGGCAAATTTTGACTCTTCTTTGCTTTTGTTCATTGGTGAGCTCCTTCGGGATCATTTTTGCACACACCTTCCTCATGCCAAGATTTTCAGTTAAGAGTTTCCTAACTGTTTCTGTATTGATGTTTACTTGGCCTACTATGCTTCTCGCAGTACGCCAATGATTTCAACGCACAATTTGATGAATTTTTGCAATGTTTTCATCAGTTCTGTTAATTACTGGCCGCCCTGACCTCTCTTCATCAGTGACGCATTGTCTCCCCTCAGAAAAACATTTAATCCATTTTATCATGGCATTATCCCCATAAACTTAGACTAACATGTCCCTGATTTCACTTCCACTCTTGCCACGTTTAACAAGAAATTTAATGTTTGTTCATTGCTCTAATTCAAACTCAGACATTCTCATGACAGCCCACAAAAACACGCAACAACAATGAACACCACTCAGCAAGACACCACCACACACGACAGCTATGAGACACTGAAATACCAAGGTTATGAAACCTTACTGAGCTGTTTGTACAGTGCTCCAATGTAAGAGCGCGGTGGCAAGTTTGCGAACTTAATTGTCAGAGCTCAATTATTCTGTCAAATGATGTACTACTGTTGCCAAACATGTTTAATTTGAATCTATGAAAAAATAAACAGACAAATTCAAATTGAGGGACATTCTATGAAACACCTGCTCTGTATTTTTGAAAACATGTCAAAATTCATGAAAGACAAGAGGAGGCTGAGGAACAACTTCAGATTAAAGGACATTATTGGGATAAATGGAGAAATTTGAATGTAAAATGTATGTTAAAAAATACACCAATGTTAAATTTAATTTTTGTGTGTGATAATTATATTATGATTATATGCAAGAAAGATTTTGTTTTTAAGAGGTACATGCTAAAGTACCTAAGAGTGATGTGTCATGAGGCCTGTAACTTACTCTTATAAAAATTTACATATATATATATATATGAGAAAGAGAGAGAAGCAACTATGGCAGAATCTGGATGAAGTGTTAATTTTATTTTTTTGCTAATTTTCTTTAAGTTTGAATATTGTTTTCAATAAAAAGTCATGGAGTGAAGGGGGAGAGGACAAATAAAGCTCCTTGAAGAGAAGATTTATTTGTTCTCTATGGTCTGAATAGTGGTCCAGATATGTGTCATAAGAATTTTCACTGACACACTTCCTATATGATCAAAAAGGTAATGAACTTTTGAAATAATTTTAGTAGTATTATTTTTCTGCATCCCCCATTCCGGAATTCAAAATTATACATCATGCTGCTTGATATTATTCCACAGCCCACAGGTGTTCTTTTGTTTTCCAGCTTATTTTTCTCTGATATCATTTTAAGTAGATTCTACTGCTATGTCCTCAAGTTCATTGATCATGTCTTCTGCAGAGTCTAATCTCTTAATTCAATCAAGTGCATTTTTCATCTTAGATATTTACTTTTTCATGTCTATAAGGTTCATCTGGGGCTTATATCATCTATTCTTTTCCTGACCATTCTCATACTTTTTAAACAATGGAGTATATTTATAGTAACTGTTTCAACATCTTGTGTATTAGTGCTACTATCTGTGTCACTTTTGGGTCTGTTTCTGTTGGTATTTCTCCTGGTTATGTGTCATATTTTTCTTTTTCGTTATACCTGGTAATGTTTGATTGGATGTCAGACATTGTTAATTTTACATTGTTGGGTGAAGTTGGAAAAGTGTGTAGTTGTTTAAAAATTATTGTGCTTTGTTCTGGAATGCAGTTAAGCTACCTGGGAATAGTTTGATCCTTTTGAGGCTTGCTATAAAGTTTGCCACTATATTGTGGGTTCAGAACAAGTTTCAGTCTAGAGATAATTTGTCCCCACTACTGAGGCAATAAATTTCTGAAGACTCTACTGAAGGCTCAGTTGTTGGAGGTCTTTCCTCTTTTTCCTCTAGTTTAGCAAACCAACATTCTAAGCTATGTATGAGCTTTAGTGATTTTTCCACCTGCTCCTTTCTAGTGGTTCTTTCCTTAGTCTTAGTAGTTTCATTACACAACTGCATATGAGGTCTGACAATTGTAAGTTCACAAACTCATTGCAACTATGTTGCTACTGTGTTTCATCAAAAATAAGACCTAGCCAGACCATCAGCTCTAATGCATTTTTTGGAGCAAAAATTAATATAAGACCTGGTATTATATTATATTATATTACGTTACGTTACATTATGCTACGTTACGTTGTGTTGCGTTGCATTGCATTATATTACATTACATTATATTATATTATATAAGATCTGTTCTTATATTATATTAAAATAAGAAGACCAGGTCTTATATTAATTTTTGCTCCAAAAGACGCATTAGAGCTGATGGTCCGGTGAGGTCTTATTTTCGGGGAAACATGGTAACCTTTTTTTGATATCAGAGGGATTATTCACTATGAATTTGTACCAACTGGACAAACAGTTAGCCATGTTTACTATTTGGAAGTGCTGAAAGGCTTCCTGAAAGAGTTAGACGAAAACGACCTGAACTTTTCACTAATTCATGGCTCTTGCATCACAGCAATCCACCAGATCACGTAGCACCTGTCTGTGAGGGACTTTTTAGCCAGTAAACAAATAACTGTTTTGGAACACCCTTCCTACTCACCTGATCTGGCCCCAATGATTTCTTTACCTAAAGATAAAGGAAATACTGAAAAGAAGACATTATGATGACATTCAGGACATCAAGGGTAATACGACGACAGCTCTGATGGCCATTCCAGAAAAAAGTTCCAAAATTGCTTTGAAGGGTAGACTAGGAGCTGGCATAGGTGCATAGCTTCCCAAAGGAGAGTACTTTGAAGGTGACTATAGTGATATACAGCAATGAGTTATGTAGCACTTTTTCTAGGATGAGTTTGCAAACTTAATTGTCCGACCTCGTAGATCAGCATTCAACTGAAGACTCAAGGGAAATCCTTTGCAGTCTCAGAAAACTTTTTCTCTTTGTGCAGCTCTCTCTTCTCTGGTAGTCTGCTCTGAAAATCCTAGCCTCCTCAACTTTGAACTCTGCTTCTTCCATTCAAGGAGACCTTCAGGCTATGTGTGGGTTCTTTCTTTTCATGTTGTGACCTTGAAAGTGTCTCCAAGCAGTGATCTGGGGCTTTTATAGGGATAACCTCATTTGTTTGCCTTCTTTGGGAATTATCCTTCTATGCCACTTATTGTCCAATATCTAAAACTATTATTTGTATTTTGTCCAGTTTGGGAGTTGTTTAAAGGGGGAGGGAAAATTCTGGTTCTTGTTACTTGATAATGGTTGGAAATGGAAGTCTTTAGTAATATTATTTTCATCATAAAATTAGAAATATTTGTTTAAGAAAATTTGGAAATTACTTAAACATAAGGAAATTAAAGCAAAATACCCCTTGATCATTCACCAATTCATGAACTTTTGGTATATTTCTTCTAGGTATTGTGTTTATTATTATTAGCTTGTTTTAATTTAAACAAACAAATAAATATAGCATTTAAAATGCTATTTTAATGCTTCTTTTAAAATTTAATATTATTTCATAATCATTTTCCTATGTTCTTTCTTACAGTCATTATAGAGCTTGGACAATATCCCAACATATAGACATGTGTACCATGGACTCTTTAACTTTCTCTCTGCAGATAGACATATAGCTGGTTCCCAGTTTTTGCTATTATAAATAATGAATATTTTTATACAGATGTTTTTGTTTAAATTTAAATTATTTACTTAGGCAACATCAGAATTACTGGCTATAAGTTTTTTCAGGTACTCAATTCATTTTGCCAAGTTGATTTCCGAAGGAATGTATGACTTAAAATATCATGTTCACCACTCCACATACAATTATGAAGTACTTACTGTGTGCCACTCATTGTGTCAGGTTCGGGTGATGTAAGATAAACAAGACTCTGAGTTTTTGGAGCTTACAGCCTAGTTGTAGAGACAAATATGTTAATTGACAAGTGCTGCAAAGCATTATGGGGGTTCTGTATACACATGAACAGGAGTTGCTTTGGGCAGAGAAATGTGTCTACTCCATCACCTAACACGGAGTGATGTAAAGTAGACATTTAATAAATAGTTGTTCAAAGAAAGAGAGAGGGAGAAAGAACAGTTAAAGGAGTGACTGTTTAATTCACTGAGTGACTTGATCAGAAAAAGTTTCTTAGAGAAACCTGTGACTTGTAATTAGCATATCAATTATTCATTTAACAAGTATTTTTTGGCAGTGTGACAGGAACCATGCTAAGTGCTAAGGACATTGTCGTAGCTACTGTTCCTGTGGAATTTGCTGCCTGGCAAGGAAGACAGATAATAAACAAGCAATTAAAATAATGGAGGATATGGGTAATCTAAGAGTATATACGTAATAGGAGTGAGTCACTTAGTCTGGGGGTCAGTGGGGCCTTCCCATGGGGAGTGACAGTTAAAGCATGACTTGAAGGGTAAGTAAAAGTTAGTTAGAAAAAAGGGAAATTGAAAAATGGTTCCAGGCAGAGGCAGTCATATCATTCATCTATATGCAAATAAATGTTTTTCTAATGTTTGCAGTGGCTTAAAGACAGTTTATTTGCTTAGACATTTTCACATCACTGCACCCAGCAATGTGGTTTATATGGTTCTTGATTTTCTAAACCTTTTCTTTTATGAATAGCACAAAGGTAAGCTTTATCCTAGATCCTGTCCATATTCAAATTTAATGGGATCCTAATATAAAGGGTTTAATTGTGTTGCTTTAAAATCATCCTGTTTGATAAGTAATGTTATGTCCTTTCTATCGCTGAGGAAGCTGAGCCATAGCCACAATGGGCAGGTGATACATCAAAGAACCAGTCAGCCTACGTTACGCGTGCCCCTTAGCCTTTCTGACTCCTGTGGGACCATCCCAATAAGTCCAGATCGCTCATTTTGATGACCACCAAAAGGTAGACGGTACACAGAAAAAAGAAAAAAAAAGTGTATATCTATATGATTTATATATTTATGGAACCTCTATCTTTCTTGTTACTTAGAGATCACCTATGAACTAATGCTGTAGACCAGGGCCTGGAGTTCACTTAAACTGCACATCTCTGTTAAAATAACATTTTCATTCATCTGGAACTGAGAGGAAATGAGGTGTTTTATACAAGTATATTTCCATATAATTGAAATTTACCTCTTTAAGCACAACACATTTTACAAGTGCAAGTGTTCACAAACATAAATAATTCTAAAATAAATTGCACACTCTCTGTATTCTTAAACAGTGCTTCTAACCATCACTTAACGTGATTACTCAGTCTATGAGCACTGGCTGTTTTCTATTATTTGTTGGTCATTATGAATTATCGATGTATCTGGTCCTATGCTAGGGATTGGGGATAAAGTAAGCAAAATCACTAACAGATAGAAATTTTATGTTTAGAAGGAAAAAACATACCTAAACAGCTAAGTTCCATATGTCCAATAAATATGCTGTGTTGTGGGAATTCAAAGCAGAGGCTGTTCCACAGGAGTCCAGGAAAGCTTCTCAGGTAAGATGATGGAAGCAGGCCTTGCTTGTAGGGGGAGAAAGGTGGTGTTGGTGACAGTGAGGTGGTGGATGGCAGGGCACTGTTTCTTGGGTTGAGAGGAGGGGAGGAGTGTCCCAGCCAATGAAGTGCCATGAACAAAGCATAAGTTGTTTTTAGAGGACTGGGAATGTGCCAGGGTGTGAGCAGTGAAGTGGGAAGTAGCAGAGGTGAGACTGTAAGAGCAAATTGAGGCCAGCTTAGGAAGGGCCTAGGGTGCTTTGCAAAGGAGTTGAATCTGAGGTTTCTAATAGGGAATGGCATGATCTATATTGTTTTTGAGGAAGATTACTCAGGTAGAGCCTGAAAAAATGATGCGCAGAATGGTGGGGAGAGACAGGAAATAGAGAAGCAAGGTACGGCTCTGTTAAAACAACACAGAGGGATAGGCAGAGGGCTAATTGATCCGGAGAGGGTAAGAGGAAGACCTGGGTTTGAGGTAATAGCTAAAATGAGGTAGTAAACTATAGTTGAGAGCACAGACCTTTAGGGCACGTATGATCTGGTTCGGAGGCCATACCCCTTACTGCTGAAGGTCCTGGGGCAAACCACTCCACCTCTCTGTGTTTCCATTTAAAAGTCTGTAAAATGATTTTCTTAATACCTAACAGGATGACTACATAAGGAATTGAGATAATGAATGTTAAGTACATAGAACAAAGCAGGCAATTTGCTATTTAGAGTTCTAAATGACCAAAGGCATGAAAGCATCCATTTTAACAGATTGGGTGGTTTTTGTGGGATGCCTCTCTCCTTGTTAGCTATGCATTCTTTGATGCCTTTTGATCATTCATTTGTTCAACAAATATGCATTGAGTGTCTACTATGTGCTAGGGGATGTCATTAGGCCTGTCCCTGCCGGGTCTAGCTTTCTCTGAAAACTAATTCTGTTGGCTGTGAGCTCAGAAATCAGAGAGCTAAACATGTTGTTAGTCTCCATAAATGTGTTGTTAGTATCCATAAAATAAGTGAGGCCCTTGAGGCCTGCCCAATCACATAGACTGCTTGACTTTGGGACTGCCTTTTACGCTGCTCAGAGCACTTTCCCCCAGACTTCTGGGTTCTCATGTCTTCCCAGTCGCGAGAGAACTCTGTAGACACATGAGACCTTGCTCTCTGCACAGATGGTGGGGCTGTGCTGGGAGTGCTGCCGAATACAGCATAGTGGCTCACACTGCAGCATTACCCTAAGAAGAATGTCTTGCAAGCAGAGGGTGTTGGGAACTAGACTGTTAGCCAAGAGTCTGTGGAATCCACTCCTGGAGATGCCTGGGACGACAGACATTCTCCCAGGCTAGCTTACACACTGGAGCCACACATCATAAGAGAAGGGATGGCCCACCCCATGCCCCCGCCCTGGTCCCCTGTGAGTTCATGCTGTCTTCTGCCTTTGGGGGGAGATTGTAGCACACATGTCCACAATACATTACATCATCTCCCAAAGGCGAGGGCCACTCGTGAGTTTTTGCTGGCTAAGACCTCAGGGCAGGACTTGGTGTTCTTGATATAGAACATCTGTCTTGGGAGGCACAGTTGGGAAAGAATGAAGGATTTTCTGGGAGCCCGACTGGCTCACTGAGCAAAGGCCAGGAGGCGTTTGGTGAAGTAGTGGGAAGGCTGTGATATGTAAACATGATGGGAGTGCTTCTCTGGAGTGACTGGGAGTCTGCAGAAATGAATCACAGGCTCCTTTCTCCTCAGGCACAGGGAGAGAAGTAAATGCGTGTTTATTTGCTTGATTCAACAGGTAAACAGATATATATTACCCTCAGAGCATGAATGAATATCCATGGATATCATCTTTTCCCCTTTACAGTTGGTATTTGTACAAAATTAACTCTTTGTATAGATAGTTTTCTCCCATCATATGCCCCAATGTCCTAAAATCAGTTTACCTAGGGGCTATTTTCCCAATGATGCTGATAGCAACACAAAAAGCAAATGAATCCCTTTTGGCTCTCTGTATTTCTGTGGAGCTGGAGCAGTTTGTAATAGACTCCTATTCTCTAAAAGAAAAAGGAAGACACATGAGAATAGTATATTCCAACTAACCTAACAATGACAAGATTGGAGGAAAAAAATCAGAGGATAAGAGCTAGAACTAAGAAGAAAAGGTTAATAAAAAACTTAGTGGCCAGAAATTCTGTCTTGATATTACTAGCTTTGGAAGATCTGTGGCTGTTGGAGCTCAGCAGCTGGAAAGGAGAATAGAGGAATGATATGAAGAAGGCAGTTGGAAAAGGTTCTTCCTATGTCCTTGGATATCCCCAAACCCACCCCCAAGATAAGAGATCTGAAGTTGCAGTGATTTTTCTCCTTTAAATTCCCCAACTACAAGGTAGGCATGGCTGCTTGGGATCTATCTATCTATCTGTCTGTCTGTCTGTCTGTCTGTCTATCTATCATCCATCTATCATCATCATCTATCATCTGTCTGTCTATCTAATCTACATGTATACTGCTTAAATGTGCACAAGTGTGTGTGAGGTGTGGTCACTCTAGTTGTCTTAGGACAGCTAGATAACACTTAATCATCTTTCAATAATTAACTCAAATGAAACCCCTTCTTCCTCTCTGAGGCCTTTTCTGACTGCTCTCCCTGAAACCCACACCAGGTGGAATCGATCTCTTTGTGTCCTTACTTTACTCCATATATTCATACAAATTTTATCCTACCTAGGACTCTGACTCCCCATATAATTCCAGTCAGATTGTCTGAATTCTTTGTGTAACCAAGCACAGTCCCTGATACATAATAAAGAATGCAAATTGAATGAATTTAGGTAAGAGTATATGCAACTTACTATTTCCATTTATGCACTCATATACAAATAGAAAAGTATATTGTACGTTAGAGACACACAGATACACAAACTGCATGAGAGATATATTAGTGCTTTGAAAGTAGAGTCAAAGACATATATTTTAAGTCAGTATTTTTCAAGAAGATATTATGATTCAATTAATTTGGAACAGGTGGGAAGTTTTTTTTGTTTTATTTTTACACCCTCTAAATGACTCAAATGTGTTGCCAGAATTATAAACCACCATTTAAGAAGAGTAAGGTTTATTTTGGTGAAGTCAAATTTATCAATCTTTTTTTCTTTTATGGATATTGATATTTGTGTTTCAAAATAGCTGCTTACACCAAAGTGAAAATATTCTCCTGTTATTTTTTTTCCTAGAAGTTTTATAGTTTGGCATTTACATTTAGGTATACAATCCATTTCAAATTAATTTTTGTGTATGGTGTGAAATAGGGATCCAGGCTCATTTACATACAATTATTTACACACAATCAGATGTTTCTACTATAAGTGTACAGTTCAAAGGGTTTTTGACAAATTTATGTACCCAGGTAACCACCACCACAATCAAGATGTCAAAATTTCCGTCACCAAAGTACTCTCTCTTACCATTAAATTACATAGGCATCTTTCTTAGAGGTCAATTGACTATATGTGTGTGGATCCACTTCTGGACATGCTGCTATGCTTCCTTACATGTCCATTTTAACACTACATTGGCTTGATTATAGGGGCTTTATAGTAAGACTTGAAATCAATCCTTAAATGTTATGTTGTTGTTTTTCAAAATTGTTTTGATTATTCTGTTTCTTTGATATCCCTATACGTTTTACAATCAGCTTGTATTTTGATTGAAGTTGCACTGAATTTATGATTCAATTTCAGAACAATTGATATCTTAACAATATATCTTAACAATACTAACTCTTCTTATCCATGAACATGATATATTTCTCTGTTTATTTAGGTTTTCTTTAAATTTTTAAAGTAACATTTAATAGTTTTCAGTGTAGAAGTCCTTTCTACCTTTTATTAAATGTATTCTTATGCATTTAAATTTTTTTGGTACTATTATAAATAGACTTAACTTACTTTAATTAAAGTTTTTAATTTTGAGTTCATTGTAAATTTGCATGAAAAAGTAAAAAAAAAATACTGAGGGATTCAATGTACCCTTTACCAAAGTTTCGTTTAGTGGTAACATCTTGCAAAACTATAGTACAATACGCCTTTTATTTCATTTTCTTGGCTTATTGCACTGGCTACAACTTGCAGCATGACATTGAATAAAAGTAAAGAGAGTGGATATAGATTTTTCCCCCCAATCTTAGCAGAAGAGTATTCAGTTTTTCACATTAAGTATAATGTTAATGGTAGGTTTTGAAGTTAACATATTTTACAGCTCTGTTGTTTGGTGCATACTCATTTAGGATTGCTATGTCTTCTTGGTGGATTGATCCTTTTATCATTGCATAATGCCCCTCTCTACCTCTGGTGATTTTCCTTGTTCTAATGTCTACTTAACTGATGTTAATATGGCCCACTTCTGCTTTCCTTTGATTAGATTTTACATGGTGTATCTTATTCCATTCTTTACTTTCAACCTGGCTATATCATTGTATTTGAAGTGAGTTTCTTATAGACAGCAGAGTTAAGTCACATTTTTAAATTTGTTACATGGCAATAGATACCTAATGCAATTGATATAACGTCACTGTTTCTACCTTCCAAACCCAAAATAAAGCCACATGATTCTACAGACAATTAGGTGACCTTGGAGCATATGCTCAGTGCATGTACCTCTGTATAGCACATCTGCCACATCTCTCTGTATTCCACACTTAACAAAAGAGTTATCTTCCCAAGGCCTCCCCTAGATCCACACTGAAAATGTCTTAGGTATAACCTAGTTCTCAGAATGTAGGTGGTTGATCCAAGGAGGCACATACTACAAACTTTAAGGAAGTTCTCAATATTAAACTTCAGAGAGTTATGGTAAGAAGTGGAAGGTTGGTTGCAGTCTGTGTATAATTCATTATCCTTCTTGCTCTATATGCCGGTGTACGGCCTTACTGCCTTTAAGGGTATCCTTATGTGAAGTCTCCTTGGCTGATAAAAAGTGTTTTATATTGATCCCCTTCACTTTTTCTCAACACTTTCTCTTCACTCTCCCTCCTAGGAGTCCTTACCTTTCTTTTCACTCCCAAAGTCTTTGTCTGCCTTTTGTTTCTGGGCTATGGGCCTTCCTGCAGCCTTTTGTTGTCTTGAAAATCTTCAAGTTTCAGCATAGGACATGAGCTACAGCCATTTTTTCTACCCCATTTTAGGTTATAAAGACTTACCAGGCCTGAGATTGGAAAAAAGAAGACTAATTGTTTTCACTCCAGGTAGAAGGCTGTTGTCATTTTTCTGATTTTTTTTCCTTTTAAATTTCCACTAAAAGCATTAGATATCCTGCATAAATCATTTTTGGAACTTATTGTATTTTTCAAGTATCTGTCTCCTTCCTGAATTTCATTCCACCATCTAGCAATTTTCTACAGATTCAGCCTTGGAAGAGGCCATGCCCATCCTAACCTTGACTCTTCCCAATTCCTGTTTTGTTTCCTGTGTAGCAGAAGGTAGAGGCAATAGCAATTCAGCTTCACTTTTCTTCACTCTCTGTGTTTGGTACTTTTTCTTATCCTATGCTCTTTCGTAGGTTTTGTTAAACCATGCTAGACTTGACCTTGGTGTGTCACATCAATCTTCACTGTGGCCAAATAATTTAATCTCTGATCTCCTGAAAAGGAGTTTCAATGATCAAGAGGATGAGACTGAGGACATGTCATGAACTCCTGCACATTGCAAAAGAGAGGGTGAGTTTAAGAGACCCAGTGTGAGCCCCGAAAGAGACCTCAGAAAGTCATAGTTCTTGAATTTGTAGCTTAGAACCTGAAGTCTTGCCCTGCCCAGAAAAATGCCCCATTTTGCTCATTTCACCCTTGGAGTATAAGCTTCAAATGACGGGACAAATTCTTACAATTCCAACCCTGTTGAAGCTGCTGCCTGAAATGGAATTGCCCAGAGTCCTGAGAAGCAGGACAGGCAGGGATAGCAATAGAGCAAGGCTGGGAGAGCCTCAACAACAGCCTCCTGGCTCTGCTGCCCCCATAGCCCCTCAGCTCCCTGGCCCTACTGTGCTCTCAGTCTCCTTTCCTTAATATTGAACCACGGGGTCTTTGGCCTTTGTGTTCTCCAGACCTCTAGCTTCTCACACCATGATCTCACTCCCCTAGGCTTCCCCAAATGTGGGACCTCGTTCCTGGCTTGGACTCAACAAACTATACTGAACCCATCTCATTTGCTGGCCCACCATCCCCTCCCCACCCAGATTCAGGATTCATATATGACACATCTTCCAACGGTATTGTGAGGCTAAAATGAGCTTAAAAGGTGTTCTTAGGGATGGAGGTAATTATAGGTGGTAGAGGTGGAGATAATTATAAGTGGTAGAAGTAGTGGTTGATAGGACTGTGTAAAGAGTAGCCATTAATCTTCAGAGGGAAAAGTCTTGGGCTCTCTAAATTCATTAGCTCAGAACCAGTGGCGTGGATACAAACTCTTTCTCTGGGTTTGTAGTACAGGAGACTAAAGGTCCTAGGAACCCAACTCTAACACACAGTCACAAGTCTGTGTCTATAGCTCTCCAGTAGTCATTTAAACTGTTTCTGCTTATTCAGCAAGGCACATTTACTGGGGATTAGGAGAACCCATAAAACATTGCACTCTATTCAAAGTCTTCTTCAGATAAACCCTCTGAAGCTTTGTAGTATCCATCTGCTAAGGCTTTTTCATTACCCCTTATCTTGGCAAAGTGCCTCTGTGTGTGTGTGTGTGTGTGTGTGTGTGTGTGTGTGTGTCTGCGTGTGCGTGCATGCACTATTTTTTTTTTTTTTAAGGTTTTGACAGATCTAAAGATCAACCCATTCCACAAGAGGTGAATAGGGAATATTTTTATTTTGGGATCATCACTACAGGATATTCAGACATCCATTTGTAGTTCTATCATTTTCTAATAGTGTGGTGTACTGGGAAGGTCACTGGGCTGAAATTTAGAGACCTCATTTCTTACAGCGCTCTGTCACCAACTAATTATAGGTTATAAAGACTTACCAGAGGCAAGTCATTCACCTTTCCAGGTCTTGGATTACTCATGTATAAAGTGCGAGCTCTACGCTACGCTTCTAAAAGTTAAAACTTCAACTCTATCTCAGTTTTCAGTTAAAGACTCAAATACAATGCTTCCCCAACTTCCAGTAGCACCTGAGGACTGTCTTTGGGGGACAGTAAGAGCTTGAAAAGAAAATTAAACCAGGATTCTTTTTCAACATGATCCAGGAATACTTGTTAACCAGTCTTGTTTTCTGCACTGTGTACTGTGTGTGTGTGTGTGTGTGTGTGTGTGTGTGTGCGCGCGCACATACCTGAGTTCAGAAATTTATGTGAACATGAACTCAGAAGACTATTTTTTAGAAGTGAGAGTGTGTTTAGAAATCATCAAATTATGTGTTTTTCAAATTCTTTATAATCCTTTCTTCAAAGAAATTTTATTCAGACTCTGAACACTTATAAAAGACAAAAATCGAACTCCAGCTACGGAAGCCCAGAGCCCCATCTGCTTCTTGGTTCTTCTCCTCTTCCCACCTGCCTCTCACTGGGACCTCAAAGGCTTTCCCTGGAACCCAAAGCTGCTGGGTAGCCAGCTGAATAGCTCACAGGGAAGGAAACTGAGGCTCAGAGAAGCAAGGACTTGCTCAGGGTCATATGCTAACTGGTGGGAACGCTGGGGCTTTTGAATGCCTAGCCAGGGATCTTTGAACACACCATATTATAATTCCTTTTATCACCATTATCATAAACAGGTGCATAATTGGAAGTGTGCAAATATCACCATGAAGAAAAGCTCTCTGAGGATGGTGGTACTTTTAAAATTCAACAGCAGCCAAAACAGCATCTGTATTAAGATTCAGGAAGTTCTGGGCTTATCCTCTGGCTCAATACACAGATTATTCTTTTTTTGAAAACAAGTACAACCTTATTTCTAAAGTGCTTTTCAAACTGAGCTATTTTAAAAGTCTTGTTTAAAAGTTCATTTCATATATAATTAAAGAAACGAAATGGTACAAGAAGAGGCAAGAAAAAAAAATTTAACCTTTTCCACTCGTTCATTTGAGAAAATGTTCATGAAACCACAGCACCACTAACAAAGTTCACAAAATAGCACATAGAATGAGGGCTCCTCAGCATGGCTGTGGTGCACTGAACGTTTCTGGGAAAATCTGTATCAGTAATCATGACTGTATAGCTCCAGGGTCCAACTGTAGATTGCAAAATATTTTCCCCTTTGGACTTCAACTTGATAATAATTCAACAGTGTGACAACTCAGTAGGAAATGGACCTTGAACAAGAGTGATAGGTATCTTTAGCTTGGCTAGAGCTGCCCAGGAAGCCCGGTGGTGGATTAAGTAATCATATCCTATGGCCTTCCTCTTTCAGAAAAGAAACATTTGCGTCGTGCAACCCAAGCATATTTCATACAAAATCTTGTTCCCACTTTTCCTCTAAGCGGTATTTGGCAGTTTTTATCAGTTCTTAATATTTTGTTCTGGCTACAAATAAAACTCCCCCGTCCACTTTATAGGCAAGCTGAATCACAGACTATTAGAGGTCATCGAATCCACTCTGGTCAGGTCATTTCATAACAAAGGAGTCAGAGATAGAGGGAGGAAGTGACTTGACCAGTCACACAGCACGTCAATAGCAGAGCCAGTGCATGAGCTGAGTGGCTGTTACATCCATGGCTTTTCCACTACTTCATGCTACTTCTTTTAAATTAGCCAGAACACAGCAAGATGAGGTATTTTCTACACTGTTCACAGGTGTGGTATGTGCAGTCAGATAACAGAGATTTATGGAGCCCCTCCAATTTATTGAGTACCTAGGGAAACCCCTCAATAGGCTTACAGTCCAGAGAAGAAGACAGATGTTAAACAAATAAGACTAAATGATTAAGTACATAGTTAGTTGCAAGTGTGCAAACACTTCTGTGAAAATCAGCTGCTATGGGAGTGTTATCTACAGGGCGATAGGGGCTGTTTATGTCCAGAGTAGAATTTAATTGGTCGATTCTGTGACTTAGGAGTTAAATATGTTGACACTTACCTTTGGTTATCTCTCAACAGTTGTTTATATAATGTGTGGATTACCTAAATTTGATTCTGCTCCTCTTTGTTTCTTATGCCTGAGGAGTTTACCTCTAGGAAGGTAGTTATTTCAGAAGAACTAAAGTTCTGGTACGAACAATCTTATTCTCCCACATAACTGCTTTGACAAATGGAGTCATGAAGTGGATATTTGAATTATCTGAGTCGTGTGTGTTTGTGTGTGTGTGTGTGTGTACGCACACTCTCCAAGGCAGGGCATGTTGAATACTGGAATCCTGATATCCCAGGTACACAGTTCTTATATTCTTTACATTCATATTGAAACTAAAGGAGTGACTACACAGTTGAACACCAACCTCATTTTGAATATTAAATCCTCCTCCTTTTCATTCCACCAACATTTTAGCCTGCCTTTCCTACTGCAACTTCTGCAAATGCAGCCTCCACAGAGTGTGAAATCCTGCTATGAATCTTTTTTTTAATGTGACTTTAATTTCTTGGGTTTTTTTAAAATTAGGTTCAGGTGTACAAAACAATGTAATAGTTAGACATTTATCATTTATACCCCTCACAAAGTGATAACCTCCCTTCCCCAATTTACTACCCCTGACATCACATACAGCCTTTACATTTCCACTGTCTCTATTCCTTATGCTGTATTCCACTTCTTGTGACACACACACACACACACACACACACACACACATATATGTATGTATGTATATATAATTATAGTTTACATTCATTATTACTCAGCTTCAGCTTCAGGTGTACAGTACAGTTATCAGGCATCTACACCATCCCTGAAGTGGTCTCTCTAATAAGACAAATATTTCAGAGATATAGAGGAAAAAGTTAAGGGTTGCTAGATGGGAGGGGGTAGGGATGAGGGAGAAGGTGAGGAGATTAGAAAGCACAGTCGGTAACCACAAGATGGCCATAGGAATACGAAAGTCAGTTTGGGGAATATAATCAATAATGTTGTAAAGATTTTGTAAGGTATCCGATGGACACCCACCATGAATCTTTGAAACAAGCTATCATGCCTAAATTTCTTGTCATTCCCGAAGTATATAAAGAAGCAATAGTTAAAGGGAATTTCTATACTCTGGGTTTCACATTGAAGAGTTAATCACAGGACATTTTTCTACTTTAAGAAGTTTTGATCTTAGGGTTGGGTTGGAGCTGGAGGAGCTCTGAGTTTGATCTGAGCTCCTATATATCTCTTCCTAGCTCACTTTCCACACTGGATTGCTCCCTTCCTCCTCCTTTTCCATCGAGTTTATGAGGTTCCTCTGAATCCCTTCCTCATTTTTCTCTTAGTCCCCAAGTTTGGTCAAGTTGTTTTCTTCTTCTGCAATGACTCCCTCCTGGCTTTTCCTGGCTTTCTCTATGGGTGAATCTTCATGGGTGGCCCTATTGCCTCTCTTTCCACTTGCTAGTCTTTTGTTCCCCTCTCCTACCCCTGCCCTAATCATGAAAGCTGTGCAAAAGCTGGAACCAGGCAATAGAAGAGGGGGAAAGCAAGGGTTCTTTTCTCAGCTTTTCCTTCCCCTGGCAGGGCAAGTGCCTCAGGGAGAGGGCGCTGAGCGTGCCTGGCAGAGGATGACATGTCCAAAGCAAGTTGGCTTTGAGTCAGCATTCATCTTTGGTCAGTGCTTTCTCTCAGTTGAGAAATTGGGCCAAGTTTGGCCAAAGGCCCATTCAAAGTCGAGTTCTGGAATATGTGTCTATTCCTCTTTTCCATCTACTTTCCCCAGAGAGCCCAGGAGGCCAGACAAGCTGTTCCCATACCGGGCTCTCATCAGGGTGGTTTGACATCACTTTTCCTCTCCAGGAAAAGAATTAGAGTTGAACTTTCCTTTAAACAGATCCAATATAGATTTAGAATTGGAGAATAACATCTCTTTCTACAAAACATTTTATCATGGAAATGTTTTCAGTAGAACACGCCTATGCTTCATTTAAAGCATGATTCAATATACAAATGCTTCTAAACTATTTCCAGGAATATATCCACTGTGAAAAGTAAGATACACTGTACAAGCAAGTCACTATGCAGCCAGGAGAAGATGAAACCAGCCTTGCCTGATCACCTTGCCCTTGTCCTGACCTACCTCCTACTGTCTCTATCTTTTCCTGTTTCTCCCATATGTCTGAGGGGTGGCTACAAAATGTAAGCAACTCATTGGAGTGTAGCAAAATAGGCAAAAAAAAAAAAGTAAATACATATTAAAATAACCTGACTTGATCAGACTGAGAAAGACAAACACCACATGATCTCACTTATATGTGGGATCTAAAGAACAGAATAAACGAGCAAACAAAACAGAAATAGACTCGGAGATACAGAGAAAAAATACTGATGGTTGCTAGATGGGAGAGGGGTTGAGGGATGGGGGAGAAGGCGAAGAGATTAGAAAGTGCAAATTGGTAGTCACAAAATAGTCATGGGGATGTGGAATACAGAATGGGGAATATAATCAATAAAGTTGCATAGATTATGCAGGGCGCCAGATGGGTACTGGACTTACTGGGGGGAATCACTTCATAGACTGTGTAGATGCCTGACCACAGCACTGTACACCTGAAGCTGATGTAGAATAACATTGAATGCCAACTATAATTTCATATATATAATGTATTAGATAGATAGATAGATAGATAGATAGATAGATAGATAGATAGATAGACAGACAGATAGATAGATAGATATGGTCACGGGATGTAAAGTACAGCATAGGGAATATAGTCAATGGTATAGTAACAGCTATATACAAAGTCAGAGGGATAGTAGACTGGGAGGGGGGTTATCACTTTGTGAGGGGGTATAAATGTCTAATCATTATGTAGTTTTATACACCTGAAATTAATAGTAAATAAAATAAAATAACCTGACTTGAATTATACATCCAAGTGAATATTGTCTTCTAACGAGGTCACATTTTAATTTATTGCAATGATGCTGTTACTTGAAACCCCATTTTAGAATTTATCTCTTTGAATTGCTTTGGAATTACCTCCAGATCCAGTTTATGAGCCCAAATTATAAACTCATAAAAAGACCTTAAAAATCATCTGGTTCACCCCCTGATTTTATAACTGAAGAAACAGCCTGTAGAGTTTGTGCATTTCTTTTTTTCTCCTACATCAAGATATTGGGGCAACCAGATGGCTCAGTTGGTTAGAGTGCGAGCTCTTAACAACAAGGTTGCCGGTTCAGTTCCTGCATGGGTTGGTGCGTTGTGCCCCCTGCAACTAAGATTGAAAACAGCAACTGGACTTGGAGCTGAGCTGCGCCCTCCACAACTAGATTGAAGGACAATGACTTGGAGCTGATGGACCCTGGAGAAACACACTGTTCCCCCAATATTCCCCAACAACAACAAAAAAACAAATTGTACGTCATTTCTTTGTAGCATAAACCAAAAACTGACAGCACTGTTCATCCATTGGTCATTTGATTAGTAGACTCAAATGTCCTTATTAAACCTGTAGACATTACAATATAAGAGCTACCGTTTACTAAAGACGGACTATGCCAACACCTGTGCAGTGACTTATCACAACAAAAGCATACACCAGCGATATTATAGTGTGCAATTTATGAATGACGTAAATGAACTTTGTAAATTAGAAATGACTTTCTCAGAACCACACAGTTAAGAGGTGGCAGTGTGGAACTTGGACCTAGGTCTCACAGCCTGTGTGAGTTTCGCAACTCTATGGTGCACTAAAGAAGGCTGAGAAGCTGTTTGTTTTCAGAATGTTAGGAATTGTCAGACATTATCATTATGAAAACTAAAAGAGCTTGCAACTTTAGACAATTTCCCACAACTCACACACATACCCACACATGCACACATGATTTACAAGAGGTTATACATGTTAGAGCTAGATGAAAAATTGAAGATAAACCCTTATTTTTTTAGTAAAGAGCCTGAGGACTATTGAGATCTCCAGCTTTGTCCTGAGCCCCATCAGTAAGTAGCCAGTGGTGGGCCAGGCGTCACATCTTCCATTTCAGGCCCAGCACTTCCTCCATCCCGCCCTGTTGAGGATGCCTGGCCGCACCCTCACACTCCAGGGCAACAACCTGGAGGTGTCTAGACTTCAGGACACCACCTCAACCCAGGCACCTCATAGAACCTCCTCGATAAATCATTCTCATGCAGTAGAAAAGTTTTTCCAAGACAACTCCTTTCAACAACACACCCAAATATTGCCTAACTTCTTCTAAAGCTGGTAGCTGCTACATCTAGCTCTTCCCATTGACATGATTAGAGCACAACAGCACTCACTCTGAGTAAGTATCATTCTGTAAAACTTTAACTACAGACTTCTATTTATTACACAAAAGGAGATGGAGAACAACACGAAAGGTCCGGAAATATCATGTTTCTAGCCATCTGCTTTTATGAATTGGGGCACTGAAGCAGGGAGCAGCTTGTCCAAGTCAAAGCAATTAGTTAAGAGCAGATTCAGAGCCTGAAGATAACTCTTTCCAACTCCCAGCTCACTGTTTTCTGCAACGCTACCAAGTCACCTCTCAGGCTTCATGTATCTGAGTAGAAAAGGTCTTTACTATCATGACTGGAATTCCTCTTGACAGCTATTAAAAATCAAGTCCACCCTGCAAGAGCAAGAAATTGTCGCCATGTAGGTGCTGCAGATAAGATTTTGCCTCTTCTGGGGTGTGAGCACAGCAGGGGCAGGCCTAACATGGCCAAGCAGATGAAAGTCACATTTTAGGGACAGGGCGATCACAATTTGCTGTCACAAACCACATTGTATAAGAAGAAAATTTTGGTGGCCCGAAGAGACATCAAATTCCATCCACCAAGTTTAGCCATGGGGTTTCTTTTCTCTAAGCTTAAATTAATAATCTGCCAGTTGATGTTCTATTTGTTGAGGCTCGATTCTGCGTGAAGCCTGAGCAAGCCACCAAGAGAAATAGTAAAGAAGAAAAGGGACTTTGTGTGCTTCAAGAGGTATAGAGTGACTTGTTTATGTTGTGCCGTGTCCTCTTCCAATGGACAGCCAGCTCACTGAGGGCCGGGACCACACCTGAGTCATGTGCGTACCCATCACCCAGCACAAGATGTGTGGATGGTTCACACTAAATATTCTCTGAATAAATAAGTAGCTGAATTTAACCTATGTTATAACAAAAGTGGAAGAGCAACATGGGGTGCTTCAAGTCTTTGCTCTAAATGTAATTGACCCTTGAACAATAAGGGTTTGAACTGCGCGAGTCCATTTACACGTAGATGGATTTTTTTCAGTAAATACGTACAGTATTGTAAATATGTTTTCTCTTCTTTATGATTTTCTTAATATTTTTTCTTCTCTAGCTTATTGTATTGCAAGAATACTTTATATAATACATAGGACGTACAAAATACATTAACTGACTACTATGTTATCAGTAAGGCTTTGGTCAACAGTAGACTCTTAGTAGTTTTGGGGGAGTCAAAAGTTACGTGTGGATTTTTTTTTCAATACATGACTTTTATTGCACCCTTAAAATATCACAAACAAAGTCAAGATTCCTTCGATGTCTTGGTGCTTCTGTAGCTGGACAACTTACATCTTATTCATCATCTCACCGAACTGAAAAACTGTTCATTTTTCAGAAACATAGATACCACCCCAAATTTTCTGATATCCTTGTTTTTAACTGTTGTGGCTTGTTGAATCAAAGCAGCTGAATTTGATACAAGTTCAACATCGTTTCCTTCAAGAATTAACTCATCTTTCTGGGCTTGAGATACTGAACAAGCAACCCTGACCTCATCCGAACCCTGCGGATATGTTTTTCACCCAAGAAATTTCAGATTTCAACAAAAGAACCATTCTCCTGAATAATGACGTTGATGGGGAAGTGAGTACACACAGACCTCATCTTGTAACAGGAGCCCAAGGTAACACCCTTGATCATGTTCTGTACATGACTACAGATAATGCGGACAGTAGCCAGTTCCTTTCTATTTCCCCCACCATTTGTCAACCCGGAGCCTCTTCTTCTTTCCAAGGAGACTGAGTTCTACATTGATGTGATTGAAGTCCCTCCACAGTGTACCTCTGGGGCCCTTCACAGTAACTGTGTGTCCCTGCAGAGTGATGTCCACATTTTCTGGAATGTCCACAGTCTGATTCTGAGAATGGTCTTCATCCTCACAGTAGATTCAGCAAAGAGTACATGTGGATTTTTGACTGTGTGGGGAGTCAGCATCCCTAACCCCTACATCAAGGGTCAACTGTATAATACTGATAACAATTGCGATTGGAAGTGAAAAGAAAGAAGTAGGCAAGATCTTTTTGGAAATGTAGGAGCTCAACTGGGCCCAGAAAGATGGCTTCAGTTTGGTCAGTATTAGAAGCAAAGGTGGCTATATTTCAGGCAGAAAAAAATAATAGGAGCAAATAAACATAAATGGAAATTAATGGAGTGGTAGAGAAAGCTTGAATACTCCATCTGGCTGTCCTAGACAGTTTCCTTCAAATCAGTCTGTTCCAAAATGAATGCTTCATTTCCTCCCAAACCATTCCCTGCCCTAGTCCGTAACTATAGTCTAAGCCAGAAACCCAGAGATTCTTTCTCTTTCCATCCCAATTAATCAGTCATTAAGTTGAAATATTTCTGCCTTACAAATGTTTCTCAGTTCTATTTCCTTCTCCCCATGTGAACATTCATAGCCATAGCTTAAACTGGCATTGCTGTCACTTTGTTACACTTCTCTAACAGATCTCCCTGCCTCCAGACTGGTCCTGCCCAATTTTCTGTACAGCAATTTGCTTATTGAGACCTTTGCTCATTCCAAAAATATTATACAAATTACTATACATAAGAGATAATGCATTGTAGAAACATATGTATATATATTCTTCATACAGAGGATGCCAAAAAATGTATACACATTTTAAGAAAGGAAAAAAACTGTATAAAAATTGTAATACTCAATATATACCAATAACAAAAGATGAATACAAGTCACATTTGGCTTCTACTATTACAAGAGGTGCTCAAAGTGGTTACCATCAGCGTCCAGACACTTCTGATTACGGCGAACTACTGCTTGAGCTACGGTGAACAAAGTGTCCACTTGTATCACTGTGCATGCCCTTTCAATTTCTTCCTAAAATACCGCCAGTGTAGCTAGTTTTCTATGGTACACCACATCCTTTAAGGTCCCCCATAGGTAGAAGTCAAAGGGTGTTAAGTTGGAGGTTCTGCTGCATACTCACGCCTCCATTGTCATTGTATCCCACAACGTTCTCCAATTTCAAATACCACTTCAAAATAATCCTGCACTCCACGATTGACAACCGTGTTTCTGCCATTTTCTTTGACTGTCCTGCCTGTCGCATGGTGACGCTAGCATTCGTTTGATTAACGCCATCTTTTGAGCGAATGTCGTACTACATATTGCTACTGTAATTCAATTCAACTTCGAAAAGTAATACATAGCTAACATCTCTTAAACTGCATATACATTTTTTTGGTACCCTGGTATATGTGTGTGGATATGTATGTGGATGTGTAAATACTATATAGGGAAAAGAGAAAATAAAGATGGAATAAGACAAGGCCAACTAAAAATTTAGGACACAAATGTATACTGTAAAGTTTTACATTGTGGCTATTTTATGAAACACTAGTATATGTTAAATAAATTTTATTTCTTGGTCTTTCACTATTTAAATGATGATTTTGAAAGATTAAACTTGTACTGTTTGTGTTGTGTGGTCCATGGACCAATATTGCCTATAATAAAAATTTTATGGTAAAAAAGGCAATATTGTTCTATATACCACACAACACCATATAAATATACTAGTTCATATACTAGAACTTCAGCTCTAATGTCCTAATAGCCAAAAAAATGAAGAGAATACCATTGAGTTACCAAATTTGCATTGTCAATAAGATTTCTAAAAACTCATGCTCTCTGGTAAGGAAAAGCAAAACATTTTTAGCAATAAACTATGAAAAGAATGTTTCTCTAGAGGCCTATGAAAGGAGACATTGCCTGATGGAGTAGACAAGACCTCCGGAACATCCTTAAAGCAAACATGACAGCAATTTTCATGTTAAAAAATGTTTTCTCTTTTGCAAACTGAGGGTTTAACTGAAAAATAATGCAAAAATTTTAAGTACAATTTTACAGTGGATTTAAGACCAATTCAAACCAAGCCTGCTGCTCTGTGATGGCCCCTCTTGATCTAGGGCCAGGAAACAGGGGGATCTAATTATTGGAGAATTGTATGAATGGCAAACGCTTTAGGAGATACTTTATAAATATTAGTTTGTACAATTGACTTCATGTTAAAAGTTCAGCTTACGCTAAAGAAAATGAAAAGAACTACTATATTCCATGTTACCTAAGCTATTTAAAAAAGACTAGGAAAAAAATACACCAATATGCTAATAGTGATACTCTGGGTGCTGGGTGTGTATGAGGTTAGACAATTAAGTTCACGAACTCATCCTAGAAAAAGTGTTACATACCTCATTGCTAAATATCACTACAGTCACCTTCAAAGTACTCCCCTTGGGAACCTATGCACCCATGCCAGCACCTAGTCCACCCTTCAAAGAAATTTTGGAACTGTTTTTCTAGAATGGCCATCAGAGCTGTCGTATTAGCCTTGATGCCCTGATTGTCATCAAAATGTCTTCCTTTCAATATTTTCTTTCCCTTCGGGTAAAGAAAGAAGTCACTGGGGGCCAGATCAGGTGAGTAGGGAGGGTGTTCCAATACAGTTATTTGTTTACTGGCTAAAAATTCCCTCACAGACAGTGCTGTGTGAGCTGGTGCATTGTCGTGATGCAAAAGCCATGAACTGCTGGAGAAAAGTTCAGGTGTAACGTTTTCAGGCAGCCTTTCCAGCACTCCCAAATAGTAAACTTGGTTAACTGTGTGTCCAGTTAGTGCAAATTCATAATGAATAATCCTCTGATATCAAAAAAAAGATTAGCAGTGTGAAGGACATAAATGATAAACGTCTAAATACTGCTTTGTCTTGTGCACCTGAAACTAATAACATTTTTAAAAAAAAAAAGATGAGCAAATCGTCACAACAAGTTTGTGAACTTGATTGTCAGACTTCGTATGTAAGTTTTTTTATTATTGTTATAGCTTTCTGTACATTTTAACATAATTACTTTGGCTTCTATTTGAGAATAGACTGTGGGGGTGGGGATGAGAGGAGGGAAGGGCAGAAAGAGTGAATGAACCCAGTTAGGAAGTATCTTATTGGCTCCATTTTCAGAGACATAGGAAATGGATATGAAATAAATTTTAAAACAATGACAACAGAGTACCATATACTTGTAATCTCAGCTATTTTTAAATGTGGATAGAAAAAGGACTGGAAGAATGTGTTCCAAAATTTTGTTAATGGTTACCTCTGCATGAAGAGTTTGTGTGTAACTTTTTGTTATGATTGATTATGCTTGGTATACTTCCCAAGTTTCTACAATGCACATGTGTTAATTTTATCCTTTAAAAGAATGAGAAAATCGTTTTCCTCAGAAGACAATTCTGGGACTGTTCTAACATAATAGGGGAGAATGATTTATCCAAAACTTACCATGTTACTCCTGAAAATAAAAAAAATCCATTCAGTGACTTCCCATTGTCTGTGGAATAAAAACAGGTTCCTTAGCATGAGTTATGGGTCCCTTTATGACCCTTGTCTACTTCAACTCCTCATTTCTTGCTTTATCCTTTTGGCACCACAAAGCTCCCCATAGCTCTTCAAATACGCCATGCTCTTCAGTGCTTCAAGCCTTTATTCATGCTCTGCTCTTGTCCTAGAACACCTTCCCTTGCCTTTCTTCCTCCTCCTGTGAAAGCACATCTCACTTAGCCTTCCTGATTCAGCTTCCTAGAGAAAGTCCCCTTTTCTAGAAAGTCTTCTTGAACCCCTCAGGTTAGCCTCTATGCATAACACCTTTTGTCACCCCTATCATGCTGGATTTAAATTCTGTCTACCTGTCTGTCTTCCCCCAAGTGAACCATTTGTATCACTCATCTTTGTTTATCCTGGCATGAACACTGTTGAATGTTACTGAGGTTTTCCATAATCTTTCTCACAAAGTAGGTTATAAGAAGATCAAAGGCACGGTTCTCTCAAGTTCTTCACTTTTTTCTTTGCAACAAAGGAAATGAATGTTTATTGAGCGACCACTTTATGCTAGACACTCTAACCTTCAGGGATGGGGTTTTCATTCTGAGTACCTGAGCTTTCCATTTCATCAGACCCATACTCTCCAGGGGAGTCCATCTTTTTTCTGCACAGGAAGAATCCTGGTACTGGAAAATCACTGAGCTTTGGTGATTGAGTTTTAGTGCAGGCACTCACAAAGATCTCTCAAACTTAATCACCAAAGCTCCAAGGGAACTTGGTTGGAAGTTCCCTTCTTGAATGCTAAACCTTTAATCTTTTGGAGATAAGTGTGGAATAATTCAAAAGCACCTTTCATTCATCTCTTAGAGATTGATTAAGTACGTATCAGTGCCAAGCAAGTTAGTGCAGGGAAGGCAAAAATTCAAATAAACAAATAACCAAAAGACTGCCTTGATTTGAAAGGGTGACAAATGAATTGATAATTACAAGTCTAGGTGATGGTGGGGGTGCTCTTAGTGTGTTACTTGGAACCACATAAGTGGCACCTAGCTCAGGCTGAGGGGCAGGGCGTGGAAGCAGGGACTTGGAGATTTCCTAGAGGAAATAAAGTCTGAGCTGAACCATTTGTTTTTCTCCCCTTCTCTTATTTATTTATTTATTTATTTATTTATTTATTTATTTATTTATTTATTATTTTCCTAGACTTCTCAATATTGATTTCCTTCCACAAGCATATTTGTACAAACCTACAGCTTCCCTCCTTTGAAAGAATTCCTTACTAAAAGAAGTAAGGAAGGAAAGAAGGGAGGAAGGGTTAGAGGAAGGGCAGGGAGGGAGGGAAGGAGGGAACCTATGGCAGACTCTGTTGGGTCCCTGTCTATGTATCCTTGGTTCCCACAGTTCCCTTGCACACTAGCAATTCTGCAAGCACCTGCAGTCTCTCTCCTTTATAGCCTTTTCTGGCTAAGGGAGTCTTCTGGCCTGTACACAGAGCAAGGCTGGAAGTGCCCGGGAGCTGAAATAACCCTTCGCCAATGACAGAGAAGAGCTGGTGGACCAGTATCCCAGCTGTCTTGTCTCTAGAGAGATAGAGTTCTGGATGCATCCTATACTATCCCCCAGATGTCCTCAGCAAGATTGAGCCCTAGCCCACAGCAGTAACTGCCCAACATACCCTATTTTGGCTTCCCTCCCGGTCCCCTACTTGTACTCCCTGGGATCACCTCCCAAATCAACTCTTTCCACTCAAATGCCAGTCTCAGGTTTGGCTTTCAGCTGAAGGTAAAGCATGTGCACACACTTGCCTCATTCCTGGGGTCCAACTCAGGTGTGCACCATAGGTACGATTGTTCCCATGTCGACATAAAAATTAAATTTTTGTTCTTCAGTGAAACTCACGCAGTTGCAAATGCTTTGAAGAGTTAGGAGACTTTTTTGAAACTCAAGGTCATTGACATGTTCACATGCAGAGGGGTTCTTCTGGGGACACGGATGCTGGTGCGGGTCAAGGTGGCCTTTTCCCCCTGTTCTGCTGACTTTCACTGTGGGGGGCAGACTCAGACAGCTGCTGTCCTAGAGACACAATTGACATGATGGGGTGTCCCGGCTGGTTTTTCCTGATCCAGCATCACAGCATATAACTCAGACATGACTGACAGCCATAGGTCAAATCTACGCATTCTGATGTCCCTCCTGGCAAGCCAAAAACATTTATGACTAGTTTTAGATTCCATGGTGTATTTGTAAGTGTGTATGTGCATAATGTGCCTGTCGGTGTACAGTGAAAGGTATCGTTATGGCTCTAGTGATGCTTTAATTAAGCTGATATTCAAATTAGTTTGAATTCTCAGAGCCCCCTGGAGATGCAGCTTACGGAGTAACAGATGATGGGGAAAAGACAGTCCACGATTAAAACGTCACATGGGATAAATGCCAAAGCAGAGGTCCCACCCTGGGAGAGTTATGAATTGACTGCACCCCTTTTCATCTCCACCCCCTCAATCATTGCTGATGGGCAGAGGGAAACCATTTTCTGCCATCTGGTTTTTGCAAAAGTCAGGCAGTAAGCTCCCTGGGACAGGGATCTTATCTTGTGTAGTTCAAGAATGAGCACATGGCTGTGTACACTCAACAAGCCCTATTAGTACTGAATGCAACCATAAAAATAGCCCAAACATCGATATTTGATAACGTCCCTGCAGTCAACCTTAGTCATCATGTCCGAAGGGCACTGGGTTCCCCAGGCTGGTGCCTTATGTCTTACAGACAAGCACCTTGGCTGATAAGGCAGCGGGCTATTGTGAAAATCATACAGTAGTTCCCAGGATCCTGGAAAAACAGCAGTTCAATCACAGCATTTTTTTCCCCTTGGTGTTTGACTTTGGCACTGAGTTTTTTTTGTGTTTTTTTTTTTAAGTGAGAACTATGCCAAACATCTTGTCCAAACCCTTCTACTGGGCAAATATGCGAACAACCTCTCTGTAACATGCCAGGGAAGGTCGAGGAGGGGTGAGGAAGAGCTCTGGTGGAAGGCACGTGAGGCTCAGAGCCCTGTCTCTGCAGGCAGGAGCCAGCTCCGGGAGGCATTTAGAAGCGGGATGCGGTCTGAGCAACTCCGTGTGCACGTAAAGTGTGGGCCTGCCCAGCTCCAGCAGCACTCAGGGTCTCTGTCTCCAAAACCCGCAGGCCAGGCCTCTGATTTTTCAGGGTTGGCACTCATTGGTGTTTCCGCCCCCAGGAAAAACACAGAGGTTAGGTGAACGTCTCATTGTTGGGGAAATTGCAGCTGAATTCTCCTCCAGGACCAGCTCTAAAATCTTTAGAGCCCGACAGGAAAAAGCTCAAAGGGTGGACAGTATGTTTGCGTATAAATACAGAAAGTGCACGTGATCATGTGCACTGTGTTCCGTGTGTCAGGATGGTTGTAGGTGGACACGGTTGTCCAGGATTTCCGGGGGAAGAAGTTCCCCTCCCAAGCAAGTAAATCCTTTTCCCATGTTCTGAGAAATGGGGCTGGGGAAGGCCACCTGCCCCCACCGCCTCCCGGGAGCTCACGGGTGCTGGAGTCCGAGCTCCGTGCTGGGCCTGCTGAAGGGCAGGGAAAGAAGCCTTCCCCAAGACCAGCCACCTCAGTTCCCAGCCAGCTTCTGGGGCTCCAACCCTCCGCGCCGACGCTGTCCGTCTCTGACTGCAAGGAAATCATCCTTCTTCATTCCCAGAGCAAATTGTTCCTAGGAAAGAGCAGAATCTTAGGAGGAAATCACATCATCCGCGAAGGGAGAGCCAGTTCCTTTGTACTATTTTTCAGGGCTGCTTTTGGAGCCAATAATCTGTCATTCCTTGAATAAACAAGCACCTTATCATATCACAAACATTTATTTAACCCTTTTCTCCTGCATTTTTACCAGCAGGGAGAAAGAAAGCGGTTAGCAGGGCAGCCGGGGAGCCCTGTGGCAGAAATGCCAAATTCCCTGAACATTACACCCAATCTGTAAAGTGTCAGCCGACCCTTCTCTCTGCCTCCATAAAACGCAGGAGCCAGTCACCCAGACTCAGCACCACATTCCCACCTCCCACTTCTATTCCCATCCCCCACCCATCTCCATTAATACCCCTCACCCTTTTGCAGACAGGTCCTTAATTCCATCCAAATGGAGTCTGGACTAATTTGTTAGGTTCTTTAGGGGGCTGATGAGGGAAATGAAGTGGGGGTGGGACACACAGGCAAGGGAGTATTTACATTTCTTCTTTTCATGACAGTCCACTTCATGAAGGACAGAGCTGGTGAGCCCCAGCATTTTTTAACGTGTGTGTGTGTGTGTGTGTGTGCCTTTTTAAAAGGCATATTCTTTGGCTCTGACATCACCAGTAAATGAAATGAGTAAAGTATGTAAATTTCTCCAAGCTCCCACAATATCCATTTTCTCTCAGTGGATGGATTTTGTTTTTCTTTTCTCGTGTTGCTCCCACACAATGGGGCCAAATCTTGTTCAGGACAAAGAAACATATAAATAGAATGTGCATGTGGTATGCAAGGGAACTCTTGGAGACCAGAGAGAGACTGTTTGGAAAGGCATCTAGGGGTTGCCAGGGGGAAGCATAGGGTCCTGGCCTGAAAGCTTCCACAGACATATGTCTGCTTGTCCCTAATGTTACAAGTCAGAAATTTCAAAATCCTTTTCATTCTTGGGGAAATACTAAGAAACATTGGAATAGGTACAAATGTAAGGGTAGGGTGTGAAGTATGTGTGTGTGAATGTGAGCAGGAGTATGTGTGTCAGATGTAGAGTGACCATACACTCAATTAACAGGAGAACATGTTTTGTAGAGCTGATGGCGTAGGTTTTCTTTCTTCTTTACCATGAAAGATGCTAAATCACATGCAGTATCTCACATTCTGCATCAACTCAGTGGCTATCACGGACCAGCCGAAACTTTCATCAAAAATGTTTTCCTGTATGAAGCATTTGCAATTGTTTTAATGTCAATCATCCGCCAGCTGAACCCTCCAGTCTCATAACTACACACTACAGCTCCAGCCAAAAAGACTTTTATCAGTGTAAGTTTGAACAAACTAATGTGTGCCTGCCCTGAGCGGTTATTTTTGTTTCCAAGTCTGGACATAGAATCACTTGTTCAATTTCCTGCTGGGTTACATCAAGCAGTTTTAACATGTAAATCTCTGATAAGGAAACTGACTAATTTATGTAGGTTGCCATCTGAGTAGCTGTCAGTATTGCCTTAAATTTTTTTTCTGTTTCCTTTAGTCTTTATTCTTCCTCAGTCATTATCTTCTTTGCCATTACTGGTACTATCGAGTACATCCTTATTCATTATATGTTTAGAATATGTTCTTATGCTAAAAATACTTCAAAAACAAACAAACAAGCAAAAAAAAACCCAAGCCCTCTGCCTCCCCGGAGTTTGTGTGGGAGTTCTGTCGGCTGGGATGTCTACGAGATGTTTTACAACCTGGATTCGAAATAAATATGCCTGTCAGACTCTTTCAAGTAATGGCCTCAACAATCAGAAGACTGCCAATTTTTTAAAATTAAAATTAAAAACCAGTAATAATCTAAGCTATTTCTGTTATATGGATATTCCTTAACCAGCCTTACCTGACTTAAGTGGAGGGAGCTTCACTACTCCTCAGTTGAGATCCTACAAGCTGCTTGAGCACCGGTTTCTAAAAACCTGCTGTGGCTGTAACCTGCAGGTTAATCGATCCCTGTGGGTTTTCTATTCAATAGCTTGATCAAAGAAGCAGATATTTTCAAATAATTGTTAATTCCATGCCCAAATACACAGACTGGGGGGATTGACTCAACGTAAACCTGTTATCAAATGTCTGGCGGTGTTCTCACACCACGTGGTACACTCAGCTTAAGCAACGTCCAGAGCTGGCCCCAGACTTGTGAGCTGGGCACAGACTTTAATGACTCAAAATCAAAGCCGTGCGTTCCATTGGCTAGGGACAGAAATAGAATCCATTTATTCCGAGATTTGCACAGCCAGCCAGGTAGGGCACTGCTCCTTTGTCCAGGTGGCTGGTGGAGACAGGGGTAGATGAGCTTAGTGTGCAGGGCGGGGGAACCCCAGAAGTGGCAGCCCATCCTGCCTCTCCCTCCAATCCACTCCCAGCCCCAAGCATTTCCCTGCTGCTCCTACAACTGCCCCTGGCCTCTCAGAAGACTTTCACTTTAGAGATTTTTTTAAGACAACACAATGTGAGACTAAATGCAAACCAGCTTTGGAAAGAACAATTTTTGTATCCACTGGTGATTCCTTAAAGGCCCCTTCCCTCCCGTTGCCTCCCCATCTCCCACGGTGAACTTTAAATCCTTTCATCCATGGGGACTGAAGGCAAAGTATCTGGATTTTCTTTCCCAGCCAGCCCACTCGCCAGTCTGGCTTTTCTCCTCTTTGTTTGGATGCTCTTTATGGCTCCTTGCCAATGTACAGATGTAAACTATTGTCTGATTATTAAAAGAGAAAAAAACACACACAAAAGTACACACACTATCAGTGTTGATGACTGTAGAACTGTACACATATAGTCAAGTCCATGGTCTGACACAAATGAGCCACCAGCCTCTGCCGCTCCAGAAACTTCTACTTTCTCTGAGGTTTTATTAAAAACAAATCTAGGCAAACACAGAAACTAAGAAAACTATGAAAGGAGCACCTCTGTGCTCTTGGGGCTCTGTGAGCATCCCTCAGTGCCACCTCCTTCCCATCTAAATTCGCTATTTTTTGGAGCCCTCAGGACCCTTTTATATATAATCTTTCCAGGCTAGTGGCCAGTGACCTCATGTTTGGTCTCCTTTGCCCTCAACAAAATAGCTGTAGTCACTCTGAGTCCTATTAGTAGCTTGTTGGAGTGGAGAGAGCACGGGGTGAGGAGCAGGGACCTGGTTTCACTCCCACTTCTGCTTACTGGCTGCATGAACCTGCACTAGTTTCTGCTCCCTGCCCAGTTTCCTTGTCTGCAAAGCAAGAGGGCTGAGCTACATGCATTCCTTCCATTTCTCCTTAGGCAAATATTTATTTAGCTCCTACTCTGTGCTAGACACTGAGGATGGAACTGGAAACAGGACAAACAAGGTCCCTGCCCCCATAAAGCAAATGGAAGAATAGAAGGAAGAGAAAAGAAAGTAAAAGAAAACAAAGTCTGAACATCCTTGCATTTCCAACAACTTTTGAATGTATTGTTAATAACAGCCCAATGTGAAGTGCTTCTGATTTACTGGCTAAAGTTGTGGCGCTCTAATGGACTGTAAGGCATCAGCTTCAGGGAAGAAGTGATAAAGAGGCCTTCGTGTCCTTGAAATCCCTGCCTCAATGGACACCTGCTACACCTCTTCTGAAAGCTGGACTTGTCCAGAGCCTCCTCTGGGTTTGTACCTTTCCCCGTGTCTGGGTATCTGCAGCCATCATTCCACTTTCCACGCTAACTGGGGTAATTTTCGGAAACAGCAGGCAAGTGTGACACATCACCAGCCTCTAGCTCCACCCTTCAGTGGAACTGTTATTTTTGATCCTCCTCTCTCCACAGTCATACCTCCCTGGGTGAATCATTTTTGTTGATAGCCCCATGTACAACGTGACTCCTTGAACACTGGGCTGGCTTGTTTTAACAAACAATTCACTTGACTCCATCTCTGCAACGATCAGAAGATTTTGGGGTGGGAAGAGCTGTGAGGCTTCCAGAGCCCACAAACATATGTTAAACAAAAAGACAACTACTGCCCATGAGTCATAGAGTTGAGCATATTGTTTCCATATTTTGCTTGCTCCTTGTTGATATCTATGTGACTGACAATTGACCCCAAAGTTTCAGTCACAGGGAAATGCTCTTACTCAATTTGGGACCATTTTACTGAGGTACTAGCCATTTAGGTCATGTTCTGAAAAGTCACACCTTGCAAGGTGGTTGGTTAGTCATTTGTACAAGATGCTGAGCTCTCAAAATAACGCATAATGAAATTGAAGTAGTTCTAGAAGGTGTTGAATATGAACCATCAATTTCTATCAGAATTTGTGGTTTGTTTTTGTTTTTAGTTATAGAAAAAGAAAAAAATACTTCTGAGTCTATATACAGGCAACGTGACAGCAATGACAAAAGCATCATTATTCAGATCCAGGTCAGTGATATATTCATGTGGCACCAAGAAGTATGTAGAAGAACAGTATGAAGATTCCCCTTCATGTTAAAAACATAACTCCTCCCTTCACAAATCCATTCAACAGTCACTTATTGGGTATTCAGTGCCGTCTCACACCCATCTCAGATCCACACTGTGTTTTTATGTTGGTTTGTTTGTTTTATTTCAGGTAATCCACGATCTCAGGCTTTCTTACTCAGGGTGCCCTCATGTGATATTCCCTCCACCTGGATATCTCTCCTTTCCCCAATTCTTCACCTGGTTAACTCTTTTGTTTTTTGATTTAAAGGTCTTTTCTCTACAGAAGCTGTCTCACCATTTCAGGTATAGGTGAATTTCCCTGTTCCTTTCTCTCATAGCATTCTGTATTTTTCCTGTGTTGTATTCATCACAATTGTATTTAAATGATTATTTGTTAAATTATTTTGCTGAGTGTCGGTCTTCCCCACCAGATTTTCATGTAGGCAAGCCTCATTCATTCACTGTTGCTGCTCTGACACCCAGCACAATGCCTCACAAATGTGAGTATTATTCTCAGTAAATGTGTTGATTTGATAAGTGCCCCCACTCTCAAAATGCAGTCTAGTAAGGGGACCAGCTGGAAAACAATGTGGTACATTGACTGTTATATAAACATGGACATCACACTGTAGATGCACAACAAAAGCAATAAATGATTCTGCCAGGAATCATACAAGGGAGACTCAACAGAAGTGGTAACGTTTGAGCTGGGCCTTGCGGTAGGATTAGGAGTTCAGGAGAAAAGGGAGGAGAAAGGAATACTGAACAGAAGATTTAATATAGAAAGGACAGAGAGGGATGAAAGTATAGAACGAGTTCTGGGGAATGCACCCAGTTAATTTTGTTGAAATAGAACATGACTATAGGGGAACACAGGAAATTGTGGAGGACTTGTATTTTCTGCTAGAGAGTTTCTATTTTAAGTAAATAGGAATAGAACTATGAATATACAACATTAAATAACCAGTGTGTATTTTAGAACATTCTCTCTACTGACAGAGTGAAAGATGGATTCAAGTGGGAGTAGATGAAAATTATTTAGGGGGCCGTTGCAGTGGTCCAGGCAAGAGATGATGAGCCCAGGTGGCTGGGCTGATCGAAGGGGACAGACATGAAAATGGTGGTAGGAGTATAGCCAGGCAGGCGTGGTATGATTAGATATGAGGCGCGAGGGTGCGGAGTTCCCCAAATATGACCGAAGATCCCAGCATGGGTGCTGGGTCACTGACAATGAATGACCTTCTCAGTTGTATCTGTAACAAGAACATGGGAGGAGTAGGGCAGGGACTTGGAAGCAAGAGGAGGGAGAAGAGCTCATTTGGTTTGGGACAAACTGGGTTTGGCATGTCTCTTTCTCAGCCTGGAGGAAATGTCAAGAGTAGTGTTTCTCAACTGTCTTTTCATTATTCCCCTTTAAGGAGCCTTTTAAAGTCTGTTTTCCTAATCACCCTGCTCCCATGAAACTTTCATACCACATCTATACTGTATATCTGTTTCTATACTGTATGTAGGTCTGTGCTTTGGATCCATTTTTGCCGGCTTGAGAATACATGGGAGGAAAGGGAGGGAGCTGGGCTGATACTATTCTTCCTGCAGGGAGTAAGGAAGGAGCGTTTGTATTGGGCTTTGGAGGTTGGAAACAGGTTTTTGGTTTTTATTTTTATTGAGGTATAATTGACATATAACATTGTGCAAACTTAGGGTGTACAACATGTTGATTTCATATATTGCAAAATGGTTATCATCATAGCAGTAGCTAACATCTCCATCATGTCACATAATTATCATTTCCTTTTTGTAAGAACATTTAAGATCTACTTTTTCAGCAACTTTCAAGTATATAATACAGTATCATTAACTATAATCACCATGCTGTACATTAGATGCCCAGAACTTACTCATCTTATGACTGAAACTTTGTCCCTTTGATCAATATCTCCCCTTTCCTCCCACCCCCTGACTCTGGCAACCACCATTCTACTCTCTGTTTCTATGAGTTTGGCTTTTCTTAATTCCATAGATAAATGAGCTAAAACAGTATTTGTTTTTCTCTGTCTTACTTATCTCACTTAGCATAAAGAAGATGTGAGATATATATATATATATATATATATATATATATATATATATATATATATATATATATAAAACGAAATATTATTCAGCCACAAGAAAGAAGGAGACCTTGTCATTTGCTGCAACATGGATGGAGCTTGAGGGGATTATGTTAAAAACAGTTTTTTAACTGAGATGAAATTCACAGGGAGAGGTTGGTTTGGAGTGACATGTGTAGGAGCATTACAAATGACAAGTGAAACTACAGGAGCAGGTGAGAGCTCCAGGAGAGAGGGCCCATAGGAGGAAGAAAGGGAATGGCGTGCCAAGCCCTGGAGGCCACCAGAATTCCAGGTCAGCAAGACAGAGATAGGGCATTCCAGGGGGAAAGGAGCTTTGAGATGACAACGACACACAGTGAGGAGAGTGTAAAAGACAGGGATAGCAACAAGAGGCCAAGCAGAAGAGCTGGGAAAATGTCAGGAAATTAGACAACTCAAAGCTTATTAATGACCCTCTGAAGTTTGAGCAGAAATGTGAGTAGGAGAGTAAATTAAAGGTGCCTATGTATGTTAGGAGGTTTAAAATATACTTTCAAAGATTTTGCAGGAAGAAAAGGAAAAAGTTATTGAATTGTGTATAGGGTTACAAAATTTGGGGGCAGGGGTTCTTCTGATTTGTTGTTGTTATCAAGCTGACAATTCTCTGTTTTTGCTAGCGATTCTACCTTCAGCAGCTCCTCTCTAATCCTAATATCCTGTGAATTTGGAAACCTAAACTGTCTCCTGAAACTATTTATAAAATTAGTCGGTGAGCTGGAAAGGATACTTCAAAGGTTCTTACATGTGCAAGAGACCTGAGAGGTAGTGTGAGTGTGCCAGGTAGTATAGACATAGAGAGAGGGGGGAAAAAAGAAAACCAGAAAACAAAACAAAACACAACAGTTGGCAGGAGGCTAATAAGTTTCCCATAGATAAGATAAGGATTTAAGTTGTTTCCAAGCTTTTGTTTTTACAATGCTGTAATGCGTATTCCTAACCACTCCCATTTCATATATTTGAGAATTTATCTGTAAGATAAATTCCTAGAAGTTGCTGGGTCAAATAACATGTGATTTAAAATCATGATGCACAAAACTACACTCTCCAAGAAGGTAGTAGCAAGTTACATTCTCACCAGCAAGATATAAGACAACCGGCATCCTTATATCCTGGCCAACACAATGTACTATCAAATGTTTTTGTCTTTGCCAATCTGATAGTGGAAGAGTAGTATGACTATTTTTTTTAAGTTGAAATTTGCATTTCTCTTTTTATGAATGTAGTTGAGCATCTTTTCATAGGGTAGAAGCCAGTTTTAATTTGTGTTTTGGTGAAATGTTTTATCGCTTTTGTCCATTTTATATTTTGTTCTTATTCGTACAGTGATTTGTATGTATTCTTCAGACATTAAGAAAATTTTGTCTTTTATCAATAATATGAACAACACATGTTTTCCCTGTTTATTATTTTTTATTCGTTTATGGTATCATTGTGTAAGACACACATCTAAAATTTTTTTGTGTGGTAAAAATCACCAATATATTATTTTATGGTTTCTTAGTTTTTTGTTATTCATAGAAAAACTTTTACTAGTCTGAGTTTATTTTTAAGATATATTCTATTTTTGATTCTAGTACTTTTCTGGGGAATTTTTTCTTCTAAATTTGGGGTCCCTCTAGAATGTAATTGTAATAATGTGTAAGGTTGTAATCCAAGTATAAGTTTCTTCCCAGGGGCTTATCTATTTCAGTATCAGTTATTAAATAAACCATCTGTTCCACACTTATTTTAACTGCAGATTTTTGTCATATACTAAATTCTTACATCTTTGGTTTATTTCTGGACTTTTTATTTTGTTACTTATGTATCAGTACTGTGAGGTATTAATCGCTAGCATATTATAACATTTGGTAGGGCTAGTCTTATTTATTAATCAGCACACCACACCCTATTTCATCTCTGGCTGCTTATAAGATCTTTTCTTTGTCTATGAGATTCTACAGTTTCTTTGTGATTTTTCTTGATGTGAATTTCTTTTCATTTAAATTTGAGATGTATTATTCTTTCATCAATCCATCATGCCATTCTTTTCTTACCTTTTGAAATGCCATTTACACTTTTGAGAGACAGGAGAAACTTTCTTTGAGAAGAGAGACCTTCTCTATCTTCCATATCTCTCAACCTTTCTCATATTTTCCTTTTTTTTTTTTTGCACTACAGTTCTGTAAATTTATTTGTACTATCTTCAGTTCTCTCATTCTCTTTTTTATTGTGTATAATCTGATACCACACCTATCCATTGACTTTTTAATTTGTTACTGTATTTTTTATTTCTAAAGTTCTATTTGGTCTTTTTCAAACCCACCACGTCAATTTTTATTGTTTCCTATTCCTTGCAGATATTTTAAAGCTTATCTTTCATTTATTTAAATAAAATTGGATAGCTATTTATACTCTGTGTCTGGTCATTCAAACAACTGAAGTATGACTCCCTTCTGCTATCTGTTTATTTTTGCTGGCACTAACTAACAATGATTCTTTGCTTTCTAATGTGTTTGGTGGTCTTCAATTAACTGCTTACTGACAGTAAAAAAATATATATTTGTACACAATTCCTGAGGCCTAGGATGACAGTGTCTGCTTCTAGAAATGATTAGAGTTTGCTTCTACCAGGTACTTGGGAGCACTGTGATTTGATATCACATTAAACTAAATTCATAGCTTGAAGTTTCTTGGCCCACACCAGTGACAAGAATTTGGGCTATAAATATGTGCAAGTGCTGGCCAGTGGTTCAATGGTGACATCCTATCAGAGATAGGTTTCTTTTTCTTTTTCCTGCTTTGCAACTCTCCTGCATGGGACCCTGAAAAGGAGAAAAAGGAGTGGGTTTGCCTCTGTTTCACTTTGGGGAGTCCCAGCTAATGTGAGGTGAGAGTCTCTTTAAGACCACCCCTCTAGGAAAGCTCCCTCCTATGAGACGTCCCCTCCTACCTTGAGTGAGTCCTGCCCTTGGGTTCTATTTTATTCATCCTGAGACTATTAAAACCATAATCAACTCAATTTAACCTGATCAACAAAGATGTTCATGGCAAAAGCTAATCACTTGATAGCTCCTTGTTATCAGCTTTTCAGTGCTTTTAAGAATTGTACTTAATAGTTTATCCAATTTTTCATTGTTTTCAGTGGAAGGGTTAATTTAAATAACTGAGCCCAATATTACCAGAAATGGAATAACGCCTGTCGATTTTTCTTATAAGCTTTAGAAACAGTTATTCTAGTTTTTAAAGATCCTATGTCTTCATAGGCTTCACATCTTATTTATAAATTTATTTTACAGAGAGTTGAAGTTTTTGCTTTAAGTCTTCCTATTTGAGAATATGGTATGCCTTTCCATTTTTTCAAGGCTTTTTTGTTTGTTTCTCAACAGCATTTTAAAGTTGCCTTCTTCTATGTAATTGATATTTTTTTTGTTAAATAGTCACTTTTTGGTTAAATTTATACCAAAGGATTTGTTTTTGTGTCTTTAAAAATCAATAACTTTTCTAGATTATGTCTCAGTGTTGATTGTTTTGTGTCAATTTTTCCTGCAATGAAGTAGCCCCTTTCAATCTGAATACTCCACTCTTTTATGTATGGAAAGTGTTAAAATTTTATTTATTAAAATATTATTCCTGTCCCACACTTTCTCTTTTCTTTTTCAGGTATATTTTATCTACTCTCTACCCTTTATACTTATCACATTCCTGAGAATCATTTATAGACCTTGACTATTTCCATTTAATCTTATTCATTTTCCTCACTCCCATCCTGTGAGTACTTTGCATGTTTCCAGCAGAATAAATCTCTTTTCTGCTGATTTCATTGTGGTCTTTATTTCTAGGTCACTTTCTTTGCTAAGTTCTGCCAGTTCTTCTTTCACCTCCTGTTGTCTTGCTAAACGTTTCCTGAACTATTATATATCTGTTTTGTTTTGTTTGAGATCCTGGCTTTTTTTTTTTTTTTTTTTAAGATGATTGCTTCACTAAGTTGTGTTTTTTCTTTTTCTTTTTAAATTTATGACAGCATTGTAAGTCACACATTTCTTGTTTTGTGGCAATATTTTTCCAGTGAATCTTTTCAACTCTGATTAGTTTGTTTTTCTTGCTTCTTTCATTCTTTTTTTCATGTGTAGATAGTGTGCTGGTTCTTTTTTGATTATCCATCTTCAGATGAGGTGAGATGTTTCTGAATCAGCTATTTGTAATACATTCATGTGGAGAGAGGATCAGGGCTTATATTCTAAGCTGGCAGGAAATATCCTTAAACATAAAGTTGTAATGGTGAGAGACAATTTTAGTTGTCAACCTGTAGTTTCTCCTCCTGCAGAGATTGCAGCTGCAGGGCTGCTCACAAGGAAATCTCCTTCCTCCCCCTGACTCACCAACACACTAAACAATGATCTTTTTCATTGTTACTGAGTATCTGAGTCATCATAATGCCCATTTTCCTAGAACTGTGATCATATATTTCCCTTTAGAATAGTGATGCTTCAAAATAAAATACTACAATTGATCTGCTAATGCCACCATCATCACCACTGTCATTGAATTCTGTAGTTTCAACCCCCCTTCTTCAATTCAGTTTAAAGACTAGGACATGGGACATGGAACATAAGAAAGTGTGAAGAAATTTCCAGAACAGGATAATTTCTGTGAGGAGCAGGATCCTGATGAAATGGCCATCAACACACCAGAAAGTGTAAATTTTCTATCTGAGACAAGAAATCACATACTGTCCTTTAAAAAAAAAAAAATCTTATCTTAGTTTAATTATATCATCTAGGAAGACAGAATACCCTGGAAAATAAAAGTCACCCACCTCTGCTAAAGCTGGAGTTTTTGAGAATAAAAGAAGGGAAACAGGTCAAATAGGATTTCCAGTAACCTACCTCAGCAAGACAGTTGGAACCTGTAAACCAAAGATCATGATGTGAAGAGTAGTGTAAGGTTTATTAAGCTTCCTTCTATGTACTATATTTAAATATTTGTGATTTTATATATTTATTTTTATAGATAGATATGTATGTATCTATTTTTTTAATCAGAGAAATTCAGAGGACAGCCCTCCAAATGAAGAATCTTGTGCTTGTTTTCTGAAATATCACAGAAGCACCTGGAGAGACTATAGGAACACAGTAAACAGTAACTACTAATCCTTGAGTGCCTCCAATGTGCTGCGGGTATTATATATTATTCATTCCCCATTTTTATTTATACATTGAAATGAATTTATATTTTATTTTTATCTGTGTAAATATTTTTATTTTTATTTTATTTTATTCTGGTTAGAATACTTACCATACAATCTGCCCTCTTAATAAATTTTTAGATGTACAATACATTATTGCTGACTATAGGTACTGATTATCAGGGAAATGTAAATCAAAACCACAATGAGATATCACCTCACACCTGTCAGGAAGGCTATTTAAACAAACAAACAAACAAACAAACAAACAAACAAGAGAAGTCATTTTCCGGTCAAGATGACAGAGTAGGTAAATGTTATGCTAACCTTCTCACGACCACATCAAAATTTCAACTACACTGCAAAACAACCATCAGTGAGATTTGTCTGAAGTCTTGCTGAACCAAAGCCCTACAACTAAGGACATACAGAAAAAGCCACCTCAAGACTGGTAGGAGGGGCAGCGATGTGGAATGGGCTGATCCCATACCCAGGTATGACCAATAAAAATCAAGAGCAATCTATCAGCTGCGGAGGTCTCCCCAAGAAGAGCAAGAGGTCCCAGCACCACACCAGGCTTCCCAGCCCAGGGTCCCAGTGCCAGAGAGAGAAGTCCCCATAATTTCTGGTTGTGGAAATCATTGGAGTTTGTGGTTGAGTGAGATGAGGGTGGTTGCACTCCCAGGCATTTTTCTTAAAGGGCACATGCACAGACTTACTCATTGACGGACTTACTCACTCTGAGCTCCAGCTCACAGCAGCTGGAAATGTGACAGGGACATACAGGGAGGAATTGAGTTGTCTGGGTGAGGGTTGAAGGGGCAGCTTTCTCCCAGGTGGAGGAGCTGGTGAAAGCCATTGTTTCTTTGTTGATCCCTCCCACTTCCTGGCATGCAGATGCAGGCAGTTGCCATATCTGAGTCTCTATCAACCTGGCTAACATCATTCATACACCCAATCCTCATGATTCGGAGACCCTGCCCCACCCAACTTTCTGGCAGATCCAAGCTTCTTCCACTGGCTTTTCTGTACAAATGGCCTCCCTTGGCTCATGCTGCAGACTTTCCTAACAGCTCTCAAATGTTCACAAAACCCAAGCAAACAGCTCCCGCTTTCAGCATGCCCCATACCTCTGTCTAAGCAGCTCTAAGCCCAGCACTAGTGACAGCTAGCCTTTGTTCATGGCTCAGTCTCTTGAGGCACCTCAAAGCACAGCGCAGGTGGTGGCTATCTGTGGATTGCTTTGTGGTTCATGCCAGGTGGCCCCAGGCAGGGCATAGCTGCAACTGTACTTGGCCTTCAATGGGTTCCATCCCAGAAGGCCCCGGGGCTGGCACACCTAGTGGTTAGCTTTGGACTGAGCTGGAGCTTCATCTGGCTGTCTCCAAGGATGGCACACCCAAAGGGAAGACTGGGAAGGCATCAGACCTCTGCTAGAGCAATCCTGCTCTGTAGGGTCAGCCCCTGCACCACAACTCTTCCACTGTAGTCACAGCCAGTCCTCATAATCAATGACCCTGAGGGTCAATCCCTCCCACTGATGTGCAAACAGCATCCAAGGCTCAATTACAAAAGGAGGGCACACACAATTCACACAAGGGACACACCTGTAGTATCCAGCTCTGGTGACCAGGGAGACTGCCCCACTGGGCCCCCCAGGACACCCACTATATAAGTCCACTCTACTAAAACCAGGAGACATAGCAGCCTGACTTAAAACATAGAAACAAACACAGGGAGGCAGTAAAAATGGGGAGACAAAGAAACATGTCCCAAATAAAAGAACACAACAAAGCTCCAGAAAAAGAACAATAACAACAAAAATGGAAAGAAGCAATCTACCAGATGGAGAGTTCAAAACACTAATTATAAGAATGCTCAATGATATCAGGGAGAACTTCAAAAAAGAGAACGGAAACATAAAAATGGAGATAGAAAACATAAAAAAGAACCAGTCAGAAATAAAAAAATACAATATCTGAAATGAAGAGTACATTAAAGGGAATCAACAGTAGATTAGATGAAGCAGAGGATTGAATCAGTGATTTAGAAGATAAAGTAGCAGAAAATACCCAATCAGAACAGCAAAAAGAAAAAAGAATTTTTAAAAAATGAGGACAGTTTAAGGAGCCTCTGGGACAATATCAAGCATACCAACATTCGCATCATACGCGGATGTAGTTATTGCCATTTTATTATTCATAATTTTTATCTTTTTTTCCATCTTAAAGAAGTCCCTTTAACATTCCTTGTAATGCTAGTTTGGTGGTGACAAACTCCTTTAGCTTTTTCTCATCTGGGAAGCTCTTCGTCTGTCTTTCGATTCCAAACGATAGCTTTGCTGAGTAGAGTAATCTTGGTTGTAGGTCCTAACTTTTCATCACTTTGAATATTTCATGCCAATGCCTTATGGCCTGCAAAATTTCTGTTGAGAAATCAGCTGACAGTCTTATGAGAGTTTCCTTGTAGGTAACTAACTGCTTTTCTCTTGCTGTTTTTAAGATTCTTTCTTTGTCTTTAAACTTTGGCGGATACTCTGGGTATCCTAGGTTAGACTATTCATTTCCTTTGCCATTTTTAGGAAGTTTTCTGTCATTATTTCTTCAAATAGGTTTTCCATTCTTTACTCTCTCTTCTCCTTCTGGTACTCTACAAGGTCAGCCAATTAAGTTCGCAAACGCATCCTAGAAAAAGTGCTACATACCTCATTGCTGAATATCACTATGGTCTCCATCAAAGTACTCCCTTTCAGAAGCTATGCACCAATGCCAGCACCTAGTCCACCCTTCAAAGTAATTTTGGAACTCTTTTTCTGGAATGGCTGTCAGAGCTGTCGTTGTATTACCCTTGATGTCCTGAATGTCATCAAAATGTGTTCCTTTCAATATTTCCTTTATTTTTGGGTAAAGAAAGAAGTCGTTGAGAGCCAGATCAGATGAGTAGGGAGGGTGTTCCAATACAGTGATCTGTTTACTGGCTAAAAACTCCCTCACAGACAGTGCTGTGTGAGTTGGTACATTGTTGTAATGTAGGAGCCATGAATTGTTGGCGAAAAGTTCAGGTCATCTAACTTTTTCATGCAGCCTTTTCAGCATTTCCAAATAGTAAACTTGGTTAACTGTTTGTCCAGTTAGTCCAAAATCATAATGAATAATCCCTCTGATATCAAGAAAACGTTAGCAACATCATTGCAACAAGTTCACAAACTTAATTGTCTGACCTTGTATATAAATGTTAAATAATATAGTATACACTTGAAACTAATACATTGTGTGTTAGCTATATTTTAATAAAAATATTAAAATTTTTAAAAATAAGATTAAAAAAGAAAATTAATCTACTAAATTTTCTCTCCAAAGAGTAATAATAATAATAACAATAATAATAATAATAATAATAATAATTAAAGACAGCAAGTGTGAAGAACCTTTGCATACTGTTGGTAGGAATGTAAACTGGTACCGCCATAATGGAAAATAGGAGAGCAGTTCCTCAAAAAATTAAAAATAGTACTATCATATGATTCAACAATCCTACTTCTGGGTATTTATCTAAAAGAATTGAAATCAGGATCTCAAACTGATGACTGCGGCTCCCATGTTTGTTGAAGCACTGTTCACAAGAGACAAAATTGTAGAAACAACCTAAATGTCCATCAACAGATGAATGGATAAAGAAAATGTGGTATATAAATGCAATGGAATACTATGAGGTGTGATCAAACAATATGGTGAATGTGTAAACTAAAAAAAAAAATATTATAGTAAAAGACACATTGCCATTAATCACCTTCAAAATACTCCCCTTCTTTAAACACACATATCCCAATCGTTCTTGCCACTATCTGAAGCAGTTCTAGAAGTTTTCTTTCGTGAGTGTCTTTAGTTGCGTTGTCGTGGGTACTTAGATATCCTAAATCATTTTGACTTTGGGGAAGAGCCAGAAGTTGTACGGTGCCAGATCTGGTGAATAAGGTGAATGAGGACACGCCATAATGTTTTTATTTGACAAAAATTGCCATATACAAGAAGCAATGTGTGACACGTAGCATTGTCATGATGGAGGATGATTTACGGCACACTTCTAAACACACCTTCTCTCATCCTTAGCTCACACCCAAATGACTTCACCAAACAAGTTGAAATTTGTCACACACTGTTACTCAGGTTCGACATACTGCTTCCCATATTGAGGATCCCTACTTTTCTGTTGGATGGCACTTGGCAGCGGCATTCACTGTATTTTGTGATCACCATGGAAAGACTCTTCGTCACACATCGCTTCTGGTATACGGCAATTTCTGTGAAATAAAAACATTAAGGTGTGTCCTCATCCACCTTATTCACTCGTACCGGCACCGTGTGACTTCTGCTTCTTCCCCAAAGTAAACATGACCATGAAAGGTAAATGTTTTGAATTGATTCAGGACACTGAGGCAGCCATGACAGTGCAACTAAAGACACTCACAAAAGAGAACTTCCAGAACTGCTTCGGAAAGTGGCAAGAACAATGGGACAAGTGTGTTCAAAGCAAGGGGGAGTATTTTGAGGTGATGAATGGCAATGTGTCTTTTACTGTAATAAATTTCATTTTTGTTAAACATTCACTATATTTCTTGATTACACACTGTATACATCCTTTTAAAACAGAAGGTAATTTTGCAATATGTAATAGATGGAACTTGAAGATATTTTGCTAAGTGAAATAAACCAGTCACAGAAAGACTGCATGATTCCTCTTATTTATTCTTTGTCACAATTCTGAACATTATACGATTATCCAATATTCTGCAGATGTAGATTTTACGGCTGAAAAAGGTGATGAAATATACCAGAGTCATCCAACGAGCAAGGGATTCAAAGCTGGGATTCAAACAGAGGTCCCCAAAGCCTCTTCTATGCCACCCTCCCCAGATGCAGGAGCTGGCGCTACTGAGGACAAGAGAGTGGGCAGAGCCTAGGATCCTTCAGTGAGGCAGGACTGGTCTAGGGAAGGGGCCCAGGTCTCAGGGGGAGACTTGCCTAGAGAACACAGGGTGCTGGGAGTTCTGTACCTTCCTCCTGCAGACCACAATTTTCCATCACCACCAGACAGCTGTATGAAATACTACAGCTCCAGTCCCCATGACCCTCTTGGAATTCTTCCACCATTCCTGCTGCCCTCAGTCCCAGTATGGGAAATTGTGCTTTAGAGGGATGTTATGAATATTTAGGAACAAGTGATTATAAATCTTTTGGCAAACAGAAAGTCCTATGGAAATGTTAAATAACCGTATGTTCCCATTTAACTTCATTTATAGCATTTGGATGAAACTAAGACATTTTGCCTCTTGTTTAGAACTTACACTATTCAGTATTTGTTAAGAAATCATTAGTCACCTCTTACATAAGACATAAGGGAAGTTATCTTCATCTGCTCCAGAGGGCTTTTTGTTTCGGGGGTTTGTTTTGTTTTGGTTTGATTTGGGTTTGGGTTTGTTTTGTTTTTTGTCTGCTCTGAATGCCCTGCCGTTGGCTGGGTCTATTGCAAATAATTTCTTAATTATGTGGCTTACTCCAGTTGAAAGACTTCATCAATTCACTATCTCTCTGAGGGCATTTACAGGTCATTAAAAATCTAATTTCCGTACAGTTGACCTTCATCTTGGATGATAGATAACATTTAACATGATTCCTTTCTATGTTTCCATTTTGTTATGCAACAAACCCCCCCTCCCACCCCCAAATTAGTATTTGTATCTCCAAAACTCGATTATCCACATAAATTTGGGACGTGTTATCTGTATAAATGAAATCCATCTGTGTTCCAAGAAACTTTAACCTTAATAACTTCATAACAATTAATCGTTCTAAGGCTCTAGAGAGCCTTTCAGTACAGTTACCAAAAAGGAATAGTATTTAAGTACTTTGAGTGCTTTCACTGGGTTTACATCTCATATTCCGTGGGAAGTACCAAGGAAAAGAGACATAGAGGAAAGGTGGACAGCCACAGGAGAACAAAATGAAATGAGGTCTCTAGTTGTCTAAAAACTAGACAATCAACCTTCCACTTCCCTGAGCTTGAGTCCCTCCCTCTATGTTCTTCTAGAACTGGAGGTATTTCTGTTTTCTCTCTCTCCTCAGTGGAGTGTTAATGAATACTTTCCACTGTTCTGGAATGTCGTTAGATTGCAATCATCCTCCCTCATGGAGTCTTGTGGAGGTCCTCAGTTAGACCAGTGTCTTCCATGGTTTTGTCTCTTCCTCGCTGACACAATCTTCAAAGGCCCTCTCCACTCCGTGCCCAAGGCCCACTCTCTTGCTCTGTTATATCCCCAAATATAAAGTTTCTGGGGGGTCTGGGGCTCAGGAATGCCTCCCAAGCCTCTTCTACATCTTTAGTAAACTAAGTTAGTCCCAAGACATTTTAAAGCAATCAAGTCTTCACTTACACCCTTTAAATATTTTGTAGACAGTTGTCATTGCCCTCAGTTCAACAACACGCTAACCCAGTTCTGCCTTCTCTCAGAAAATGATCATGAACAGTATTCATGCTTTTGGGAAGATCTTTGATGGCACCAGACGCTGATACCCTGTTATCAGAAGTGGAAAGTGAATTCATCTCTACCCAGCATGCAGAGCAGCTTTTGCTCTTTGTAGGAATTCACAGTGCAGCCTACAAACAATGAGGATATTGTTAAATGGAGATCAGTAAATAACATTTTGTTAAGCAGGCTTTTATACTGGTAAGATGTCTTCTTTTCTTCTTGCCTCTAAACTGCTTTTCCTCCCATGTTTCTTTTTGCCTGTATCTTCTGGTAAAGTTTGTAGTAAACTTTGCTACAGATTCCACTGTAAATTCTTCAAGGATAGTGATTATAATAGTAATTCCTCTGTGTGTAGTGTGTGTGTGTGTGTGTGTGTGTGTGAGAGAGAGAGAGAGAGAGAGAGAGAGAGAGAGAGAGAGAAGTGAATGGGTATGTGAGTGAATGAATAAATAAAATGATAAATGAATAGAAAATCTGGTGACATTTTACTATTCATGTTGTATTAAGACTGAAATAATACTAAAAAGTGTTATAACTGAGAAAGGCATGTAGCTGCTGGCTTTGGAGGCAGACAGTCCTACATTTGTATGCTAGCCCCACCATTTTTTGGCCTCCTAAACCTCTCTGAGCCTCAATTTTCTCTTTTGTATGAAGCAGGTGAAACAGTCATAATGCCCACCATGCAGAATTCACAATAGAATAATGTCATAAAGTGCTTGCCACTGTGCCTGGTACAGGGGGTGCTTAACAAATGTAATGACCTCTAAATGACATCCTAGTAGGTGTGGAAGTGAAGAAATTTCTTATTTTTGCTAAATATATAGTATGTATGCCATGGATTTATTCTCTCATTATCTCCTAATTTTCATCTGTTTTTTAATCCTTAATATTTATTTTACTGAAGTAATTCCAGTACTCTTTTCAGAATTACACTCCACATTCCCCAGAGCTCCTAAAAGCCATGTTAAGTAATTCCTTTCCTGTGTCTAGATCAGCCTTTGGAGGGAAGCTTCAAAGACCAAGATGGTGCACGGGCCCCATTCCCCACCGTACTGAGTCCTCTTAAATTACCACCCTCCCCCCTTTTTGATGATGTAACTGCACTGGGAGCATGAAACAAAGGAGATTGCTCCAACAATCAAAGAAACATCTCTCAACATAAATACGAAGTATATAAATAAGAAGCAGGAGAAAGGCAAGCAAGCATTTTTCAAATTCTAAAGGGTATCATTTGAACAGTGTGTCTTCCAGCATTTCTTATCTGAAGTTGAAAAAAAAAAGATTCTTGGAATCCTTCCTGCCAATAAAACTTGGAAGTTTTGCAACAGGGCAGGCATCTTAGACACGGTGCCGCCATGTTCCCTGTAAACGCAGTCCAGGTCCCACCCTGTTAGTCCCATCAAAGCAAAACTGCATAACTGGGATTATCCTGAACATTACAGTAACTGGCAATTGGGTCAAGAATAGAAAAAGGAGCCAGGGGTGAGTTTGCTGTGAGTGGGAAAGTAGGAAGTAGCAGGGCAACTTAGCTGAGAGATTTGGGGACTGAGGGCTTAATATGATTAAGAAAATATTGAATCCCCAAATTAACAACTGTGGGCCAGGGAAACCTCAAAGTAAAATGCAGTTTTTGTGCAGGGTGCAGTTAATTGTCTTAGCAGAGGTTGGGGATATCTGCACAAGATGGGCTACTTGGTGTGGTCAGGAGCCCCAGAGCTGCTGCAAATAGAAGGCATCGTGTGCCAGGCCCCATGGTCAGCTTTGCATGAATTGTGTCATTTAACCCTCACAAAGCCCCATGTGTAAGGTACGATGGCTAGTATCCCATTTTACACAAGGGGAAACTGAACACAGAGATATTAAGTAACTCGCCAAGCTCATAGAGGGTTGGGATTCACACTCCAATTCCAACACAGGGTGTCTGGGACCAAGCTCCTAAGCACTGTGCAATCCAGCCTCCTTAGCAACTCAGAAAGAGAGCTTGGTAATGGTGTACTTGGGTAATAGTTACCTATGCCCTGTCCTAGGCCTGATATACATCAGGGTTGCTGAACGTGTGCTTCCTACTTTAGCATGGCGGGTGGACATGTGGGTATTCTGGTATGTTCGTGGGGAAGAGGGCAGAGACTTGGTGAAGGATGGAATGTGGACTGGTGAGGTGTGTGTGTAGCACACGCAGACATGCATCCACACACACCCACTCACTATCCGCAAGATGTCCCAGGCCAGTTGGCAGAGATGGTCCTGCTTCTCCTTACACACACCTCTTTCTTCTTTATCAATCTCACCCTGCCCAATTCCTTGGTTAACACACGCTTTCCTCCCCCATCCTCACCCAGCTCACTCCCCAAATCCTGACCACCCAGTTAGAGCATTTTCCTTCTTACTTACTACCTGTATATCCAGATTTCTAGTTGTAACTTGGATCTTCATTTCTCCTTGTTCTTTGAAAGCTGCAGACACAGAGGCTTGCTACTTACTTTTTATATCCTTATGCTTAAAATCCTGGCTGAAATTAATAGGAGTGAAATTAAACCACAATAGAAAAATGCTGAATAAAAGTAGCACTCCTTTTTTAAAAACTTCATAAGCTTTAGTTCATTCTGACTTCTGGAAATTTCTTCCCATGAAACGCGTATATTTTCTGAGCTTAACACTTCACTCATTGTGATCATTTTACATATTTCTACCTCTTCCAACTGGGTTTTTACCACTCGGAGATCAAGTTTGTTACGTAACAACATTAACAGCTAATAAATTAGGCTCCTTTCTTGCCATTTTCTTGAGCAGGGCTGGCGGAGCCAAGACCTCATGGAATTTGGGGGGAATTTATTTTGAGGCTGATCCTCTGCTTGGGCTATTATGTCAGGATTCCATGCCAGAGCTGCGCTGCTCCTAATGAGAGGGTGGGTCAGAGACAGCATAATACGGGTCCATAAGCTCTTCTCTGAAACCCTTTGAGCCAACATAATTCAGAATATTTCAGATTTCAGAGCAGAAATGTGCAGGTATGATATATTATGCAACATCTCCCATTGGGGTCTGAGGTGGCACCCCTTAATCAAACACACTCATGTTTCTGTAACTATATGAATAGTCACACGAAGTGGGGAAAACATGAGATAAAAGTAGTCTAATATCAGTTCAGGTTAGCCCTGACTGTCAAATGACTTTAGGTCAGACCAATCTTTGTTTCCAAGGGAGTTACCAAAGCCCTTTTGGTTTTCAGGTTTTTTTGGATTTGGGAATTTGAGGAAAGATGTGGGCTTGTAAATGCAAACAGCTGCCATTTTTTAATGGCAGCTCCTGTTGTCTCTTGTAATTCCAACAAGAACCTGCACAGGAAGATACTGTTCTTAGCTTGGTGTTACAAATGGAGAAACTTCAAATGGAAAATCGGGGAAAATTGTCTAAGGTGGCACTGCTATAAGAGGATTCAAACCCGGCGTATCTAAACCAATGCAAGGCCTACGCTCTTGCTACTGTGATGTTCTCCCCCTGAGAAAATAACCAAGGTTGGCAGATTTTTCCTTAAAACGACAGCTTTCTGAATCTCACCTGTCTGACAGGCAGGCCCCCGGCTACTTGGCTTTCTCAGCTGTCCTCACTTAGCATTAGCTCTTAGGGCTGTCAAGTTGACGCTGATCCCCTGCTTTTTACACAGGGCCTCTCAGTTTTCTTGCTAGAGATATTTTAAAAATAGTTGAGTGCCTCAGACATTCTTGAAGCAGTCATTTCCTTCCCTTCTCATTTATTAATGGGCTTATTTCTTTCGACTCGCCAGTGTTGTTCTGAGGGACTTGTGGAAGGTCTGTTTATTGCCTTTGGCTGACATTACCTTTCTCCTTCTCCACCCCAACCTTATCTTCCCCCTGCCAGCAGGGCTAACCTTTGTGCCTTTCTACTTTGGGCTTCCCTCACCCACTCTGCATTTTCCTGAGGGGAGCCTTCCACCCCTGAGGTTTCTGAGTGACAGTTCCAAAGTCTGTTCAATTGCACACATGGTCTTGGCCTCCTCATTCTGTGAGGGCCCGGGCAGCAGCTGAGGTGAAGTCACAGTCTGGATGGAAAACGTTCAAGCCTATCTTACATTTTCTTTTGCCTTTCATCTCTTTACAGGACACAGGCTGGGATGCACACCCTCCGCAGGAAGAGCCTGAGGCTGGGCTCTTCTTATTGAAGACCCAGTGCAGGACTGTGTGCCACTGGGCAGCTCCTCACTGCTTTGTGAGCATGGTGGTCATAGTTAGTCGACACCAAGGGAACCTGCCTCAGACCTGGCTACCACTCTCCCAACACTCTCTGAAGGAGTCCCTGGATTTTTAGGCAAGTCCGGCCAAAAGTGGGGCTGATGTGGTCTGACTGTCAGCTCACTGCTTGCTCACCCATCGGGTGACCTCCCAAACAAGTTTTTCCTTAACTTCTTTTTCCTTCATGTCCTTACCTACAAAATGGGTGTCATGAGATTACCACTTCAATTCTGACACCAATTCCAATGAGTGGGTTTTTGTGTTGTTTTTTGTTTTCCCACACCATCAAGAAATCCTCCCATACCAGCTAGGTACTCTACAATCCAATTCAATTCAATTCAATTCAGTTCAATTCAATTCAGTTCAATTCAATTCAATGCAAGGGCTCAGTCCCACAAGAATGCCCCCACTCTCCCCGTCCCCACTTAGATGCCAATCGCAAGTCCATGTTGTCATCTGTGCTTCTGACCAACAGACTATATAGATTGGAGATTCCCATGCCCCCCTCCTTGGGTTCAATTAATTTGCTAGAGTGGTTCACACAACTTAGAGAAACATTTACTTACATTTACCAGTTTATTATAAAAGGATGTAACTCAGGAATAACCAGATGGAAGAGATGCATAAAGCAGGGCACGGGGAAAGAGCATGGGGCTTCCACGTTCTCTGAGCAAGCCACTATCCCCACATCTCCACTTGGTTACCCACCTGGAAGCTCTCTGAGCCCTGTTCTTTGTTGGGTTGTTGTGGAGGCTTCATTATGTAGGCATGGTTGATTAAATCATTGGCCATTGGTGATTGAACTCAATCTCCAACTTCTCTCCCCTCCCCAGAAGTCAGGGTGGTGGCATTAAAATTTTCAACCTTCTTCTGGTGACCAGCTCCCATTCCTATGTTGCCTAGGGGCTTTCCAAAATTCACCTCATTAACATAACAAAAGACACCTTTTCCACTCTCATTGCTTAGGAAATCACAAGGATTTTAGAAGTTCTATGCCAGGAAGATAGACAAAGACCAAATATATATTTCTTATTATATATTACAGTCTCACAACCACATAACCCACTAAATTGTTATAAGGAGTTAAGTTAATTAAATGAGCAAATGTGTGTGGAGCCTTCTGCACTCTGTCAGCTCTCTGGACAGAGTCCCCTCTCCTCCAACACCTTCTCTGTGCTCCAGGGTGAAGTCTGAATGCCACCAAGGCTTATAAACGCTAGTGTTAAGATTGTCTTCTCCCACTAGTTTCTCCCCCATGACTAATACTGCAGTAGTGTCTTCATTTCATAGAATATTGAACACCATTCATTTCAGAGCTGACAGGCGCATCAGTCATTCTTTGCCTCATTTTACAGATAAGGAGAGGCTTCCAAAACATGCCCAGAGCAGGACTAAACTACATGTAGGGCTAGGACTGAAACCCAAGGATGAGGATTCCCACTTGGTGTTCTGTGCTAGGGTGACAAACCATCCTGCTTTGCTGGGGACTGCTGAGGTTTCAGTACCAAAAGTTCTGCTTCTCAGAAAACACTTCACACCCATAGGTCACCCTAATCCTCTGGTATTTGTGAGCCTTGTTGCTTTATTAATCAAAAAAGTACATTTGCTTTTTATAGTGGGGGAAACCTTCAGATGTCTGTATATAGGCAATATTTTAAGCCACGAAAGCATAAAACTTCATACAATAAACATTGTCAATTGGCTGTGCTGCTTATTTCATACTTACCTTCCATCTCATACCTCATTAGATTAGTTTAAACCTAATGAGTAATCATTTGCTTGCTGTTCAGAGGAAGGAGATGCTCTTTCAAGTTGACTGAGGACAAGTTCAATGCTGTTAAAACTTTGTGAGTAGCTTACAATCCATCAGACTAAATCCTCTATGTTTGAAAAATGTTGGCCTTCTGGAAAGCATTATGAGAAGCTTTTGTTGCCGAGCACACCAATGGACTTGAAGTGCTATGCAAACTAAAACATCAAATGATGTAATTAATCCAAATATCTTACCACGGTAGCTGTTTCTTTTGGAAGAGAGTGGATAAATCTAAGACTTTGCTTGGCCTGAAATATGCAGGTACTCAAAAAAAGTGATTATTGCTCCCATAGGTTCAATCTATAACAAAGGTTTATTTCATGTTTAACAATATACACTTGTCACAGGTATTGGCTATTGAAGTTGGCTGTCCTCATAGAGGTCTAGTCTAATGAAAAAGAGAAAATGATATAATTACACAAATAAGGATGGAATTATGATTGTGATAAGTGCTACGAAGTAGAGTGCTGGGTGCTCTGGGAACATCTGATAGGGCACCAAATCTAATCTAAGGAAGTGACAATTAAGCTGAAATCTGAGGATAAGATAATCAAACTCAGACTTGGAAAAATAGCATTCCAGGTGGGGAGATGACTAGGAGCAGGGTCCTGAGGTGAGGAAAAGATTTGGCATATATTAAGATACTGAAAGAAGGCTTACGGGCCACTGACTTGATAGGCACAGGAATAATACTTCAGTTCCTACAATTGAAGATAAGGTCTTTGCAAACTCTACAAGAAGTCAGAACCTCTTTAGTAGTTCCATCAATGTCACATCCTTGCACTAAGAGCTTCAAGTTCCCATGACAAAATAGCATCACCATTCCTGAAGGAGACCTTACCATCAGTCTTCCTCAAGCTGTAACTGGGCCTCAGAATGTGGAGGAGGCACAGCCAGTTAGAGGCACAGTGGAAATTGCAAGTGCAGTCCCTTGATCCTAAGTTCAAAATCCTTTCCCCAGCATCCCTATTATCTCCCATCCTAATATGAACTTTTCTTTTGAAGTCTTCCACTCCCAGATCCCTTTTGCTTACCAACCAGAAGAGTGTCTTCTTCCCAGCAACCTATTGCTGCTGCCAGTACCATCAGAGCCTGTTAGTGATGCTGTTCCTTCACTGTCTGAGATGTTGTCCTTCATCTGTGCCAGCAGGACCCCAGCACCTGCAGGGGAGTTTCTGAGTGTCTCTATGGAGTCTTGAAAGAACTTCTTGCATAATCACAATGCTTGGTTCTCCCTCCTATCGAGTATTTGAAGGTCACCTTTCATATTGTCAACAGTAACCATGATGGGAACTATTGTAAATCTGCCTGCTTTGAAAATCACTCACTTCTCCACCATCCTCTATGCCTCTACTTCTCATTAAGCCTAGTGTCAGAGTTCATCCTCACCTTGTTGCCATGAGTCACCCAGCCAGTTATCATTCCCTATGTTAGGGCAGACCCTTGTCATCCTCTGTTGCAGAATAGGTGTAGGAAAACCCCATGGACTCTCAGTCCTGCGAAAACTGAGTCTCAGATTTTATTTTCAAATAACACAAGGAAAGAACAGTCATTTCTTTGATACTCATGTACCCCTGCAAGGGAACATGGTACATGCTGTCCCTCTGGGAGAGACAGATGGCGGCCACTGCGATCTCCTGGTAGGAAAATGCTGCCTGCCAAGGTTTCTTAGGAATATGTGTCACTTTGTGGTATCCTCATTTTCCTCCCCAATAAAATAATAAGTTGACAGAGTTTGAGATGAAAATAATAAATCAATAACAGATTGCAAAAATGTTTCACCAATTCATCAAACATTGTCTGAAAGCTTGAGAACTAGCCAGGGAAAGAAGCACCACTGTATTGGAGAATTTTTTTATTTGGGAAATCAGTAAGGATCACAACCTTTTTGTCAAGTAATAAAAAGCCACAGAGAACAAGATTGGTGCCTAATCTTCAAGGTAGTTATATAGATGCTACAGAAGTGAAAAGAAAACTTCTGCCAAACTGTGCCTTAGAAATTGTTCTTTCACCTGTCATTCAATATTGCCATGCTGGGTCTGGAGAGGCAGAGCCTTGTTAGAATTTCATTATAAACCTTTGGAATGGAGGTCAGGGTGAGTAACTTATTGTCACTGCCACATTCTTAGTCAACTGTTAGCTAGCGGTCATCTCTAGGTTTAGGTCCAATTTGCCTTTAAACTATCAATATAAATAAGTTGGTGCCCATATAACACAGACTCTTAATGAAAAGGGACGAGGCCTCTTTGCAAGGTTGAATTTAATTCCCAAGATGGAACAGAATTGTGAACACAAACAACGTGATTAAGGAATGAGATACAACCTGAATTTGAGAATTTTGGAATAATCCTTGTAGGGAGTTAGATGAGATTCGTCTTATAGTGACATGAATACTGAGGAGGTTAATTAAACTAAGTTACTATAAAGCATTTTGGGGAAAAGGCAGCAAAGAACTACTGCTGTAAAGGAAATTGATTGGGCCATATCGACACCAGACTGTCAGTGGTCACACAAAAAAAACCTGGATTGAGAATTGACTGCATCTCAGACCGTAGGATATCTAGCATGAGGACATACCCATCCAGAAATGTCCAGCAGGTCCTATAATGACAAACTGGAAGAGAAATTTCCCAGAACTAACATTTCTGCAGTTATTCTCATTTATTTTCTTCATTCTCATTATGTCTCTCTCTCCTCTCCATACTATTCACCTCCAGAAACTTTTTAGAAGTTGCTGGTTTCTTTATAGATTACTGCAAACATATGGCGCCCTCTGAAATAGTATGTTGACAAGGAACTTTTAAAGAATTTTAAAGGGCATTCCTTCTTTCATGAATAGTATTAATTCTTTTGAGCTGTGTGATATCTTTCAAACACTACCACAAAAGAAACTTATCCACTGAATAGTGTGCCTAAAAATTCTCTGCTCTTGGAGAGCAATGATTGAGAACCCTGGCATCAGGTGCTCTAGGGTTAGAACCAACACAACCCAGGGGTGTCTATTGTACCTTTTGGATTCAAAACCATTCCTTAAAGCAAGTGAGGTTTTTCATGTTTTAGTAACAACTCTACAAAAACAGAAACCCCTTTCATGATGGGATTTCCTGGGAAATTGCATAGTCTATTGGTTCATTTTTTTCCCCCTCATTTATTCTATTCTTTAGATTCCACATATAAGTGAGATCATATGGTATTTGTTTTTCTCTGTCTGACTTACTTCACTTAGCATAACGTTCTCTAGGTCCATTCATATTATTGCAAATGGTAAGATTTCATTCTTCTTTGTGGCTGAGTAATATTCCATTGCATAAATGTGCCATAGTTTCTTAATCCAATCGTCTATCAATGGGCATTTTGATTGTTTCCATGTCTTGGCTATTGTGAAGAGTGCTGCAATAAATATAGGGGTACATATATTTTTCCGAATCAGTGTTTTGGATTTCTCTGGATAGGTACCTAAAAGTGAAATAGCTGGATCATAAGGCAGTTCCATTTTTATTGGTTTATTTTTTTACTGCTGTAGTTTTTTCCATTGTAAATGTTGGTGTGTTGGTTTTGTTTTTTTTCTTGGCCAAGCCCTGAAAACCAATGATGGTTTCTTGAGAGGACTCTCAAGAAAATAATAAAACCAACCATTGAAAACATCCTCCATATCTTTCTAGTCTCTTCTACTACCCAAATACCTACTTTGCCATACTACTCTTATACCCAGTCAAGCCTGGCATGATTTGCCTTTGCTCTGTAGTTCCCTCTGCCTAGAACTCAGTCCTCACCTTTACCTCTAACTTGCTGACTTCTCAATCTCCCAGGTCCCAGTTGCTGCTATTTCCTCCATTTCCTCGTCCTCACTTGGGAAGCATCTATCTTTTCATGTTGCTTTAATTTGCTTTTTTACAACTGCTAGTGGAATGGAACGTTTTCTTTGCCACTTGTAATCTTTCTTCTGTGATAATCTTGTTCATGTCCTTTGCACAATTTACTATTGAAAATTTGTCCACTATAATAATTGTAGCATTTCTTTACATATTAAAGATATTGATCCTTGCAGTTATCTTTGAGGGTTTTTTTGTTGGCCTTTTGTTTACAGAATCTTTAAAATGCATTTGTTTTTGTGTTGTCATTTTATAAATGTATGGCTTCTTTGATATCTTTCTCATTCATTTATATTATCTTCTAGAGTTTTTGTGTTTCATTTTTTTACACTTAAATGCTACCTCATCTGGAACTTATTTTGGTATATGATTTAAGGAAGAGATTAAATCAATGTTTCTGCCAAATGGATAGCCAAATAGCCCAACACAATATATTGAATAAACTATTCTTTCCCCAGTGATTTATGATGTTAACTTTATTTTATAGTAAATACACATGTATGTGTATAGGTTTTTTTTTAAACTCTATTCTGCTTTATTATTATACTTTATAATTATTTTTAATGTTCAGCATTATTGCATACTTGTTCTTTAAATTGCATCTAGTTTTTGAAGATTAACTTTAAATTTTAAAAAAATATTTTTTTATTGTATCTAGTCTTTTTTATTGCATCTTATATTTAAAGATTAACTTTAAAATTACTTTTTCAAGTCCCTCCTTGCAATCTACTTTTACTGGTATTAAGTTAGATATATGTATTACTCTATCCAGACTCTATTTGTGTACTATACATACACAAATATATATAATACATAATAAAGACATATATTTAAGCTTTCTATTTTCATGAACAATGTCGTATTTATTCTTCACAGTCAGTAAGTGAAGGTTTTGATCACTATTTTTTAGATGAATTAACTGAGCCTCAGAAAGTTAAAAACAACTTCTGCCTGATATCACATAGTCAGTATTTTCAGAACCAGAATTCAAACACAGAACCAATGGAACAGAATTGAGAGCACAGATGCAAATCCATGCATATATGGTCAACTGATTTTCAACAAGGATGCTAAAGATTCACAACAGGGAAAGGACAGTCTCTTCAACAGTTGCTGTGAAAACCACATATCCACATGCAAAACCCTTACCTTACACCATACACAAAAATCAACTCAGAATGGATTAAAGACTTAAACACAAGACCTGAAACTATAATACTCCTATAAGAAAACATAGGGGGAAAGCTTCATAATATTGGTCTTGGCAATTTCTTGAATATAATACCAAAGTACAGAAAACAAAAGCAACAATAAATGACTGAGATTACATAAAACTAATAAGCTTATGTACAGCAAAGGAAACAACCAATATAGTGAAAAGGCAACCCAACCTAGGGAATGGAAGAAAATATCTGATAAGAAGTTAATTTCTCAAAATGCCCTTCGATAGATGAATGGATAAAGAAGTTGTGGTATATATATACAATGGAATACTATTCAGCGGTAAGAAAAGATGATATAGGAACACTTGTGACAACATGGATGGATCTTGAGAGTGTAATGCTGAGCGAAATAAGTCAGGCAGAAAAAGCAGAGAACCATGTGGTTTCACTGATATGTGGTATATAAACCAAAAACAACAAAAGAACAAGACAAACAAATGAGAAACAGAAACTCATAGACACAGACAGTGGTTTGGTGGTTACCAGAGGGTAAGGGGGGTGGGGGTGGGGGTGGGAGATGAGGGTAAGGGGGATCGAATATATGGTGATGGAAGGAGAACTGACTCTGGGTGATGAACACACAATGGGATTTATAGATGATGTAATACAGAATTGTACATCTGAAATCTATGTAATTTTACTAACAATTGTCACCCCAATAAATTTAATAAAATTAAAAAAAAAAAGAAGTTAATTTCTAAAATAAGGAACTCCTTCAACTGAATAACAAAAAAATTGATAACCCAATTGAAAAATGGGCTAAGGATTTTAATAGATTTCTCCAAAGAAGACATATGAATGGCCAATAGGTACATGGAAAGATGTTCAACATCACTCATCGTCAGAAAAATGCAAGTCAAAACTACACTGAGATATCACCTCATACCTGTCAGGAATTTTATTATCAAAAAAACAAAGATGAGTGTTGGAGATGATTTGGAGAAATTGGGATTCTTATATACTATTACCGGCAATGCAAAATTGTGCAGCCACCATAGAAAATAGAATGGAGATTCCTTAACAAATTAAAAATAGAACTACCATATAATCCAGCAATCCCACTTCTGGGTATTTTTCTGAAATAATTGATATCAAGATCTCAAACAGATACTAGCAAACTGCTATGTTCATCACAGCACTATTCACAATAGCCACGATGTAGAAACAACCTAAATGTCCATGAATAGATTTTTAAAATGTTATAAACATACAGTGGAATGTTAGCCTTAAAAAGAAGAAAATCCTGCAATATGCAACAACATGGGTGAACCTTGACGACATTATGCTAAGTGAAATAAGCCAGTCATCAAAAGACAGATATTGCATGGTTCAACTTACATAAAATATCAAAATAGTCAGACTCATAGAAGAAAATAATAGAACTGTGGTTACCAAGGGCTGTGGGGAAGGGGAAAGGGGAGTTGCTGTTCAATTGGTATAAAGTTTCAGTTATGCAAAATGAATAAATTCTGGAGATTTTCTACACTATATTGTGCCCACATAACAATATTGCATTGCACACTTTAAAACCTGCTTGTATATTTCATGTCAAGTGCGCTTACTACAATAAAATAAAATAAAAATTTACAAAACTCTGTGGCTATTTGAGAACACTAGAAAGTTGCATGTGAGGGCATTAAATGCCTAAATAAAAAAATAACCTTCAATAATACTAATATCACAGGCCATCTTTACCTTTGAAACACAAGTCTCATTTATTATAATCTTGTCTAATAATCAGTGATCATGTAAAAAACATTTATGTATATTATTCTTTAAGTGTTATTTTTATTAAATAAATTTTTTCTTTTGTTTTGTTTGTTTTTTTATTGGAGACCATATAGAGTCGTGGTGGAGTTTAGCTGGGCAAATTACTTTCTCTGTTCCTCTGCTTCCTCATCCATGAGTATTTAATAATGGTGTCTACCAAAAGGTTTAAGCATTAATTTAAATTATATTTGTAAGAGATTTAGCTCAGTATCTGACACTTAACAATGAACAAATATTAGCTATTATTCTCTCTATACAATGAAACTCAACATGAATCACAGAAGGAAGCCAGATATGAAAGAAAAGCACTCTTATGGGGTTTAACCCATCTTAATCAAACAGGCCCTATATTATTTGTCAGCACACTTCAAAGACAAGGTTATCTATCTCATCCTGTCGCTTCTAAAAGCACAGAAGAAATGATACCCAATTTGAACAAATAAATACCTGGTAAGTAGTAAGGAACGATGAAAGTTATTTGTCCTTTGGATTTCCTTTCACTGTATGTAAATAGAGATAGGCTGGATGCTCAGTGTGTTGTGTGACAGAACATTCTCTAACATCTTCACCAGACCCCACTAAGCCTCAGGGGATTTTAAAAGATAATCTTGCCAGTAGTGATCGTCTTCCTTGTACTACTTATGGTGCCTGTGAAAAATGGGATTTTTGTGTAATACTGCAATGAAAAAAAAAAAAAACAGGAGTAGAGGTGATGCTCTGTTGTATGTGACAGTGCAATTCAGCAACAATAGTCTTCATATTAACTGGATGTGAGCTAAATAGACACAAAACCAATGTTCTTGGATAGCACAAAATGTAAAACACAAGCTGTCTTAATTTATTTTGATATATTTTGTGCTTAGGTAACAACTAAAATTTATTAGCCCTAGTTGTATTGCTGATTTCAGTTCTGTTTTTAAAATGCATGTAAGTCACCTTTTTGATAACTTCTTGCAAAAATTATGTATTGACAAATACATAAATATGTATATGTATTGAATTTATTGAATGAGCTAAAATGCATAGGGTGTTAAGGAAAAGCAACTTTATTCTTTCTTTCTATAGGCCTTGAGGCCTTGACTTGTTTTTCCCACTCCTAGTTTAAATCTCAGCCATGTATGTAGTTTATCTGGTATTTTTCAGATAATAAAAGTTCAGTCCAGTATAATAATTGCACATCTCCAATTTGTCACCTGAGTAAAAATGTCTCCCTGTCTCTGGTGGCTTGGAAGCCTGTGGTGGAGGGCAGGAGCTTTGGCTGACTTCTTTTCTCATTTCTCTCTCTACCATCTCATCTTCTTGCCAGCTACTATTTTAAATCCTTCTAGGGTTGGTCATGGATTGGGAGTTTGGGGGAAGGTAGAAGAAGAGAGAACAGCTAAGGGACAGAAAAGCCTTAATTGGCTGGTACAGTTGTAACCAGGAATAGATGCCGTCTACCTACTGTAGATTACTTATGATGATGCATGCTTTCTTGGTATCCTCCTATGAGTTCATCAGGGCTTCCTCCTCTGCAACCCTCCATGACTACTGCTAAAATATCTCACTTACAATTTCCTTTCTCTAACTACTATTGACCAGCACCATGATTTCCAAAGGTTGATTTCTTCTTTGGAGTCACCTTGGCCAGAGTCCCTTTCAAGATAATACAATCCAGCTCCATTCCATTTGGTCCATGGGGAACTCACCCATTCTTTACCTTGCTCAGTTCAGGAAGTTAGGCTTTTTCCAATGCAACATCTTCCCTTGGTTTTGCTATCTTGGAGCTACACAGCCTCTTCCTTTTAACTATTCAGGGGTCAATCATACACCATCTTCTCTCTCTCTCTAACCAGGGGACCCATGTCAAGCTTTTTAAATAAGACTTTTCAAGCCTTACTTTTTGACTTGAAGACCCTCCTCCCTTCTTCCATGAGACAAATACATAGCTTACTAACTATTCCCCAAAAGTAGGCAACACAGGCCTCTTCAATTATAATGAATTCTTTGTCTTTTCTTTCATAGCCTGGAGGGGATTGATGGGCTCATGCTGGCAGAAGATTTTATAATTTCTAAGCCCATGCTGCATAGACAGTCTTGCACTTTCCAAGAGGTGCAGGATGTGGAGGTATCCAACAACTATTATCTTTGTTCTAAGATTTGGGAGCCTCAGCTGAAACTGTGAGTCAACAGAAAAAGTTCCATCCTAACATAGTGTTATATATAAGTCATGGGCTTCTACTGGTAGTTCTTCAATATATTATGATTTAAATCATGTTCCTTGACAAAATAAATTTGGAAAACACTACTCTATTGTCTTGCTTTTAAGTATGATGCAAGCTATTGGTTTGAGATACATTTTTTATCATGTTTAGAAAGTATTCTATATGAAATTTATTTAACTTTTTATCAGAAATGGATACTAAATTTTGTTAAATACCTTTTGACATTTGTCAAGATGAACATAAAGTTTGTAACTTTTGACCTATTGATGTGATCAATGATATTCCTAACATCGAATCATTCATGGTTTCCTTGAGCATTATTCTTTTAATGTTAGATTAGATTTGTTAGTGTTTTATTTAAGTGTTTTATATCTGTATTCGTAAGTAAGCTTCATTAAAAATTTTTGTGCCATCTTTGTCATGTTTCAGTATGTGATGATTTTTTAAAGAAAATGCAAAGCATTCCATATTTTATTCAAGTCACAGTCATCTTTTAAAAAACTTTTTATTGAAGTATAATATGTATTAAAAACTACACAAAGCAATTAATTATCAAAAAGTAACTACACCTGAGTAACCAGTACCCAGATCAAGAAACACCAACATAAGCACTCCAAAATCTCTCCACACTTTCCCTTCCATTAATTAAGGTATACTTAGAGAGTAAGGGTAACTGTCCCTTTCACTTCAAAGTAACCACTATCCTTAGTTTCAACAGTCTAAATTAAGTTTATCTGTTTTTATACCCTATCTAAATGGACTCATACATATGTACTCTTTTGTGTTGGTCTTCTTTAATTCACTATTATGTTTATGAGATTCAGCCATATTATTGTGTGTGGTTATGTTTATTCTCATTGAAATACAATATTCCACTGTATGCATATAGCAAAATTGCTTACCTATTCTGCAGTTGATGGACATTTGTATTATTTTTAGTTTAAGGCTCTTACAAATACTACTTCTACAAACAGTCTATGTTGTTTTTGAATATATGCATGTATCTCTGTCAGGCATATGCTTAGAATTAGAGTTGCTCAGTCATAGAGAATGAATATGGGTTGTTTGCCAATTTCTTACTGTTTTGTAGAAGTTCTTTCTATATTCAGAATGCAAAAGAAAAAAATGGAAAAAGACGTATCATGCAAACAGCAACCATAAGAAAGCTGGAGTGGACGCCGATCATCAAAATGGCAGCATGAGGTGAGTCTCTGTAAATATACCCTGGAATTTATAACAAATGGAACAACTATAACTCCACAAAGGACTCCCTGCACAGCAGACAGGCAAGACGAAGAGGCCCACTACTGAATTCACCTAAAGGTGGGCAAATCGCGTGAGTGGGGGAAGAGGGAAAGGAGAAGTGCGCAGACGGAGTCATGCGGGCACAGGACGTAGACCTAGCTCAGTGCTCCGAGCTCGCTGCATCCCAGAACTACCGCAGCTGCGGGAGAGGGAAGGACTCGGACTGCTATGGCTCCGCTTATGGCCCACAGGGCTGAGGGGGCAGCATATAACACGGCTGAACCCAACGCTCATGGCAGAGACCTCGGAGAAAAGACTGAGGGAAGAAGGCTGAAAACGGTGGTTTATGCCCTCACTGCCGCAGAGAATGGAAGACTTAGGCACTGAGACTAGCTGCCCCCTCTCCACCCTCCCAGAGCTCGCCCCGCCGCCACCGGCCCAGTGCTAGAAGCGGAACAGTAGCAGTGTCAGATCAAAAGAACAGAATATTTGCTGTTCTGAGAACTGTGGACTGCAGACACAGATACGCAGCCCAACTAGTTCTGGCAAAGGGGAGGGAGCTGTGGAAGCAGGACTGGCTGTGGTGCTGGTCACCGCCATTGCTCTAGGCCACCTCTCACAACTCACCCCGCCCCTCGCCCCACCTATCTGGGTGGATCCCTGCAGGAGTAAACAAAACTGCTGAAACACACAGGCTCTGAATCTGGTGTAGGAAGAGCTTTGGAACTTCAAAAGCTCTCCGAATACCTACACAGACACTGCGCCCTGTGACCCAGAACTATTAACAGAGGAGAAACCCATCTCCCAGGGAATCCCCCTATTGTGTGAGAAGCTGGAATAGTGCAGAGAAAACATAGCACTACTTTGTGAGACAGAGAAAAAAAAAAAGGCTGCAGTCAGAGAGAAAATAAAACATTCTACCAACAAGTACTGGAAAATTAAAGAAAGACCTCTTCCTATCAATCTGTTGCAGAAGCCACTCCTGTAGATGTCTAGGAAGAGAAATAATAAATCAGTAATTGCCATGAATAACCAAGGCAACAAGACAGCTCAGAAAGAAAGTGAAAAGTCTCCAGAAATGGAACTTAAAGATACGGAAATATGTGACTTAAATGACAGAATTCAAGATTGCAGTTCTAAAAAAACTCAACAAGATGCAAGAAAACACAGAAAGGCAGTTTAATGAACTCAGAAACACAATCAAAGAACAACATGACCATTTTACGAAAGAGATAGAAATTTTAAAAAAGAACCAAATAGAATTTCTGGAGATTAAGAACTCAGTAGAAGAAATTAAGAATGAAATAGCCAGCTTAACTAGTAGAGTTGACCAGATGGAGGAAAGAATCAGTGACATCGAAGATAGAAACCTGGAAATGACACGGATAGAAGAAGAAAGAGACTTGAGACTTAAAAGAAATGAAAGAACTCTACAAGAACTTTCTGACTCCATCAGAAAGAGCAATATAAGAATAATGGGCATACCAGAAGGAGAAGAAACAGAGAAGGGAACAGAGAATATATTCAAACAAATTGTTGATGAGAACTTCCCAAACTTGTGGGCAGAACTGTATCCTCGAATCCAAGAAGCAAATAGAACACCTAATTACCTCAATCCCAACAGGCCTTCTCCAAGGCACATTGTATTGAAGCTGTCTAAAATCAACAACAAAGAATCCTCAAGGCAACCAGGAAAAAGAAGACGGTAACCTACAAAAGAAAGCCCATTAGATTATCATCAGATTTTTCAGCAGAAACTCTACAAGCCAGGAGGGAGTGGAACCAAATATTCAAACTATTGAAAGAGAGAAATTATGAGCCAAGAATAATATATCCAGCAAAGATATCCTTTAGATATGAAGGAGGAATAAAGACCTTTCCAGACATACAGAACCTGAGGGAATTTTCTAATACACGACCTGCACTACAAGAAATACTAAAGGAGGCTATTCGACCACCATCAACAGGGACAATTTGTGACAACCAAAACATAAAAAGAGGGAGAGAAAAGGCCTGAACCAGAACATGGGAATGGAGAAAGTAAGCGTGCTAAAGAAAATGGATTACTCTAAATATCAAACTTTCTTTTACATAAACTTAAGGGTAACCACTCAAAAAAAATCCAGAACTGAAATATATACTGTAATAAAAGAAGAAACAGAGGGAAACGTCATAGAATACCACCAAACAGAAATAATAGACAACAACAAAAGGGCAAAGAAACAATGGAGACACAGCCTTACCAGAAAACTAAAGATAGAATGACAGGAAATCCTCACATATCAATAATCACCCTAAATGTAAATGGACTGAACTCACCAATAAAAAGGCACAGAGTAGCAGATTGGATCAAAAAACTAAACCCAACCATATGCTGTCTCCAAGAGACACATCTCAGCTACAAGGACAAGCATAGACTCAAAGTGAAAGGGTGGAAATTGACACTCCAAGCAAATGGTACCCAGAGAAAATCAGGTGTAGCCATAATGATATCAGATGAAACAGACTTCAGGGTGAAAAAATAACAAGAGACAAAGATGGACATTTCATAATGGTAAAGAGGACTATACAACAAGAAGACATAACAGTCATCAATATTTATGCCCCCAATCAGGGAGCACCAAAATATACCAAGCAACTACTAACAGAACTAAAGGGAGAAATTGACCAAAACACAATTATACTAGGGGACTTAAATACATCATTGACAGCTATGGATAGATCATCCAAACAGAAAATAAATAATGAAATAGCAGCCCTAAATGACACATTAGATGAAATGGACATAATTGACATATATAGAGCGCTTCATCCTAAAACATCAGACTATACACGTTTTTCTAGTGTACATGGAACATTCTCAAGGATAGACCATATATTGGGTCATAAAATCAGCCTCTGCAAATTTAAGAAGATTGAAATCATACCAAGCATATTCTCTGATCACAAGGTTTTGAAATTGGATATCAACTGCAAAAAGAAAGAAAAAGAAAAAAACACAAATACATGGAGATTAAATAACATCCATTTATGATTAAAACACTTAATAAAATAGGTATAGAAGGAAAATACCTTAACATAATAAAGGCCATATATGACAAGCCCTCAGCTAATCTCATAATTAATGGTGAAAAACTGAAGCCCTTTGCTCTACATTCAGGAACACGACAGGGATGTCCCCTATCACCTCTGCTTTTCAACATAGTGTTGCAAGTCCTTGCCAGAGCAATCAGGCAAGAGAAAGAAATAAAAGGCATCCAAATTGGGAATGAAGAAGTTAAATTATCACTCTTTGCAGATGACATGATGCTATATATAGAAAACCCTAAAGACTCCACCAAAAAGCTATTAGAAACAATCAACGAATACAGTAAAGTTGCTGGCTACAAAATCAACGTACAAAAGTCCATTGCATTCCTATATACTAACAATGAAATCTCAGAAAAGAAATACAAAAACAATTCCTTTTGCAATTGCAGCAAAAAGAATAAAATACCTAGGAATAAACTTAACCAAGGATGTGAAAGACCTATATGCTGAAAACTATAAGACATTTTTTTTTAAAAATTGAAGAAGACACAAAGAAATGGAAAGACATTCCGTGCTCATGGATTGGAAGAATCAACATAGTTAAAATGGCCATATTACCCAAAGCAATATACAGATTTAATGCAATCCCCATCAAAATCCCAATGGCATTTTTAAAGAAATAGAACAAAAAATCATCAGATTTGTTTGGAACCACAAAAGACCCCAAATAGCCAAAGCAATCTTAAGAAAAAAGAACAATACTGGAGGTATCACACTTCCTGACTTTAGCTTGTACTACAGGGCTACAATAATCAAAACAGCATGGTATTGGCAGGAAAACAGACATATAGACCAATGGAATAGAATTGAGAACCCAGAAATAAAACCACATAAATATGGACACATAATTTTTGACAAAGAAGCAAAAAAATATACAATGGAGAAAAGACAGCCTCTTCAATAAATGGTGCTGGCAGAATTGGATAGCCACATGCAAAAGAATGAAACTGGACTGCTATCTGTCACCACGTACCAAAATTAATTCAAAATGGATCAAAGACTTAAGCATAAGACCTGACACAATAAACTACATAGAAGAAAATATAGGTACTAAACTTATGGACCTTGGGTTCAAAGAGCATTTTATGAATTTGACTCCAAAGGCAAGGGAAGTAAAAGCTAAAATAAATGAATGGGACTATATGAAACTTAAAAGCTTCTGCACAGCAAAAGAAACCATCGACAAAATAAAGAGGCAACCAACTGAATGGGAGAAGATTTTTGCAAACAGTGCCTCTGATAAGGGGCTAATATCCAAAATATATAAGGAACTCATGAAACTCAACAACAAAAAAACAAACAACCCAATTGAAAAATGGGCAGAGGACCTGAAGAGACATTTCTCCAAAGAGGACATACAAATGGCAAATAGACATATGAAAAAATGCTCAACATCACTAATCATCAGAGAAAGGCAAATAAAAACCACAATGAGATATCACCTCACCCCTGTCAGAATGGCTACCACCTACAAGACAAATAGTAACAAGTGTTGGAGAGGCTGTGGAGAAAAAGAAACCCGCATACATTGTTGGTGGGAATGCAGACTGGTGCAGCCATTATGGAAGGCAGTGTGGAGGTTCCTCAAAAATTACGAATAGAATTACCATATGACCCAGCAATCCCTCTCCTGGGTATCTACCCAAAAAATCTGAAAACATTTATACATAAAGACACGTGTGCTCCAATATTCATTGCAGCTTTATTTACGGTGGCCAAGCCATGGAAACAACCAAAATGTCCTTCGATAGATGAATGGATAAAGAAGTTGTGGTATATATACACAATGGAATACTATTCGGCGGCGAGAAAAGATGAAATAGGACAATTTGTGACAACATGGTTGGATCCTGAGAGTATAATGCTAAGCGAAATAAGTCAGACAGAAAAAGCAGAGAACCATATGATTTCACTGATATGTGGTATATAAACCAAAAGCAACAAAAGAACAAGACAAACAAATGAGAAACAAAAACTCATAGACACAGACTATAGTTTAGTGGTTACCAGAGGGTAAGGGGGGTGGGGGGTGGGAGATGAGGGTAAGGGGTATCAAATATATGGTAATGGAAGGAGAACTGACTCTGGGTGGTGAACACACAATGGGATTTATAGATGATGTAATACAGAAATGTACACCTGAAATCTACGTAATTTTACTAACAATTGTCACTCCAATAAACTTAAGAAAAAAAAAAGAAAGCTGGATTGGCTATACAAAAACCAGACAAAATAAACTTTAAAACAAAAGTTGTTACTAGAGACAAAGAACGTTTTATAATGATAAAAGTGACAATTCATCAGAAAGATACACCAGTTATAAGTATATATGTACCTAACAACAGAGCCCCAAAATACATGAAGCAAACACTGACAGATTGAAAGGAGAATTCAAAAGTAATAATTGGAGACGTCTATACTGATTTCTCAATAATACACAGAACAACTATAAAGAAGATCAACAGGGAATAGAAGACTTTAACTTAGAAGTAAATCTTCATGACATGAGGTTAGGCAAAGCCTTCTTATGTATAACACCAAAAAAACACGAAAGGAAAACTAAGTAAATTAAATTTGATCAAAATTAAGACTTTTGTGTTTCAATGGAGACCATTGAGAAAGTGAAAAGACAATTCACAGAATGGGAGAAAATATTTGCAAGTCATATATCTGATAAGAGACTAGTATCTAAAATACCTGAAGGACTCTTACAACTCAATAATAAAAAGAAAAATAACCCAATTTAAAAATGAACAATGGATATGAATAGACATTTCTTCAAAGAGGGTATACAATTGGCCAATAAGCACACAAAAATATGATCAACATTATTAATCGTTAGGGAAATACCAATCAAAACCACAATGAGATAACACTTCACACCCACAATGAGATAACACTTTACACCCACTTGAAAAATAAAGATAATAATAAGTGTTGATTAGAATGTGGAGAAATTGAAACCCTTGTATATTGCCAATGGTGATGAAAAATGGTTCAGTCATTTTGGAAAGAGGTCTGGCAGTTCCTCAAAAGATTAAATATAGAATTATGATATGACCCAGCAATTCCATTCCTAGCTATACACCCAAAACAAATGAAAACACATGTGAACACAAAAACTTGTACACAAATGTTCACAGCAGCATTATTCATAATAGAAAAACATGGAAACCATGCAGATATCTATCAATTGATGAATGGATAAATAAAATGTGGCATATCCATACATTGGAATATGATTCCACTGTAAAAAGGAATGAAGTTCCTATACATGCTACATTGTGGGCAAACTTTGGAAACATTTGTCCAGTGAAAAAAGCCAGTCACAAAGATCACGTTGTATGATTCTATTTATATGAAATGTCCAGGTAAGGCAAATCCATAGAGACAGAAAGTAGATTAGTGGTGGCCTGGGTCTGGGGAGATTTTAGGGGAGGGAGATAGTGAGTGATTGCTAACCAGCACAAGGTCTATCTTATGGATAATGAAATATTCTGAAATTGATTGTAGTAATGGTTGTACAGCACTGAATACACAAAAACCATTGAATTGTACACTTTAACTGGATGAATTAGATGATATGTGAATTACATTTTGATAAAGCTGTTAAAAAAGGAACAATTTTGATCTTGAACCATTCATGCTTACATTTTTAAAAAGGATTATTGTTCCTTAATATTTTCTGTAGTATTTGGGATACACTGCTAAGTGGTCAATAAATGCTAAATAATGAAGAAACTTTAGTCAAACTAGATTGACTGAATAGACAAGATGTTTTCAGATTTCTCCAGTACACACAAACTTGGACCATCCCAGGGGATTTTGATCTGATGAAGAACAGACCTTTTCCTGGGTTAGATGAGAAGAGGAAGCACCCCCAAACAAGACAAGCAAGCTACCACCCGGCGCGCTCCTATCTACATGGTTGATAAGGACCCCTGATGCAATAAGGCCATTCTCTCTACAAAGTCACAATATTTATTTTAACACCAGTGAATATTGAGTGTGTGTATATATCTATATAGTGATAAAACATTGCTCTAATATGTACACAGGGTCTGAACAAGATCAATTCATCAGGATAATCATGCAGGCCTATGTATGAGAGAAGTTGTTTATATAGTGGGTTGATAGAGCACTGTGATATAAGCCATTGGGAAGTGCTGTCTAATGCTCATAATGCATGATATATATTTCACAATAGAGGCATTATGTAAATAATTAATAACACAGACTAGAGATAGCACTGATATGAATAAGAGAGATAATAAGCAAGCAGTTCTTCTCAAATACTCTGCTCTTAATGGGTAGGATAGAAATGCACAGCTTGGCCAAGAATATCACACATTTTTGTACATTCTTTTTCAAGCATCACTTTGTGATGGCTCATTGTTCTACTCAATGACTGCTATTCCTGCAGATGTAATTTCTAAGTATTTTATTTGTACATTAAAAAAAATGTTTCTATTATCTATTTGTATGAAAGTTCAGTGGAAAGAAATTGCCCCATAAAACTGCACAATAAAATGCAACTGTTTGAACTGCTTAGATGCCAGCATTTTTCTTAGAAATGTCCTATTCAGAAACAGAGTAAGCTTAATTGGCAAAATATTGACTGGCCTATATGTAATTTATCTTTGAACCATTACTCAGTGCTTCCTCAAGCACCCTTGTTGTCTACCTAGAGAAGAGCGCTGTGCTGGTATTTAGCTCAAGTCCCCAAGGACTTCTCCTTTCCCTAATAAATATGTATTAATTCCCATTAACCTCATTTAGAGTAAGGAGCAATGTGAGTATGAACAGGCCAGATGGTATGTGAGTGTTTGTTACGGTATATGAGTAACTGTTCCCATTATCATCCAGCCTTTATTTACTCAACGAATTCACACTGTGAGTAACTCATTTTTGAGGACTGGTTCATTTTCTTTCAGGACTACTGGCAAAGATAGGAAATCCCTCATACTCTTTCCTAGAGCTAGAAGTTACAGTAACTGTAGGAGACACGGGGGGAAAAAAGGTAACTCCAAATGAATGCAGACTTTTGCAGTCAGAAAATACACTGGAGGAGCATTTGTGCCAGTCTAGTTGCTAGCGATAGCCCAGTGAGTTTCTCTCACAGAGAGGCTAGGCCGATAATCGTGTCTGCTCCCTGTCTGTCAACACCTGGGCTTTCCTCAGACCCACCTCCACCCACTTAGACTTTGGTAGAAACTGAAAGAAAACCAAACAGATATTTATAAATCTCTCTCTGAAGTCCTGTGATTCACCAGTGGAATCAATCCACTTCTCTCGTCAAGTCTCAAACTTTAAAGAGTAATGAAGAGGAGTCAGCTGATGGTCAACTCTGAGGCTGACCCAGAGGGTTATGGGGACTGCTGACTTTGACCTCTAAGTTTCTTTAGGTCTTCAGGAACGGCAATTCTAGGACTCTAGACTGTACAGTGACAGTAGAGGTTCTCTATTTGAGACAAAGTCAAAGGGCTGCGTCCAAAATGTGAAGGGCTGTTCATTGTCTGAGTGGTGTGCTCTTCAGTGGTCACTGTGTCCCTCTTCTGTGACAAGTTTTATCATAGTCCTTTGAAAATGGAAAAAACTCTAGGCTTAATTTAAACAGTGAAGAAAAAACTTTAAGGTATATTTTAAAGAGGTGTTACGAAGTCAAGAAGGAAGTGACCAGGTGGGTATGGTGCACAGGGCGAAGGGCAGCAGGTGGAAAAGAGTGAGTTTTGCATGAATGATTTCTCCCACCCATTAGATGCGAGAATTAGGGTGAAACTCTTAACAGTGGCTTGATGGGTCCATCTTGGGTTGGGGATTTTCCAGGTGAGGACAATGGAGAGAGAAGGAAAAGAGAGTCAAAGGTGCTTTAAAAGGTGGATTATACAAATCAAGTCAGAAAAAGGAAGATATGAGTACATGAGGGCCTAGTGGATAATGAAAAGTTAGGGAGTTAGTGAATTGGCCGCCCATAGATACATTTAGTCTTCACAGTAATCCCACAAGGTAACTGGGGTTTAGAGTGATGAAATAATTTGCCCAAAGTCACACAACTAGCAAGAAGCCGACATGAAACTTAAACTTGCTTTGCCTGACTCCATGTCTAACACTTTAGCTACCATTATACACTGTCCACAGACACTGTAAGTAACTCTATTCTGCCTGAGGGTAAGATGCCAACTCCAACAGCTGTAATTGGAGCCAGCAGGGGAGATCTCAATCCTAGGTTGGGGCAGAACTGATCCACTGAGACTAGTATGCCTTTGGGGTGTCCTGGTCCTGCCATGGACGATGCCCCTCTCACTCAGAGCAGGTTTACAGAACATCAAGCTAATAGGGTGATTTATAAGGTCCACATTTTATATCAAGCTTCTCTTTTCTTTTCAACATTATGTACTTTCAATCATTTTTAACAATAGCTTTTAGATCCTAAACACTAAAAATGCACACACACACACACACACACACACACACACACACACACACACAGAGGGTGGATGCCAAAAAGAGTGTATACACATTTTAAGAAAGGAAAAATCTGTATTAAAATTGTAATACTCAGTATATACCAATAACAAAAGATGAATACAAGTCATGTGTATACATTTTAAGAGATCTTATCTATGTATTATTTTTTGAAGTTGAATTAAATTATAGTAGCAATGTATAGTATGACGTTCACTCAAAGGATGGTGTTAATCAAACGAATGCTTGTGTCTTCATCTTTTGTTATCGGTATATATTGAGTATTACAATTTTAATAGTTTTTTCCTTTTTAAAAATGTGTATACATTTTTTCGCACCTCTCTGTATATATGACATTATATATCTATATATCTATGTATATAGATATATATATGATGATATGATGATGATAATGCCCATCCTATAGTGTTGTCACAAAAACAAATGAGACAATATTTCTATTCCAGAGACAGAGAACAGTATGTGCAGAGTCCTGGGGATGACAGAGGCTGATACAATCCTTAGAACTGAAAGTATGTATACACACACACACACACACACACACACACACACACACACACACACACTCTTTGGGTTTTTTACCACATGCTCAAAGTCCTATCAAAAAATACTATAGATTTAAAAATCCAAAGACACTTGAAGAAGTCAAGCTGGAATCACTATTTTTGCATACAGCGTCTCCCATGTGCTTGATGAATGATTGTAAATTATTGAGTTATTCAACATCTTCAGCTATATGTGTTTTCCAGTTAACAATATACAGTGGCTCAGCTATTTAACCAATCTTAGATAATTTCAATGACAGTATGTTGCTTTTCCATTGCTATGGATGTTTAAAGAAATATTTGCAATACCTTTTTTTTCTTCAGTTAAACATATTTTTTAGTCTCTGAGACCCCTCCAAGGCAAAGCATTACAGAAGAATCCTGCTTCTCTATGTAATTATAACGCATAAGCTTATAAAATCTCAGACTTAGATCCAAATCGAAAATCCAGTTGGTGTCCCGCCGGGTGCAGAAAGTTTCCATGCAGGATCCCTGACCAGCAGTTCCTAGGGCCTTCTAGTCAGTTCTAGCAACTACTGTGGAGGCCCATTCCTTCTTTTTAACTCCTCTGATTATTGCTCACAGGGAAGAAAGTAGCCTCTAGGATGAAGAACATGTGGTCTCCCTAAATCTCAGTGTCCCCATGACAAGTCACTTCAGGAAGCAACTGCACCTAAATGGTTAACTAAAGATGTAACATTATTTTTTCTACTCCCAGACCGCCTCTAAAATTTTTCTTAAGTTGAAGCTAACACCAGAAAGAGATAGAGAGAGTGCAGGGGGAACTTTCTTGCTGACTCTATCAGACTGTGGATAGGATGTGTGCCCTGAGGGCCAATGTCGATAAGAACACCAGATTCTCCCTTGTTTGTTCTTTATCTTTACTTACTGCACGTTTTTCTGCCATGGACTTTTTTTTATTATTCTACACTGTGCATGAGATAAAAGTTGGTTTCTCAAAGTGCAAAGGCTAAACCTACTGATAAACTTCAGTCGCTACAGGGGATAAACGCCCCCCCAAACTGCCAAAACAATCATGACCTCACTTCCTGCATGGTGCCCTGAATAATTCACCAGAAACTCAGAAAACCCAGCAGGCTAGGCTGTGGCACCGGCCAAACTGGGAGAATCAGTGAGTCATCCAGGCAGTGCCTTGGCCAGGCCAGTTCTTTTAAGGAAGAAATACATAAAGAAAGTTCTTTTACTCCACCTCTCCTATCACTGCTTTAATCCCAGGAGACTTTGCTATCATCAGGCCTTTGCTTGTACCAGTAAAATTTACTCGTGGGCTTTTTAAAAAGTTAGGGCCAAACATCGAACAACTTAGATACTCATTTCCTCTTCAGCTAATAGTTTTTCGGGGGTGGTATAAAAACCTCCATTTGTAGCATAGCTTGGCCAGAAGAACATACATTTCATTTGTCATACTGAATAGAGTTTCTAAGGTGAGTATGCAAGGCTTCCTGAAAGCATACGCTTGGGAGCTTTTGAAGGTCTTCAAAGGAACCATGACATGTGTACGGTTCTTGAAGTACTAATGATCCAGAAACAGATAAAACTGAATTTCAGTACCGAGTAGGAGCTTTGAACAGCTTTGGGGAAGGGCAACAAATATTGTTTGAAGGGCTACCATGTGCCAAACCCAAGCTGTCCCTAAAGATACAAAATTAATATGACTTTGACCTCTATATCTAGTCATTTCAAACACTGTAGAAAGGGCTAAGCCAGAGGAATGTACGGGTCCTAGGGAAGCCCCAAAGAGGGCATTGTATCCAGACTTGACCTGGGAAAAGGCATCAGTGAGAGCTTTTCAGCACAGGTACCATAATTGAGTCTCAGAGGACAAATAGGAATTAATGAATCAGGCTGTGGTATGGCAGACTAAAAGGAAAATAGGAATTGAAAATAGAAAGCCTATGTTTGTTTACTGGTTACCAGAGGGTAACAGGGGAGGGAATGGTAGAAGAGGGTAAAGGGGGTCAAATACATGGTGATGGAAGGGGAACTGACTCTGGGTTGTGAGCACACAATGTGATATATAGATGATGTATTATAGAATTGTATGCTTGAAACCTATGTAATTGCACTAACCACTGCCACCCCAATAAATGTAATTTTAAAAAAAGAAAGCCTATGTTTGAGACCTGATTCTCTTATTATTGATGCTACCTTCTGAGAGAAAATAAATAAGTTTCTAAACTGTTCCCCTTACATAAAGATAACAATGTCAATCCTATATTGTTATCACAAAAATAAATGAGACAATCGTGCTATTCCAGAGACAGAGAACAGTATGTGCTATGTCTTGGGGATAAAAGAAGCTGGTACAATCCTTAGAACTGAAAGTGTCCTAATCTCTCCATCCTAAAACATGATCTGTTTCCATTTTTATCATTTCTGAAATACAGAGATTTCTTACAACTACTGTGCACATTTAATGTGGCTGAGTTTTCCTTTTTTTGAAAATATTGTTATTGAACAGTTTTGTCTCTTCAACGAGTGGGATCTCAGTATCAGGGAGATAACTAGTAACTTGTTTTGCCTGAAACAAGGAGGCAGAGAGTCAAGGCCAGGGCAACAAAAGAAGCTGCAGAAGTAAGTAGGGATCATGATCCATGGGGTTGGGCTGTTTTGGAAAAGAAATAAGACAAGATAGAGTTTACACAAGCACAGAAGAAAGGCAGACTGAAGGCTTGGTGCTCTTGCTGAGGCAGATGAACACATGTGGTGCAAGTTACTGGAGTGAGAGTGCTGACAGGGCCCTGGAGGCAGAAAGAAAGTGGACCGTTTCAATGTGGGATTTCTTATATATAGGGAAGTTCTGGGAAATGCCAGGAACAAGCACAGCCAAGAAGGCAGATGGCTGAGATAGAGTCCAAGCGAAGGCCATTGAAGTCAAAGAGGTGAAGACAATGATTGGCTGGCATGTTAGACCAGATCGTGAGTTTGAAGTTCTTCAAGAGGATGAGAGGACACATGGTGGAGAATGTACATAGCAAAGTCCCACACACCTCTTCTCCTGAATTTCCAACATGGATGAAAGGCACTGTCTATCCAACTATCCAACAAGGACCCTGGATTTGATCCTCAAATCCTTTCTCTCCTTCATCCCTCATTTAACCTGGGAGCCCACTCACAGAGTCTATTTATACAACTTCAGACCTCTATCAAAGGAGAGGCAACACACAGCACTGTTATGAGCTTGCCCTGTGCAGCCAGGCAGAGCTGGTGGAGTCTTGGCTCTTCCTTTTATAACTCTAGCAACGTGGCAAGTGGTACCCACTAGGCTTCATTTTCTTCATTTGTAAGAGAAGATAATAATATACCTGCCTCAGTGGGTTGTTGTGGTGAATTATGAGATCATACACACAGCACAGTGTCTGGCACACAGTAAGTGCTTAATAAATACTCATTGTCAATGTGGTAGTGTTTTTGGTGCTTTAGAATGCTATACCAAACACAGAAAACCCCAGAATTCTTCTTAGATTGTAAGAGAGGAAGAGCACCCATCTTGGGTGAAAATGGAAGCATATTAGGAGTATAGTACAAAATGTAATATAGAGAATGGTGGGGACTGAATACTGAACAGGCAGAGGGAATCTTAGAGAATTCACTGAGGGTGGGGACTGATTCTGGTCAAAATAAGAAACCAGACAGGTGAGAAACAAAGGTGGCCAGAAGCAGGATTGAATTCTTGTGCTTCTGGAGGAAGGGTATGAGAATGGAGAGGGCTAGAAGACCGTCACCACTGTCCAGCCTGAGCAAGCAAAGGTCAGAAGGGAGGTGGCACCTAGATGGTCTTCCAGGTTGCCTCCCAGTTGAGGAGTCCTGGGAAATCTGGAACACTGAACATTGACACCAGCACCCAAGATGCACCGTGCTTCCCGGCGAGATAAATGGACTGTGCAAACTAAGGTCACCAGGAATTCTCACTGTCCATAAGCACTCACTTGGTGTTTGACACCCCAAATTTTCAACTCCATGTTATAAATTTCCCCCCATTTCTGAAATTGGAATGTGTTTTGTGATTGTTTTCTTCCTCCCAAAATGCTGTGTATTAAATCCATAGTGCTACCATCAATGGCACCTTAGACTCAAGAAAACACAAACTACGTCATAATAGTATTACCTAGTTAAATGAAATGTGCTAAACTCCTTCTGTAACTTTGTGGTACTGAGGTCCGACAATTAAGTTCGTGAACTTGTTGCAATGATGTTACTAACCTTTTTTGATATCAGAGGGATTATTCATTATGAATTTGTACCAACTGGACAAACAGTTAACCAAGTTTACTATTTGGAAGTGCTGAGAAGACTGTGTGAGAAGGTTAGATGACCTGAACTTTTCACCAACAATTCATGGCTCTTGCATCATGACAATGCACCAGCTCACATGGAACTCACTGTCTGTGAAGGAGGTTTTAGCCAGTAAATAAATAACTGTATTGGGAAACCCTCCCTACTCACCTGATTTGGCCCCCAATGACTTCTTTCTTTCCCCAAAGATAAAGGAAATATTGAAAGGAACACATTTTGATGACATTCAGGGCATCAAGGGTAATAAGAAGACAACTCTGATGGCCATTCCAGAAAAAGAGTTCCAAATTGCTTTGAAGAGTAGACTAGGCACTGGCATCAGTGCATAGCTTCTCAAGGGGAGTACTTCAAAGGTGACTGTAGTGATATTCAGCAAGGAGGTATATAACACTTTTTCTAGGATGAGTTCACGAACTTAATTGCCTGACCTTGTATTTGACCTGTAAGTCACATACTGTGAGGGATGCTAAGAAAAATAAGTGTTCTGACCAGCAATACCCAATGCAGCTAATTACCTAGGGAAATTCATGTTCAAATCCATTGATTAGGGGAATACGCACATTCAGGAAATTGGCTCATTGGAGGTGATAGTAGCTGAGACCCCAGTGCCTGGCCAGCTAGAGTAGATGTCTTCCTACTCCCAGCCCAGGGCTGCCTTTCCAGTAAGTCCTTCTGAATATCTGCAAGTTTAATGCACCAAAGCTTTCCTCATTCATCCTGAAGCTTTGACAAATGTGCTCTTGCTTACTGGGGCTTCCAAAAGAAAAGGTTAAATGAAATCTGAATAGAATACAAATAATTCTTCCTTTCAGGGATTTCATTCTCAGACAGCTCCTGCCAGAAAACAAACTTCCTTCATGATCACTAGGGAGCCCCCATTGGTGTTTGGTGTTCTAATGGCTGGAGACGTCCCCCAGGTTCCCTCTATCAATTCATGTGATTGCATATATATTTAATTAGTTTTCACCATGTTCCTGGAAAGGCATTTAGCAGACAGACTCCTCCTCCTGCTCCCGTACAACCATGAAGTCAGTTGGCAGAGCCCTTGATTCAGCCACATGGGCTCGGCAATCCTCTCCCTGCATTCTCTTCCGGGCAAGCCAAGCTTCCCTTCATGCTTTAGTTCCTTATTCTGAGGAGAATTGCTGCCTTCTGAAACTTACCTACATGAAATCACCCACACCCTCTTCACGTGTAGGCCAACCAAGCCAAATATATATTTTTTAACTCACAGAGGCTTGCATCATTCAGGAAAAAGAAGGCCCTGGGTAAAAATGAATTAAAATGCAGTGAATTGTGCCTTAGTATGCAAATGGGATTGTGATGCAGCAGAGAGAGGCAACCCTACAGAGAGACAAAATCAATTTTCATTAATGATTTTGAATGTGCCATTGGCCTTGAGTTAATTATTTATTTGCATGAAGGTTTAGATTTATCTCACGGACATGCCAGATTATTTGAAAGGGTTTTAGTGCCTTTCACCTATGCTCAATGAGCCTACTTGACCCATATTTCACTTCACATGCAAAAACAGTAAGCAGTGTATTGGTCATTTTTTTCTAATATGTTCATTAATTCAATCAATTCATAATTAAAGAGGCTTACTCTGTGCTAAATGCTCTTCTAGGTTCTAGAAATAAAGCTGTGAGCAGAATAGTTCCTACTTTCATGGAGCTGAACATTCTAACAGTGGGAGAGACAGGTGAACAACTAATAAAAATGAATGTGAACCCTCGATGTGCTCTAATGAAATGGCACTTTATCTCTATGCTCTATCTCCCAAAACTCCATAGCCATAGTCTAAAATGAGAAAAACACCAGAGAAATTCTAATAGAGGGGCATCCTACAAAACACTTGACCAGTACTCCTCAAAACTGTCAAGGTCATCAAAAACAAAGTTTGAGAAGTTGTTACAGCCAAAAAGTTGCCTAAGGACACATGACAACTAAATGTAATGTGGAATCCTGGATATGACCCTGGAAAAGAAAAGGATATTAGGCAAACTATAAGGAAATTTGAATAAATTATGGACTTCAGTTAACTTTTTAAAATTAATGTGAACATCATAACTTAAGATAGTGACAAATGAGATGAGGAAAATTAAGTGATTCTGAAGAGCAATGGCTCAGGGAGTTTTACCTTCATCAGGGAAGCTTCATTGAGGGGGAGACATTCAAATTGTGACCTGAATGATGAGAAGGCATCGATCTGAAAAGCAGAGAAGACCATCGGAGGAATGGGGACAAGTGAAAAAAAACAACTTGAAGTAGGACTGTGCTGGTGTGTTTAAGAAACAGGTAGAAGGCTTGTGTGGCCAGAACCTGGCAGCAGAGAATGGTACAAGATGAAGTTGGAGAGGTAGATACCATATTTTGCAATGTATAATGCGCACCCACATTTTTGGCCCAATCTTTCAGGGAAAAATATCTTTTGTTTTAATTATTTAATTCAAATTTTTATTTGTTTACATTTAGGTACTTGTTTTTTGTATTATAAAGGAATTTTAGCATTTGTTTTTTAACATTATGATACAAGAAATTTTGTGTAACAAATAATTACAAAACACAAGAACAGGGACAAGGTACAAGAAATTTTATGTACTTGTAAAAAATTTACTATATTTACGCATCATGGAAGGCCAAGAACTCTTGGTCGGTGCAAGTTCATCATAAGTTCAACAAAACCGATTATCATATTCCAGGGTATTATTTTGCACACAGATATCATTATTGATTTCTAGAGTTACACTTTTAACTCATAGCATAAATAAAAGAATTAAAAATATTTATATAGATATGGAATTAGTGCTACCCATGTATACTGTGCATCCTTATTTTCCCTCACAAATTTGGGCAAAAATGTACACATTATGCATAGCAAAATATGGTAGGTCATGTATGGTCTTCTAGGTCAGCCTAAGGAATTTGAATGTTATGTGGGGAAGTGGCATGATCTGATTTATCTTTGAAAAACATCACTCTAGTTGCTGTGCTAAGAATAGAATATATTAGTGGCTGCCAGGGGGCTGGGGAGAGAAAATAATGGGAAGTGACTGTTTAATGGGTATAGGGTTTCTTTAGGGGGGTGATAAAATGTTCTAGAACTAGATAGTGATAATTGGTTTTACAACATTGGTAATATACTAAAAAAAACAAAAACAGTGAATTGTACACACCTTAAAATGGTTAAAATGAATTTTATGTTACATGAATTTTGTCTCAATTTTTAAAAGATTAACTTGTAGGAGTGGGGGCAAGCGTGGAAGCGGGAGGCTCAGCAACGCAGCTGTTGCTGTAGTACGCAAGAGAAATGACGATGGCTCAGATTAGAGTGACAGCAGCAGAAATGGGGAGAAAGGTTTGGATTCAAACAGACAGAGGGTGCCAAAAAATGTATACACATTTTAAGAAAGGAAAAAACTATATTAAAATTGTAACACTCGATGTATACCAATAATAAAAGATGAATACAAGTCATGTGTGTACATTTTTTTGGCACCCCTGGTATTTTGGAATTAGAGCTTGTAGGATTATTTTAGAGTTGCTGTGAACGGAACGGGTAATTGAGGTCAATCAAGGGCGATGTTAGGACCATAAGAGAGATACTTCTGACTTCTAGTTTAAGACATCCTAGTGGGATTTTATGTGCCGAGTGCTAGTGCACTTTGGGCTATAAATGATAGAAAATGCCAACTCAGTCTGGGTTAAACTGTAGGAAATTTATTACCTCACATAAGAATAAGTCCAATGGCAGTCAGGGCTTTATGCTGGTGCAATGGTGGCTCAGAATGTCATCAAGGACCTAGAGTCTTAACATTCTGTCACTATACTACCTTCAGTCTGTCAACTTTGCCCTCACATGGGCTATCCTCAGGGTTTTAAGATAGCAGCAGCAGTTCCAATGTCACATACAAGCAAGACAATGACAAGGAGAAGAAATGGCATCCCTTTCTTAGGAGTAAAGAAAGTAGAAGATCCCCAGTAACTTCTCAATATGTTATATGTCTATTTCTAATTTTACTTTATTTTATTTTTGTCTCATGGAAAACAATTATGTGTTTATTCAAATGGAACTGAGCTACAAAATAAAAATGAGTAATTTGGGGGTGGAGATAGAGAAAGGATTAGAAATGTAAAAGAAGGGGCTTTCAGTTTGACCTGTGTGGTGTTTGCTATGGAATTGTTCATACACATCTACCCATGAACAACAGCAGTCTGGGGCTTTTGGATAATGAAGATAGTCTAGTGTTTTTCTCTCCCATCTGTCTGAGATTCAACATGGGAAATGGGATTATCACAGTTGACTTAAACTACCCAGAATCCATCCCCTATAGCTGAGGATGAGGTTTAGTTTCCCCTGGAGTCCATGGCAATAGGAGGATGGCCAGGGGGTCCATTAACAAGGGTGTAGGGATTGGAGAATGGGTGGATGTTGGGTAGGCAACTAAGAGTGTCTGCTCCATGGTGGGTGAACAGAACCTTTTTTGGTTCAAAAGATTATTCATTTATAAGTAGCAAGTGGTACAGACAATACAAAGTATATTATTACATCACCAGAAATATGTCTGATGAACTTCACTATCCCTATACATTTCTTAGAACTGGAGAAATGTGTGTCGAACAGCCCTGAATATTTGACAAGAACTTGAAGTTCCTAGAAAGATTTAATAGAACCAGGAAAAAATAGGAAATCAAAGGATGGTGTTTAATAATAAGATCTACCATCAATGAGCATTTCCTATGTGTCCAACACTTTTCTACATACTGAATATATCCCATATCATTTAATTGCCAAGACACCTTGTAATGAGGTCTTATTACTATATCTTCACTTTAAAGGTGAGGAAATGGAGATTTAGAAAGTTTAAGGCAACTTGCCAATATCACACAGACAGTGGAACCAGAATTTAAACCCAGTCTGACTCCAAAGCCTGCATGCCTAATCTTTGAGCTTCCTACACATCAGGTGTCAATCTAGACTTGATAGTTTAAACTTGAGAGCAATACTTCTAAACCAACACCCCCTTTTTAAAAAAAAAAAAAAAAGTCCTGCTATCGTCAGACTTTGATTTTGATTATTTATCTTCATGTATAAAATCAATACACATCTTCTTTTCTTTCTTATATATAAAATTGCATCATGAAATCAATTTGCATTTTTAAACTTTCCCCTTTCCCTGGAATTCTGATTTGCTTACTGGGGAGCCTCCTCTTCTGGAGTGTGAATCACTCTTCTTTCTAGAGCATTCAGGGAACACCTGAAAATTGAAATTCCAAAGGAATTCTGGTCCTGATGGAAGTCTGGGCCCCATGACCTGTACTGGCCATTTATATGCTACTTAAGTAAACTAGGTCATTGCTCAGCCTTCCATTAACTTAAACAGAATGGTCTGGTCTTGGGGTCAAAGATTTCCTAGTGCTGACTTTCGATAGTGTATGGGAGGGCAAGCCACTAATCTCATTTGTTAAGTGGAGAAAACACATGATATTTAACATCTTCAAAGGATAAATGGGCTAATTTTTGGTCAACTACTATTCAGAAATAGTTTTTGTTTTTTCAGAATATCACCCTAGAGGGGTAGAAAATACATTCCTAGTTCCTTGAAGAAAACAGGTGAGACTAAAAGAGTGCTTTTGCTTGCTGTTCTCCCTTTTTTTCTTTTAATTAGTTTCAGGTGTACAAAATGATGGACAAGTTAGACATTTACACTCCTCACAAAGTGATAACCCCCCCCCAATCTACTATCCCTCTGACATCATATACAGCTGTTACAGTTCTACTGACTCTATTCCCTATGCTGTACTCCACATCCTGTGACTATATATATATATATATATACATATAGATATATAGATAGATGATAGATAGATAGATAGATAGATAGATAGATAGATAGATAGATAGATAGATGATAGATAGATAGACAGATAAAATTATAGTTGACATTCAGTATTATTCAGCTTCAGCTTCAGGTGTACACTGCAGTGGTCAAGCATCTACACTGTCCATGAAGTGGTCTCCCTAATAAGACAAATATCCATTGGATACCCTACAAAATCTTTACAACATTTTGATTATATTCCCCAAACTGTCTTTCGTATCCCTGTGGCAATCTTGTGGTTACCGATTGTGTTTTCTAATCCCCTCACCTTCTTGCTCATCCCTACCCCCTCCCATCCAGCAACCCTCAGTTTTTTCTCTATATCTCTGAGACTGTTTCTGATAATTTGTACATTTATTCTACTCTTTAGATTCTACATCTGTTCTCTCTTTTTTCTTTTCTTTTTTTTTCATAATTACTTCTTGAGGGTCAGGAGCATATTGCTAATAGCCAGGGCTTGTGTGGAATTATATCATAAACACAATAGATAAGATGTGTAGTATTAGATTTGCCAGTTTCCCCTGCTCAGTAGAAGCATCACATGGACCCACAGGACTGACCCTGCCTTAAGATCAGTGATTTGTCTGTGTTAAAGATCATTCAGAATTGCCATCCAGGTTGCAAAATGCTAAATGGGGCAATAAATATTAATATCATGGCTGCCTCTCAGCCTGCACATAGAGACTTAGCACAGCCCCCTTTCAGCACAGGCAGAGATTATGTCATTGCAGCCACACATCAGAAACCCAATGTCATCATTTCTCCCCTGTAGGTGTGTAAATGACTGTCAGCCATGTAGGGCTTTGAGTGGAGCCTATGTGCTAACATGAGAACTTGACCAATTTTTAAAAATTAGGCCAGTATTTGGAGATCAAGTTCTTGCTTCCGACAATACTGTACTACGTAGTTGTTACTGTTTCATCTGCCCCTGTTAGTATTGTTTCCAACATTGCTTGAGACTTATACACATACAAGTACTATGCAATTATTAGCTGTTATTTTGTCGTTGCTTTTGTTGTTGTTGTTGTTGTTGTGCAACCAAGGACCTGGTAGGAAACGTAAGACTATTCATCAAATGTCTCTGATGGGTGTTTGTCAATGGAGGCCATTCCATATTCCCTCTTGGATATTGTCTATTATCAGGAGGCATCCTCTATTTCCTTCAGCTCTCTCCTGAGGTAGCAGTGGTGTAATGTGTGCCTAAGAAGAATGATGTTTATCAAGCTTTGGCCACTCAAGGGAAAATTTGCTGTAGCATTTCCCTTTTTCCTTCTGAGGAAAGGCAGTCTGGCTGTTTACCTCCTTGGTCCATCTGTCTAATTGGCAGGGAATCATGGGAATTTCCGCAGTTGACTTTATGGAAGTGTTCCAGCTGTAATGTTTGTCAAACTATCCACACAGGACGAAGACGGCTAGACTCAATTGGAGCAGTAGCATGAGCTTTGAAGGCACCTCACCTGGATAAAAGTCCAGGCTCTTTGCTCTGGCCAATTTGTGATCTTGGGCAAATTGCTTAAGCTCTTCTAACCTCTCTTTTATCTTCAGTTTATTTGCAGAAAATGGGGAGAATCACAATGTATAGGATTGTGGTGACATTTAGAAATAATGTGTGTAATACACACAGGACACTAGTTTGGCAAATAGTAGGTGCTCAGTAAGTGGTAGTATTGTCATAATTTCTTTGCTGTGTTTATACCATGGAATAATGCTTTTGTTAGGTTTCTAAAAATGCAGCATTCAAATTTATACATACACACATTATCACAGCTAGTTAAAACATGCACAGGATAAAAAGTCAAAAGGAAAAATATCAACATATTTATAATCATTGGTTTTAGATAAACCACTTATACAACCAAAAAATAAAATAAATTTTAAAAAATAACTGCAGGGGCATTAATTTAATCACCCAAGTGATGCCTGATGAATATTCTCCTTATGTTTCCCTCTTCTCCTTATTGATGTGAGCATGGTTAGGATTTTGTGTAAGGTATTTTACACTTTTGATTTTAATATCTTTACATTCATACATATTTGCCTAAAGAAAATATATAGTATTATTTTAGGTGTTTGCCTTAAAAATTGTGTTATCCTATATGTGTCATTCTATAACTGACTTTTTTCATGCAACACTTCCTGAAATCTTGTCATGCTGCTACAAACAAATGTAATTAATTCCTCTGAACTGCTGTGTTTAGTTATATGAATATACCATAATTTACTCAACTATACTGCTTTTGATGGACATTTAGGCTGTCCTAATCTTTTACTCTGAGACGCAATGCTGCAGTGAATCCTTGCATGTCTCTCTCCTTCACACATGGTTATTTCTTTAGATAAAACACCAGAATCTCTTGGAAGAATGTGCATATGTTTAGCTATAATAGATGCTATCAATTACCCTTCAGAATGACTGTCCCTCTTCTCTAGCATTTTGTGAAATATTACTTGTATCTCATTTTAACGTGTTTTCCAAGCTGATAGCTTACAAAATCATACCCCACTGGGTTTCTTTTTCTTTTAAAATAATGGTGGATTCACAGCAAGTTTCAAAGATAGTACAGATAGTTCTGTGTACTCTATACCTAGTTTCTCCCAATCGTTGTATCTTATATTAGTAGCATATTGAAACCAGAGAATTGATATCAGTATAAAGTTTGCATAGTCTATATCATATTACCATATGTATAGATTCATGGAATCACACCACAGCCAAGATACAGAACTATTCCATCACCACAAAGATCTCCCTCCTGCTTCCCCTGTTATGGTCACACCTGCCCCATCACTATTCCCAACTCCTGACAACTACTAATCTGTTCTCCATCTCTATAACCGTGTCATTTTGAAAAATGTTATGTAAATGCAATCATGCACTAAATGACCTTTTGAGATTGGTTTTTTCCACTAAACATAATGCCCTTGAATTCCATCCAAGTTGTTGCTTTTATCAACTATTTGTTCCTTTTTATTGCTGAGTACTATACCATGGTATAGAGTACCACAATTTGTTTAATGATTTATCTGCCATAGGACGTTTTGATTGCTTTCAGTTTGGGGCTATCACAAATAAATCTGCTATGGACATTACGTACAGGTTTTTGTGTGGACACGTTTTCATTTCTCTGGGATACATGCTTGGAGTGCAATTGCTGGATCTATGATAAGTGTTTTGTTTTTGAAGAAACTGCCAAACTGTTTTTCAGAGTTTTCACATTCCCTCCAGCAATGTATACCATAACTAGTTTCTCCACATTCTCACCACCCTTTGATGTCGTCACCAAACTTTGTTTTAGCTTTTCTAGTTGGCATGCAGTGATATTGCTTTGTGGTCTTCATTTTCATTTCCTTAAAGGCTAAGGATGTTGACTGTGTGCTCATTTGCCATCTGTATATCTACTTTCATGAAGTGTCTTTTCATGTCTTTTACCCATTTTCTAGTTGAATTGTCTGTTGTTTTACAGTTGAAGTTTGAATGTTCTTTATATATTTTAGATATGAGTCCTTATATGGGAGTGGACGTTCAGTCTCCCCCAAGTGTCCCAATGATGGGAGGAGGGTGGTTCATCACCACCAGGTGGGGGTGAAAGTCCCAATAGCACCCCAACAGTGGGGAGGGGCTGTAAGGAACAGAAGGGTGCTCATTTACTTCATCCAGAGTGGAAGTTTACACTCCCCACTCAGACTTTGCTGGCAATATGGGAGTGGGGCCACAGTTTTTCTGTGGACTCCAGCTGGGGTAGAGTAATTATTGCTTAAAATTGTTTTGTCTTAACAGGCTGCTCCTCTCCTGGTGGACAGCAGGCGCTCCTTGAGCTTTCTTTGTCTGTGACTGTTGGCATTTCCTCATTGCCCACTTCTCCAGCACCCAGCCTGGGATGGAGGAGACAAGAATATGAAGAGAATTCACCGCTCTGCTGTTCCTCAGGTTCTGGGGTCTCTAGCTGGTCTGTCTTCTTCTCTCCCCCTTTCAGAGTCTTCCTGTAGTGTTTTATATCTAATGTGCAGGGTTCTTCTCTGTTCTCAGCAGAAGGAATAGGAAAAAGTACTCCTATTTCATCTTCCCAGAAGCAGAATACATACTATTGTTTTAATTGGCATTTTTTATTATCAATGAGGTTGATTGCCATTTCATATATTCACAGAACATGTGCTTTTCCTCTCCTAGAATTGCCTGCCTCTTCACACATGCCCTTTCCCTATTTTCCTATTCAATGGATTATATTTTTCTTCATGATTTGTCAGAGTTCTTTATATAGTCTGAATAATATTCCTTTGTCAGTTTATATATACTGTACATATTGTCCAAGTCTGTTACTTCTTTTTACCTCTGTAATGCTTTATAGTCATACAGAAGCTTTTAAATTTTAATGCAGTCGGCATATCGTCTTAACAAAAAATATGGGAAATACATAAATATGCGTTAATTGGATGATGGAATACTATGTAAATATTTAAAAGAATGTTTCACTCTAAATCAAGAAATATCCAGTCCTATCCTGGAACTCTGGTTTTATAGATTTCATATCCTCTTTCAGTACTTTGAGAGTAAAATATTTGTAACATAAAGTATCCCTATTCCTTCTGTTGTCTTCCTCAAGAACGATTTCTTCATTTGCCTTCCAAAGCTATTGATACGAGGTCTGACAATTAGGTTCGTAAATTCATTCTAGAAAAAGTGCTACATACCTCATTGCTGAATATCACTAATGTCACCTTACAAGTACTCCCCTTGAGAAGCTATGCACCGATGCCAGCACTTAGTCCCCCTTCAAAGCAATTTTGGAACTCTTTTTCTGGAATGGCCATCAGAGCTGTCAGCGTATTATCCTTGGTGTCCTGAATGTCATCAAAATGTGTTGCTTTCAATATTTCCTTTATCTTTGGATAAAGAAAGAGGTCATTGGGGACCAGATCAGGTGAGTAGGGAGGGTGTTCCAATACAGTTATTTGTTTACTGGCTAAAAACTCCCTCACAGCCTTGTGAGCTGGGGCATTGTCGTGATGCAAGAGCCATGAATCATTGGCAAAAAGTTCAGGTCATTTTCGTCTAACTTTTTCAGGCAGCCTTTTCAGCACTTCCCAATAGTAAACATCGTTAACTGTTTGTCCAGTTGGTACAAATTCATAATGAATAATCCTTCTAATATCAAAAAAAGACCCAAAAATAAGACCTAGCCGGACCATCAGCTCTAATGCATCTTTTGGAGCAAAAATTAATATAAGACCCAGTTTATTTTAATATAAGAACAGGTATAGTATAATATAATGTAATGTAATGTAATGTAATGTAATGTAATACAATACAATACAATACAATACAATACAATACAATACAATACAATACAATACAATACTGGGTCTTATATTAATTTTTGCTCCAAAAGACACATTAGAGCTGATAGTCCAACTAGGTCTTATTTTTGGGGAAACATGGTAGCAATACAGTTGCAACAAGTTTGTGAACTTACAATTGTCAGATCTCATACGCAATTGTGTATTGAAACTACTAAGACTAAGGAAAGACAACTGCAAAGAAGCAAGTGGAAAAATCACCAAAGCTCATACATAACTTAGACTGTTAGTTTTCTTTCTTCTTTTCTCCCTTCCTCCCTCTATCCATTCCTTCCTTCCTTCTTTCTTTCCTTCCTTCCTTCCTTCCTTCCTTCCTTCCTTCCTTCCTTCCTTCTTTCCTTCCTTCCTTCCTTCCTTCCTTCCTTCCTTCTTCCCTTTCTTCCTTCCCTCTTTCCTTCCTTCCTTCCTTCCTTCCTTCCTTCCTTCCTTCCTTCCTTCCTTCCTTCCTTTTTGCTCCTTTCTTTATGATCAGCTGACTTTCCCATTAATTTCCAAGGGAACTCTGTAGCACTTTAGTATTCCCCTCTAAACCTACTTCTCATTGGGGAGCATGCCTTTTTCTAGACATTCCTAGAAATTGAAAATTAGAGGTATGAACTTATTTCTTTCCTCAAGTTTAACACTGATTGCCTTTTATACTCTGTGGGGACAGAGCCAGTAGTGCAGTTTCCAGGCTCTTGGCCTCACGTGGAAAGGTGCTGGCTCAGGGAGTAAATGGCCATCAACTGTGATTGGATGGCCATCAGCTGTGGCTAGTTGGCTGTCAGTTGTAACCAGTGAGCCATTGGCCACTAATATAACTGCCGTGGCTATGCTAGCAGAAAATGGGGACTAGCAAGGGTAAATTGTGGATTGCGGATTGCAGAGAGATGGATGCCGCCAGCGAGAATATAGTGGTATGACTCCCCTACCTATGGCTCCATGGGTGTTCCTTTTTGGCCTAGCCATATCCTGCGTTCTTATGTGGGGAGCAGGAGCTGAGACCCTGCGTGCCACTCTGCATGACATACTCCTTCTTTCCTGATAACATATAGAGAATCCCCATGTTCTCATCAGTTGCATTTCCCAAATCACTTGCCTACACCATTTCCTTCAAGAAGAGACCTCACTTTTAAAAGTACAAATGGATAAGAAAGAGGCTTTTACCAGGTATAGTTGGCTTAAACCAACTGAGAGGGTCGGTTTTACTAATGTTCCATGTCCACTCTGTCCTCTGTGACTTTAAAATGATAGTCCCTGGGCCCAATATGCCATTACCAAGTCCCAGTTTTTCCCCTGGTTGACTTCTAGTCCTTAAGCTTTCAGTTTAGATGTAGTTTGGTATGATTTCTCTAGGAAGTCTTTCCTACTCCCCAAGACTGGATTGGGGCCCCTCATGTGAGTCCACTCCCACAACATGCTATGTTGACCCTTATTTGCACTGATCACTCTCTGTGAATGCCTATGTCTTTTTATTTCCTGTTGGACAGTAAGTCCAGGAGGAAAGAAATTAAGTACCCAGATCAGTACTTTGCACATAAATGCCCTTCAATGAATATGTTTCATGATTACATTTTTTAAAACTTCGTAACATTTTGAAAGTTTTTTAAATGCTTTGAATTTCAGAAAACAGTGTATAGTTCCCAAGTGGGTTTCCATCATGCCATCCTTTGTGGTTTATTGGAAGGGAGGTACGCATGCATTCAATTCACAAAACTATGATTGAGTAGACCAAACTTTTAACGGAGTTTTGTAAAACACCAGAGCTAGGTTCCATTTTGAACCAGCTGAGAAGCCACAGGTTTCATCACACTATTATTAATGGTGCTTTTTTTTTTTTTCAACCATTACTATGTCACCATTCTGCCCTTTGCAGAATTCATCAAAGGCACAATCTCTGCCCTGAGGCTTTGGACTTTATCATTCCACTGCCTGAAGTCATCCATCTGTGGAGCAAGCGCAATACACACCTACCTCATAGGGGTGTTGAAAATTAATTAGGCAATGGTCAGCTGTCTTCAATATGAACCGTGGCATGTAAGAGCACATGTTCCACATCTCTTTTAATTACACCCCATATGTGAGCGAAGCAGTTAAGACCCCAGAGCCTTTGGATTTGCAAGGGCTTTGAATGCATACAAAGCTTGTTGGCTCAATATAAAGTATCAATAGGAGGCATTAAAATGTCAGCACCTTTTCAGGGATTTTGTTCATTAAGACGTTTGCAGAGGCGTACTCTGAGTGAGTGACGGTAGACCAAGTCATAGTCTCAGCATTGGAGCAGACAGGAGCCTCCGGAGAACTCCAGAAGTGCAACGACCAAGCGTTTGACATGGTGGGTGAAGTGGGAAGAGGGGCCTCGGAGAAAAATCTGAATTTGCCCGGCACTCCCGTCCCCCAGCGCCACAGTAGATCAAATTGACACTTCCCGGCTTTAATTTACTTCCTTCTCGTTTTGATTTCACGGCATTCCCAATTATGCAGCTGCCAGGAAAGGAAGCAATGGGATTGTAATGCAGAAAAGACCAGACCACTTCTTTTCGGACTAGACATTTCTGCACAAAGAGCCAGTGGGTCACATCTTCTGCTGGTCCTCAGATGCTTCCAGGACAACCACGCGTGGTCACGTGGCAGCTCAGGCTTGTTGGCTTCACTCTTTCCTCAGTGGCCACGCAGTTTCTCAGCTGCCTGGGGGATCATCTATAATAGACCATTTTATTTGGTAAATGTTGTCCTACTTACTGAAGAGTGTTCATTATTAATGACCAGAAAGGGAACTCCTGCCTCCTGTGGCAGAAGTTGATACATTTGCTTTGTATAATTGCCGTGTATAGTTAGGCATGTGGTCGTTCAGCTAAAATAAATTGCCTTCTTCCCATAAGAGTCTCCCTGAGTGTCACCAGAGAGCTAGAGGGGAGTTGGCCGCTGAGACTCATCTCTTAGCTAACCCGATAGACAAGTCCAGAAACAGAAGGCAGATGGCAAGTTCGAAACGAATAGCATTTTTTAATGGCTTCAAAATAGCTCTGTCTGTAAAGGGCTTTGCTGAATGACAACATGTAGTGTGATTTAATTTATCCATTGCCACCTTGTCAGACCTTCTGAGAACTGTTATCCGGTTTATCTATTAGGACAAAAATTGATCTCACTTCAAAGTGGGAATTTAGAGTGGTGCAAATGTAAAAGCCAAGTAGAGTGCAAGGGTAAGAAGAAAACCCTACAATTATTTACGAATAAATGGCAGGTATCCTCCCAGGGCAGCAGTCTCTTGTAGTTCGGCATTTGAAAAAAGTAACTCCATGTTGAGATTTCATAGCAGAAGTTGAACTCTGAACTCTGAAATGATGTAAGCGCAAGGTCTAGGAAAGAAGGGCATGATAAAGACAGCACATCCTGGTCTGTCTCCCCTTAGTAAGACTTCACATTCTGCTGATGAGATTAACCCTTCCCCATCCCGGCAGGTGATTCAGGAAATGCTGCTGATGAGAACATGGGACTTCTCTGTATGCTACTAAGAAAGAAGGCTGGAAAAGGTGAGCAGTGTTTACACTGAGGGAAGAAATAAGTTCATACCTCTAATTTTCAATTTATAGAAATGCCTAGAAGAGGCATACTTCCGATAAGAAACAGGTTTAGAGGAGCATACTAAGAGGGATGAGTAGAAAATATTAGCTAGCATTTCTTACAAGTTAGCAGATATATTAACTTGAAATTAAAGGATGAGAATTAAACAAAGGGAAAGTTAGATGACAGCAATAATTTTATGGTAAGAACAAATAGTCACAGACCAGTCACAGAGAAAGTTAAATCATGGTCATATTTTCTTTTTTTTTCCTCTTCTGTTCTGATGTTGGAAGTGAAATAATGCAGAAAGCTGTTCTTATTCTGTATTGCAGCAGGCTTTCAAAGCATACACAGGTGCTAGTAATTAGTCACTTGAAATTTATGCTTACTGTTTTTATAATGCATTATATTTGGATTGGGATCATTTACTCTCACTCAAATCTGAAATAAGTATGGCTTGTTTGCCCAAATTATTCAGTTCAATTTTATAGATATAATCGATTTCCTGCAATATTCAAGTCATTTGTATACACTGACCACACTTTACAAGCCCCAAATTGGGTCAAAGTACTTATTTGTATAGTGAGATAAAATATTTGAAATTGAGATTGTGTCCAAAATTCCAGATTATAAGCTTGGTGCCAGGAACTGGGAAAAAAAAAAATAAGAAAGTTCCTCAAGAGTTTGCATACAGATGAATTAAATAATTACAAAAATAACAATAGAAGGCAGAGTAAGACAGGTGCCCCAAGAAGGCACAACTAAAGTTGTGTGGTTGTCTTATATTCAGAGTTCTAGGTCCACTACTTCTAATTGTGTGACCTTGGGCAGGTCTCAGCAAGGCTATGAAGTGGAGATAATAATATCCAGTCAATAGATGTGTCATGAGGATATATAACACCTTAGAACAGTGCCTTTCATATAAGAGCTGTTCAAACAAAATGTTTAAAATGTATGTAGATTCAAGGGAAGAAGCAACATTAGAGTAGGGAAAAGTGGACAAGGAAAGTATACATTTTTTTTACGGTGGTATTTGAGATGTCTGAGAGGTAAGTTTCCCACAGGTGGAAGATGTGCTGGGGGGAAAGGAGCTGTGTCTGCATAGAAAAGAGCCAGTAATGCTTCCAACATCTAGGAACACATACTGTACCTACTCATTTGAGAACAGTTGGAAAGATAAAGAGAAGAGGGCCAAGGACAGTCTTGGATGATGCCGACATGTAAGAGGAGGATGTATAGGCAGCAAAAACAGAGAGAATGTGGTCTGAGAATTTAGAGGAAAACCAGAAGAGAACAGCATTACAAAAGCCAAGAGGAAATAGTGTCAAATGAGAGCAGTGGTGTCCAATGGCTCCATGGGATGGAGAAGAAGGAAAACCAAGAGGAGGCCAGTGATTTTAGTGATGAAGCAGTCAGTGGTGGTCACTGACAGTGATTCTAAAACAAAATTGCCTCTGTGTTACTCTGCCTGTGTCTCTGACAGAGGTTGGGTTTGTTATGTTGTATTAGGAAGGGCTTGGCCCATTCAGGCCATAGGTCAAGGCCCTACCCATGTCTCATGAATGGGGTGGGCACTCAGGTGTCAGGAAAGCTGCTTATTCAGTGAGGACATTGAAAGTCAGAAGGCAAACAGGAGAGAGAACTCCTACATCTCTCTGGGTCTCATTTTCTTGAATCTGGGTTTCAGGAGTGGTTTCAGGAGGACTTGAATAAGTGCCTAGATAGAGGGAAGGTGCTCTCAGCTACAGGGAACTAGAAGGGAGACATCCTCAAACTGACAGTCTGTGAGGAAACCCTACTTTGTGGGGCAGACAACTTGTTTTCAGGTTGTTTTTTGTTTGTTTGTTTGTTTTTTAGTTTGTTTACCTCAGATCTTCAGTCCTATCTTATTTAAAGGTTTCTGACTGGTGTTAGTTGTGCTGTGGGGAATTACAGAAAGAATTATCTGACCTCATCTGAACTGGGGTGTGAAGAGGACACAGCACCTCTTGAGACCTGTGTGGGGGTGGCACCTTCAAAGACAGCAACCCCACCTGGGAACCAGTGCTCAGGAGAGGCTAGAAGGAGACGTGAGGAAACAGGGGCAGTCAGTTTAGAGATGAAGAGAGAATAAGAGACTGTGGCAGCTTCATGGTTTCCTCCCTCAATTGGCATCTATTGACAGGCACTGAGTTAGAGGTGAGGAGACATGTGGGGAATGATTTAGTGATGGGCACTCATCAATGCGTAGGACACTTCCTGTGTTCTTAAGCAGACAAAGAGGATGGCAGAGTTTGGGGAACATGTCTTAGATGCATGTTTATAAGAAGAGCAGAGTGTCTGCAGGTTAGGGAAACTGAACGTGTAAGACAGAGAGGGGTTGCTTGAGGAGCTGGGAGAAGTGGGGTCAGGGCTCAGGTGGGTGATCACCCCAACATTGTTGGTGGGAATGTAAAATAGTGCAGGTGCCATCGAAAAGAGTATTGAGGTTCCTCAAAAAATTAAAAATAGAACTGCCATACAATCCAGCAATCCCACTTCTGGACATTTATCCAAAGAATTCAGATCAGGATCTCAGAGGGATATTTGCTCTCCCATGTTCATTGTAGCATGTGGAAACATGTAGCCTAGATGTGGAAACAAGTAAATGTCTATCAACAGATGGATAATGAACATGTGGTATATACATACAACAGAACATTATTCAGCCTTAAAAAGAAAGGAAATCCCACAGTGTGGCAATATGAATGAACTTTGGGGACAGTCTGCTAAGTGAAATAAGCAAGTCACAGAAGGACAAATACTATATAATTTCACTATATAAGGTATCTAAAATAGTCAAATTCATAGAAGCAGAGAATAGAACGGTGGTTGCTAGGGGCTACCAGGGTAACTAATCAATGGATATAAAATTTCAGGTATGCAAAATGAATAGGTTCTAGAGATCTGTTGTACAACATCGTGCCTACAGACAGCAATACTACCATAGTCTACACTTAAAAATCACGAGGGTAGCTTGCATGTTAAGTGTTCTTAACATGATACATTTTTAAAAAGAAAGAGAAAGAAATACCCCTTCACGTGGTGAGAAACATGAGTGGAAGCCTAAGTAGAAAGAACTATTTTCTTTTCTGTCGAGCTTTGGAAAAGTATCAAATACATTCTTATCTCTATTAATGAAATATCTGTGCTAATGAGTTGGAAGAAGGTATCACTATCATCAACTGTAAGCTGATGGCTTTTTCAGATGATACCTAATTAACTGGTGTCACACTCATTTACAAAATGCCTTCCCCAAACATCCACATAACAAAGTAAGAATGGTCTAGGGAAGTAGCCAGCCAGAATAAGGATGGGGGTTATCACCTAAAATACAGATATCTGATAGATGAGTCAACATTAGAAAGTGGTGAATGCTCTCACACACACACACCTACGAACTCCTGACATGATAGCAGATAGTAAATTAGAAGAGGTTGTGACAGTTCTTGAGGAGTGAGGCCAAAACTATTGTTAAGATGCTTATGAAGATGTTCTATGTCATAGAATTAGAGGTACTTGGCAGTCATTTTATAACTCTTGTGAGATTACCCGCTATGCTCTGGATTTGTTTGTAGACAACTAATGACAAGAAAGATGTGATGAAATTGGAGGGAAACCAGAGGTCAAGACAAACAGCAAAGGTAAATGGAGGTGCTTTGTGTGACTGAATAGTCACAAAGGGGAGAGGATGGGGAGAAAGAGTTTGGATATCTGAAGGATTTGAAACCCAAGGAACGGAAGAAACTATTTTAGTTTCAAATACAAAGATATTACTAGATGCAAAACAGCTTCTGCAATGGTTTCTTTCTGCCTTTATTTCCTGGTACTCCCTTATGGATGCTGCCTATTCCTAGGGAAAGGCTCTGCCTTCAATAGAATGTAAGCTCCATGGGGCAGACTCAGGTCTGCGTTCTTCACTACTGTGTCCCCAGTACAGAGGACTGTGCCTGGCACACAGTTGACTCTTGGTATATTTTTATTGAGTGAATCTATAACATTTCCTATAAAAGCCTTACTTGTTTCAATGTCAAATTGAACTCAGTTCCACTTCTTTTGAGAAACTTTAATTCCTCCATCACATAGCATGTTCTTTATAGCTCTATTATAGTTTGTACCTTGTTTTGGTATTTTTTAGTGCATAGAGTTCTTTGCCTCTGAATCAAAAACTAGTTCCTGCTAGTTTTTGTCAAAATGTAAGCCAAAGATTTCCTGCATCAGTTTTACCTATGGTTCTAGGCTCCACCCCAGACCGACAAAATCAGATTCTCTGACATTGGAGCATAGGAATCAGCACATTTTACCAGTTCCCAGATGATTCAGGGGCACACTGAGGTCTCATTCATCTTTATATTCCATTGTATTGACACAGTGCTTGGCTTCTCAATCCGTATTCATTATGAAAAATAGAAAAAGAATGGAATGGAATGGAATGGAATGGAATGGAATGGAATGGAATGGAATGGAATGGAATGGAATGGAATAGAATAACAGAACTATGTGGTGGCCATAGTAATGGTACAACTAATTTGCTTGTTACTTTTAAAATGCAGCCACCTTCACAGAGGAAACAATAAATGGAATTAAAGTTAACTGAGTTTTTCAATAGGAAAGCAGAAAACCAATTTAAAAATAAACAAAACCCTGATTTTTATGTAAATTGCACTGATGCATAAACACGCATAAGGAAAACTGCACAAAACTTCAATGTACATCTTAATACACATACTCAAAATGAACACAACCATGTAACCGATACTTAGCTCAAGAAGTAGAACATGACCAGTACCACAGAAGCCCCTTCCTGCCCCTTTCTTATCACTACCTTTCTTTGAGGGTAGCCACCGGCCTGACTTCTAACACCATAGGTTTGTTTCACTTCTTGTTTTCCTTCTATCTATCTATTTGCATGTTTTTGTAGCCCAGTCCTTCTCAGTGCTGTATAGTATTCCACCACATGAATGTAGTACAGTTTGCTTATCTATTCTATATAGATGGATATTTGAGTTGTTTTCAATTTGAGGCTATTGTGTGAGTAAATAGTGCTGCTATGAATATTCTTGTAAATGTCTCTTGGTGAATACATGTAGACCTTTCTGTTGAGTATATACCTAAGAGTAAAATTCCTCGGTCATAGTATATATACAAATCTGTCCAGCTTGGGTAAATGCTGGTCTAATTTCTCATGCCTTCCTGTATTCATGCCATCATATCGCCCTCTCACACTGACTCTGGGCTTGGTCATGTGACTTGCTTTGGCAAATGGGACAGTAGAAAACTTAACATAAGTAGAGCTTACAAAAGCACTTGCCTGTTTTTGCTTTTTCTCTTGCTTCCCTGTGCTCACATGTCCAGGCTGCAGAAGGATATGAGTGACATAAGGAGCAGAGCAGAATCATCCTGGCCAAGGCCATCCTACTAGCCAGTCTTCAACCATCCTGCCAGTTTATGCACCACAGGTGCATGAACAAGCCCCGGTGAGATTCCCTGAGCGTAACCCAGATCAGCAGAGATGTCCACCTGGCCCATAGACTTGCACAATATAATAAATGACTGTTGTTTTAAGTCATTAAGCCTTGATGTAGTTTGTTATACACAAATAGATAATTGCTATACGGCCAAACAGATTTGCAAAGGGTTGTGCCAACATTTCATTAATAGTGTCTGAACTTTCATATCTTCATCAATACTTGGTATAGATTAAACTATCTGAAATTGTTGATATGTGACTATTTCTGATCTACAAAAATTGCAATTTCATATGGTCTAACTTAAAATTTTATGTGTTTAATTTTTGTTTTAATGGATGTTGGGAGTGTATAACAGTATCACATTCTGGATTTAATTTACATTTTCCTAATAACTAAGGATGTTGAACACCCTTTCATATGTTAATTAGCTAGTAGTATATCCTCTTTTGTAAAATACATGTTTAAAGTTTTTAATCCATTTTTCTATTGGATTAACTGCCTTTTGGGACATTATTGTAGGAATGAACACACACACACAGGATATGAGCCTTTTGTCAGGTATATGTATTGCAGATATCTGCTTCTACTCTGTGATTCTCTTTTTCACGTTTCTAATGGTACCCATTGATGAAGAGAAATTCTTAATTTTAATGTAATTCAATTTACTCATTTTTAACCTTCATGGTTAGCAGCATTTCTTGCCCACCCCACGATCATGAAGATACCCTCCTATCTTTTCCTCTAAAACTTTTATTGTTTTGCCTTTCATGTTTAGATCAATGATCCACCTTGAATTGATTTTTTAAAGTATGGTATGAGGAAGGGGTCAAGACCAACATTTGTGCCAAGTGGGTATCCACTGACCTGGACATTTATTGAAAAGGCAGTGAGTTGTAGCTCACAGCTTTCATGGGGAGGCAGCACATGTCATAGGAGGAGCTCCCAGCTGGAGCTAATCTGAACTCTTTCACCAGCTCACTGGCTCTGTGACTTTGGGCAGGTTACAAGAGCTGTCTCTGTTGGTCCATATGTAAAATAAGGAGGTTAGGTTAGATAATCTCCTTCATTCCTTCCAGAAGTGTGGGATCAGGCAGAAATGACATACCACTCCAATTATGCATGACTTTATTAGTTCTGGAACTTCAGGGAACATATTTAACGTACCTGAGTCCAATTTCCTTACCTGTAAGATCGGAACAATCATACCTGTGTACAGAGCAGCTATGAGAATACAAAAAAAAAAACAAGTGAAATTTTGTACTTGGCATATTTTACTATTCAACAAAAGGTACCACCCACTGTTGTTAATAGTCATGCTGGAGATATCAAATAGTATTTGTCTCTATTTAATTTCAGTAAAAACACAGTTGGTACCGCTAAACTTAACTAGTAATAGAAGTTCGCATACATGTTTGCTTGGCAATGTAATTAACTAAGCTTGTGATGAGAATCTTAATTTGCCTCATTTTTTCTCATTCTCTTGATTCCTGAAAGATGTTATTTAGTGGGGGCTGACAGGGGTGAGGCTAGAAAGGGAACAGTCACACAGATATAAAAATCAGCTTTCTTGAAATTGCTTTTCATTATCTTTGAACTAACAAGTTTATCCTTAAGATTTGTAAAGCACAGGACAGAGGCCATAACAGTACTTGTCCGTGATGAATTAAGAAACTTTAAGTCATCACAGTTCTACAGAGAGACCCAGGACGTTTCTGATTCCCTGCCCACCCCATCTAAAGTAGCACCCCTCCATCACTCACATCTCACCGTGCTTTGTTTCACAGTAGGTACCATTGCCTGACATAGTTACCTGCCTTTTTGTTACTCATTTGTCTCATTAAGCTGAATGTAAACTCCATGAGAGCAAGAGCTTTGTTGAATTTATCCTGGATTTTCAGCACCTAGAAGAATGCTTGGCACATAGCAGACATTCAGTAAATATTGTTGAGTAAATGAATGAAGGCAAAACAAAAATCACATAAAATATGTATCAAAAGTAGTAATGACTTTCAATTAGATCATTTATATTTAATATGACATAGAAATCAAATGTGTTCTGACTGCAATACCCCTGTCAATCCCAAACTCCAATTACCATAGATGTTCATTAATAACATTACCACAGATATATTAGCCCTGTTAATAATCAACACATTTTTCTCAAGTGTACCTTTAGGAACTATGAGAAAGAAATTGATTATTTCCCACACACATATGCTGTAATTGTTTTTGTGGGGTTTTTTAAGAGGAAATATTTAAATATGGTTACTGAAAATTATTCAAAAATGTTTTTCTTTTCATTACATAAAAACAGACTGGGAATCATATTTTTACTGTAAACAAATTTTATTTAATAAAAAAATTAAATTTTGCATGTTGACTCTTAGAAAGTTTTTCCTCTACAAAAATAAGTTGTTAATTAAGATAGACAAAAAGCAGGAAACTTTGAAGTTCGTTATTTAATTTCCTTACTAACTCAGAGCTGCCTGGAGTCATTTCCTGCAGGAATTTCATGTCTTCCCATTGAAGTGTTTCAGCAGCTGGTAATGAAATCATCAACTCAGTCAGTGGGTGATACTCCAGGCTCCAATTACAAATCAGGGTGTATGTTTTTTTTAATATTCATGATGGAGCAAGATCAACTTTAGAAATAAACCTAGATGCCTTCTAGAATTCTCTTTCTGCATTGTTCTGAAGAAGAATTTTGGTCTAGTGGGAAAAACTATAGACAAGGAAACCCGACTTCTAGATTTGGCTCAGCCACTAATTAGTTGTGTGACTTCAGATTTCACCTCCTGTGCCCTAAGAACCTCATCTACGTGAGGGTAATAACACTCCAATTTTACCTAGCCAAGTTGTTTTTAAAGTGGGAGGGATAGTTGTTAAACTCTGACTGTAGCTATTTTTGTTAACATGCATGACTACAACATATACTAATAAGCTTATGATATTCTTGAAGATAGAGACCTTGTTTTATACTTCATTAGGTCCAACCTTGGCCAATGCAATGTGCAGGGACTCCAGTAGATGACTGATAAATCAGAGAAATCAACATCTTTTCCTTTAATGTGAGGAAATTAATCATTGTTTCTTACACATCTAAAATGTACAAGCGTTTTTCTCATTCCTAAGTTGCCTATTTATCTGGGAAACAGAAGCCAATAAGTTAATCACACTATTTTTTTTAAAAAAGAATAACAAGAGATTCAACCAAATGTGTACTATGCCTTTGAATTGTGGTGGGGGTGGGGGGAGGCGAGAACTAAAGGTACATTTTTTCTCATCCAAACATTTTCCTGACTGGACCAGTCAATTAAACAAGGAAGGACACCAGTAATAAGTCACATTTTAAGTTTATTTGGCTTAGTTTGGCAATCAGAAGGAATAAAGCAGTCTGTATAGTTCCAAAATTGTGTAAGGACAGACTGATTTTGAAGAACCTGAATCAATAAGCTGAAAGAAAACTTCAGACTCCAATTTCAGAAAAACTTGGCTTCTGGAGGTTAAACTGTGGCTTCATGGACTTCTCTTTGCCTCATGGATCAACTCCATTCTCTGCCCTCCTTGACAGCTTGCACTGAGGCTAATTACTGGGAAAGCCAATAAACTTCTTAATGAAGACATTGTTTGAACAGTACAACAGAAGACTATGAAACACATATTGTTCAACTTTTTTGAATATATTATGAGAACTACAATTAAGTTATACATTTTTTTTCAGTAAAGCACTTCATTGATTTTGGACAAGAAGCTGGGTTCTTTCATATTTTGGGAAGCTATAACTACACCTGTATTTAGCAGTTCAAACAAATATCTAGAGGCATAATTTCTGAGCATATGATGAATTATGGGTTTATGGGAACATCAAATATTGTGGGTATTTGGCAATATCAAGTATTAGAGTATGTTATTCTATCCCACACTTATTTTAATATTGTGTCATTTTAATGTAAACTAAACAAATTAATATAAATATTCACGTTCTGGAGTCAGACTTTGTGAGTTTAAAATATTGAACAGCATGGATTTGAGAATGTTATAGAATTTCTCTGAGCACCTGTTTCCCCATCTATAAATTAGTGGTAATAATAGCATCTTTGTAAAGGAGTCAATGTGGGAATTACATGAGATAATCTAGATATAGAAATATTCAGTAAATATTAACTATTACTATTATCATCCTTATCATTTGGATGACCACCTTATAACAAAGTACTGCCACATGATTGCATAGTATCTGTATTTGAGGCTACGTTGATGCCAAAAAGTACATTCATTGTCATAGGCAAATGAGACGAGAAGGGAGGTTGGAATTAATACATAAATGATGCATTTGTGCCAAATGAATTTCAAATGACATGGTGTTTTATTGCACAAATGGTGGTTTCAAAGATCTTCAAACAGAGAAAATGGATGGGAAAAAGGAATGGTCACACAGAACCTCAGTAGGGCATGCTGAATTGTGAAGAGCCTGCATTATAGCAGTCAATACCATATGCACATTCTGAAGAGCACTTTAGTTTCAGCAAAACAGCATCATCTGTCTCATTAAATTAATGTTAATTGGAATATATTGGGTTTATTTGCATCTAATTGTAAACCATTTTCATGGTTGTATTAGAGATGTAAGCATAAAGAGTTCATGCTTTGTTTTATACTTAAACACATTTAACTAATACTTTAAAATTTTAAGCCAACACTAAAGGTGCATAAATTTGTTTTTCTTTAAAGGATCTTTATGTTATTCAATTTTGAGGAACACTGATGTTTGGTAGAATGAGGCTGTAATAATGTTGAAGGCAATGCCTGATTACATGATTCTGATATATTGCAAGTGCTCACTGTACACGGGTCATTTGCTGGGAACAAATAGTGATAAACTGCAAGCTGTGTCTAAACAGGGAAAATAGGAGGGGTGTGTGATATATGTGAGTGTGTGTGTGAGCAAGAGAGAGGAGAGTGAGAAAGTCAGAGAAACAGAGACAGAGACAGAGATCACTAACAATATAAGGCGGCACAAAATATCAAATGAGCAGAATAGAAAGTATTCAAGGGGCCAGCCAGTTGGTTCAGTGGTTAGAGTGCGGGACTCATAACACCAGGGTTGCTGGTTCGATTCCCACATGGGTAAGTGAGCTGCGCACTCCACAACTACATTAAAGATAACGACTTGACTTGGAGCTGAGCTGTGCCCCCCACAACTAGATTGAAAACAATGACTTGACGTGGAGCTGATGGGTCCTGGAAAAACACAATGTTCCCCAATAAAAATTAGAGAAAAAAAATTCAAGAGATGGCCCAGTAGCAGATGCCTGAGATGTCCAGGTATGGTTTTGTGGGAACATGAGATTTGAGCTACGTCTTAAGAAAAGATGGTAGGAGGCACTTTTAAGAAGTGGATGACTGGAAATAAGGAATAGTACAAGCAAAAGAGGCAGTTGTGTTAGTTATATTCAGCTGTTTACTGCCTAATTTAGAGCAAAATATTAAAATAAACAGAACTTTCCTAATGCAAGCAATATATTCTGTGTGTGTGTATGTGTGTGTGTCCCACTAGTCTGGTCAGAAGTTTGCACTTTGCTCTTATAGGTGCTATGAGGTAAATCTATGGATTTTTCCAAGTGGAAACTTCTAAGTAGCCTGGAATCATGGGATGTCCCTCATTTTGGTTAGTGTACATTGCTCCAAACTGGCATTGCAGTGACTTAATTGATCTTTTAAGTGGGTTCTCAAATGTCAGTGTTTTATAAATTAGGTAGAGGGATTTTGTCCCTGAAAGGGAATAAGGGATTCTTTGTCTCAGATTAACATGAAAATGGGTAAAATCTTATCTGTGTTTAATGTTTCTCTCCACATATTTTTCTTAAACCTGTGGTGCCTACTATTGCTTATCTGCTAGCAAATTCCAGCAGATAACAAGTTAATGATCAATTAGCAAACAAATATTAGCAGAAACTCATAAAGAGCCAATTACATTTAACTGATATGTATGTGTGTTTGCATGTCCATATTAATAATTTCATAATATGGTCATATTTCTTGCAATTGTTTTTTCTATTTATGTTTTGGAATGAAACAGATCAGAATTACATGGTGTTTTGCAATGAGTGTGGTGTTCTCTGTAAAGAGGACCATAACTTCCAGAAATTCCTTCGCCTAAATTTTGAGAACCTGAGTCTAAGAGATAAACTACCTCAACTTTAAATGGAATGGTAAACATATGAATTTAAGCTTAGTATCATAGATGTGTTTACCACACTGAAACGTTTTGTAACATAAACCGTGCCCTCTATCGGGTCATGGAGAAGGAGCTGGCAAAGCAGATTGCCATAGCAAAGTGATTGTCCAATCTAGGAAAAAGTCAGCTAATGGAGACAGTTGTCTGACTTAAAACAACAACACACTTTTCAAAACACAAAGGTGGCACATACTCAAAACCTAACTGGAAATTTACTTATGTAGTGGGTGTCTCCTGACTCCTCCATTTCTGTGCTGGGTCTGCGGGTGTGACCAGCCAGCAGAGCCACCAGAGGATCGTATTGTTTCTCTCCACATATTTTTCTGAAGTCTGGTGTATTCCACACAGACCCTTGGGAGGTCCCCAGGATTGTGGCCAGTTGTCCACAGAGGTACATTTATTGGCTTTCTTTTCTTCTCAGACTCGCTTCTCACTGCACTTCCTAGGGTCACCTTCTGATTTTGAGGAATTCAAGATATTCGTGCACCTAACAAATATCTCATTGATCGCTGGAGTCATCCAAGGGAAAAAAATAATAATGATAAATATACACTTGTTAAAATACTACAAGGCATTATTATTGAGTGTTCACTCTGTGCCAGGCATTGCACTGAAAGCTCTACTTGCAGTATCTTATTTAATCCCCACAATAATTATATGAATTATATATTATTCATATTATTTTAAAGGTAATAAAACTAAAGCTTGAGAGGGTTAGATCACTTGCTCAGGGTTACTAGTAAATGATAGGTCTGAGATTCAAACCCCAATCCTTTGCTGTTGTTGTTTTTCTGTAAGCACATGCAAAAGTGTGGTTTAGTCATTCATATCTTTATTTCCATCATAATTTTATCAAAACTACCAGCCCACAAGAAGTATCTTTGTAACAAGTGTAGATGTAATAAGAGAAAGGAAGAACCATGTATGACTACTTCCATACTCCAAATAAGCCAGTCTCAATATGTAGCTTTTTCATCTCAGAGGAAACAAAAGTAAAGCAGTTATGCAGTGTTTTTCAAAAATCAAAATTAAGCTGGTATATATTTTATGTTTATTCTAGGCATCTCAGTTCTTTACTTGGGATCATAAAGATTAACCATTAAAGAATCTGTTTTCTTAAGTATGCGAGTTCTCACACAGGAGAAGGGATCCAACCCCCTTCTTCTCTGGCTCAGCTTAAGCTCCTCGACCCCCTGGTGGCTCTGCTGGCTGGTCACACCCGCAGACCCAGCACAGAAATGGAGGAGTCAGGAGACACAAGCAATGGCCCCCACACCATCCCTCATTTGGAGCAGGAGCATGTAAACTTCTCGGTTCCCTCGCTGACGCATCCATAAAAAGAGGGGTTTCTATGATCTCTAATCTTGCGAAAATTCTCTAGAGATCCCTAAATTTCTTTTGCCCATTTCCTTATTTCACAAGTCAGACAGGAACACATTTTTGCTTGAAGTGATACATAAGTATACAGCATAAAGTGTGAGAAGGCCCTCACACTACCCACTCCAGCACCTTTCCCCCTCCCATCTGTAGAGGTTTCCCCTGTTGCTCGTTTAATGTATATCATTCCAGTCCTTTCCCCAGGCAAGTAACCTTTGTGTCCTTGTCGCATGATATCATGGAGCCCTCAGGATTTACCAGGATCCAGAGTGGAGAATTATCTTCCATGTGTTTGGGAGAAATGGAGCCTGTGGCAAAAGAGAAAGTGAGTTACTAATTGAATTTATGGCCATTACTCCCAAAGCAGCCCTCTGCCCTCGGTAATCTCGATAGCAGTTCAGATAGAATCTCTCTGCAAAAGATCCAGAAGACTCTGTAAGGAGAAAGCTGGCACATCTCCTGCTCACCCAATAAAAAGTCAGATTGTTATTAAACTGTCCCTGAAGCTACTGTGATTTACATTCATTTTAATGGTTCTCTTTGTAGAGCTGTCCCTTTAATGGAGGATGCCCTCCAGTTCCTATTGGTTGCATTCAAAATAAATATTACACCACTCCCAGCTGTCTAGCTCTCCTTTCATGCTTTGTCCTGCCATAGAAAGTATTTTATGATACTGATATTTCCTCCTGAGAAACTCTCCCATGTTCAAGGGTGCCCAACACCACATTATTTGGGTAGCAGAGGAGGAGAGGTGGTTCAGGTACCCATCACTAAGGGAGTGTAGATGTATACTATGGAATACAACATAGCACTCAGAAGCAATGAACTAGATGGATGTAAAGCAACATATTGAGAACTCAAAATCATTCAGTAAAAAGGAAATAGAATGAAATGTACAGCACACTGCTGTGTATACAACTTAACACACCCCTATATAAAATAATTATATATATATATATTTCTTCAAGTATGCACATACACACACACATACACACACACACAAATACACACACACACACACACACACACACACACACACACACACAAGGAAATGTACCAGAGTACCGCGGTGCCTGCAGGGGAGAAAGAAAGGAGGATGGAAAATGAAAGAGAAAAATTAAAAACTAAAACGGGCACAGCTAGGACGATGCTAAAACTTCATGCTTTGCTCCTGAGAGGTAGTCAACAAATAAATAGCAAAGGAATAAAAGCACAACGTCTTTTACTTTTCTTTGAATTAAATTTCATCACCAACAAGCATTTATAGGCCACATTCTAGTTATGTGACGTGATCTGAGCTCTGCTCTGTAACCATCGACAAATCACTGCACTTCTCTGGGCCTGTTTCTTTAATAGTAAAAATAACAAAAAGAAAAGGAAAGAGAAAATGAGTCACCTAGGTTACAATTTTGTGAGTTGGTGAGATTGCAACAAGGTAATATCTGCACACAGTGGGCGCTGGTAAGCGACGTTGGTGTTTCATCCATGGAGAATTCAAGCCCAGTCAGGCCCAAGGCCAATCATGATGAGCTCTTGGATTTTTATTCCTAACATTTATCCCTCTGGGGCAACAAGAAACAAAAACCTATGTCTGCCATATCACATTCAACTATTATCTGTTCCTGTATGAGAAAGAAGCAGAGCTACCTACAGAATGTCGCCCCACTAATTACCAGAATTAATTTGGCATAAATAGCACCCGTGACCCTCTTCTCTGCTGCAAAGCTGCAGGCTTGGTCAGAGATCACCTACCCAATCTGAGGGAGGGCCGATCTTCAGACTGTGAGGTACACCCTCCTAAGATTTGAGGTCCAAGTTTCAATACCTAAATAGAAGGCAGCACCGTCCCCTCAAAGGCGGCTGAGCTCTCTGTTCATGGCCCAATCCAAAAGAAGCCCTAACACCTTGTTCCCAGGGCGAGAGAGGAAAGTAGTGTGCCTCTTCTCCTTCAACAGAGTAAACAAGTCAGAAGAGCTTGAGAGGATATTCCCTCCCACAGGCTGAGCAATTCAAGGTTTCCTCTGCAAACCGAACACCAACAATCAGGAAAACTGTTAAAGCAGGAAACCGGGCAGGGCAAAAAGGTGACCCAGTCTCCTGGTCGCTCTGGACAGATGACAATCCAGGAGGGCCTGGGCCTGGCCTCTTCTTCTAAGGAGTGCCTGCAAGTGCTTCATGGAGGGAGCCCCTGAAGGAAGGATGGGAGGTAGCACCCCAGAGGTTTGAGGGAAAGATTCTGTCCTCAGGTCTCCTGGAGGGCTAGTGGCTGCAGTCTGGACAAAGGTGGCATTGCATAAGTACAAGAAGTTCCCAAACTGTCTGCAGCCTCAAGGTTGATTTTGGGCTGGTGGGTTTTAGGAGCTCTCTTACATTCAACGTTTGTTTGTTTTGTTTTTTTAATTAAAGTTTATTGGGGTGACAGTGGTTAGTAAATTTACATAGGTTTCAAGTGTACAATTCTGTATTACATCCTCTATATATCACATTGTGTGTTCATCACCCAGAGTCAGTTCTCCTTCTATCACCATATATTTGATCCTTGTTACCCTCATCTCCCACCCACCCCCACCCTACCCTCTGGTAACCACTAAACTATGAGTTTTTGTTTCTTCATTTGTTTGTCTTGTTCCTTTGTCTTACATTCAACTTTAGGCCAAATAAAATTGCTATAGAAAAACAGAACACAGTAGAGAGAGAATTCAATTACTCTGTTTTATTTTCTTTCTTCCTTTAAAAGCACGGCAGTCCCAGAGTTTCAACTGCCCATGAATAAGCAGTCTGTATCCACACGTGGTTTAACTTACTGTCCATCAGTGTATACCTGCAGATGGTCTTCCATGACCAGTCTGACCAGTTAATCCTGTGGTTCAGGAGAAAACCTTTAGTTCTTCACGTATGTAGGGTACCCAGAAACTCTAAGGGGAAAGCTGCCAATGACAGTAAACCCGACGAACATCAACTTCAAAAGAAGAATGTACTATTCCTGGCCTCCTCACCCATGCCATCAACTTGTACCTACGTTCTGATGTCTACCAAAACTTGCAAACTTCAGAGTCAGAATGAAGGTCCCAGTTTTTCACCATTTACAAAAATAAGATCAGGTACACTGGCCTCGATAAGGTCATTTCAGGGCATCAGTCTCTACCTGGGCACTGAAGCTGGAGCAGTTTGAAACCACTTTTTCCTTTTAACTTATCACATCCTCACAGCAGCCACCCTAGCTTTCCTTTTGAAAATTTAAAAGACTACACGAGGCCTTGTTTCTCATATTGTGTCATTGGGAGAGGGAAGCTCCCAATGGGTGTGGAAATGAAAGAATTCAACATATGTTCAGGTGGGGGAGGAAAGGCATCTATTTTGAAATAGAGGAAAAGAAGCTGGACTGTAGGAGACTTGTGATAAAACTGAATTAGATCAGCTTTACCTACTAATCTGTCTACCTGTCTACCAGGCTACCAGGGGAATTCAGAATCAGGGGAAGGATAGAGATAAGATCAAGTAGTGGTCGCACTTGGTCAAGATGTATATTATTTTAGGGGTACTATATCATTCCAATGTGCTAGACTGTCAAGAGGAAAGAAATGCAAGAAGGAAACCAGTAAAGAATCCATTAGCAAAGGTCTGTGAAAGCCTGTGATGGTATGGGTTCCTGTAAATATAAAAACTCTTTGGGCAACACGAAGGAGCAGCTAGGTGGACCTGAACAAACGTCAGGTATTTCGGGACCTTTGCTCCAGCAAAGACAGAGGAAAAATACAGCCACGGAATTGTAGAACAGAAGAGTTTTGTATTGAGGGTCACCTTACATTTTCATTTTGTTGAGGGTTTAGAGATTTTTCTACATTTTCATGTACATCTGGAATGTGAAAAATAGAAGGATTCTACAGATCTTCAGAAAGAACAAGCAAGCTAGAAAGCCAATTGATGTTGGAAAAGAAAAGTTGAAGACCTCACTTACTGGACATTAAAACCTTCTACGAAGTAATTAAAATATGTGATAGTGACTGAGCAAAGGACAGTCAATCAGTGGAATATATAGCTCATTTGAAAACATTCTCATGTATTTAGTGGCTTATAATATATGGAAAAATTTGCAACTCAAATCAGTGATTAAAGGCTGGGTCACTCAAGATATCCAAATGGATTGCCATTTGAAAAAATATGACACATCTCTCCCACCCTATGTCAACTTAATTTCAGATGAACTAATAATTTAAATGTTTGTAAAAGAAATCCTCAAATTATTAGAATAAAATATGGTTGACTATTTATATACCCTGAGTAGAGAAGGATTTCTTAAGAAGAATCACAAGGAAAGAAAGCTTAAAGGATAATAGTGATAAATCTAACTTCACATAAAGATAGTATATACAGTGTCACTGCCTTCCATTAACTAGAAGCCAAGGGCAGAATGCCATCAGTGAAACACTGGCAGGTGCTCTGGCGTTGGGCATGTATATGTGTGCATAAGTGTGTGTTTGTTCTTTTCATTTTTCAACAATGATTATGTATTACTGCATAATAAAAAATAGAAACATTGTTTTTGTACAACAAATGTCTGGGAACTCAACTTTCAAAGTATTTTCCCTTTAACTAACCTCAAAAAAAATAAATAAAAACTAAAATTGCTACATCTCCCAAGAGGCAATGCTTTCACATAAATTGTGATGCCATTTTTCAAACTGACCCAGTGAAGTAAAAAATTTCATTTTTATCGCTACATTTGGTTAATGTGGGTATTGGGACTCGGATTAGTGTAGTGATTTGTCCAACATCACACAGCAAACAATAAGCAGAACTGGAGCCATCCGCAACTATCCAGGTTCTACATGCTATGCATACGCTATATCACATTTTCTTTATCCACTGATCTCTTGATAGACGTTTAGATTCTTTGCATATCTTGACTATTGTGAATTTACATTGCAAGAAACATGGGAATACAGCTATCTCTTCAAGATCCAGATGTTAATTCCTTTATAAATATACCCAGAAGTGGAATTGCTGGATCAAATGGTAATTCTATTTTTAATTTTTTTGAAAAAACTCCATATTGTGTTCCATGGAGGCTGCACCATGTTATATTGCTTCCAACAGTATAAACACTTTCCCTTTTCTTTGTGGCTTTGGTTTGTGGGACAGAAGGAAACTTTTGAAGATGGTGGATAAGTTTATGACACTAATTATAATGATATGATAGTTTCATGGGCATATACTTATCTCCAAACACATCAAGTTGTGTACGATATATTAAATATCTACAGCTTTTTGTATGTCAATTATGCCTCAATAAAGTTGTTTTATAAGCAAGAAAGTAATTTAAAGAAATAGCTAATTTAAATTCATACATGGAAAATTGTGGATATCCCTAAGAAGTTACAAAATCTGAAGACATAACTTTTTATGCTAAAATACGTTTACGTTATATTGCTAATCAAAACCCTTAATGAACAAACTAAACAGAAATAGTCTCAGAGATACAGAGAAAAAACTGAGGGTTGCTAGATGGGATGGGGGTGGGGATGAGGGAGAAGGGGAAGGGATTAAACAGCATAAATTGGTAACTACAATATTGCCACGGGGACATGAAAGATAGTTTGGGGAGTATAATCAATAATGTTGTAAAGGTTTTGTAGGGTGTCAGATGGGCACTTGTCTTATTAGGGAGACTACTTCATGGGCCGTGTAGGTGCCTAACCACTGCAGTGTACACCTGAAGCTGAAACTGAATAGTATTGAATGTCAACTATAATTTAGTATATACATATATAGTCATGGATGTGGAGTACAGCATAGGGAATAGAGTCAATAGAATTGTAAGAGCTATATACGATGTCAGAGGGGTAGTAGATTGGGGGAGAGGGGTTATCACTTTGTGAGGGGTGTAAATGTCTATCTATTACATTGTTTTATACACCTGAAACCAAAAAAAAACAAAACAAAAAAAACACTCTCTCAGTCCACTACATTCACTGTCATCTTTTCTCCAAGAACCAATACATGGAAATAGTAGTTTCACGTTTATATAACTAAAGGACCATGAAACACAAGCTCTCAAGAGCTACACAAGGACCAGGATCTTGTCAGTTTTAAATTACTACTGTATTCCAAGACTCCAGCATGGCAGGTACTCAAAAAATATAAATAAGTGGATGAATGAATGAAGAGCTGGTTCAAAGGCAGGCAGGCCTCCTGCTCTTCGGCAGCATAAAAAATGCTTGCAATTTTTACTTGGCACTATTTTCAGAAAGGGACTCTCTTCAGATGATGGTGGTTGAAAATTGAAACCTATCTAAATGTTAAGTCACAGATTACATTACAGTCTGGACATCCTCTACAGACAATTAAAATAATATCACAAAACTCAATTTAACAATATATCACTTAGGATGTTTTCAGTTTCAAGTAATATTAAACACTGACTGAAACTGACTATGAGTCAGTTTTATTCTCACACATATCAGGAAGTCCAGAGTAGGGAAAGCTTCAGGGTCAGTCGATCCGAAGCTTCAGTAGTGTCATCAAGGACTACGTGTTTTCCATCCTGCTGCTCTCCGTCCTCAGTGTGAGATTTGCTCTCAAAGGGTTCTCCTTCACTATCTCAAGATGGCTGAAAAGGTCCAGGCACCCCATCCTAATGCAGCAATGTCCAGAGGCCCAAAGGATCATCTCCTCAGGTCTCTCCTGTAGGATCAGGAAATCATTTAGTGAGCAACCTTTTGAGTCTGGCTTCTTTAACTTAGCATGACGCATTTGCTATTCATCCATGTGGTTGCATGAGTCAGTAGTTCATTATTTTTGCTGCTGAGTAAGTATTTCAATTGTATGGATGAACCACAATTTGTTCATCTATTTACCCATTAAAAGACATTTGGCTTGTGTCCGGTTTGGTGTGGTTATGAACAGTGCTGCTATAAATATTCACGTACAGACTTACGTGTGAACATAGGTTTTTATTTCTATAGGTTAAATACCTAAGAGTAGAATTCCTGGGTCATCTGGTAAATGTATACTTCACTTTCTAAGAAATTGCCAAACTGTTTTCTCCAGAATGGCTATACCAGTTTGCATTCCTATCAAAAATCTGTGAAAGTTCTAGTTGCTCTGAACGCTAACCAGCACTTGATATTGTCAGGTTTGTTTGCCTGTTTGTTCTTCAACCATTCTAGTAAGTATGTAGTAATATCTCGTTATGGTTTTAATTTGCATCCCTGTGATGAATGATATTGAATTTCCTTCCATGTAGTTATTTTTTACCCCCATAAACTTTTTTGGTGAAGTATTAAAATTTTTTGCCAATTGAGTGTTTGTTTCCTTATTGAGTTTTGAGAACTATTTATATATCCTAGAGGTAAATCCTTCATCAGATGTTATTTTCAATATTTCACCCATTTCATTTGGTAGCTTGACTTTTTATTCTTAGCAGTGATTTGCTCGGAGAAAAAGATTTTCATTTTTCCTAACCAATGTTTAGCAGTATTTCAAGCATAAATGTTTCTCAGATTGTTGTATACCTTTGGTTGATTTCTGGAATGCTGAATGGTTTGTTTTTGTTTTTCAGTTTGTCGATGTTTATAATTGCTTTTTAGGGACAAAATTTGCCATTCTCTTCACTCAGCCATAGCTAGAGTGAATCAGTAACTTAGTTTTCAAAAAATACAGAAAGTGCTTAGTAAACCGTCAACTCTTAATTATATCTCTTAATTATATGTTCTCCTGGTCATTTTTAATGCTGTATATCTATTTTACATTATTGTAAATAGTGTGCACATACTGTTTTGAATTTGGGGATTTTTTGACTCACTATTTTCTATATTCATTTCAATACATTGGCATGACTTACAGAATACCATCATGTCCACATTCCTCGAACAACAGTGTACTTTTAAAAGTGTACAAGCACATGATTCTTCCCATTTTGTATGTGGGTTTGGGAGCCAATTTTGTTCTTTTCAGATTGCTTAGAGAGCCATTCGTAAGCTTTGTGAAATAAATATTCTTGTCACCATCTCAGTGGCTTCTTATAGAGTCAATGAGAGTAATCTCTTACAGATTGTGAACAAATGCTAATGTTCAGAACATATTCTTGACAGGCCTTACATCCCACACACTTCTTATGGTAGTAATTACAATATTTATAAGGCCACATTAGAATACATAACTGTGATTTATAATGGTTTGGAAACTTGGTATCTTATTCTGGATACAGACTTTCATAACATACTCCACTTTTCTGATAAATTCTACATGTCTTCTATTTATCTAGCTTTATCTATACCTGTTCATCTATGTATAATTAAAGTGAACTAAACTAATTGACATTGATAATTAATATGTTATGACAACCCTAAAATTGCTAGATGCATTCTGGGTATCACAACCCCAAATGTGGTCATTACTGTACAACTGTTAACAGTGCTGTTTTTCAAGACATATTAATCCTGTATTGGATAAAATTGCTTTAGACCAAAATGCACCTAGAACCAGAATTCCGTATTTCCTACAATTTCATGATATAATATATTTCCAAAAGTATTAGTTCTCCATTGCACACCTATTATTGAGCATACTAAAGTCATTGTGCCTTACTTTCTATTTTCCATTTTGGTACAACATAAATCAAAATGATTTGGTGTGGCCTAGTGGTAGCACACAAAATAATGTACCAAAAAAAGAAGTGTTTTAGGAAAAGCAAAAAGAAACATAAAGAGGTGACAGTTTTTCTTTTACATCCATATGCAGTAATAAATATATCAATGCTACCTATAGGTTTTATAGAAAATTTTAAAAGGCTCTTTATAAAATGTCTTAGTCCTCTAAACATATTTCATCTGAACAGCCATTTAAGGTTAACCAAAATAAACCCTTACTGCATTTTAATGCATTGGTTCCCCCTAATCAGCACAGTGTGGGATTCATTTAGGGTTTTTTTAATCAATTATGTAGATATTGGATAAGAGATATGACTTGTGGACAGTTCCTATGAAACTGAAGAATTACCACAAACTCTGTAAGAGCCAGCCCATAAAATGACTGCCACAAAAGCGAACAATGTGAGTGGAAAATGAAGGGTCTGACCACAAGAGATAGTCCTACTGTGCTACACACTAGTGCCAGGCGCTTCAGGAAGACTGGGTTGAGTTCCAAGCACACTCTAGAGACATATACAGGAGGAAAATCAAAATAGTTGGATAATAGGGCAAAGAAACTGAGTGCATTTTAATATCAAAGAGAGAAATTATAGGAAGATTTCAGAGCAATCTTTGAATATTTGAAATGTACTTGTGGCAGGTTGTGTTCTCATGGCCTTACCACTATCCATTCTCTCCACACTACCCACTTCTTCCCTGCTAAGCCAACAGATTTGTCAGGTTGCCACAGAGATCCCTTGATCTCAGGAAGAAGAGGCCCCACCCAAGCCCCAGATGAAGAATCATAATGGGTCTAAATCAGCTATTATAATCTCATTCCCCACGGCCAGTGATTGGTCTAGGGGTGACCATGTACCCAATGCTGTCTAAAGAGAAGTCATGTGAATCAAAGTTTTTGCTTACCTTCTAAGAAGCAAAGAGTCGACTAGCATGCTCCTTACTCCCTAGTTCTTTCTTTTCCCTCCCTGAGGAAAGAGCAGAAATTGCACTAAGAATAGTAGTGTAGAAAGATAGAACACACCTGTATCCTTGACAGCTCTACCCGCTGGACTGTCTACCTGCAGATAATTTGCTTTGTGAGAAAGACAAGCTCCTATTCATTTAACCTAACCTAACAGTAGTTCGGTATTCTGCTCACTGCAGCTAAATACACTCCTAGCTAATGCTGTCATCATGGGAAGAAAAACACATTTGATCCTCGGGCATTCTAGAATGCAAAACTGAGTGGGAGTTACAAGAAGGAAGATTTTGAGTCACTATCAGAAGACATTTTCTAACAAATAGAATTGCTGGAAAACAAAGTTGCCTCGGGAGTCAATGATCCCCCATCACAAACACATTTAAGTATCAGGTGGCTGGCCACCCAGGAAAAGAAGTGCCTTCCTGATAACAGGTATCTCATTATTTGAAAATACATAGATTTCATTCTTGGTTTCTTTACCTTGGCATTTGTGTTGAACCACTCAGTGTCCTACGATCTGTTATAGTAGATAACATTTGAATTATAGACTGACTGTTTGAATAAGACTGTTCTGGTCAAATTCCTATTTTGAGAACACTGCTTCGCTCTGAAGGAGTCATTTCATCTCTGATTACTGAATGCCAAATAAGCTTGTTTTCTGTTGTGGCATCTTCTGACCCATCCCAGATACATTGTACATTATCATGCTGTGCTCTGAAGTCTGTTAAATTCTTCCTTTGATTGTGCTCAAGGATGCCCCATGAACAGCTACTTGGATATATTATGACCCAGTCTCTACACATGTAGTCAACAGAGGCAACAGTTTAATGTTCAAATTCTGGCTACTTTTGGGAAATTCATTATAGATTGATTTAATCTTAAGTTTGCCTTATAAGATGGGACACTGAGAAAATCACTCATGAATTTGTCATTTTGAGTGCATGTCCACATTCAGATTGCAGGATGTTTATTGAATACCAGCTATGAAAAGATGGTTCCTTGCAGAGACTTAAAAACAGCTAAAATAGAAAGCACATTAAGATAAAGGAGAAAAGAGAAGTCACAGTAATGATGCCTCCTTTTGTTTGCAACTCTTTAAATTGCATATGTCAGGACAGACATTATTGTTCCTATTTTATAGATGAGGAAGCTGAGGCTTAGAGACGTACAAATAATTAACTACAAACAGGCAGCATGAAATGGTGCCCTTATAGAAGTGCATGTTGACGCTCCCTTATCAGAAAACTCAGGGCCACTTACATGTAGGAATTTTTTCAGATTCTAGAAAGTAATATAGTGCATATATCATTTATTAACTAACATCCAGAGTCTGGGCATCCCTCTCCCATCAAACATTAATGTATTTATGCAGCAAAAATGTATGAATATTCATAGTAGTGAGATAAATGAGGAGTATAAAGGGCTTCAGGTCAGTAAGGTCAAATTTTGCAGCCAAGTTACAAAAAATCTTTCCATTTTCTGAGCTTTTTGGATTTCAGATGTACAGAGAGGGAACCATGGCCTGTTCCAGCAGTAGAGAACTAGTTCATTTGGATTGGAGACCTGAATCAAGGGAGATTTCACAAAAAAGGTGGCATCTTAGCCAGTTCTTCTTAGCTTGAAGAACCAGTAGGATTTTTAAAAAGCTGTATAAGTAGTACAGATCTTCTAGAAAGGGAATCCAACAAACACAAAGAGGGAGAGGGGTGCAGGAAAGGCACTACCGATGATGGCACACTGGCTCTATGGGATATTGGCCACAATTCCAAAAGGCTCAGCAGCCACTGGGGTGAGCAAACATCCGGGTCTGCCCAGATTCTCCCGGTTTTAGCACTGAAAGTCCCGTGTCCCAGGAACCTTCTTAGTCCCAGATCCACTGAGGCAGTGGGTCACCTGGCAGCCCCAGGATCCATTGTCTTAGTTGATGAGTGTCATTCAGTAGAACTCAGAGTTGCGTTTGTGCTGCCAGTGAGAGTCTCAGCGATGCCCGTGGTCGCCAGCCCGGGCTCCTTCATGAGCTGGTCATGAGCTCAGGCTCTGGTGCACGTGTACTGAGGGGTCTGCAGCCCATGCCCTGGGCACATCTCAGCTGTGCCCCTCAGAGCTAGACTCAGTGCCCACAAACAAGCAGAATGAGGACTTCAAATGTAGAACGTGGAAAGAGCATTTTAGGTCGCAATTTTTTTCTGTACAAATATTTCATTCTTGGTAAAGAGATGCTGAGTTCCAATAACACCTTTATGAATTATTTAGGGAGTTTTTTTGTTGATGGTTGTTAATCAAAAGTGTCAAGGAAGGCTGGCAAATCCACACCAACAAATGGAAACTTCAATCGAAAAACTGAATGTGTGTGAATATCCAGATGTTCCGTGTCCTGCATTCTTAGCCTCAACGTTGATCATTTGGAATTAAGCTGAGGGGATGAGTCAATGTTCTTAGAGCATCTCGTACACAAAAATGTAAAGCTGGATTTAATATAGCAAAATGATAAAAGCCAAATCCAGATAACGTTTTCTCCAGAAGAAGCAAACATGCCCAAACAACTTGGCTAACACCTACGTTTAGTCATGAGGATGATATTAATTACCATCAAGTGGTTTTGTCCTTTATTAATAACACAACACATGGTGTTTCCTGTCTCTCGTTTCCCAGAGGATGAAACAAGGACTGTCATTACATTCTACACATGCCCTCCTGAGGCCTCCCAGGGGCTCACGCATGGACATGACAGAGGCCAGCCAACCAGCTCCCTGGTGTGACATAGCCTCACAGAGAGCATTGAGAGGAATTGTTTTCATTCCAAGGCTTACCTAACTGTACATATTCTTTAAGTGACACAACCATTCTTTACAAACGAGGGTGTGTCTGCCTTGAGACATTTTTGTATTTTCAGAAATAATCGTAACTCTAACCTTGGGCAACATAAATAAGAAAAACTGAAAGAAAATACAATGTACACTAATAATGCAGGCTTTACAAAATCTGGTGTATTTGGCATCATTTCATTTTCAAGAAGAGAATCGGTGACATTGAGCCAACTGAAAGAGCAGGCGAAGAAAATAGGAAATAAAAATCTAATATATTACAAAATGACCAAGATATTCATAATAGCTAGGATAAAAAATAAAATAAAATTGACAACATCTAAATAATATCCATGGAACTCCTTACCAACTTCAAGAAAATAATGTTTCCCTCCGCCCCCACACGCACATAAATACACGTTGATAAAATAGTAAATGCCAAAGAGTGATATTATTTTGGCCATTCATTCATTCATATGTTAATTTAATAAATATTTATTCAGAGCCGACTGTGTCAGATACCAGCGTAGAGTGTTGAAAATACACAAAAGCTCACACTCTAGCACAGGTGACAAACAAATAATCAAGGAATAATCGGATGAGTGATGTGACTTAAATCAGTTTCCCTTTTGGAAAGAATTTTACAGTTTACAGGATTCTTTGACATCTTTTTGTATCTTTCTGAATCATTATGTTTAAAGCATGTCCCTTATAAATAGAATATGGTTGGGAATATTCTCCATTACATCTGAGTTTTTCTGTCTTTTAACTGTTGCTTGACACTTTGATTTCTTTCTAGCATCTTATTTTGTGTTTTCTATCACCACATTTCTTGCTTCCTTTTCTCTATGTTCCTGTCTTGTATAGGATCAATTTTCTATATTCTCTTTGGCTTTCATCTCCTGACTTGGAGTTATAAATTGTATTTCTATTTTTTATTAAGTAACCATTAAAAATTTTTTTTAACATGGGCACATGATAAAGTAAAAGTCACCAATGGCTCCATCATGCTCCCCCCCAAAAAAACAAGGGATGCTGACCCCTCCTGCCAGACATATCATTATCTAGTGTTCCAATTCTACTATTCTACTCTAGTTTTAACCCTCTCCCATCAGTCAGTATTATTGACACTGGTTTGTGGTGTTGTTTTTTTTGTTTGTTTTTTTTTTTACATCAATACTTATTTATTCTACTAATGTGCTTACCAATTTCTTTGTTTCCCATTGGTTTCAATTTCCTTCTTACTGAAATACCAGCATACTTTGAAAACTGATTCCTAGATTAAAATTTTCCTGTTTTAAATGAGAAACAGAAACTCATAGACACAGACAATAGCTTAGTGGTTACCAGAGGGTAAGGGGGGTGGGGGGGGTGGTAGATGAGGGTAAGGGGCATCAAATATATGGTGATGGAAGGAGAACTGACTCTAGGTGGTGAACACACAATGGGATTTATAGATGATGTAATACAGAATTGTACACCTGAAATCTATGTAATTTTACTAACAATTGTCACCCCAATAAATTTAAAAAATAAATTTAAAAAAAATTTCCTGTTTTTAATTCCCAAACTCATAAAGCTTATGTATTTCTTAACACAGTGGCTTTTTAGCTAATGTTTTTATAGGAAAAAACCTTATGTATGTCTCAAAATTTAATCAACACTTGAAACAAAGCAATGTGCAAAAAGAGTCTAAAGTTTTATTCCAGGTAAGATTGGTAAAGTCGTGTTGACGACATATTGAAAAGCCCTCTGAGAGTCAACAAAGTGTTCATCTGCACATAGTCGATGCTAAAGAGAAGCATCACAGTATTGCTCCAAACAGGTGTCTGTGTACAGCCAAGTTCACTATTCTGCAATCAGAAAGTAATGCTGTAAGCATTTATTTATTTAAGCATTTGATGGTTGTTATATGTTAATATCATGCTGTGTTTTGATTGCAAGTTAGGTAAGTAGTTAGTGGTTTAGGGTTAGTATATAATTAATTAGAACTTTTACCATTTGATATAATGGAAAATAAGCTTGGCAATATTTTCATATAGAATGTCTGATTTTAGGGAAGGAATTACTGGAGTTAATGTACATGTGCAATACATGTGTATTTTTAAATAGCTCTTTAAGGGACTTAAATTATTATCTGCAATGTCTTCCTTCTACCTTCATTCCTAAGTAACTTAACTACATACTCATTCTAGGTTGACTATTTTGCCTTCCACAATTTAACGATATTATTCCATCATCTTTCGGTATTATTTTTGAGAATTCTTTTCTCAATCTGATTATCATTCCTTTGTAAGTAATTTGTCTTTTTATCTGGGTTCTTTTAATAGTTTTGTTGGTTATCCAATGTTCACCAGTTTTCATTACAGTGTCGTTTCATTTCAGTGTCTTGGTGTGGATTTGTATTTATATATTGTGCTCAGGACCCATTCAGTCACTCAATATGTATTTATTGTGCACCTACTACATGCCAGATCAAGACACTAGGGATTAGCAGAGAGCAAATCAAAGTCCCATGTTCAAGCATCTTGCATTCTGTAGACAGAAATGGAAATTAAACAACTGTTCATACAAATATATTATGTCTGGTAGTGATAAGAGCTACAGAGAAAAACAAATTAGAATACAGGGCATAGTGAATTCTGGGAAAACACTAAATAAGATGATAAGAAAGACTTTTTTGATAAGGTGACATTTGAGTACTGAAGAAAATGAAGATACCAGTTATGTAAATATCTGGGGAACGAGCCTTATAATGGAGGATATGACACATGCAAGAGCCCTGAGGTCAGCTCATGCCTGATGTGGTCACAGAATATCACAGAAGCCAATGTGGTTGGACAGAAAAAGTGAGAGAGAAAATAGTGGTGAATCGAGTCAGATGAGGAGAGAGGTGGATAATGTATATCGACCCTATAGTCATCCACTATAGAGACTTTGGAAAGGCTCTGGGAAGCCAGTAGTCTTAAATAATGGAGTATGGTGTATGTCTAAAAGGCTCACTCTGTCTACTGTACAGAGAACAGAACTTCTTCTTTTTTTTTTTTTTAATGTAGGGAGGCAGGATGACCAATCGTCCAAAGGAAAGATGGTGGTGGTTAGGACCACAGAAGTCGTGGATGAGGTGTTGGGAAGTGGTCAAATTCTGGATCTATTTCGAGGGTAGACCTCATATGTTCAGCATTTGCTGAATTAGATGTGGGGTATGAGATAAAAAGAAATTATAAGACCACACCAAATTTTTTGACCCAAGTAACTGAAAGAATAGAATAGTCATTTTCTGAGATGAAAAAATTTCAAAAGGAACAGTTTTGGGGGAAAAGGAGGGAGAAATCAGGAGTTTCCTTTTGAATATATTAAGTTTGAGAATGTCTTTTAGACGTTCTAGTGTAGTATAGGGAGTTGGATATAGGAATTTGAAGTTCGAAGAAGAGGTTCAAATTGGAGACATACATTTGGGAGTTGCTGGCATTTAGCATTACAGCCACATGACATGGATGAGATTGCCCTACAGAATAGAGAAGGAGCCTAAGCCTTTGATGGCTCCATCGGTTAAGGTTCGAAGATGAAAAGGAACCAGCAAAGGATCCTGGAAGGGAACAGCCAGAGCAGTATGAGATCCAAGAGAGAGTGGTGCCCTTGAGTCCAGTGAAGAAAGCATTTCAAAAAGGAACAAGCAATCAACTCTGTCAAATGCTGCAGGTTGTGCATAATGAGAATTGAAAATGCACCATTGGAGTTAGCGATGTGGAAATCACGGATGACCTCTCTGTGGAGGAATGGAGATGAAATCCAGATTAGAGGAAGTCCAGGAAAGACTAGGAGGAGAGAGAGTGCAGGGGAATACAGAGGAATGAGTGTTGCTGTGAAAAGAACAGAGACATGGAGTAGCATCTGGAGAAGGGTGGGAGACAGGGAAGTTTGTTTTATTTTACCATGACACGTTATTGCAATATGCTTGTTTGCTGACAGGAATACGATATTAGAGAGAGAAAAGTTGATTGAGAGAGTAAGGGAGACAGAACAATTGCTGATGGGAAACTGTGCTTCTTTGTTCTGAGGGCTCACATTTTTATTCATTTCTTGAAAAGTTCAGCTTCTTTTTTTCTCAAATATTATATCTCCTTGATTCTTAGAATACCTTCATCTCAGAACTCATAATTGGATATATATTGGGTCTCCCTAGTCTGTCATCCACATCCCTAAATCTTTCTTCACATTTCTATTTCCTGTCTGTCTGTGATATATGAGTTCGGACAATTAAATTCGCGTACTCATCCTAGAAAAAGTGCTACATACCTCATTGCTGAATATCACTATGGTCACCTTCAAAGTAGTCCCCTTGGGAAGCTATGCACTGATTCCAGTGTCTAGTCCACCCTTCAAAGTAATTTTGGAACTCTTCCTGGGATGGCCATCAGAGCTGTCATTGTATTATGCTTGATGTTCTGAATGTCATCAAAATGTCTTCCTTTCAATATTTCCTTTATCTTTGAGTGAAGAAAGAAGTCATTGGGGGCCAGGTCAGGTGAGTAGGGAGGGTGTTTCAATGCAGTTATTTGTTTACTGGTTAAAAACTCCTTCACAGACAGTGCCGTGTGAGTTGGTACGTTGTTGTGATGCAAGAGCCATGAATTGTTGGCAAAAAGTTCAGGTTGTCTAACATTTTCATGCAGCGTTTTCAGCACTTCCAAATAGTAAACTTGGTTAACTATTTGTCCAGTTGGTACAAATTCATAACGAATAATCCCTCTGAGTTCAAAAAAAGGTTAGCAACATCGTTGCAACAAGTTCACGAACTTAATTGTCAGATCTCATATTCTGGGTGATTTCCTTATCTCTATCTTTTGGTTAAATTTCTCCCTTCAACTATGACTAGTTTGTTCTTTGATCCGTCTATTGAATTCCAAATTTCAATATTTTCTGTTTTTACAATTTCGATTTTGTTATTTTTCAAATCCACTAATTCTACGTTATAAGGTCACTTTCTTATCTTACTATTTCTATAATTTATTTCTAGCCATTTAAACATTTTTGTTGTACATCTCTTTTGGATTGTTCTAGTTTCTCCCATTCTTGGGTGCCAGTATTCTCAGTTATCACATCTGGTGACCCGGCTTCACGGTGGGCTGTTCCTCATGGAGCTTTGTTTGTCTTCAGCAGAGGTTGTTTTTCAGTAGCATTTACATGCACTCTTGCTCGTACTTTGGAGAATTTTTCACCTTCGCTTCTATTAAACCCCAGTTTTCAGTCTGACCCAAAAGTATTGTTTTTACAGCCCCTTGAGTCCCAGATTGAGGGCCTCAGTCCTCACCCTCAAGACCATGACTTGTCACAGTGTAAGCACCAAACTCCCAGCACTGAGTCTCTGCAACCTATACCCATGTCTATTACCCACCCCAAGCTCATCGCAGCACCAGCTGTAGCTCTCTCCTTTAGGCTTTGTATTTTCTGCTCCTTTTTGCTTTTGAAACCCAAGGCTTTTGCTTTCCTTTCTGTTTAACTGTATATTTTAAAGCATTTTCTGAACACTTTTTAAACCTAACATTTTTATGTATTTGCAACAGAAGAAATGCCTGCAGAAGGTCAATCTACCAAATATGGTAAACTCAGAAGTCCAGCATAAAATCCTGGTCCCAGAACACTTTGACTAATCTCAAAATTGAAGTTGACCTCAAAATTCTTCTCAACCCAGAAAACAACTACCAATTTGTCAGGGTTGGCATGGGCTGCTTTCAGAAGGGCCCACAACAGTCTTTCTACATGCAATGCTGCAGGTTCCTTTCACTTCTGCAGGCTTGATGGAGATGAGCACCATGACCTAGGAGGCCTCATGTTGATGGTGAATGTCAATGTAACAATAACCCAGTGTGGAAGAGCCTACCACCATCACTGCTTGGAGAAGAGCTCCCCACTGATCAGAAATACTCATTTTAGATTTGAAGTGTGCAAGACATATATTCTAATTGTGTTAAGCTACTGAGATGTGGGTGCTTGGGGAAAAATAGAAAAGAAAAGACACTCTCAAATAAAGGAAAAGAACAGAGATGTGGAATGACAACAAATTCAGTTTGAAAGTACAATAAAAGTCAACTTTGAATAATTGGTTTTGTACAGCTATTCCACATCAGTGGTGTTTATATAAGAGTAGTTTCCTCCACAGTCTTTAGCAACTCATGAATCACGGTTCTTATCCTCACTCAGAGACAGCTTTGGGGACAAGTAAAATGAACATGTGATGGGAGTGAACGAACCTGAACTCTCCTCTTGGCTCACTGGCCAACTCCCACAGGCCCACATGTTCATGGTTCAGCCTTTATCCTCGCCATGAGAGCTTCTAGGAACAAGCAGAATATCTTTCCCAGGTGTGAGGAGGCTATCCCACTATCTTCACTTTGCCCAAATACTCAGATATTACCAGAACCCCCATCATTCTTAGACACATCTTACATTAAATATATGATGAACCTGAGCAGCCTGTGTTGTGTGACTACAGTGGATACATAACCACATGGCAGTCAGAAGACCTGGGTTTCAAGCCCAATAGATAAACAACTCTGAAGCTTGAACAGAGCCCCTAAATCTCCCTACGACTATTTTTTCATCTGTAAAACAGACGTCAAGGAGATTATGGTCCACTTACCTCACAGAGCTGTTGTGAAGGGCAAAGTGAGATCACAGGCTGAAATAAGATGCAAGGTATTGTATTTATTTCTAGATCTGGCAGAAATACAAAAAATAACTGACTTCCTAACATCAAGGAAGCTGCCTGAATACTGTTTGCTTCATATGGATTTTTATCCCAAGGATTTTGAACAGCCCTCGAACAGTTCTTTGCTTTGCGTAAATGAGCCTGCCATGGTCCATCTCGTCAGCTGATGAGAGGTTAATACAAATCTGAGACCCTGCTTTAATCAGTTACAAATTCCTATACTCATCTTGATTAACATCACTACATGGATTGGAATACTCAATAGTTACTATGTTGGTAAGTCTTCTGCAAAGTATTTCCTGTTCTTATTTAACATCCAGGAAACTTCATACACTTATAAGAGGGCAGTTTCCATATGGGAATGGCACATCCTTTCCCTGGATCATCTTGTTGCTGTTACATGTCATTCTTCTCCATCATGTTCTTTGCCTCAACTTTAACACAATGTCCTCAAATCCTAAAAATGTTCAGCTTACCAACGTCACTGAGAAGCCAGATTTGCAAGGATACTTGCAGGGGAATACAGGAAGTTCAAATTTGGCTGTGCTACTAAGTGCATTTAGAGGAACCCCGGTTCACGGTCACATTCAGTACAGCTGCTTGATGTATTAACTTGCATTCAGAAGTCCAAAATTTCATGTGTAGCTGCTTCCTGTTTCCATTTTTGAAGGAATAAGTCAGATCTCTCTGCAACTGAACAACAGCTGGAGGTGTTGAAGCTGCCTAGTGAACTTTCTCTGTTATTCAAAGATTGGGAACAGGACATTTCTGTACTTCTGCAAGGCTCGGGCAAGTAGAAAAAAAGACAGATGAGTTTTGCATATGGAACAGTTGTCCTCCGTGATTTTAAGTCCTGCAGAGCATAGTTAGGACACTGAATTTAAGGTTAATTCACACACGGCCTATCTTAACGAAAATGATTTCCTAACAGTCATGATCTAGAGCTGCATGCTGCTCTCTATGGGGATTTTGAAAAGGCATAGTTTGATAACTAAACTTGGTGGTACTCCATGTTGCTTAAGCATAAGAAGAATCAAAAAGTCCAAGAAAACTGAAAGAGAGAGAAAAGAGAAAGAGAAAGAGAGAAGGCCAGCATACCTCAGAACTGATTGAAGCTACAAGTCTTCACCTTGACTTGCTAGACTTGAAGGTCAGAATTACACACATCAAAGAGGTGGCTGTGTGTGGCTGGGATCAGTTGGGCCAATGTTTAGCTATGTTTAAAAGGCAGTTTGCTTTACAGACACTGAAGCCAGATTTTCAGAATGACCTTAAGCAGGTTACTTAAGCTCTGTGCCTCAGTTTCCTCATCTGTAAAATTAGCGTCATAAGCATGTTTCCTTCAAAGAGAGGCTTAAATAATTTAATGCATATAAAGTGCTTAGAATAGGGGCTGACACAAAGAAAGCTAGGTTTACGTACATGTCGACGGGTTTACAATTCTCAGCATCATTACTTCCTTTATCAGAGACTGGGCCAATGAGCTCTGCAATTTCTTCATTTTAAAAGTGTCTCTTGATCATGATAAGGAACCAGTGAATCCAAGACAAGCAGGCAGAGAAGAGGGAAGGAAGCAGGACACAGAGTAGTGATGGGAGAGGATCAAGGGAAGAGAGAGGTTTCAGGCTGGGTGAGGAGGTTCAGCTGATTTATCTCGATTCAGTTCACCTTGACATTCACTGAGCATTTACTTCACAAGCATGTGCTAGACAAGGCAGGTTCAAAGGTGAATTGGATGTGATGCTAGGCTCAACTACAGTCATTGCTCATTTCTACCGCTAGCCCTTTGCAAAGCTGGTACTTCTTCATCTCCCACCATCCAGACTTTACCTGTCCTTCAAGGAAAATTCCCAGACCCCTTGTCTCCTAAAGCTCACTACAGTCACACCATCCCCATCTCTCTGTTTTCAAGGCTGCCACAGCAGCTATTAGGTTGGTGCAAAAGTAATTGTGATTTTTGCAATTATTTTCAACCTTTTAAACCACAATTACCTTTGCACTAAACTAATACAATCACTTGACACTAATTTAAGGAGGAGACAGGTTATTAAAGAAAAGATTTCATCTCTTGCTACTCACCCCAAGTGGAATTCTCTGTCTCCTTCCTCCCTACACACACACACACACACACACAAGCCAGAGTACAGAGGAAAAGCCCAGGCCCAGGGTTCAAACACCAGCTCTGCCACTATATGATCTTGACAAAGTTACTCAACTTCCTTGAGCCTCTGTTGGGGGTGTTACTCTTCAAATTGGGGGTGTTACTACATACCTACCTGTGAGGATTAAGTGCCTATTTCATACTCAGTGCCCCCTTAATGGTAGCTTTTCTCAGAATCAGACATTGAATGGATCTTATTTCGTTTCTTGATTTACTTTGCCACAACTCTTCAGTATGAAATCGTGTGTGAGGCAGAAGAGTGTAGGAGTTCAAAGTGGTGCTCTGAGTTCGTTTGTTTCCTTGCTATGTGGCCCTGGGCAAGTAACATCACCTCTTTCTGACTTCATATCCTCATCTATAAAATTGGGATAAAAGGGGCCCAGCTTACTGGAGTTTTGTGAGGATTAAGTGAAATCATGTATGTAGACTCTGAGTATAGGGTTTGATACACTACAGGTGTTCAGTAACTATTAGCAGTATTAGCAGTAGTAATAGTAGTAGTAGTAGCAGTAGTAGTAGTAGTGATACTGTCATTATTGTGGCTGAGCAAGGAGCAAAGGGCAACTGACACCAAACAGAGATGGGATTTGAGCGACCTTCACGTGCTCAGGAAAATCCTCCTTTTCCTTTCAGTCCTCACATTGTCCAGCGGGCAGTTGACACTATCTGCTGATACTCCAAACCTCTGCCTTGTGGACGATTTAGTCTGCGAAGCACTTACTCAGTGTGCTGAATGTGTTTGATCTCCCTGCTTTTGACTTGTAGAACATCAAGAAGAAAATACTGTGTGACGTGTATGTAATGATATCGTGGTTTCCTTCTAAATCTGACGGAGCAGGAAAGATAATACACGTTTAATGCCAGCTTGTTTGTAGCTGTCTGAATGGAGGGTTCCAGGCCATAAAACCAACACCATTTACCCATTGCCTTTGAAGAAAAGTAACTGTTAAACATAAAGCGGAAAGAATCTTTGGGATAAGTTTATCACTATGATCAGCCTATTAGTCTAACACTGTCTAATCCTTCCCGGGACTATTTACTCAGGCACATGAAGTACTTCTCCGTTAACCCTCCCAGTACTGCTCATCTCCAGTTGCGGTCAAGTGTTCTTTATGGGTTGTTCTTATATAGAATGTGAAGGATACCCGATCACCTTGTGCACAGGACAAAAAGAACATCCTCGTGTGTCGGTTCCAGCAGCTTTCCCCATGCTTTCATTTCCAGCAAATACCAAGTCCTTCCATCTTTCATCAGCTTGTGTGTGGGGAGGGATGAACAAAATGTTCTGACATGAGCGTGTTTCAAAATTTCTATCAGGGAAGTGACTTGAGGGATTTAGCAGAAAAGCTGTGGGTGTGTTATTCTGGTCATGCTTAAAGAACTTGGAAAACAGAGTCAGTTTTCCAAAAATGGGGGTGGGGGAGTTATGGCAGATATGACTTGGCAGTAAAACAAAAGCGAACCAACAAAACAACACAACCTGAAAGGGGAATTGAGGTTAGTGGAGAAAGGGGGCATCAAATTGACAACTTGGCCAGGAATCTGGACACTGTAAGAGGCAATTTAGTGCCCGGTCATGCCCCAGGCTGGATTTATTGCTGCTTTGTTTGTTAACTCACCTCGTGCTTAAAGTCAAAACTGCCACAGGCTCCTAGGGGGTTTTATCTTCATCGTTTGTATGATCTGCCTCAAAACGCACACCCTGAAAGAATCCTCCTGAGCTTCGAGGTTTCTTCTCCCAAGTGAGGAGAATGACCCCCCCCACTCCCATCAAAGTGAAGAAAGCAGAGAATTTAGCGATGCTGTAAGCGATGATTATTATTATTTTCAGGTGTACAAAACAATGTAATAGACATTTATACCCCTCACAGAGTGATAACTAACCCCCCCCCAATCTACTATCCCTCTGACATCATATATAGCTGTTACAATTCTATTGACTCTATTCCCTATGCTGTACTCCACATCCTGTGACTGTATACTATATTAAATTATAGTTGACATTCGTTATTATTCAGCTTCATCTTCAGGTGTACACTGCAGTGGTCAGGTACCTACGCCGTCCATGAAGTAGATTTTTTAAGGCAGGTTCTGAATAAGGCTTGAACTCTGAGAAATGAGCAAAGCAGGGAGGTGGGGGTGGGGCTGGCAGCGATGTAGGTAGGGACACAGGTGAGGATGACACGTAAACTCAGGCGAAGGAGTAAAGAGAAGCGCGACAGAGCCTCAGACAAACGCACCAGCCATCGCCACTTGTCAAGGCTTGTGGTTGCAGAGTGGCAAGAGCATTCTGCTCTCTTCTCCCGCCCCATAGATTAAAGAGTAAACTTTGATAAGAAGCCATGTTTTGCCAGTTCCAGTTGAGTAAGAAAGATTTCCCCCTGAGCTAAAGATAATGTTACAAATGAGATCCGTTAAGAATCCAGCAGGGATGTCACCCTTGGGTGCAGAAAACGGAGAAACGCGCCTCTCCCTTATGTGTCTAGGAAGGCGGGCGCCCAGGAATGCTGCAGAAACGCGGAGAGGCAAGGTCTCCATCCGCTTCTCAAACGCGAAGAGGCTCCAATTTGTAAAGTGAAATTAAAAACGCACAACGTGTTGGCTCCGGAGGCTAATGATGTTTATACAGACACACCACGCCTATGGAACCATCCCAACATTCCGCGCACTGTGCAGAGGAGAGGAGGTGGGGGTGCGGCCTGGCGGCCCCTCCTCCCCACTCCCACCCCGCCTTCCTGCGCCGCAACCTGGACTTGACCCCCGCGAGCCTGGCGCGGCGCGGTCGGAGCCGCCCCGCTGGAGCCGGGCGCTGAGACGCGCCGCCCCGGCCGGCGTCGCCCGCGCGCTTGCAGACGGCCGGCCGCGCCTGCCGCGCGTTCTCGCAAGGCCCAAGCGCAGCGAAGCGGTCGCAACACGGTCCACTCCAGCGAGGAAATATTGAAATCCCTGCGTCTTTTGTTTCGTGTTACGGGGGAAGGGAAACAGAAAGAGGGTTTTGCCTTACAGTATGCTGTAAGAGAAGGTGACCGTAGGATTGAGAGCAGAGAAGTGGAGATATGCAAGCCCCCCATCCGAAGCCACTCCAAGGACTCGGGCGCTTCCAGCAAGGTCATTGCTGGACAAAGTCGCTCAGGCTCACTGGGCCTCCCTATCTCAACCGTCAAACAGCGACACTGGGCTAGGGCGTTTCCAAGCCTCCTCCCCAGCCCTAACAAACTGTGATTCTAAACCTGACTTGTCTCATATGGATCAGGACTCTTAGCAAAAGGAAAAAATTACTCCACAACTAGGAATTTACTAAAGTGCAGCTTTAGAAAGAATGATAATGATAAGAAGAAGAAGAAAGAGAAGGTGTTTCAAATAACCCTCAAACACTAGAACTTAATACCTTTTAACTCTATTTCTCTTTAGATTACTTATTTCTTTAGTAACAAAGGTAATTGATTAGAGCTAGTGGTGAAAAAAAAATGTGTTTGGGTCATTTATCTTACCGAGGAAACATAAATCTATAAATCCTCTGGTCTCTAAGAAATAAAACTCTCTTCCTTTCCAACGTAGACAGATCTTCCGAACAAATCTTTTTTTCTTCTTTCTAAATCTTTGCTCTTAGCCACCAAAAATCAGAGCCTTTATTTTCCTGAGATTCATATTATCATTAAATAAAGGGAGAAAAGACAGTCCCATTCTGTAGAAAACTGTGCCCAGAAAGAAAGATATTTAGATTTTATCCTGAGCAGGTATTAAATCTGAAACAAAGTGATTTCTTATCTCGTAAAAACGTATGTAAAATAATTTATAGAGTAGGTGTTACTCAGATGTACAATATGATTCTTGAAGTATCTCTGGTTGGGAAAAGAAACATAAGTTCTTCTAGTTACCCCTCAGAATGTACTACATGTGGATGACTCACAGGCTGGCTAATCTTTCCCCACATCCCCCCAAACAGTAACATCAACTATAAGGGTTATATTTCTGACATTTGTGGTTTCAAAAATTATGAGTGTTAAACAGACTGATTCAAATTTTAGTTGTTACAAAACAAGGTAACAGGATGTCCAGTGATCATGAAGTATTGGAGGTGCAAAAGCTCACTCCAATTAACAGCCTCTGAATAGTCTTCCAAATGCCCAAGTGAAATCTTCCACCTATTTCAGGACTCCTCCCTCTTGACCTCCCTCCAATGTTCCCCCTTCAATCAGCTGACTCCATGCTGGCCTCCCACTGGTAGGAGAGGAAGCAGCTTATGCCCCACCTCTCCCCCAGCTTCTCAGGGACAATCCTTGCAGTGGGGCAAGTTTGTTGTGCTGACCTTGTGAGCGAGTGACCCACAGAGAAGGACACTGTGTGCAGACACTGGAGTTCTCTGACCTCATTCGTCCATGTCCCTATCAATGAGGCGGCCAGGGGGAGGGGAGAGAGGAAGTGGGGAAGGATGATTCTGAGGATAGGCAGGACCAAGGACGGTAGCTGCTTTCGTGACAAAGAATAATTGGAGTTGTACTTCTGAAGAAACGGTTTTAAATCAAAGGAGGGCCTGGTGTGCACAATACTCTAACCAACCTCTCCTCTCACGTCCTCCCCCATGTTCCTAGCCTTCTCTCTTCTTAGGAGGCTCCTGGTCAAGGCCAGTGCCCACGTGCTCAGGACACAGTCTTCAGAGCCCAACCCTGGGTTTGAATCTCGCTTCTGTTTAACCTCTGTGGTTTTCATCACCTACGAATTGGAATGATAATAATTCTAGCTCTTAAGAGTACTTGAGATTTAAATAAGAGATTATAGACTCAGCACTGGTGCCCAGCCCTGCATGCACTTCCACACCGTTTCCTTCCATGGTTGTTGTATTCAGGTCTCCTCTCCCAGCTGAAGGGCTGCCTGTCTTACTCTCCCCTGCTTCATGCCATTCTGAACAAGGATCTCACCTTGTCTTTTCTGGGAAGCATGGGAAAATTACCCGATTTGTGTCTGCAGAGATGTCATGGAGAAGCTATGAAAGTGTAGAAGACTCAGAACAAAACCCTTACTGGGAAAGCTGCCATTTATTGAATCCAACTCAATAAACACCAGTTCGTACACTATTCTATTTAAACTTTACAATAGCCCCAAGGTAAATATTTTTATTTCATTTTATAGGAAGGAAATAAAGACTAAAAGAGGTTAATAACTTTCCCCTGGTTGCACAACTAGTATTGGAACACAATAATAAATAACACTTACTGAATAGCTGTTGTGTACAAGGCATTAAATGCATGTCTTCACTAGTTTAGTACTCACAGCAACCCTGTGAGGTAGATATCATTATCTACCCATTGTACAGCTGAGGCACTGAGGCAGAGAGGGTCAATTACTTGCCCAAAGCCCTACAAGTACGAAGTGAAGTGACAGAACTGCGGTTTGAGTGTAGGCTGGCTGGCTGTCAGCCAGGGGCCCAACCACAGCACACACTCCCCTCTGCTTGTTTGCCTGCCGGTGATAGGAGAGTGCTGGCCACACCAACCATTACCAATGGTTACAGTCGCCATCCAGAAAGTCCTTGAGAACTGCAAATCTATTAAGAGTCAGCCCCACAGGAAACACAAAACTACCATATGTCATCACTCTGTACTTGAATTTTCAAGACAGAATGAATGTTGATTTTTTTCTTTGTTCTGTTCTTTGTTGTGGCTTCCAGGAGTCATAATATAACTTCTGTGTATTGTGAAAGGATGACCTTTTTCTGTCATTTTCAAGAGTTTTTTTCCCCCAAATATTTAAGAACAGGTGACCCTCAAAACTCTCCACTGGGCCTGAGTGGTTCCGATGTGGAAGCTGCACAGAGCCCTTGTGTAGAGAACACAATGAATCTTCCACAAGGCTCGGCAAAAAGATGTTCCAGGGACCAGGCTGGCTAGGGGAGATGCAAGAGAAACAGGCAGAATATGGCGCCAATCCCGTGGGCCAGGCTCAGCCTCAGCCCAGGTCCCTCAAGATGCCTTCTGGACCTTGACCTTCAGCTTTCAAAAGTGGATGGAAAAACATTGCCAACTGAGGCTTCCTGTTGTTCTTTTGCAAAGTAAGACATTTTCGTATTTTTTTCCCTTTTGTCCAAACTGTTACGGATACCAGGACAGGAAAGAACCCAAGCGGCACTCAGAGAGTTAGGAGAGTCAGCTTTATTACGCCAGCGGGCTCAGCGGGATCTTTCCCAAATACTGAGATCCTAGCAAGGTTTTGAGCAGGTTTTTATGGGTTGGGGACTTCCTTGAGTTGGGGAAGGGGTAGATGTCGTCTGGTGATTGGCTCGGGGTGTGGTTTGGAGGGCGCTATGCAGAAGTGGGCTGGGGCTTAGGCTGGGGACTTCTCTCTCCGCCCGGGCCACCATTTTATGTCAGTTCCTCGTGGCAGGGAACCATTTTAGGTCAGTTTCTCCATCATGTTCCCCCTGTTGATGATCATAAGTGGTAACAACTTAGAGATCATCATATTAGCTAAGAGGACGATGACCCTGCAGGGCAAAGATCTGGGCTGTTTCTTGAGGCTCAGATGGATTGGACGGGCCAGGTCAGATTGGGTGATCCAGGCATTGTCCTCCGGCTGGGCTCTTTTAACTTGAGTGTGATGGATCCACGGAGCGATGCCTGAAACTTTAAGAGCAGTGGAAGTAACAAGTATAACAGTGTGAGGGCCTGTCCATCGGGGTAGGAGGGGCTCGTGCTTCCAATCTTTGACCCAGACTTGGTCTCCCAGGGCAAAGGGGTGTACCGGTGCCCCGAGAGAAATGGGGGCCCTTTCCAGAATGCAAGCACCTACATCTGTGAGGACCTTGCCTAGCGCGGCCATCTGGTTTTGGAGGCTGGAGAACCCCAGCTGGCGAAATCGCCAGGGAGGGTGGTTAGCAAGGCAGGGGGCCTCCCGAACATAGTTTCAAAGGGAGAGAATCCAGATTTGCTAGGGGTGCAGCGTGCCCAAAGGATGGCTAGTGGTAGGAGGTCCACCCACCCTAGGGAGGTCTCCTGGTGGAGTTTAGCCAATGTCTCCTTGAGGGTACGGTTCATGCGTTCAACTTTCCCTGAGCTTTGTGGTCAGTATGTTATATGGAGTCTCCAGTTGATGCCCATGGCTCTCGTTACCGTCTGGAGGAGTTCTGCTATGAAGGCTGGCCCATTGTCACTGTGGATAGAAAGTGGAATCCCGTGGCAGGGAATAATCTCCCTACAGAGAACCTTAGCTACTTCGAGGCTCTTCTCAGTCCGAGTGAGGAAGGCTTCGACCCACCTGGAGTAGGTACAGACCAGGACCAACAAGTACTTAGTACCGCGGCCGTTCGTCACATCAGTGAAGTCGACTTTGAGGTCCTCAAAAGGTGTGGTACCGCTTCTCTGAATCCCGGGGATGGGGCTAGGGCTGAACTTTGGATTGTTCTTTGCACAAGTGAGGCAGCGTTCTCCGATTGACTTGCACAGAGCTGACAGCCGGCTAATGTAGAAGTTTTTGGCTAGGAGGCCTTCGAGAGCAGTTTTCCCTAAGTGGGTCAACTTGTGATATTCAGCAGTTACTTGAGGACCTAGCAGGGCTGGGATGAAGAGTCTTCCATCAGGCAGTTGCCACCACCCTTGTGGCAATCTGGTGGCCCCTTCTGACTTTGCCCATCTGAGTTTTTCTTCTGTGTACCACGGGAGGGACGTGGTGGTCGTGTCAGTGACCAAAAGTAGTTCACTAAGGCTTCCCATCACCACTGATTTGGCCGTGGTGTCGGCAAGCCTGTTCCTGACTGCTGAGGGCTCGTTGCCCCTCTGGTGGCCCCAACAACGGATAACCGCAACCTCCTGGGGAAGCCAAATAGCTTGTAGGAGCTTAAGGATTTTTTTGTTTATTTTTAATAATTTCCCCCTCCGCGATTAGAAGGCCTCTTTCTTTGTGTATAGCCCCATGGATATGGACGGTTGCAAAGGCATAGAGAGTCAGTGTAAATGTTGACTTTTCGGCCCTCGGAGAGAGTAAGGGCTCTTATTAGTGCCCATAGTTCTGCCCATTGGGCCGACCATCCCGATGGAAGTGCCCCTGCCTCGAGTACCTCATCTGGGGTAGTTACCACATACCCCGCATGATGTTTTCCATCCCTCAGGAAGCTGCTGCCGTCAGTATACAGAGTAAGGTCCGGGTTAGGATGTGGGCTGTCCCGGAGGTCAGGTCTCGTGGCATAGACCTCGTTGATAACTTCTATACAGTCATTCTCTGGATCCCCTTCCTTGGTGGGCAGGAAAGTGGCTGGGTTCAGGGCACTCACAGTTTCTAATGAGCTCCGAGAGTTTTCCAAGAGTAGCCCTTGATACTGAGTCAGCCATGCATTCAACAGCCATCAGGGTCCTTGACTGTTCATTAAGGTGGTGACCGAGTGGGGTACCTTAATTATGAGTATCTAGCCTAAGGTGAGCTTATTTGCCTCTTTGATAAGAATCACAGTGGCTGCTAGGCCCCGCAGGCATGGTGGCCAACCCACTGCTACCGGGTCTAGTTTCTTTGAGAGGTAGGCAGCCGGACGGAGCCATGGCCCAACTGCTTGGACCAGCAGTCCTAAGGCTATTTTGTCTTCTTCATGGACGAATAAGTGGAATGGCCTCTCAGCATCAGGTAACCCAAGGGCTGGGGCCTATCCAAGTGAGCTCTTGAGCTGCTGGAAGGAGTGTTCTTGATCTTCTGTCCATAGCATGGGGGCTTTTTCTTGACCAGTTAGAGCCTCATATAAGGGCCGGGCTATTGCCGAAAAGCCAGGGATCCAGATCCGGCAGAAGCCGGTGGCCCCAAGGAACTCACAGAGCGCTCTCTGGGTGGTGGGCTGAGGGAGGGAAGTGATGATTTTTTCTTCCGCTTGGTGCTGAGGGCCTGCTGTCTTTTGGAGATGATAAAGCCCAGTATTGTACTTGTTTTCTGCAGAGCTGAACTTTCTTCCAGGAGACTCTATACCCCGTCTCGGCTAAGTGGGACAGGAGTACCTGTGTCGCAGTTTGGCACTCGGTTTTGGTGGCACAAGCTAGGAGCAGATCATCCACATATTGTAATAGACTGCAGCAGTATTCTTCTCGAGGGAAGGTCGCTAAATCTGAGGCTAGCGCTTCCCCAAAGAGGGTTGGGGAGTTTTTGAAGCCCTATGGGAGCTGAGTCCATGTCAGCTGGAGCTGCCGGCTGGTATAAGGTTCAGTCCATTCAAAGGCGAACAGTGATTGGCTGTGGGGCACCAACCGAATGCAGAAGAATGCATCTTTGAGGTCCAGGCAGGTGAGCCATCCGGCCTCCGGGGGCAGCTGACTGAGGAAAGTATACAGATTTGGGACTATGGGGTATAGAGAGACTGTGGCTTGGTTTACCTCTCTTTAAATCTTGTACTGGCCGGTATTCTCCATTAGGCTTCCTTACCGGCAGGAGGGGCGTATTCCATGGCGACTGGCACTCTACAAGTATCCCTGCTGCTCTGAGACAGGTGAGGTATTTTTGAATCCCTGCCCGAGCTTCCCTGGACATGGGGTATTGGCGTAGCCGTTGGGTTTGAGCTCCGGGTCTCAGTTCCACCAAAACTGGGGCCTTATGTTTTGCTAGCCCAGGCGGGCTATCTTCAGCCCAAACCTCCGGGAAATCGGCCCTGTGTGCTTCTGGGTTCTGTTCTACACTGCTGGCCCCGTAGAGCCTCCATTCTTTTTCCCTCAGGGTGGTGATAGACAGAATAAGTCCCTCTGATGGGGGCTGCAGTGACATGGTGGCCTGACCTGATGGTTAGAAGGAGATCTGCGCCCCTAACTTGGTAAGGAGGTCGCGTCCCAGGAGCAGGATTGTGCAGTCTGGTAAGTAGAGGAACTCATGTGACATGGTGTGTCCTCCCAATTTACAAATCCGAGCCTGGCAGAACAGTGGGCTCTTAGCTTGATCCCCGCTGGCTCCCATTATGGTGACTCTGCTGTCCCCGAGCGGTGTCACTGACGTGATGACTACCGAGTGTTCTGCTCCGGTATCTACCATAAAAGTCACTGTTTGGCCCCCTATATCTAAGTCAACCGTGGGCTCGTGGGGGCTGAGTTTGAATGAGCCAGGTCCTCTTCAGTCCAACTCGATTCCTGCTAATCCTATGAAGTCGGGCTCTGGGCTGATTGGGTTGGGACCATGGGGAGGCCGAGGCTGGAAGTGGAGTGTCTGGAAGCGCCGGGCCGTGCCAGCCATTGGCCGTGCTGCATAGGGAGGTGGTGGCGGCTCTTCGTCGGGGTCTCCCTGGTAAATGGTCTTAGTCATGTCTTTCTGGGCGCAGCCTCGTGGATTCCATGCAACGAGGTCCCTGGACTGTCCCTTACTATTGGAGCAGAACCATACCCAAGGAGGAAGGGTTTGGGCTATTTCCAACCATGAGTCAATGTAAGGAAACTGGTCTGCATATCCTGGGGTCTCGGTTACAACTATGTAGACTCAGCAAATCGTGGAGAGGTCAAGAGTGCCTTCTGAGGGCCTTTCCATGTCAAAACTTGGCCACTCCAGCTCATATAAAGTGTGGAGACGTCCAGGCGTCATTTTGACCTCATAGTCATCTCCAAAACCTTTCCTGAAATTCTTTAACATGCAGTCTAGAAGCGTGGGCTTCCTGTGACTCCCTCCCATGATGTTCAGTGTCACGTAGACAAGGGAAGGGTCTCAATCAGGCGCCCGCCTGGCCACGTCCCTCGTGGGAACCTTGGGTACGTCTTGGCTAAGATGTGCCTGTATAAGCTCCGGGCCCGGTCGCACTCCGAGAGTGCAAATCACCGTTATGCCTTACGACGTTACCACAGAACGCAGATTGGGGCTCACTCAGGGTCCGTAGCCGACAGGCCATGGATCCATACAGAATGCCGTTCAGGACCAAGCACACACACACATTCATTCAGGGAGGAAAGACGCCCTCCCCCGGAAGGGCCCTAACTAGAGTCCAAAGTGGGACTCAGCAGGAGGTGATCAGGCTCCCCTTCTGCCCTTACGCAGGCCTAACTGGGTCCGGGCCCTGGGGTCTTACCGTGTCCAATGTCATGGTTGACTGTCCATCCTTTCTCTCTACTAGGGTCTAGCAGGGAGTCACAGGCCGGAGCCGGCAGGAGGTCGCCGGTCCCAGGCCTGCTGAAATCAGCAGGGCACGCCTAGCCCTGTCTCAGCTCTCCCACCAAACTATGGCCCGCTCTCGCCCAAACCTGTGGCTCAAGGGGCCAGGGCGGTTGGGTTTCCTGGTCAGGGAACCAAGAATGTTACGGATACCAGAACCGGAAAGAACCCAAGCGGCACTCAGAGTTAGGAGAGTCAGCTTTATTATGCCGGCAGGCTCAGCGGGATCCTTCCCAAATACTGAGATCCTAGCAAGGTTTTGAGCAGGTTTTTATGGGTTGGGGACTCCTTGAGTTGGGGAAGGGGTAGGTGTCGTCTGGTGATTGGCTCGGGGTGTAGCTTGGAGGGGGCTATGCAGAAGTGGGCTGGGGCTTAGGCTGGGGACTTTTCTCTCCGCTCGCGCCACCATTTTATGTCAGTTCCATGTGGCAGGGAACCATTTTAGGTCAGTTTCTCCATCAAAACAAGCTATATTTAAAAGAAGTTATTTGAAGAATTTAGAGTAAAGTTTAACTCTTTCACCTTCCCAAAGATATTCTTTTCTTCCAGAATTGAAATACGCAAACATTTGGTAACAATTTGATAAGATAAAATGCATTTCCTTTGGAATTGAGAATGCAATAAGATGGTCAACAAGTGTGATTTCCTGTCTTTTTATTTTATTGTGTTGTGAAGTTGGGAAGCATTTGGTTCACACATGCTGCCACTCTCCGAACCCATGGGAACACTACTGGGCAAGGATAACATGAGCCTTGTTGGAGCTGTCCCTGGCAACAGTGAGTAACAGTATACACTCCCTATATAAGAAGCTCATGACCTACCCTTAGAGCTTAATCTAACTCAACTGGCATATGAGATTCTTTAGGGTTATGCTAGCTCGACATAGAAGAGATGAAGTAATAATAATAGTTAACACTCACATGTGCCAGGTGAGTACTTTACATGTACTAACTCATCCTCACAGCAACCCAAAAAATAGGTACTATTATTATTACCATTTTACAGATGAGAAAATGGAAGAACAGATAGGTCAAGTAACTTGCCCAAAGTCACACAGGTATACAGTAGTGGAAATGGTATTTGAACTCAGACATTCTGTCTCCAGAGTCCGTGTTCTGAATCACCACAAAATACCATGTTTCCTAAGAAAAGATGAAATACTGCCATTTGCAACAACATGGATGGATCTTGAGATTATTATGCTAAGCGAAATAAGTCAGACAGAAAAAGTCTAGAACCATATGACTTCACTCATATGTGCGACATAAAACTGAAAGCAACAAAGGAAAAAGACAAACAAATAAACAAAAACTCATAGACACAGGCAACAGTTTAGTGGTTACCAGAGCATAAGAGGGAAGGAGGGATGGTAGAAGAGGGTAAAGGGGATCAAATATATGGTGATGGAGGGAGAACTGACTCTGGGTGGTGAACACACAATGCAATATATAGATGTACACTTGAAACCTGTGTAATTTTACTAACCATTGTCACCCCAATAAATTTAATTTAAAAAAATACAATGTTTCCCAATTTAAGCAGGTAATTTGTATCTCAGTGGGAGTAAAACAGAAAATACAGATAGCACAAAGGAGTGGTGAAGAGAAAAGGCTCTGTCGCCAGGCTGTCAGGTCCAATTCTGGCTCTGGACTTGTAAATGTGCAACCTTGGCTCAGTTTCATACCTTTCTGTGTGTTAGCCACAGTCAAATGGGGAGGTAAAGTGAAACTACCCATAAGGCTGTGGGAATTAAATGGCATAAAGTATGAGAGTGCTCTGTGAAGGTTGACCATTTTAAGGGAGTCCAGCCCTTTCTGAAACCCTGGAATCCAAATGTGTTTGGAATTCAGAATTTTTCAAATTTAAAAGAGGAGTTCAGTGCATACCTTGAATTATTTAACACACCCAGCGAAGTTTGGGGGGTCTCGAGCAGCATCCTGTAAGCAGCACATTGATCATTCTGCGGCAATCTAGGGTGACTCTCTAAGTGAGCAAATGAAGATGACAATAGCCTTATGTAAGTTCAGGTTTGAGCACCTCATGAGTTTTGAGAAAAACCTTAAGTGTTCAGATATTTGTGGGTTTCAGATGTGGAGAAGAATTGAGGGGGTACCTTCGGTGAGGTCCGAAGCAGGCCGATTACACTGGAGCGCATCAAACCAGGAAGTAAAGGGAGTCAAAAGGCACAAATTTCCAGTTATAAATAAATACGTACAGCATGGCGACTATAGTTAGTAATACTGTACTGCATATGTAAAAGTTATGAAGACAGTAAATCTTAAATGTTCTCATCACAAGAAAAGAAATTCTGTAACCAAGTATGGTGACAGATGTTAACTAGACTTATTGTGGTGATCATTTCACAGTATATACATATATCAAACCCAAAGGAAAGCTGCGGTAAGACCTGGGAGGTGAGAACAGGAAACACAGACACCAGGGGCCCAGGGAGGGCAAGTCTTGTCACCATGGGGGCAGAAGCAACTCCCAAAAGTCATAGTGAAAGGCAAGTGTCAACTCAGCCAAGAAATGACAGAGACAAGCTACGGGAAACAGAGCAGTGATTCTTCTACACCATCCCTGTAATTCTGGAGCAAATTCACATTTATTTTGGAATTAATGGCAAAGACACCCACTAAGAGGTAGAATGGGAGCACAGCTTTACCTTCCCCAGCAAATGACTCTTGTTTCCACCCTTCTGAAAACAAGAGGGATTTTGTGAGACTTTTCATGTATGTGTGTTACTGGTAGCATCTATTAAGCACTTGCTGGGCACCAGGCTTTGGCTTGTGCTGTATGTGCAACATTTAATCCCCAAATAACCCCGAGAAATAGGCATTGCCATTTTTATGGGTTTAGGGCTGTTCTGTGGGTTTTTTACCCACGATCTCGCAGCTAATAAAGGAGAGAACTGGGGCTCCAGCCAAGTCTCCTAACTCGTAGCTGGAGCTCTTAATGCTGCACTTTACCCAGAATGATGGCCAATGCCACAGGACTCATAGATGCAAAGAAGTGACAGTATAAGGGACTCGGGGCTGCCAAAAGTAACTCATTTCCATTCCTATTACTGTAATTCAGCTCTTAAAAGATCAGCCTGCCTTTCTAGTAAAAGAAAAAAATGAGAACCAATGCACACACTGATTTTCAGCTGAGAAGCATCGTGCCCGACAGCAAAAATAGACCTTTTTGAATTGGGAAATGAGGCAAACAGAAGCCCTGGTTATTATAGTTAATTCAATTTAATTAAAGCCATAAAAGCAAACCACAGTTTTGCTGTGGGTACTGACCATTCTGATTGCTTGGAGGACTCAGAGGAGTCCTGATCTTAACTGATGGGCAGAGACCCAAGTCGCCACCATTACTCAGCCTCCTTTACAGGGGCCTCTGTACCTTGACTCGGCCACTTATAATTTTGTACACTATTTCTCTTCTGTGTTCTTTAGTTTTGAGGATGATTTGCTGTCGTCCTTTTCCAGTTGTGGTAAGAATTGCAGTTTTATTCCCTTTCCCTAAGAAGCCCAAAAATCTGGGTGAAATTTTCCACTCCATTTTCTATTTTCTCTCTGTCTCTCAATATTCCATCTCTCTCTGCTTCTCCATTCTCTTCCTGTTCCCCTTCTTGTCAGTTACCTTCAGCTGACCCAAACCTCCATCTCCATGGAAGACCAGTGGCCTCACTGGCAAGGCCAACCCAGGCCTGTGGGCATCCTGTGAGGACAACACCGGACATTGGTCAGCACTTCTTCTCTGCCAGGGCCTTCACTGGGTGCTAGGTGTGCAAAGACAGTCCCTGCCCTGAACTTGCTCATGTCTAGATGGGAGAGACACACAAGAATATGGACAATCGCAATGCGATGTGATAGTGCTATGACAGATATATCACCTGGAATCACAAGGGCACTGGAACAGGAGGGACACCTAAGCCTGGATGAGGGCATTACTTAGAAAGGAGCCTTTTCAGGCAGAGGGAATGTCAGGAAAGAAGGCCCAGAGGAGAAGGAGTCCATGAGCATGCAGAGAAGTGCTGCTTACAAGGCCCTGTGTGGCTGGCCTCTGCCTACCCTCCAGCGCCATCTCTACCTTTTCCTGGCTTATCATCTATCTTTTAATCATATGGAGCTTTTCTTTCTTGCCTTAGCCTTTACAAATGCTTGTCTTGAGCGCTCTTCCTGCCCTCCTCACCCCTTTTCTGGCTTATTACAGCTCACCCTCTAGGTCTCCAATTAAATGTCTCTTTCTCTAGCAAGCACCCCTAGCCCACCAAGTCCCGGCGGCATCCCATTCAGTCATTCCCATAGTGCCCTATACTTGGTACCTAATACATCATACTCCATTGTTATCACTTGTTTATTTGCTTGTACTCTGTCTTGGACCACAAGCTCTGTGGAAACAGGAATAATATCCATATTGTCTCTCCAGGCCAGAAACGGTGTTTGTTAGGCATACAGCAGGTGCTTTAGAGAGGTCTGCCGTCAACAGTTTGACTAGAGAAGGGGCTACTGGGGGATAGTGTTGTGAAATGAAAACAGAGGTAAGCAGGAGCAGATGGAGATCCTCAAATGCTACCCTAAAAGAGGAGAAAGAACAGAGGCAGAAACCAGGAGAGAGTACGTGAAAAGAGAAAGCACGTAAGAGAGAACTCTCATGGAGAGTTGTTGTGTGTGAGCAAAAACGTCCTCAAGCTGCTCACTGGAACCAGAGCCAGAGTTAGCTCGCCCCAGTTTGGACAAATTTCCTTGATTCTCTTGTCATGACAAGATAACAGAGTAAACCGGAGGTGGCTGTGGCTTTGTGTTAGCAATTTCTTCATCAGTACATAACTTGAGGTAGTGTTTGTTCATTATCCTGAAACAAACAAGAACCTTCTAGAGACATGAAGAGACATATGAGTAACAAAGAGGTCGAGCTGTCTCATGGTTGGAACAGCATGGCTGTTATTGAGTATCTCCTTACAATGACTGCTTCCTGGCGTTTTCACTCCCCACAGCTGACAACACCACCTCTCTTAGGGGCTGCCCTCAGATCCTGGAGTCCACTTTGCCTGGGAATTTGCAACTCCAAAGGGCAGACCTTAGCCAGATGCAGGAGAGCAAACACTGCATCCCCTGACCCCTGAGCAGGCAGGCATGGCTGGATGTGCCCCCTGCGCTGTCCTCAGGACTCCACGGCAGGTCTTCCTGGGAGCACTCATACAAAAATCACCTGCACGGGGATTCTCATCTCCAGGCTCCATCTGGGGAGCCTGACCTTCAGCAGACAGTTCCTGAAGCTCGCCACAGAAACAAGCATTCTGCTGGGAGAGGTAATACCCTTCATGCTTCAATCTAACTATTCACACATGCAGTATTGCCAATTACATGGTGGCCATTGGAAGGAAGGACCCATGCTAAGAACAGTTTCAAACCCAAATGGGGGGTTTTTAACTAAAAGAAGATGTTTCATTTTTCATATCCAAAAAGGAGCCCACTCCCACCCCCATGAATTCAAATCTTGGTGCTTTTGAGCATTTGTGGTCCTGTGTCATCCGGTGGCCTCACATTCACTCTGGGATCACTAATTCCCTGAACTGAACATGTCAGGGAAAGGACAGTGTGTGGCATGATCCTAACTCTTCAAAGAACACTGCAGTCTTTCAAAATGTGCCTGAAGGGAGAAAACTGTGTTTGGGATGTGTCTATTTATCCTCGAGGAAAGAGTAAGTTGTAAAAGGTCAGTGATTCTAATTTTCTATGTCAGGTATTTATCAAAGGAAAATGTTTCAAACACTTATGGGCAGAGAAGAGAAACCTTAAACTTTTGTAGGGCAGCTTTTGGAAGTGTATAATGCTGCCATATATGAAATTGCTTACACATTCTCCTTCTGGAGCTTTAACTTAGGTTTAAGTTTCAGTATTTTACCTCAAGCCACTACCACCTTACAAGAAATGAAACAGGTTAATTAAAAAATTGAAAACAAGGGTAACAACTTTTCACTGCTGCCCTTTGAATGAGAAACACATTTCTGAGTGGTTTATTTAAACCCTTAGGTTTGGCTTCAACACGTGAACATTAAAATCATTTCTGAGTTGCCATTTTTCCCAATCTAACATCAAAGTCAAGAAAATTGGAAGCAATATTTAAAGACTATGCTGTTCTAGATGGCAAAGCCAAGGCTTGCTCTGCGCCCAGCCCCTCCTCACTGTTCTGGAGTTAAGGAGAATTGGCACCATCTCATCCTTGGGCTGACTTGCCCACCTGGCCCCAGGTCAGGATCTGGGCATCTGTTCATTCCACTGGCAAAGCCCCTCCTTGAACCTGAAGCCCAGCCAGAGGGGTCCCATCTGACCCCATGTGGGTCAATTTCCCTGGCTGATGAGTAACTCTGATTTATTGATGCCAACTTCATGCTGGGTAGTGGACTGGGTGCTTTCGGCTCTCTTCTCCTCCTCACAAGGGAGTTGGTATCATTAACCCCTTTGTCGCCTGTAACTGGGACATCAGCTGAGGGCTCCCTCCCCCGTTCATGTGTAGGGCTGCTTCTTTTCCTTCACATCGACCCTCACTCAAGCTTTAATCCTTCCCCTCATTATCCCAAAAGATCTCTTCACACCCAGTCATTCACCTGGTCATTCAGTTCAGGAGCTTAGCAACTTTACTGGAGACTTGAAGGGTCAAGAGGAAGAGGGGGTGTGATGCACAGTGCTTAGCCTCCCACCTTCCCCTGGCCCTCCTGAGGTGGTATCCCAGTGTTGAGTTGTCAGCATCATCCCCCAAACAGACCATCACAGAATTCCTACAAAGCACAATGCTTTCCCCAGACATAATTCTAGTAAATACAACTGAATACAACTGCCCTCATCCTGTAACATATGGATGGGCACCCCAAAGCAGAGAGAAGCTAAGTAATTTGCTCAATCTCACTCAGCTAAAAAGAATCATAATTCTTTTGAACTAAGCAACTGAGCCTAGTTCTGCCTGAAAGTTCCCCGCTCTATAATATGTCATGCTTCCTCTTTGTGACTGAATCACCTGCCTGGCACCTCATTTCTTGCAAAAGACAGGTCCTTAGAGTCTTGCTCCTGATTTCATCCCAGCAGCTGGAGCCAGTTACTGACTGCAGGCTCCCCGACCCCCACCACACACACACCCCAGGGTTTCCCCCTCCACTCCTGCCCTGCCTCTGCTCTGCCCACCTCCCTGTACTATACCTTTCGCTCTCTCTAATGGGGACTAATTGTTTGGTCTGCCTCCAGTCTCCTGTTCCCACATTCTTTATCTGTTTTATTGGGCTTCCTCCTGTCACCAGTATCTGCACCTCCACCCTGCCCACTGGGTCACCTCCTGTCCTGCCCAATGTCCAGCAAATCTCCCATGGGGCCTTGCTGATGATGTTCACTGTTTTCAGGAGACAACGAATCCTCTCATCTCTTCCTTTCTTGTCCTTCCTCTTTGCTTATCTTGGGCAAAGAATGTCTCCCTAATTGCCATGTCTCCACTGTCTAATTGCCCAGGTGCTCAAGGGAGGGCCTCAAAGTCGCCAGTGTTTAATGAAGGGGCTGAGACCTCCCTTCTCTCTTCTCTTTGCTCCATGTTGGCTCAGAGGGCAGCCTCCCCAGAAAAGATTTGTGGCTGATCCATTTTCTCCCTTTTCCCGTGGACACTCCCATGCAAAGCTAAAAATAGCCACTCATCTCTGCTCTCAAACTGGAAAACAGAGACTCTCACCATCTGAACAAGGAAATGGCCATCCTACTTATGATGTGGGCAGGTGTGGGGCCTCAGCCTCAGGGAGGAATAGAAACAGTGAGAAGGAGCTGGAAAGCGAGGGGGCTGGTATGCATTTAATGTCCAAAGGGATGAATTGCTATTGTCATAGGTATCAACTCTGAGTATGACAATAGGAGTTGGAATTCTCAGACAATCTGGCAACTACTTGGGGCTTTCCAAAGGGCCTCAAGTGGTCCACCAAAGCACATGTCCCTGGACGGCCATCTGAGGGGTAGAGTTCACCACACAGGCAATGCAGCCCCCAAGCTCTAGGGACTACAAATTAAATCGAAAGTCACCCCCGGGGTTCTCAGCCTGTGCTGAAGAACTGTGATATATGCAGCTCCATGGCATGAGCCAAATTATGCAATAACTCCTATTTCATCACTCGTTTCTTTCCCTCCTCCTCCACAAAGTCTTCCCAGCCTGGCTCCACCAGCAGTGCCTCTTCCTCCTCTCAGTTTCTGTCTGTCTGTACCAACCACGGGCACTTAACCTGGTATGGTTATTCCCAGCATCCTGTATGGAACTTGCACCTACTGCATTACTCTTTAAAGAGGTGTGTGTGTGTGTGTGTGTGTGTGTGTGTCCTGGTGTGGGAGTGCCTGTTGGGAGCAGTGGGTGAGCTCTGTAGTGTTGAGGAGACACAAGCTTGGAGTCAGAGAGACTTGGCTGCTCATTTTGGACCTGGCATTTGTGGGGACTCTAGATAAGGGAATAAGTCTCTCAGACTCACCTGGAAGATGTGGTCGAAAGCACTGGAGTGGAAAGAAATATAAAAATGTGTCTGCAATGAGGGAATTCCTGTCTCCTGGTCTGGGAAAAGATGGTAAAACTTAAAGCAGGTTTTAGAAACACATTTTTAGAAATTCCTGGGAATCAACTAAACTAGAAAACATGATCAGGGTAAGGGTCTGGATGGTAACAAAATACTTGACAGGTATAGATAGAAAGATACTAGAAGATGATAGGTGATATAGATATAGAGAGATGCTATTTATAAACAGAAATGTATTAAGAAATATTCATGTTTGGAGACCTGGCAAATCAGGAGCGTTTCCTGAGAGGACCCAGAAAAATCAGTGAAGAGAGAAAATTAAGAAGCCCACCCGATTTTTTTAAAAGGTGCTCATTAAAAAGTAAGAGGTCATTCTACCAGACACAACTCCTCCGTCTTAAAACCAAAAGATGCTGCTTAG